>NC_088794.1:92075271-92708347 GCF_011386835.1 Chrysemys picta bellii | reverse complement strand
TGTTAGCAAGTGTTGTTTCAGGTGGTCCACAACTCCAAATATCAGTGAACATCCATGCCACTGGTGGGAGAGTGTATCATAATACGGGGGTGAGGTGAGGGAGGAGGGGAAGAGAAAGAGAAGTCAGATAATGCTTTCATTCCTGCTGCCCAACAATATTCCACCAAAGAGTTTCTCACACACTGTCTCCAAACTTCATCCTTCCTCATATCAAACTACAGAGCCCACATCTCCAAACTGCTTCTGGAGGTTGTGGAAGCTTCTTAACTGGAGGTTTTCAAAGGAAGGGTGAGTAGTTTAGCTGCAACGACATCTTGGCAGTGGTTTAGACTAGATGACTCTTGCTGTCCCTTCGAACAGTATGATTCTATGATTCCATTAGCACCAGTTTTAGGGAGGAATGAAATTGGTGCAACAGTAGCATGAGGCCCTGTTTTGTATTTTCTAGTCAAGCTAAGTCTAGAACAAATGGGCTCTCAATGGAGCTTTACAGCCATTAATTTTCATGCTGGCAAGTTTAATCAGAAACAAAAGTGCACTTCTTTGGCACTACAACGTCATTGTGCAACTGGAAATATCTAGTGGGCCAGAAAAACAGGAGGTAAGAGGTTTTTCTTTTTAAAGAAAACAAAACAAGATTTAGATACAAGACTAATGTTGTTAACATTAGTGCAACTGTTTCTGTGCACAGTGGGTGCAGTAAAGTAAAAGCTTTTTGTTTCATAAGTTGGCACGTGCCACACACTCAGCTTGAAACAGTCAATATAAGAGAAAGATTTTTTAAAACGATCACTTATCTACCTCAAAACTCAGCACCTGCCATCTACTACAGGGTTCCTGGCAAGGCAGCTGCTCCCAGAGGTTAAACTATTTTCACAGTGGAACTTAAAAGATGTGTGACTGGCTAAACCAAAAGAGTGCTCTAAAAAAAACATGAAAATGAATCTGTTCCATCCCTTGATTTCTGTCCAGACACAGGAGATTGGTCTAGAAACTATAATAAAGAAGGATAAAGAACTGAACACTAGAAATGCTTTGTTCTTTACCCAGCAACGGTAATTCTGCATCAGGTTAAGCCGCACAGCTTGGACGCTGCCATCGTAGCAGCCAGTGTAGATCTGTGAAGAAAAAATTATGAAAGAGAAAAAAAATAAAGATGTGTTTTTAAAAGAGATAACAGGCAAAAAGACCAAGTATGAAACATATGAAGTGGAAAGCCTATGCACATAAGGCTTCCAATTTTGAAACACTTCTTAGATCCAACATTTAAAAATATTGGTTTTTGAACAAAGTAATTGAAAGAGTTTTGCTTCAGAAACCCCGCTGCACACCTGAAACATGTAGAGAACCAAAATAAGAAATTAACTCGCCTATTTCCATATACAAACTAAATGCAAAACAATTTTTTTTTTGCTGCTTATAGTGTAAATTAGATTGTAAAAATCCTTTCAATTTTAGTAGTGTTATTAACAGGTAAGTTAAAAAATTATTCTTCAACCTGACAGAGTCCCTTAAAGACACTTCCATGACTTGGTCTGTAAACCAGTATCTAACTGGTTTACAGACCATCTAGAAGTATGCTGTTTCTGATCTCTAATAAACAGCAGTAAACTGATGGCTAATAGTTCAATTTGTAATTTTGGAGAAATGTGAAGCTAACAGATAGTTGAGAATATGACATGTTATTTCTTATTTCCACTATCAGAAGATATCAATTATCTATCTGCTGCAGGGAAGGGACTATACCCTAGTGTTCAAACAGATACAGAAGGAGTGAGAGAATGTCCATTGTATAGTACACTTCACTGACTGCTAATCTGAAGCTTCATTTGTGTCTAGATGCCTAAAGCATCTCAGAAATATGGTACAGCATAAATCTTGGACCACAATCACACAGTTTGGGCAGTTAAATCTCAACTTCAGCCCCATGAGAAGCGGGGCTAGGAAAAAAATATGCATTTCCCATAGTGCATTGGTTCTCAGGTTTTCCTACACTTTACTCTTTTGTTATTACAAATTTGAAAATCAGAAATATTAAGCACTTCCCGTTTTAATTCTCATTTTATCAAAGTTCAGGAACAAATTTTCAACTGCACATTCACAAGAGTTTTTAAGGGTGTCCAGCTTAAGCAGGCAAGTACTCAGATCTTTGTGTATACTATAAACCCCAACAACCTCATGTGCATCAGGGTATTTGTATACCTAAGTCAGTCAAAAAAATGTTCATGTGTTAATTTGAAAGTATGGTCCTGAAAGTTGGAAGTGGTTTGACTGAGTGAAGTCCTACTAAATCTAGTCATATAGCTGCTAGAGGAAATGTCTGAAACAGGACAGAGACACTTCAGTAATTACTTAGGGTTTTAATACTTTAACTGTTCTGATTATAGTAACGATGCACACTATGAAGATTAAATTAATGCCTTATGTCTAGCTGATAGAGCTATAGTCATGAAATTATGATACAATATTAGCAATCAAACAGCTCAATTTTCCCAACACAATTTAGCATATGAACTATTTTCCAGAATTGCTACATTGGTATATAAACAGCTTTTCTTTATTATTTTCTTTTATTATTATTATTATTCTTTTGACTGCCATTTTAAATGGTCCTCTCTCTAGTTCAGTCAGGAAAGTTAAAATAATTAAATCATCTACCACAGATATCAATAAACTCTGAAACCAACACTATCATCAGCTAACAAACAAGACTTTCTATTTTAGATCAATGAAAGGAGGAGAGTTACCATGCTCTTATGAATAGTCATGCACATGATCATATCTGTGTGTCCTCCGTAGACTTGCAAACGGTCATGAGACTTGGGAAGAAAAGAAAACGAAACGTTGGGCATGTAATAGTTTGTCATTTTGCAGGCATTTTTTATTGGCTTGCATAATCAACAGTGACTTTTTAAGAGTTAGGAGCACTGACTATTACACGAGACTTGTAAGGGCCTCGTGGGTGCCACACACTGCAATCACATTGTACTATGTGCTATTAATTTCTTAATTAATGGCAAGGATTCCACCATTTTTCCCTCAGTCTACTCTTTCAGGCCTACTGAATGGCTAGATTGGACTCCTTTCAGAACCTAACACCACTAATCAGCTGGAGGAATTGTTCAGCAATAAAAAGCATTTGTTCTTCAGGGGCTGAGAATATTGCCTCCCTGGTCCTCCCAGCTCCTGCCAAGTCAACATGCAGAATCTATGAGAATCCAACTATGAGAATCCAACCCCTGTTTTTCGCATGAGAGTACTGACAACTAGGGAGTGGCTGTTAAACTGATCCAGTTTACAGGGACAGACTACATGCCACTCAGCCTTTCAAAGAACAGAAAACTAATTGTCCAGAATCATTTGGGGAAAAAAAAAGGTTAGTTTCTTCTATAGTTAAAATGACTGCAACCAGAGAACCAGCCTGGCTGATGCAAGTGATTATCTGTTGAATTATTTTAAAAGAAGAGGGAGGGGCTGGAAACTAGGAAGATAATTAATGGTATTTTGCTTGGGAGCTTCTGAAATGTACAAAAAATGGAATAGATAAGACAATGAATGATGTCCAGGAACAGAACTTACCTGTAGCTCATAAACACGGACAAATTTATCTAAGCAAGCAGTCACCATCACCTTCCCTAAGATGTTCACAACAGTTACTGCATGATTATGGCCTTTATAGATTCGTACCAACTCTCCTGTCTGTGCCAAGACAAGGAAGAAAGAACACCCATTAGATCATGAAAACAGATGCAAACAGCAAGTCTGCAGGTTTCTCATTGAAATAATAGTTTGATTATTCATTATATTACAGAAGTGCTTAGGGGATAACAAAGAACAAGGCCCCATTGTATATAGCACCACACAAACAAATCGTAAGACAAATGCCCTATCCCAAAGAGCTTACAATCTAAATAGATACAACAGGAAAAGGGATACAACATACAAGCAGAGTAATAGTATGCAACATCATGTTAGTGCCATGATTATTTGTATTTATTGTTTGTTATTTAAATCCTTTGTTTTTTTGTTTTTGTTTTTTCTTTAATGGAGGGAACTTGTTAAACAGAAAAACAAAAGAAGGGCAGGGGAGACACGAACAGCCAAACACCACAGGAGAAAGAATGTTCAGTGTGAAAACTGCGGAAAGCAGTGTGATGACCTTAGCAGCATCTGACACTCCCTGGTCAAACTGCTTCTGCAACTGCTCTGCTGGCTTCAGTCTCAGGCCAACTCCTCCCTGCAGTTTCTTTTCCCACAGCCACATGGTTGGGAGGGAAAGAGAGAGAACCCTTATTCCTGGGGCAATTCTGTGCCACTGCGGAATGCAGAATTTCTGGCCGCCATTGGACTCTGCAGAGCCCAACTCGCAGTGAGCAAATTGCCCAGCCCTGGTGGGGCTGGAGGCTACACGCTCTTTGATCCTCATTCTTCCGGAAAGGAGAGGGCCTAGGAGACCCAGCCAACTCTGGCAAAAGATGAGGAAGGGCAGGGCCACACACCACGTGCCCTGGCAGGACAGTAAAGAAGTTGGGGGGAGGAAAGGCTCTGGGGGTGCTGGTTTCTGGGCCGGGATCTGCCCCACAGCTGGGGTCCGTGGGGGAGAAGACTGGGACTGGTGTCCGGGGGCTGCCTTGCAGCTGGGCTCTGGCAGGAGGGATATAAGGGCTGAGGGATGCCCTGTGGATATAGGGGCTGAGGGATGCCCTGTGTCTGGACTCTGGGGGGATGCTGGTGTCTGGGCCAGGGGGTGCTCTGCAGCTAGGCTCTGGGGGATGGGAGTGCAGGTGTCTGGGCTCTGGGGTCTCCACCCAGCTGGAACTGGGCTGTTGTAGGGGTTTCTTTAAACTTTCTTTTTTGCTGCTGTCTGTATTGTTGATATATTGTTGATGGGTATTTTGAAATAAATTACCAAAATAATTGAAACTGGAGTGATTATATTGTGTTATTTTGACAAATAAAATATGCAGAATTTTAAAATATTGTGTGTAGAATTGTCAATTTTTGGTGCAGAATTCCCCGAGGAGTAGGCAGCCATATGGGTCCTACTGCCCCCAGATGAGGGTCTCCCCTTCACTGCTCTGGGTCCAAGGGATTCTGGAGGAAGGGATAGTCCCCATCTTTCTCCTGCCCCTTCCAGGCAAGTACAGCAGTACCTATTTAAACTGCCTTTGCAACTGCTGTGCTAACTTTAGTTTTGGGCAAGCTCCTTTTAAAAGTTTTAAATGCTTAGTCATGCCCACCTGATAAATTTAATTGAACATTATATATTTCTCAGGTATGTATCTCACTTAAAAAGTAATTGCAGTAGTTTTTATCTTGCTTATAGAAACCCCAAAAGTGACTTGAAGTTACCAGCGGCGGTTTCCTAGACGTCCTATAGCTTCCTCATTTCCAACCTTCTGCCCCATTTGGTAAAGCATAATTTGTGACAAAGTACACTTGCAACCATATTACCACAACCACTCGGAACTGGTACTTGCCCCCCCCCGAAGTTTAAGAGGCAGAACCAGCAGTTGCTAAACAGAATTAACCACATTACCAGTGGCACCAAATACATCACCAGACTAATTATTCTGTGTCCATCACTTTGCATCATGGCTTTTGGAATTTTTAATTTATCTGTGATATTGTTTCAAAGCAAGGCAGCATTTTCAAAAGAGAGAAGGGAGTAATCCTATTGGTGTGAGTTGGGGATTGGAAGTCAGGATTTCTGATTTCTAGTTCTAGCTCTGCAGTTGACCCATCGACATCTAGTCACACCTCCTGAATAATACAGGACATCAGACTTTCCTGAATTAGTTCCTGTTTGAACTAGAGCACATCTTTTAGAAAAACATCTTATCTTGATTAAAGAATTCCTAGTGATAGAAAACCTACTACAACCCTTGGTAAGTTGTACTAATAGTTAATTACTCACTGCTGAAAATGCATGCCTTACTTTTTAGTCTAAATTCGTCTAACTTCAACTTTCAGCCACTGGATCTTGTAATACAGTTGTTTGCTAAACTGAAGAGCCTTCTGTTCCATATGTAGGTACTTATAGGCTGTGAACAAATCACCCCTTAACCTTCTCTTTGATAAGTTAAATATATTGAACTCCTTGAATCTCTCATTAAAAGGCACATTTTCAAATCCTTTTATCATTCTTGTGGCTCTTTTCTGAACCCTCTCCAATTTTTCAATATCCTAGGAATGAAGGATAATGTTTACAAAGTGCTCTGAGTTCCTCAGATAGAAAGGTGCTATACAACATAGTGTAAGAGTCACCATATCCTCTTAAGCATATGGGCTTCCAAAGAAATTCTCATTGATTTTATCACCTCAACAATAAAAGCTATTCAGGGTTTCAAAGATCTGAATGACTTACATGTATATTGTGGGCGTGGACAGATTGGTCACTGGAGCCACTGAACACCAGATCATTCACAACCTTTTAAAGAGGACAACAGAACAGTTAGTTTTGACTTCTGTATCATTTTTAATATATGAGTGAAACATGTACACACTACTTGAGTAAGGATTTGCTTACTTTAAAGTAGCAATATATTTCACCAAGGGGTATTGACTTCACCAACACTTCCTCCTGTATCCTCGACCCCCTCCAATCTTTTAATCTAGTGTGAAGAACCCCTTAAAAATTAATGATTCAATGTCTAGCTACAACATTAGGAAACACATTAAGCTGCCCAAATGGTAAACGGTGACATTTATGCACTATATATTATACATACACACACGGGATGTCAATTAATCATAGTTAACTCACGATTAACTCAAAAAAATTAATTGCAATTAATCACACTTACAACAATACAATACCAATTGAAATGTATTAAATATTTTTGGACTTTTTTCTACATTTTCAATATTGATTTCAATTACAACACAGAATACAAAATGCACAGTGCTCACTTTATATTATTTTTGATTAAAAATACGTGCACTCTAAAAATGATAAACAAAAGATATAGTATTTTTCAATTCACCTCATACAAGTGCTGAAGTGCAATCTCTTTATTGTGAAAGTGTAACTTACAAATGCAGATTTTTTTTTGGTTACATAACTGCACTCAAAAACAAAACAGTGTAAAACTTTACAGCCTACAAGTCCACTCAGTCCTATGTCTTATTCTGCCAATCGCTCAGACAAACAAGTGTGTTTACTTCTTAGTTACAATGTCACCTGAAAGTGAGAACAAGTGCTCACATGTCACTTTTGTAGCTAGAGTTGCAAGGTATTTACATACCAGATATGCTAAACATTTGTATGCCCCTTCCATTCTTCGGCCACCATTCCAGAAGACATGATTCCATGCTGATGATGATCGTTAAAAAAATAATGTGTTAATTACATTTGTGACTGTACTCCTTGGGGAGAGAATTGTATGTCTCCTGCTCTATTTTACCTGCATTCTGCATATATTTCATGTTATAGCAGTCTCAGATTATGACCCAGCACATGTTCGTTTTAAGAACACTTTCACAGCAGATTTGACAAAACGCAAAGAAGGTACTGGTATGATATTTCTAAAAATATCTACAGCACTCGACCCAAGGTTTAAGAATCTGAAGTGCCGTCCAAAACCGACAAGGTCGGGAGCATGCTTTTAGAAGTCTTAAAAGAGCAACACTCTGATGCGGAAACTATAGAATCCAAATCACAAAAAAGAACCTTCTGCTGGTGGCATCTGACTCAGATGATGAAAATGAACATGCTTCAGTCCGCACTGCTTTGGATCGTTATCAAGCAGAATCCCTCATCAGCATGGAAGCATGTTCTCTGGAATGATGGTTGAAGCATGAAGGGACACATGAATCTTTAGCGCATCTGGCAACGCCAGCTACAACAGTGGCATGCAAACGCCTGTTCTCACTTTCAGGTTACATTGTTAACAAGAAGCAGACAGCATTATCTCCTGCAAATTGTAACCAACCTTGTTTGTCTGAATGATTAGCTGACTAAGAAGTAGGATTGAGTGGACTTGTAGGCTCTAAAATTTTAACACTGTTCTATTTTTGAATGCAGTTTTTTTGGTTCATAATTCTACATTTGTAAGTTCAACTTTCATGATAAAGAGATTGCACTACAGTACTTGTGTGAGGTGAATTGAAAAATACAATTTTTTTGTTTTTTACAGCACAAATATTTGTAATAAAAAATAAATATAAAGTGAGCACTGTACACTTTGTATTGTGTTGTAATTGAAATTAATATATTTGAAAATGTAGTAAACATCCAAAAATATTCAAAATAAATGGTATTCTATTATTCTTTAATTGTGATTAATTTTTTTAATCGTTTGACAGCTCTAATATATACATACATCCAAAACATTGCAATTTGTATTTAAAAAGATTCATCCTACATCCTGGGCAAAGATATAATTGTGTGTGTTTGGGTCAAATAAAATGCTTATTTATCAGCTTTATTTGTAAAATCCATTGTCTTCTTTAGAGGTTAGGGGACCAGCAAAATCTGTTCTGAACAGGACAATAAAACTCACCCAGTACAAGTACTTAAGCTTCAGATTGTTTAAGCAGTAGATAGGCTTCTATGACAATCTGCACCCTTATGTTTACCCCTTTTACAATACTTATAAGTTTTGTAGAAAATATGCTTTATGAGGTGTATCATTTGAAAACTCAATTTGCTGATTATTATTGTCCTGGTAAAATGTGTCTGGCAACACTGTATGTAATGTTATAAGTCTACTGTATGATATTACTGAGACATATTCCAAGTCTGCAAAAAAAGCCACAAATCAGTTCCTCAGAAACAAAAAACAAACCCACACCTCAGCAAGGTGTCAACAAGATCAAATGGACTATCATCTGGTCAAGTGACCATTTTTGGCAGGAAAAAGGAGGAGAGTGAGAAATTTACATCTTGGCAAAGAAACAGCTGAGTCGCCATAGACTTTCTTGGAGATGATTTTCAAAGAAAAAGAAAACTATAAGGGGAACAGACACCCCAAGAGACTCCCCCCTTTCTGTCTGCCCAGGGCATCACCACCACCTGAAGGACAAGGAAAGTAACACTGAACTGGGGGAGGGGTCCTGGCCAAAAGGAATCCAGCCAGAAAGATTGCTGAAGCATGTGGTGAGAGAGATCTTTGCTTTGAATTCATTTAGCTTGTTAAAAAGTAAAATGCAACTAATATCTTACTTTTATGCCTCATTACTTGTAAATCACTTAAAATCCATCTTTCTGTAGTTAATAAACTTGTTTTGTTTTATCTTAAACCGGTGTGCTCAGATTGAAGTGTTTGGGAAACTCCATTTGAGATAAACAGGATTTGTACACATTTTCTATTAATGAAATGGTGGACTTTATATAAGCTTGTATTTTCCACGAGAGTACTAGGCAGTATAAGACGCACATTACTGGGGCAAAGTCTGGGACTGGGAATTTGCTGGTGTTGCTCTGCAGTGCAATTCAGGAGTGCCTGGCTATAGCATTCGTACAATATAACAGAGTAATTTACATGCTGGAGGCTGTGTGTAAACAGACCAGCAGTGGTTGCTCTTACAGCAAAGCAGTGTAACAGGCACCTCAGGTTGGAGACTTGAGGGGACACAGCTGTTCAACAGTCCAGACTGTACCCTGGGTAATGTCACAGCTTCATACCAGACTACCAAGCCCAGAACCATCGAGGCTTTCACCCCTCAATAAGTAGTTAAAATCCAGCTCCAGCTAGTAGCAAGTGAAATGAGTTAGTAATCTCAGTTCAGTTCCTAGGAAACAGATCTCAGTGTTCACAATACCAAAACCATCACACACACACAAATTGACCTGGAATCTCAGAATCCTAGGAATGAACGGGCAGAAGGATTAAACTAGATTTTACCCATTAAAAAAAGTATTCACTTCAGTTCGGGATTAAGACAGTGAGGCTATGTGGGGAAAAATGTGCTTTGCATCTGCAACTCTGCTTTGTGGACACAAGACATGAACACCCTACACTGCTACCTATCTGGCACTTTTTAAGCACACAAAATTAAGCAAAAAAACTTTGAAGACTACATAAATGTGCTCCAATATGCGTGTAGATGGCAGGAGCAAGTTAATGTGAAAAAAGAGCAGATCAGGGCCAGAGCTGGCAAGTAATGCAGAAAACATATGCATCATGCTTTATGTTAGAGTGGGCACATTATTATCGATCATTAAAGGTATGTCTACACAAAGGAAGTCGTGCCACTTTATCTATATACTTAAAGTGATACAGCCCCCTCCTAGGGTGGATGCAGTTATACCAGTACAGCTATTCCCAAACAGAAAAGTCTAAGGCTGCTATTCCCATTCACCAGTCTAAGGCAGCTTTCCACTGGTATATCAGCATCCACATTAGGAGTGGGATTGAATCAATACAACTATTTCCATCACAAAAATCACATTTCTAACCACAGTTAGTTATACCAGTATAAACTGAATATAGAGAAGGCTTTTGGAGGGAGGGGATATGTCTCAAGGGACATTGTGAGTATTTTCTCCATAGAGTTAATCTTTTCAAAATTTCCAGAGTGAATTACAGGCAAAATAGGCAAGAGTTTCCTTTCTTCCTTCTGGCAAGATGATTGTTCCACCGCCCCCTTGGGCTTCTGAAATCAACATCCCTCTTGCATACACTAGTACTATGAAGTGCAATAGCAGCAGCACTAGAAAAGGCATCAATTGTGGTAGCAAGGCCAGCAGAAAGTGCTCAAAGTTGGGGAATCTTTTCACAAATGAATGGATTTTTATTTTTAGTCAAAATACAGATAAAATTTCCTATGGCAGCAATTCTTAACCAGGGGTACAGGGCCGCAAGCAGGTTTCAGGGGGTCTGCCAAAATAAATCAGAGAGCAGGGCCGGCGTTAGACATGCTGGGGTCCAGGGCAGAAAGTCCGAGCACTGCCACCTGGGGCTGAAGCCCAAACCCCACCACCTGGGGCTGAAGTCGAAGCCGAAGCTCGAGCAACTGCGCTTTGCGGGTCCCCCTATGGCATGGGGCCTCAGGCAATAGCCCTGCTTGCTACCCTCCAACGCCGGCCCTGGCTTTAATATTCTGGGTATGCAGAAAAACAGCTGTTGTGGCACACGTGGGGTGCGGAATTTTTATAGCATGTTGGGGGGAGGAGGGGGGCCTCAGAAAGAAAAAGGTTGAGAACCCGTCTATGGGAATATCAAAATGCTAAAGTACCTGAAATATCAGACGGAAGTAAATAGTCTCCTTAACATATAGTGATTACATCATTTGTCAAAAACTGTTACTTCCCAAGGTACTTGCCTTCATACAGAGTATTGTTTTGCTATGACCTTCAAGAGTTCGGAGAAGCAGTCCATTTCGAGCATCCCGCACACTGATGGTACAGTCATAGGACCCCACTACCAACAACTTGCGTGCTCCTTCCTGAGCTGTGGCTAGACAGCTGACTGCTCTAGGGCCATGACATTCAAAGGTATCAATTTGCTTGTTGTTCTGCAAAATAAAGAAGTCAAAAGATTGAAAGGAATGTAGATCACTGAGTCCATCCTTCTTCAAGGATATGATTCCTCAGACTGAAGATATATCTGATATTACTCTTCTACATACCTAAAAAGACAAAAAGGTGCAACTACCACTACTGATGGAATACTGTTTAAGATTAAAATGTAATCTAAAAATCTAAAGCGAATTCTTCGTTCCCTCTGAGAACCCCTAAACAAGTATTCCTAATTTATCATAACTGAGTTTGTTTTGCATTACAAATTCATTTAGCCTCTTTCCAGTGAGCTGCGCTTACAATTTGACCAGTAGAAAGAAATAGTCTTTATTCTTCAGTGGTAGAAGAACAGAATTGCTAGATGAGGTATGTGAACTTAGATATTTCATTATTCATTAAGTACCACATGATTATGAAGTATGTTTCTTCACATTTAGTGTGAAAATAATTTGAGGTTCACTGGCATGATACTTCTGCTCTTGAGCTCTCAGAACAAGCCCTCTTTTTAGATCTCCTTAAAATATGAGCTTATTTTGCTAGGATAGTTTTGAGCAATGAGCCTGGAGTCAATCTAAGCCAGGGGTGGCCAACCTGACCCTCAGAAGGAGCCAGAATTTACCAATGTACCTTGCCAAAGAGCCACAGTAATACATCAACAGCTCCTCCCCCATCAGCTCCCCTCCCCACCCCCCGCTCCCAGCGCCTCCCACCCACCAGCAGCTCCGCCAATCAGCACCTCCCCTTCCCTCCCCGTACCTCCCAATCAGCTGTTTTGTGGCGTGCAGGAGGCTGGGGGGGGGGTAGGGGGAGGAGCAAGGGCACTGCAGGCTGAGGAGGGGGTGGGAAGGGGTGGAGTGGGGACAGGGCCCTTGGCAGAGCCAGGGGTTGAGCAGTGAGCACCCCCTGGCACATTGGAAAGTTGGCACCTGTAGCTCCAGCCCCGGAGTTGGTGCCTATACAAGGAGCCGCATACTAACTTCTGAAGAGTCGCATGTGGCTCCGGATCTAAGCAAATAATGAGATAAGTTTGTGTTTTTATTTAAAACATTCTGTGGCCTTAAGGTTAGTTTTCTGTTAAACAAGAGGCCTGTTTGGATACCTCTCTCCTAGGTTTGTATCTCGTACACTCTGCAGTGACCCCATTCATGTTTTAGTGAGGAGTCATAGCATACAGAGAAGCAAGTGCCATTAAGCCTTTATCAACCACAAAAGTTCAGTTCCAGGGAACCTTGCGGTAGGCAGGGGAATTCCTGTGAGCACACATGGGGTAGCTGGAAGGAGGTGAAGGGGAGAAAGTTCATCCAGGGACATATAAATCCGAAACAGAAAATGACTTAACTACTATCTTGATATGCAATAGTTATGAATATTCTTGCTATTCAAGAGACAAAATGGAATTGGAAATGGGAGTGGGAAGAAAAGAGAATGATACCTGCTAAAAAACTGTTTCAAAATGGGTTGACATTCCAGTTTTCAAATACACTGACCTTTATGGTGAAAGTGACCACATTGCCATTTGCCAGGCCTGCATACAGGATTCGCCATCTACTATGCAGACAGAGCACCCGGTCTTCCAATTTCAATTGCTCCATGCACTCCCTGGTCTGACAAGAAACAAATACTTACCGCTTTTGTCATTAGTGGAAAAATTGGGAGACTATTTTTAGATAACTGGGAAACATTGAAATGAGTCATTTGTCTTGCCTATGAATTGTGTTGCTTCTCTCCAGTAATGGAAAAGTTCTTCTGCCCATGTGAAGCTCTTGTTCCAAGAGCTCACTCCCACCCCAACTCAACTGGCATTAGCTTAGCACTTCCCCATGGGGGGAGTGACATGAATGATACCCAGCTGGTATTATCTTTCCATATAGATCAGTGACCCAAAACAATTTGTCCATAGGAAGCAGGCATCTACTCCATAATCCTTCAAGGTCAAGAACCACCCTGACTCTCAATTTCAGCAGGACAGACCTTCCTTTCATTGATCCCTGACAGAGGCCACATTAAGCAGCTCTCTTCCAACTTGCTCCTTTGCCTCTGGTATGAGAAGCTCAGCTTCATCCCCTCAGAACACCGTTGACTCCCATGAGAGCTGTATTGCCTATACTCCCAAGTGAAATGCACTTTTCATAGACTACTGAGAAAGTCAGAAAAAAATACAATAAGTTAACTGAGATGTGCACTTCCAAGTGGTTGTCTTCCACCTCAATTACCTCTGCTTACCTCATTTAACTTGCCATTACCCTCTATGCCTGAGCAAAGAGCCTACTGAATTCAAAAACCGGCCAGTAGAATTGGGCAGCACAGTGAAATTGTTCAGGAACCAGCCATTATAAAGTTATTGTAAAACAGATACAGGAACTTTGAAGAATACTGGGTCAGTCATAGAAACAATATATCAGAATTTATCCAAATGCATGATAAATACAATTTATCCCCTTTGACTAGCTCACCTGCACCTAGCCCACTAATTCATCTTTGGCCAGGACTATTAATATTCCAAACATTTAGAATGCCCTCCAGGGAATGTGCAACCTTTCCCTCAATTACATTAGCCAGAAGCCTACAAAAGGTTTGTCCTGGACCACCTGACATCTCACAATTTATTTGGGAAATAAACCTGACGTCAAATAGTATACAGCCCTTCCACAACGTAAGATACTGATCTAACAACTGAAAGCCTGTACAGTTAAGACTCACTGCATCAAAGAACTTGACTTTAAAAAGTAAAAGAATACCAAAAACTGTACCTGTTTTTAAACTCAAACATTTCTAAAGTAGTATCTATAAAATATGTAGCACACAAAATATGATAATGTGGTAATAAGTTTTTATTGGCACTTGTTTGGGATAATTTGAATAACTTACCAGTTACTTTGACCATACCAACTCATACTGTTCAAATCTTGTATCACAACACATACACTGTTTAAACACAGAACTGGGAGTCAGAAGATAACTGAGTTATATTTCTGTTTCTGCCGTTAACTTGATCTGTGACTTTGGGCAGGTCACTTTGTTTCATCATGTGTAGAATAGGGATATCATATAGCTCATGGGGACTTGAAAGATTTGGTTCATTTATATTTGAAAAGCCCCTTGAGATTCTCACACAAAGGTGCAAAGTTTAACTCATTAATATCATGTTTATGAGTACCTTGATATTGTAACAGTTGATTGTGTGGTCACTAGAGCCAGTGTAGAGGGCTGCATTCTTCCCACTTGTTTGAGTAACCAGGAGACAGTTCACTTTGGAAGTGTGTCCTTCAAAGACACCCACACATTTCCTGTTCTAAAAGTAGAACACAAAGTCTGTTAACATGTAGACTACAATATAGGTTAATTTTTCTCCCTCTACCTAATGTTTACACAAACCTACACATACTCTCAGATCCCAGTAAAGCAACAGAATTCTGTGACCCAAGGAACTCTTGATGCTAGCTGGCAGGGGGCACGGGGTGCATAAGGGTTACAGAGATTCCCTGGGTGTGGCAGTTCACCAAAGAATGTCATGTGAGATCCCTACTGAAAGCCTGCATCATACTGATCATCATAATCTTTGCAAAATGTATGTGCAGATAATATATAAGGAGATAACTTCCTATATACACACACACAAAGCCTGGAGGTAAAGGCAGATCACTCAGAGGTGGCATATCTTAAGACAGATTCCTCCAGAAAGGAGGTAGCAGATACTTATATCCCTGCCTGAGCATAGTTAATTGTGCGTCTTACACTGGAAGTATATTTGGATACTGAATCAAATGCTAATGAAGAGAGTGAAGGGACTTCAAGAGAAGAAATTAACAGGAAAAGGTAAACAGCAAGGGAGGGAAACCGGTTTCCCGGTAAAAAAACAAAAAAAACAAAAAGGACTGTTCCAATATATGTGTGTGTGCAGAAAGATGCCCTGGCATCCTTCATCTGGGAAGACGAGCTGCCAATGGGTTTGGTCTCATGAAAGGAGAGTCTCAGCCACCCTAGTTGAAAAATGCGGTGACAACAACTTTGGATAAACAGTACCTTATTTAACAAGATGCCCTCTTGTTAAATATGTTTAGGCTCTAGAATTAAGTGTTATGATTTTATTTTATATGTAAACCTTTGGGTCCACTAACCCTACTTGCTTCTTCTCAAATCTCTATTCTTTGTTAAATAAACTTAATTTTTTTATAGTGAAAACAAGAATTAAGTGTGAGGTGTTTAGTGGAACTGTGATCCAGATTGCAACTGGTAAACTGGGGTGTACTATTCCTTTGGGAGCAGAGGATCTGGTAATTATGTGAGGGTCCAGTGATTAACGGGCTGAGGACTGCAGGGCGACACCTAGGGGTTGGAGTAGATCTATTGCTAACCTGCAAAGGGATGGCAGAGTCTGCATCAGCTGAGAAGAGAATGCTTGTGCTGTCTGTGGCTGGAAGAGCTGGGGAGCTGACCTTGACAGGAAAACACAAGGTTTCCTCATGCTCAGGGCAGGTGGTAGCAAGATGCCTCACAACCCCCCCCATACATTTCCTGTTACAGTGGTGTTTATTTCAGCACAAGAAAGATGTAATGAGGGACACCAGATTTTTATCCAGATTTCATAATAAACAATACACTCTTGTAATTCTCTTGTAATTCTAGTCCCACAGAAATCCCAGCACACTTGCACAATCTATACTGTGTAAGTACTGTCAGGCTAAAAAGTCTAGAAAGGCAGCATAGTTCAAAGCAGTGATACTCAACCAGGGGTATGCATACCCCTGGGGGAACACAGAGGTCTTCCAGGGGGTACATCAACTCATCTAGATCAGTGTTTCTCAACCTAGAGGTCACAATCCCCAGGGGGGTTGTAGGATGGGTATAGGAGAGGTTGCAAGTACAGGGCCAGCATTAGGAGGTAGCAAACAGGGCAATTAGCCGGGGCCCCATGCCACAGGGGACCCCGTGAAACTAAGTTACATGCTTGAGCCCCGGGCAGCAGAGCTCAGGCTTCAGACTCCTGAAAGGGGTATAGTAGTTGGGAAAGGTTGAGAACCACTGGTCCAGAGCACCAGGAATCAGGAAACCAAAGGTCTAGTTCAGTGGTCAACAACCGATCGATCGCGATCTCCGGCTTTGCAGTGGGGCTGCCGTTAAGACAGGCTCCCCACCTGCCCCAGCCCGCTCCCAGAAGCGGCCAGCGCGGCCCGGGAAGGGGCAGAGGTCTCCCACAACACACTGCTCCTGCCTGTAAGCACCGCCCCTGCAGCTCCCATTGGCCGTGAATGGGGAGCTGTGGCCAATGGGAGTTGCGAGGGCAGTGCTTGCAGAGAGGGGCAGCATGCAGAGCCACATGCCGCCGCCCCCCTCATTCCCCTCCCAGGGGCCACAGGGGCACGTTGGCCCTTTCCAGGAGTGGCATGGGGCCAAGGTAGGCAGGGAGTCTGCCTTAGTGGCAGCCGCGCTGCACCACAGGCCAGGAGCCGTTGGAGCTAAGTGCTGCCCGGCGGGAGGCCACACCACAACCCCCAGCCCTTAGCCCTCTCCTGGAGCCAGCACCCGAACCCCCTCCTGCACCCCCAAACCCCAGCCCTGACCCCCCTCCCAGAGCTAGCACCCTGTACCGCCTCCTGCACCCCAACACTCTGCCCCAGTCCAGAGCCCCCTCCTGCACCCAAACTCCCTCCCAGAGCTTGCACCCCTCACCCTTTCCTGCACCCCAACCCCCTGCCCCAGGCTCAGCCCAGAGCCCGCACCCCCTCCCAAACCCAACCCCCCTAACTCCAGCCCGGTGAAAGTGCGTGAGGGTGGGGGAGAGCGAGTGACAGAAGGGGGGGGGGGGGAAAGAGATGGAATGAGTGGGGCGGGGCTTGGGAAAGGGACAGGGCCTCGGGGAAGGGGTGGGGTAGATCCTAGGTTGCCCTTAAATTCAAAAAGTGATCTTGGGCATAAAAAGGTTGGAGACCACTGGTCTAGTCCCATTCTTGTAAAGCACTTTGGAGATCTATGGATGAAAACAAACTATTATCAAGTATTATTAATTCACTGGATTAAAGAACAAGATCTGAAGATCCTTGGTGGTGTGATTTTACTTTAAAATGTTATGCCTTTTTATGTGTCTGAATGCACTACCTATATAGTTTTGCATCTTTGGCAGTTTTCTTGAACTCTGATTACTTATCATTCATAAGAATTGTGTAATAGCAACAGGACTATATTAAGCTATGGTCAGTCAGTATTTCAGTAGATCTCCCCACTAAAAATATATCCTATAAGAAATGTAAAGAAGGCTTTTTGTTTAAGGTTTGTTGGTTTTGTGGTGGTCACGGTCACAAACTCAGGCCTCTGCGAAAGGATTAGAGACCAATTCTCATTTGGATAATATACCTTCTCCAATCCCAATGGGCAATAGGGAATGACTGAACTTCCTCTAGTCTAGAATGGTACTTGCTAGCTAACTGACATCCTTAAAAAGGCAGTGGAAACCAAGCTTCTCTTTAAAGAGAAAAATATATCAAATTTCTCTTCAATAACATTTTCTACATAAAATCTTTCACCAAGCCTTAATTCTCATGCTGAAAGCAAGCATACAAAAGCCCTAATGGGGTTAGTTTGGACTATTAGAGTTCCCAAACTTTGTGTATAGCAGGGGTCGGCAACCTTTCAGAAGTGGTGTGCCGAGTCTTCATTTATTCACTCTAATTTAAGGTTTCACGTACATTTTAACATTTTTAGAAAGGTCTCTTTCTCTAAGTCTATAATATATAACTAAACTATTGTATGTAAAGTAAATAAGGTTTTTAGAATGTTTAAGAAACTTAATTTCAAATTAAATTAAAATGCAGAGCTCCCCGGATCGGTGGCCAGGACCCAAGCAGTGAGAGTGCCACTGAAAATCAGCTTGCGTGCCGCCTTCGGCACGCGCGCCACAGGTTGCCTATCCCTGGTGTATAGAGTTAAAAAACAAACAAACAAAAAAACCCCACAAGCTATAAATGATTCCTTAAGAAGATTTTTTCTAAACACAAAAAGGGACTAAAGACTGCAAAATATTTATTACTAGTACATTGTCTCCATGATGACCCTACTTACAACCAGATTGTAGGCACGGACACTTTTGTCTGCTGAGCAGGTGTAAAGCACACTCCCAAATATCTGAATAGCATTCACTGCAGCTTGGTGTCCCTCAAAGCTCCCCTCCGTAGGTTCTTCATCCTCACCTGGCTCTGAAGACACTTCTGCAGAATGGAGAGTTATTAAAGCTTGCGTTTTAACAATCTGAATGTTTTATTCACACAAACTTTGCATAAGTAATAAGACTGTCCGTACTATTGACTATCATCACCTTTAGCAAAAATGTCCACAAGTAAAATAAAATCAAAAAATATGTAACAGACCTCTAGCCCTTTAAGAGCAGGGGTGGTCAGCATGCCTGTTATGGGGCCTCAGTCCCTTTAAAGTCAGGGACTAAGAGTTGTAGTTCTCAGGTGGAGCACATGAACGACCAAGGGGTCATGTGACTGCCTAATGAGCTATAAAAGCAGACAGCCTTCTCTCAGTACGAGGTGATGCCCAGAAGGTGCAAGATGTGCTGAGAAATGTCTCCAAAATAGCCCAGAGAAGAGGTCTGGAAATGAAGCTGGAAACAGGGCTTGACCTGGAAAGGCCAGCAGCAGAGAAATCCAGGGCATAGAACAGCTTGCTGGGGAAGCTCATCAGAAGAGAGACAGGAAATAGTTCCCTGTGGGAACAGGAAAAGGAGCTGGGTAGGGAATGGCAAAGGGCTGTTTAAAGAGATTGGGGGAAAGGCCTACACAGACATCTCCAGAAAGACCCTGGAAAGTAGTGGAGCAGAGCAGTCTTGGGCTTAGAGCTGGCCATTCTCCACAATTTAAGGACAGTGGCTGTAGCTCAGGTGAGTGAGCAACATGTGCACTGAAAGGACTAATGGACCCTAAGAAGAAGCTGCAAAGACTACTGAACTCAGGGGAGGGGCAAAATCTGGTATTTACCCCAGCAATCAGGGACATGAACTGGTGAACTCTTATGACCACCGAGGCAGCTGTTTGAACCCTGGGAGGAAGGAGGGCCTTGTATGTATTTTAGCATTTGGACTAGTTTATTCCCAGAAGAGGGACTTTCTACATAGCCAAACAGTTACATTACCCAAGTTACTAAAATTCACCTCACCACCCAAGAGGGGCTGTGGATCAGAAGGGAAACAGGCACAGTGCACCTGATGAGGAATAGGGTAAGTGACCCATGCTGACGATTGTTATGCAGTGTCTTCCACTCTTATTTTGAGCTTAAGTTCTGAAGATCAAAAAGAACAGCAATATTTTGAAAGCACATTTGGACTGTACTTTAACTCAAATTTCCAGAAGATACCCTAAACCCATTTAAAGTAGCAAAGCACACCAATAATATACCTGAGGAGTTCTTTGAACATCTCATTGGTGATCTAGAAGGGAGAGTCTCAGCCATACTGTAAAATAAATAAAAAAAAAATAAAAAAAAGAGTAGAGGGATTTGACTTTGCTTGTTGGTATTCAGGAAAGCTAGTGAAATGTACTTCAGTAAAGAACTTCAGTGATACTCCAAAATAGGATATTTTATCAGTAGTATTGTAGGGAAAGTATAGGAGTCCTCTGTGGGCTATGAAAGCACTCACTCCTAACAGCCCTATGCAATTTTCCTTTAAAAACAAACAAACAAAGAAGTGAGGTTTTAACTCACGAAAGCTTATGCCCAAATAAATCTGTTAGTCTTTAAGGTGCCACCAGACTCCTTGTTATTTTTGAAACAAAAAAACAGCACTTCTCTCTGAAGGGGGCCTTACTTTAGTTACTGCAGAAGTTAGTATGGAACAGTGCAGGAGTACTGTGGAGAAGAGTTTCAGACGGTTTAACTAGCAGCATGTATAGGCATAAATATTCATCTTTTCTCATTTCAGTGCTGGAAGCCTTGAGGAATGAGATTTGCTCCCACTTCCCCATGTTTTAAGCTTTTCACACAAGGAAAAAAGGGCCATTGAATGAAAATTTTGGAAGACCTTTTTTACGTGAGAAATCTGTCCTGATCTACTATAATCCCACTTTCCACCTTACCTGCTATTGATGCCATCCCTATAATTTGTGCCAATCTCACTGGTGGAGCTCACTTCATCATAACCAGAGCGAGATGCCTCCATTAAAGTTTGCTCCGAGGATTTCATGGTGTCCCTCTTAGATGGGCTGTCTGGTTTCTCATCTCCTGACTCTGATGAGTTGATGGCCACCACCTCAAACTGGGGGTTTGCAGTTTCTACTAATTCCAGAGAGGCATCACTCTCATTATCATCTTTGTTCCTGTCTACTTCATGAGTGCCCCCATCCTCCTGTCTTAGAAGGGTGGATGTAGTAACCTTTCCCCCAGTGGGCACCTTCCCGCTCTTGACTTTCCGAATAGGTTTAGAGTCAATAACATCCTGTTCTGTGTCACTGTTCTCAGGCACATGGGCTGCTCGCAATGTTTTCTTTTTCCTTAGCTTTTTCCTTCTCTTTTTTCCTTTGTTCTCTGCAGAGACCAGAGTGGATTCTGCCGGATGCTCAGGCTGTTCTGCTGGTAGTTTGGGATCTTTGTCCAAAGGTGTTTCTAAAGAGAGAGACTGATTTGCAAGGGAGCTGCTACGCTGTTCTGGTAAAGTGATTTCAGTCACGGTTTCAATCGCTCCTTTTTGTTTGTTGAGAATAGATGGTGATTGTGAAGGGGAAGGGTTCCCAGATACTATGGTCCGCCCCTTATCTGTAGCAGACTTGTGAACATCTTGATTAGTCTGTTGGAAACAAGTAGTCAGCTCTGACAAGGACATGATTGCGGAGATAACTGGATACACAGAAGTTTTCTGGCTGATATCTACTGAAGAAAAGAGATGAACAATGTGTTCACTCTGCAGTAATTAATATTTATGCATAAGAACCCCTTGGTTTATTAATAATGAGCTGGAAGAATTATTACAATCTATTTGAAAATTTACATCCATAACATAGCTGTATGTTTAAAAGTAGAATGTTTTCTTAATACCGAAAGAAGTACGCATACATCTTGCGTTCGTTATGCAAGCCTTGTCTGTTTCTTAATAGCTGATTGGCCTTAATTTGAAATGACACTTTTTAAAAAAGTGTCATTAGCATGTCAAGTGGAATTCACCTTAAGAACAAACTTACCCGGAAGCAAAGTGCACTTGCAACAGCAAGTGGGCTCTAATATTTTTAGATACCTGGTGGGGTAGGGATGCATAAAACTGTACCTTACTCATACTCCCTTAAAGTATCGTTTGTCTGGTAAAATCAAAAATGGTACAGTGTCTATACCTAGGCTAGTAGCCCTTGCTGCTGGAAGACCACCAAACTGAAGTCTGTCCTCTCAAACATCGCTCACCCTTACCAACAGGAATATTAATTGTGGTACTCCACACAATGTCCTGGAGAAATTCTCTCTAAAAAGGGGGCCCTAACCCTTTTATGCGACATGCAGCACATAAATTTAAATTCTGAAGGGCTGTACACTGAGGATATGGCAATATATACGTTATGGGATCGTTCTATCACCAAAAAGGGACTGTAGTCACAGGATTTGCTGTTTGGGCTCCCCCCATTCAGGCTGAACCTGTGCAGTACATATGTAAAAATGTTAAAGCTAATGTTAAAAAAATATATAACCCATAGGTTGGGAAAAGAGTGCCTGTACATCTGGGTATGGTGCTTAGATTATCCACGAATAAAAAGTTAGTTTTTTAAAAGTCATATGATACATAGAGTATATAATCAGCAACAACCCAAATTTAGGTGAATAGATTTAACAATACAGTTTAGATATTAGAATCCGAATACTCGGGTACATCACTCAAGAAAGGTTGTACAGAGATTTGGTTGTGGAAAGCAAAATATATCAATGAGTGTAGACCGTCCCTCAGTAACTGAGAATTAGGTTGGTTGTCCATTTAGAAAATACAATCCATGAGGAAAGTATTTGTTACTTTCCTGACTGCGCTTCTCATTGAGTACACACTCATTCAGCCAGGTATGCTGAATTGGCTTCTGTGGCAGAGGCATTATCTCTGTGTAATAAAGGACAAGTACTGGCTGGTGTAATATGTTCAGACTCTCAAGGGATCAGATGCCTTGACAACATACCTCCCTTGGTGGAATATGAATTAATTTTGTAGTACGCAAAGCACAAGTCTGTATGCTATCAAGCCCTTTTGTCCTATGTATATACGGAAATTAGTAGATAAATTGGATAACTCAGTGATAGATGTGGTTAAGATAAAAGCTCATTCCAGATATGGGGAATTGAGCAAGAAAAATAAGAGTGGATGAAGCTGCTGCTAGTGAGGCTCCAGTAGGGGTCCTGTCCCCTGATTATGCAGTCCTTGCTATAACCACCTGAGCACAAGCAGAAAACACTGAATATATCACCTGGTTCAGATGAAACAGAGGCCACTATGGATAGAAACTTTGGGTGTGGTTGGAAAGTTACCTTGTCTTTGGAGAACTGCATTTAAGGTGGCCCTGCCATCAGAGCCTGCAACTCTCTCACCCTCCTTGCAGGCATAATGGCAACCAGGAACTCAGTTTTCTGAAACAAGAGGCCCAGTGGACAGGATGCTAGGGTCCCGAATGGAGGGCCCATTAGAGCCACCAAAACAGTGTTTAAGTCCCACAAGGGGACTGGTTCTTGCACCGGAAGGAATAAACAGAGAAGCCCTTTCTAGGTATCTCATGACCATAGCGTTGGCGAAGAGCAATTTCCCCTGAATAGGGAGATGAAACTCTGATACTGTGGCCAGATACACTCCGTCAACTGAGTGTAAGCCCAAATTTCTGGAGGCGTAGCAGGTACTCCAAGATGTCCTGAATAGAAGTCCACGTTGGTTGGAGTCCTCAGGATAAGGACCACACCAAAAACCGCTTTCACTTAGCTAAGTAGGCTATCCTGTGAGAGGATTTGCTACTGATGAATAGGACTTCTTGGTCAGCTGCTGGACACCGCTCTTCTTCATTCAACCAAGCAGCAGCCATGCTGCGAGATGCAGGGAGTTGAGCATTGGAGGGCAAGTGCAGTCGTGGTTCTGAGTGAGCAGGTTGCGATGAGGAGGAAGTGGTATGAGAGGCTGAATCGATAGCGCGAGAAGGTGGGAGAAACAACATTGTCTCAGACATGCCAGGGCTATGAGGATAAGCTTGGCCTCATCAGCCTTGGGCTTCAGGATAACCTGGGGAATGGACTAGGATTGGGGGAAAGATGTACAGAAGAGTCGACTGCCAGCTGCACTATAAGGTGTCAGAGAGGGAGCCCCCTGAGCAGATCACACAACATTTCCTGTTTTCGCTTGTGGCAAACTTTTCAATTGTGGGAATGTCCTACACGGCGAAGATGACCTGGAAGACACTCATCTTCAGGTGCCACTCATGACTCAGTGAAAAGTACTGGGTCCATGAGATGATTCTGCACTCCACGGAAGTGGACATCTATCAGAGTAATGTCCTCCTTGATGTAAAATTGCCACAGATTGATTGTCTCTAGGCAGAGCAACCTGAAACATGCTCCCCCTGCTAGTTTACGTAATACATCATGTTGGTATTGTCGGTGAGTATGGGGCCTCAAGACCTGGAGTGATCTCAATTGGTCTTATGTGACCTTTTCCTTGGTGCAGTTGACGAGGAATGGCTCCTCAACCTCTTTGGAGGTGTGCCTGTTCCCAAAAGGGAAGTGGCTGCACTCAGAGCAAGAGGGTGATCGTTGGCTGGATGAGGACATTGGTACCAGATCAGGCCACATGGCCTGTTTGAGCAGATGCTTCTTGAGGTGAAGGTCCTGGGCCACCTCAGTCCTTTTCTTGAATGATCTACAGATTGAACTATGCTCTCTGAGGTGGGCCTCACCAAGACAAAGCAGGCACCGTATGTGGGGACTTTGCTCAGGGTCGTTCCCCCACCCAAAAGACAGTGTTTGAACCCCAGTGAGGGCATCACCAGGGGAAAAGCTACTAAAACGAACATGAACACTAAACTACTAACACTAATACAAACTATATACAATAAAAAAAATCAGGCTAAGACTGAACTACACAGAGCTCCAACTCCACCCACAGGCGGTGAGAAGGCACTGAGGAGGGTTGGGGAAGTGCTGCCTCATATCAACAGGGGAGGGGCCAGAGCCATGGGTGCTGCCCCTCTACGGGTACTGCTAGGCAAAATATCTGACTCAGGTGTGTGCATGCCCAGCGCACTGAAGTGTTTCTTCAGGTAGATGCAGACATGTATTTCAATGTCACTGGATATCACATACAATTCTGCAATTGTTTATTTATTTTTATTTTATTTATATTTTATCTAAGTGGCCTGACAACAAGTGAAAACATGGTGACTGTGAATCCCTATTTAAGGAATATATATAGGCTAGGCATGAGGGGCATTATACATTTTGTGTTTGATTAAATTTTACAAGAAATGGGCATATCAATATGTACCCTTTTGGAAATCAAGGAGGGTAGGAATAAGGGTGGCACAAATACCACATATAGAGAAGGAAACGCCAGAATGCTCCAGGGTGGAGGCAGACCCCAGGAAATTAAGCAGTATTAAGGCCCCTCAAAGAAGTGTTGTACAATGATGTTCAGTTTATTTATGTGCCAATGATACTGCACGTACTGCAGTTATCTAATGGACTGTGCCCACCGGAGTTTGATGGCATATGGTTAAGAACTGTTGAAAGGACTTTCTGGTTAAAAGTGTATTAAAATGCATAAGCCTGCCAAGGTGGGGCAGCAATGAAACACGAAGCAGCTCCGGAGAAAAGGCCTGGGATATAAGCTGTCTGGGACTGGTATGTCACTCTGAAACCAAACTGAGAGAGATGTTTTGGGAACACGACCAAGCATTTAAAAAGAAGCTTGCAGCAAATGTACCTCATTCAGTGGATGCACAATACCAAGGACTCATTAGAGAAACTTTCTTCATGGTATATAATATACACATAATTGCTTTTAAAGGAAGTATGGGATTGTCAATGTGTTCTAATGATAACATGGGCAGTATGTGGGGGATACCTGCTATATAAAGTAAATGCAGCCTTAAGTGATATGGAGCATGAAAACTTGCCCTTTTATCACCACAGAAAAAAGTTAAATTTGATACATACAAGAAAGGTGATATCAGTTGGTGCATGGTAAGAAAGTTAACAAGGGTCCAATATCATGAAGTTAAATGTGAAACCACTGCAGGCTGTATGGTGTAAAAGGAGTTTGTTTTCCCTCCTCAAATACAGTTGCAAGACAATGACAAGATCTGAAAAGCCCCAGACTTGTACTACTGTTTAAGGGATACACTTACATGTGTAGGTTTAATGTCTCACAGTCAGAATTGCTGGCATGGGGGCTTACAAGGGGGGGAACTGTCTATAAATTGCGCAGTACAGTTGAGATGTGGAAATCTGATAAAGTAAAAACTATCTATACTGAGAATATATTGTGTGATGGGTGAAGGGGACCACATCCGGTATGGACCCAGGGAATGTTATTTTAATTGCCCTATGTGCTGTTTCACACCTGAATTTCATGTGATAAATAAAAACATATCCACTGCCAGTTTTTTCATAATGTAACTGAAATATAGGCAAAGTTAAAATTGCAGAAGGATGCTTTAAAGACAGTACCTGAGTTTGGACATTCCATTCCTTCTTTAAGCTTGGCTCTTAAAAGTTTAGTGGCCAGAACCTCTGAACACCTTGTTGAAATGCAACAACAAAACAGGAAAGTAACGGAATTGGCTAGCCCCTCCTGGGCGGAACAAGCATTCAATGTGTGATTATATCCATGGTAGCAACTATCATTCCAATTTTGTTCATTTATCAATGTAATTTAAACGCTTAATATAGTAAAACCTATATAGGTGTGCAGGTTTTAAGTTGGGGAATGTAGGGATAATTATGAAATTTAATTAACCATACTTATGCTAAGAAAATAATATATATTTTGTTTGTGACTGGTACAGAGAAGGGCACAATCAGCAAGTAAAAGAAGGCTATGAGAATAAGTAATATTACTTAGTGTTGGGAAAATGTATGGTTCAAAAAGTAACTCATCAAATGAAAAGCTGCAGTAACAAGACAAAGAAAAACTGTCTCAAAGAAAAACAAAAACCTTCCCACTGTTCTCTGTTGGTAAGCAAAGAGGGGGAGGCGATGAGGAAGGAAAATAACAAGGATAAACTGCTTCAAACTGGGTTTTTGCTAAAGCTAACAAGGTAGCTGAATGGTAGAGAGAACCTTCAGATTCATGGTTCTTTGTCAGACCCTATTTGATCATGCTGGAGCACACCAGGATGAGACAGTTTTCCCCAGGTCTGGCCTATCTGTAAGAATACTGATCATATGCTCATGAATACTTTGTTATTGTATTGTGTGTAGTGACTGCTTATTTTTAGAGCAACTGTATAAAATACCATTTGACCTTTGGATTTAATAAAGGAATTTATGGTTAAATCAGAGTCTGCTAGTCTCCCATATTAATAATGTCAAATACACTATTAATTCCAACAATCCCTATTCATGCCACATGGGACAGGCTCTTGACAGAAAGGAGATGCTAACAGTACAAAAATATTTCTCTTTAGAAATCTCTTGGAAAAAGGTGAGTTAAAGCTTCTGCAACCTTCCTGAAAAGTTGATAGTTTTCAGTCAGACACAAGAGGGTACACATCTGATTCTCTGGGATGACCCTTTAAATTATTCTACTTTAAATGTGCTCCAATTGGCCATCCCAGGCTTTCTAATTTTATAATTAAGGCTTCCCTTCAGGCAACTGCTGAGAAGAGAGCATATTTATCAAAATTAATGAAAAGCTATTTTTCTGAGCAATTTAAGTTATTTTTGACCACTGCCGATATACACATGGATGCTCTTAGATCCACAGTTAGGCAGAACAAACAAATATTTAAACAAGCTTAAACCATATCAAATTAGAACATTGGGATGGCAGGAATGCATGCAAACGGTTAAATTCACATCCTAGATATAACTGGTAGAAGCTAAGGTGCCTACTCCCATTCAACCACCCCAGTGGGGAAAAAACCTCAGCTGGTTTTATCAGTGTTCTGATTCCTGCCATTTTTTTTTAACCTTTTGTCACTACATATTTAACATCATTGAAAGGTTTTTTTGTTTTTTTAAACAGAAACAGTTTTCTAATTTACACTGTGAATAAAAAACTAGCTATTTTAAAATGGGGCTTGATGAAATCAAGGTACTTGCTATCCCTATTAGGAAAATACAGGTGTTAGAGAACTTCCTAAAGAGGAGGTGAAGGGAGGTTGGAGAGACGCGCATAGCTGAGTGGAATCAACTCAACTCATCTGCATGTTAAAGAGACAAGGATGTGGAGCTGAATTTTGGGGGAATTTGGAATGCTAGATATAAATCTATGGAAAGTGGGCAAGATATCCACTGGCGAATCTCTATAAAATGGATTAGCTCATTGCATTTTTGCCAGTGTTAAATTCACGAGGTGGCCGTTGCTCATTTTAAGAGTGTGTGCGCGCGTGTGTGTGAGAGTGTGTGTGTGTGCGTGTGAGTAAGAAAGAGAGAGAGAGAGAGAGAGAGAGAGAGAGATCTGAAAACTAATCAATATTGCAAACAGAAATTAATTTGGACTCTCAAATACCAACCCACAGTTTAGACTTAATGTACCAAAAAAGAAAGTAGTAGGAAGCATACAACTGAATGGACTGAAGTTATGAAAACAATTCTTCTAAAGTTAAATGTAAGCATTGCAACGAGTCAAGTAGCAAGATTCATGCTCATCTCAAAATGTAGAAAATTAGTTTAATCCAATTCTTTAACTTGAATTGTGCCACTAAACAAGTCATTGAAGCTCATAATAAGAGCACTGAGTTTGAAGATTCTGCAAGAGAGACATTATGCCATTGCAGCCACAGTAATCACTTAAGTCTCTGTTCCATACCCTCCAGCAGCTCCTCAACATTAGCTTCATGCAGGAGCAGTCCTCTGTTCATCTTTGATGCCCCCCAAAATGACAAAAATCACTAACTGCTTAAGCCATTAAAAATGGAAAGGCAAATACTTAACTTGGTAAGGCAGTTGGCACCCTTGTTTTAGGCTGAACACCACATTCAGGATAAAACAATATAAGCAATTTAAAGTAACGATTGCAATACTTTGCCTTGGATACATTTTTTCTATCTATCTTTAGACCTACATGTTCCCTACTAGATGCTAGAATTGAAAAAGGAAAAGGAAAGTATAATGAATTAAATATATCCACATTAATGCAACATAGTTGAATATAAGAAATTTAATAGCTACAAGAATCCATACTAGGAAAAAATAATCTGAAAGTGCAAAAAAATTAGACCATGGACTTTTCTGTTTTATATACAAAACTGTAAGCTTTACTTTGGACAACGTATGGTTTATGTTTGAGAAATAAATATGGTTATGAAGTAAACATAGAGTATGTTTAATTTAACAAAAAAACCTTGTGTTTTTTCTCTCTCTTTCTTTCACTGATATTTCCCTAGGTTGGGAGAAGAAAGGTCAAACACTGGTTCAGTGTGTGTTTCACCCCAGCCTAGCCCAGGTAGATACTGAGGGTAAGATTTGCAGAAAAGTGCCTACATTTCATTGGGGAAAAACAAAATGAGTGGGATTTTGGTTCCTTTGGTTTAAATTCTTTTCAAAAGTAAACTGGAGCTCAGGAGCTTTTATGCATCTATTTTGTTTTAAAAACTTTAAAAACAATTTATCACAGTAATTCCAGCTACACTCCAGATTTCAATTTCACAAACATGACCTTTATCCTGCTAGCACTTAAACACTTGCTTAACTTTACTCAATTTAGTAGTCCCATTCATTTCAATGAGATCACTCACACAAGTAAAATTAAGCATATATGTTGGCAGGATAAAGGCTATATAGAGAATAATGAAAATAATTTAATACCACTCACGGTAATTCAGATTTCAAGCAATGGAAAGAGGGTAGTATTAATGATGTGATCTCTGAATCTAGTTATTAAATCCCACTTGCAACTCAAGAGTAATAGAGGATTTTTTGTTTTTTTAATCCCATTTGAACCCATCCAGAAAGCCCAGAAGATCCTTAATTTAGTTTGGCCAAAAGTGTGTTTAAATCTCTTGCTTAAGCACTTTTTGCCTTGTGTAGGTGGCTACCAGTGCTGTACTGCTTCCAGTTACAATATGGACTAGAAGCAAATACAATCTCACTAGCCACCATATTATATATGCACACACCATTTTTAAGAGACTGTTGCATGCAAATCCTGGCCTTTTATTTTTTTTCTTTTGAAGCAAAAGTATAAGCCTTTAGTTTTAGAAGCTGTGATATGCATTTAAACCAATCAATAAAATTAAAAAGGGGTAACTTAAGTCTGTTACAAATTAAGGCCCCAATTCTGCAAGATGATTACTGTGGCTGAAGTCAATGGGGGTTCACCCATGCAGAGTAGCTTACAGGTTTGAAGCCTAAATAACTTTTACTCTTTCAACAAAGTGGTTTTCCACATTCTCACAAAGCTAGTCTTTAAAAGGAAGATAAACCAACATACCATCCTTCTGCTGCAGTTCTGCTTGTGGAGTGCACACAGAGCCATGGAGGACTGTATTCACACTTTCTTCTCCACGCTCTGGAGACATAGGTTCTTGTTTAATTTGCATTGATGAATCAGGAACAATGCTGGCTGTGATAGTACTAGGGGTTTGGAACACAGGTGGGGTGCTCACTCGGAGAGAGGCTCCCAAGGGAGTACCAGAAGGGGATGTGTGGGAGGAGAGACATGAAGAAGTCTCCAAAAGGGGGAAGAAGTGACCTGAAGGAGGAAGAGCTAGATCAGCTGTTGTCATGGATCTGCCAATTCTTCTTTCATCTGAGATGCTGCAGGTGAGCTGTTCTGACCTCTCAGGAGGTTCATAGGTTTCTAGAGAAAGAAGGAGCAAATGCCCATACATCAACTGTTTCGGGAAGTTTGGTTTTAACAGCTCAAGAGGAAATAAATGAAAACAAGAAGGAAAAAAATTCAATCAAGAGTTTACTGGGCCCACTACATGACACTCTTGAAAAGCCATCCAATCTGAATAGTAGAAAGCTTTACAGTGCAACACAGGAATGGCCTAACAAAACTGGACATGAGAAGCTTACTAAGTTGTACCAACCTATCCTGAACTTTCATGAGCAAATTCGAAGTTAAACTGAATACAAGATCAGCACACAAGCTTAAGCTTACAGAATACAGGTCAGAATGCTAGCACTGCAACATTGTTAAATCTCAGTACCTTGTAGCCCCTGCAGGATCTGAATTCTCTGACTCCTCAATGCGCTCATCTCCATTGTTATCTGTGGGGGGAAGGGGGGACGGGGAGAAAGTGATTCAATCAGCCCTATCAAGCACAACTGAAGGCTGTTAATTTCTAGTTCAGACAGCACAAAAAGCCTGCAGTTACCTGCTGTTTCAATACAAGGAATCGTTGAACTTCAACATAGGCTGCCTGCAGAGCAGCCCGAGCCTGCAAGAGGCGGTCATCCACACAATGCAGTGACTTGTTCAACTCTTCTTCTCTCAGGGAAATAGACAACAACTGGTCTACCTGAGAACGCTCTGTAAGAGAAATAAGCACAATTTAGAGTGCAGCTCATGTTTTACAATTCATTTTAACAGGTCACTTTTGTGGAGACATCTTCGTAGACTTTTTTGTATCACAGTATTAAGCAATGAACTCAATAAATCTCATATGATGAGTTGGAAGTGTCAGTCAGTACTCCAATAGGAGGGGAAGCAGGATTCGAAGAACAGAGAGACCATCAACAGGCTGCAGGAGAATGCAACAGAAGGGGCATTTTTGGCCCTATTTCCCTGGAATTTTTCTGGGAGGAAGTCTTATTTGTCCTCCAGGTCTCCGCAACAGGGAACAAAGCAGATGCTTCACTAGACAGGCATCAGCTGCATCTGCTTCTTAGCAAGACGGACGAAGTGGGGAAGTCTGACTATATATCAGCATGAAGATGATGATGAACTGGATCCAAAAATCCTGTAATCAGAATTGGCTACCATCTCCCTGACATGACGACAAAAAAAAAAAAAAAAAAGAGCACCCATTTAGCCATATGGGCAGCAGCCATATCATGGAAACTGACTATCTTTTGAGGAATGCAGGACGGTGAGAAGAACAACATTTCTTGCTGGTAGGCTACGATCATTATTATCCATTTGATGAAATCAACATTCTTTACAAACAATTTGGTCTCAACACTCATGCAAGGAAAGTCTCATCTGCTTCTTACAGTTGAGAAAATTGTGGCAAAGAAAAATTAAGTGATATGTCCCAAAAATCAAAGAAAACGTGCAGGACCAGGAATAGAACTCTGATATCCTGACTCCAAGTCATATGCCTTAACAAAGCCATCCGTCCTCTCAGTGAAATGGAAAATGTCATTCAGGTGTTAGAACAAGATTCCAAAGGAACAGAAAAATGTTTTACAAAAATACTTCTTAATTTTGCTTTTGCTAGCACTCAGCCCAGTAACACTTACTTCATTACACATTATATACAAAGGAAATATCAGAAAAGCTTCAAAAGTAGATTATAGCTCACATTTTAAGATTGTGTGAGAGCAAGAACAGACTAAGGAAGCCATTTTACACAATGAGGTGGAGTAGAACAAGAATACTCTCACTTTCTTGCTCTGCTCCCAACATTACCTACCTGTCAATATCCAGTTACAGCTTGGCTGACATCTTCACAGACACCCTTTTGTATGCCTTTAGTGAGCACAATGTCCCACTCAGCCACAGAACTGCAGTGTTCATGTAGGATAAGCAGAGTATCACAAGCCTTGCAGTGTTCAGCCATGACACTGGGGGAGAGGAGGAGGGGGAAGTGCAAACCGAAAATCACAATGAAGGGGAGAGAAGCCTCAAACCAACTTTTGTTAACAACCAATTGTTATCAAGGCAGCATTGGCATATATTCATAACCTCTTCATGCTGTGTCCTCCCACACACACCTGGTATCACTGACCTTTTTTGCCTTTAATTTTCCTTCTTTTATTCTTTGTTTCTAGACTTGGGATTTCAGGAGATGATCCCTCCTAAAAGTTATAAATAGAAAAGTTCATTCATTAAAGTTAGAACAATACAATTAAAAAGCTTAAGTCTACATCCTACAAATGTCTAGGGCTACAATAAGAATTTAAATATCTACCATGTCTTTCCCAGGCAAGTCTAGATTATAGCCAGAGGAGAGAACATATGCAGATGAATTTTGTTATAACACCATTCACTCATACTTTATTGCCTCTCCTCTCAAAAGAGAGAGGAGCTAAAAATAAATTTCCTGCTTCCACCGGAGACAATGAAATACTACAGCAGACAGCACTCTAGGTACTCAGGTGCCAAGTCGATCAAGTAGACTTGGCCAAGATGTTCTCCTTCATGTCTGTCTAATGTTGTTTACTGTGATAAGACCACGCATGGGGAAATAAGACCAGTTATAATCTAGAAAGGGATAAATACCATGCTAAATAAAGTTTCAAATGAAAAAGGGACATACACAAAGAGTCATTAGGCCCAACACAGACAAGATTACTGGAGCATACGGTAAAAAAAAATAAAAATTTCCAGGTATTTTTTCTTCCACTGCATAATTTTAAAGACAACCATTACTGCAAAAGTGTATTTCTCTTTTTAATGTTCAGCCACAAAACCAGGCATTACCAAAAAACCAATTGTTCCATGGTTGCTTAACATTCCTAGTAGGTCCTGAAACATGATCAGCATTCTATTGAAGACACTCATTTCCAGAGGCAGGAGGCCAAGTCTAGAAGTTCTGGGCAGTGGCAGTTTTCTATTCTTTAAACCACAGGAAATCTTAAAAAGAGCTAGAAATATCATGAAGGCATCTTTCATCCACCTTGTCTAATTTTTTTTTTTTAAGTCAGTTAAAACACACTCTGAATCTAAGAGGACAAAAAATATTTGCAATTATATAGTACTGGATATCTATCCTGGGTCAAACCACCACAAAGGTCCTGTGAACACAATCCTTTCAGTAGAGATACTGTACAGAAGGGAAACCAAGATATGCCAAGAATCAGTGTGTTTGTCCTGGCCAATATTAGAGTTTGCCTACAAATATACAGTAACTCCTTGCTTAACCTTATAGTTATGTTCCTGAAAAATGGTACTTTAAGTGAAATGATGTTAAGCAAATCCAATTTCCCCATAAGAATTAATGTAAATTGGAAGTGGAGGGGGGGGGGGGCGCGTTCGTTTCCAGGGGAAAAAATTTTGCCCGTAGTGGGGTCGGGGTGCAAGGGCTTGCCCCGCTTCACCTGACCAGTGCTCCTGCCGGAGAGTGGGGTCGGGGCATGGGGGCTGCCCTGCTCCGTCCGCCGGCGTTTCAGCTGGGGAGCGGGGTCGGGGCATGGGGACTTACCCCGTTCCGCCCTCCCAGCGCTCATGTCGGCTGGAATGCTGGGTGGGCAGAATGGGGTAAACCCACACGCCCTGACCCCGCTCTTGGCAGCAATCCCAGGGCGACTGGAGCAACTGCAGGCCCCCCCGGGGCTCCCTCCCAAAACCAGCAGTGGCCGAGCAGCAGTGGGTTCCCCCCCACACCCCCCCGGAAGTGCCCCCTCTTAAGATTCAATCAGGGGTATTTATGGTACAAGTCATCGACAGGTCATGAGCCATGATTTTTTGTTTCTTGCCTGTGACCTGTCCATGACTTTTATTAAAAATACCAGTGATTAAATCCTAATCTTAATGACAACCAACAAGAGAAACATTTCTATTGCTAATATCCTGAAGATATGCAGAACTACACTTACTCCAGTTGCTCTTCTTTTCTTTCCAATTCCCTGGCTGTCATTCTGCTCAGTACCAGATGTACAACTGCTGTCTGTAGCTGCATCTACAGAGTTTGATCCTGCATGCACTGAAGCTCCATTTGAAGCCAAAATGTTTCCCTCTCCTGTGAGCTCTAATGCATTTTTGTTTTCAAGAAATGGTATTCTACATTCTGGGCTCTCCTTATCTTGTTTAGTGGTAAATACTGTGAGGCTTGTAACATCAGAGGGCATATGTAGGCTGTGTCTCCTTCCGTTGATAAGAGTTTCAGTTCTTTCAGACATGAATGGTGATGAAGGGAGAGAGGATGTCTCTTGTTTGAAGTCGGCCACATTATCAGCACTTGTTTTATATATAGGTGCTATAAAATGTGAATGGCAGGCTGGAATGATTTGCTTTTGCTCACTTTCCTTTGTTGTGGCTTGGTCACTGAAGAATCCATAAACAGAAGCAGTCCTGTCCACAACAACACTGCTTTCGGAGAGGCTGCGTTTCCTAGCTGATCCAGATACTGCAATGGAAATCCCTTCCCATTGGAATCCTTCTAGGCTGGACAGCTCAGGTTCTTCACCCAAATCAAGACCTTCCTGTTCGTTCTGAACAAGGGGTACCATCTCTATGCCAAACCTAAAAACAAACAAAAAACATTGCAAATGTATAAGAGCAGAAGACAGGCACTGAAAGAAATCTAGGGGGAGAAAAAAATCTGTTTTAAATATATAGCCAGGTATACACTGATGGACTAAAAGATGACAACACTAGTGTTGTTCTGCCTTTTGTGTAATCTAAAAAGGAAGGATCCTAGCTGCATAACTTCATTATTGAGCTAGTGCTTAGCCATGACATTATTTTCAAACACAAAAGCAGGATTTTCATTAGCTCTAGGGTGAAGTGAAGATCAATTTGGCCCTCTTAGTTTGATGTCAGAAACCTGTACAGAAGTTCTTGTCGAAGTTGTAATGCAGCACGCTACCCTCTTACACAGGGTAGATCTGAACAGAATTTTAAAACAGATAAGTAAACCTATTATAATTTTCAGACACTCATTACAGAATTACTTGCTTCTAAGACTGATGAGACAATAAGATGTTGCATTTACAAGATAGACTGAAAATACTTGTCTTCACATTAAGTTTAAAGGCAGTTTCAATGTATACGATATTGAGACTCACTATCTAGATTTTTTTTTTAAATGTACAAATTGCTAATAATTAAAAAAAATAGAATTACTACAGCAAGGGATGCATTCAACTTGCCCGTGATGATGAAAGTACTTCTCAGTATTTGATCTCATGCAAAAAAAAATCAAGTAATGGTCTTGCAATATATTTAAAGTATTGTTCATATTATACCTATACATGTTTGTAGTTAACAGAACTTTAAAATACAATCTAATGTTACCAGTGTCATATGTATTGAATTGTTAGTCACAAACTATGATCAGAATCAACTTCTTGCTTGAAGTAGCAGGAAAGTGTGTGCGCATGTGTGTCTTTATAGACAGACACAAATATGGTATGGTAGAATTCATCTCTGCAGTTCTTCAAATGGTAGTCTTTAGAGTCTAGTGATTCAGATATAACAAGATCCATGTTTGAAAGTTAAAAGGTTACAAACCTTGGTAAACCCTTGCCAAGCTCCTGTTTCTTCTTTGTTACTTGCTGGATGACCTGTTCCCAGTTTATGTTTCTTCGGGATGCACTAAGAATCTGCCTCAGGGTTGGTTTAAGTCCAGACTCCTTCTCAGTCTCATTCTTTCGATGACCACTAACATTTCGAATACGTCGTGCATTGTTGAGGTTGGGCTCAGGAAGATGTGCCCCAACTTTACTCTTCAAACTGATATGTCGTGTCAGATCTCTTTGGAGGGAAGCAGGGAGGCCAAGTTTACTTAATTCAGGAAGAAGAGGGCCTGAAGGTTGGCCACCACCTCCTTTTTGCAGTTCATGATCTAAACTGTTTTCAAAGCCTTCCATATCAAAATGATGATTTGATTTGATAGGATCTTCACCTTTCCCTTCCTGAGAGGTTTTCAGCTCATCACTTAAATTGTTTTGAAGGCTTGATGGGTTCACTGACTCCATTTGAAATTCAGAATCTTTTTGCTTCTCAGTTATAATACTTGAATCGGGAAGTTTGCCTGATGCTTCTGTGTCACCTTCCTTTCTGGTGGTAACATGTTCACACTCCTGAGGGTCACACGGTGAACAAGTATTAATAAAAGGACGTAGCTTTTCAACCCTTGCTTCAGCCTTTTCACACTCTTCACTTACATCCTCTAATGTATCAACTCTAAGCTCATTAGTCTTTGAAGAACCTTTCCTGGGTTCCTCTATATTCCGACCACCATTTAGATCACTCTCTGTATCTCTATATGAACTTAAGTAAGGATTTTGCAGAGAAAGATTGGATTGCAACTCTTCTTTGGCTTTTCGTAGTTCTTCACTTAGGCTATCAATAGGCTGTCTCTGACTTCTGTCAAGCACATCTCTGCTACTTCTTAAGCTACAAGCACTGCGCAACTTGGATACATAAGAAGAGGAACGGTTAGTTTCTAAGTTTAGTGCATTCGAATGGTTCTGGAGTTCTCCAGGGGATGAGGATAATAGAAGCTTGACATTTTTCAAGAGATCCTTTGGATCTTGCTTTTGGGAAGATAACTTCATATCTGGAATAACCAGGAGAGGGGATTTCAGTGATGGCATCCTGTTACTTCTGCCCTCCTCTTGGTCAGGTCTTCCTCCACTGGGGCAGTCTGCATTCACCTTGCAAGATTCATGTTGGTCAGCAGTGGCCTTGTAACAGGGGTGGTTTAAAAGGGTCTCTTCCCACGTTATCAGTTTTGGGAGGCTTGTTGCATCTATTTCAAGATCCATCCCTTTCATGGGTGTCTCGAGAAAAGGTAGAGATACAGAATCTTTTTTCTCTGAAGTTTTAGGAACATTCTCTTCAGACCATGGCTGCTGGTCTGTAGCTTTCTGGGAGGGGTAAGGAGTCCAGCGATGAATTTTATCTTTGGAAGTGCTGCCACTCTTTCCATTCATCTTGGACATTTTACTCTCTGGTTGTTCAGAAATACTGAAATCCAGTGCCCCCACTGGAGGGAGTTTATCACTAGTAAAATCCAATTGGTCATTTGCCTGCCACTGCCGTGTATACCTTTCCTGGTTATATTTAATGGGGTTTTTTTTCCATGCAACACTCCCATCTTCTGTGTGGGAACTAGAATTTGCAGTTCTATTTCTTTCCAGTGGATGTGTGTCCCCTGTGCCACCAAAATTCCAGCCATCGGCACCCTGAGGATTGGATTTCCAGTTTCTTGCTGAGTTTTTAGAATGCCAAATAGAAAAGTCACCTGTTCCTTCAGAATGCCAGTTGGAATTTCTTCCTTTGACATCTTGATACCATTTTGACATTTCTCCTCCTGCATTTGGATGCCAAACACCTCCAGAATTCCCATGGTTATCATGTTGACCTGAAAGGCCTGCAGAACCATTTTGATGCCATCCCGAGAATCCCCTGGGACCACTGAAGTGCCGGTCTGCATTAGGGTTCTTTATAGAATGTGGGAATTTGCCTTGCCTAGGATTCATAAAGCCATCATTTTCCCATTTCCAGTCCCTCTGAGATGGGCCATGATGGTGCCACAAGGATGGATCATAAGTTTCTCTGTCTTTATAAACAGCTCTTTCTTCTCGCCTTCTCTGTGGTCTCCTATCATCGGGTTCTATTTCTTGGTTTCTACAGCAAGCTTCAACTTGCCTAGAAGACATAAGGAAATATGTCTGTTCAGTGACTGAAAAGTATATCCCAATCTATCCCAGTTTTGTAAAAGAGGTAACAAGCCTCAAACTATTCAAAATGATCTAAAAATCTGCCAGAATAAATATATACATATTAAGCCTTAGATGTAAAGCAGGCTGGTAGGTAACAATACCACCACATAGGATAGCAAGTTCAGGTTGTTTGGCAGGACACTGGTTTCCCAAACTACTAACATCTGGAAATGGCTATGCACTTTGCCTCTGGCGCAGAAAACATAGTTCTTACTGCTTTCCTAATCCATTCTAGCAATGATGTCTGCTTAAGACAGCCAACTTCTCTTGTTTTTTCCACAAAGCCTGCATCGAGTGAAAACACTGACAATACCTCTCCAAAAAGCCCTTGCACCTCTATTGGGTACAGTTAAAAAACAAAGCAAACAAAAAAAAAACAAAAACAATTTTAAGTTAAGACCAGATGTGAAGAGTAGCAAAATAAATCAGTATTTTAAGTGTCATCCAGCTATACCATGACCAAAAAAAAAGTTTCATTCACATAAGGCCTCTCCAAACAGTCAGTTATCATGCCGTCATTTGGATCATTTACTTATTTGTAATTACAACATCACCTACATGCTCCAACCAAGATTGGGGTCACATTGTGCTAGGCACAGTATAAACATGCAAGAGATTTTAAGCACTTCAGGGAAGGAACAAAGGAAGAGGGGGGAAAAAAAGATGCAGCATGGCCTCTGATTTTGCTTTGGACCTCTAGGGGCTTCTGTAATATAAATACAAAATACAAGGCATGCAATGGTTAGCAAGTGTCAGATTAGTTTCATTTGGGGGGGGACGGACTGTGGGGTGTATTTTTCCCATATGTAAATGTACACAAATTTGATGTATTGTGGTGTAGATATGGGTTGAGGAGGAAATGCAGGAAGTGATGAGTTAACAGGAAGAAAGGAAGGTGCAAATGCACTGAGGGGAGGTCAAATGTGATGCTTTCCCTGGCATTTCAAGAGTCACAATTTATTAATAGGCAGAAAACACTGTAATAAGAATTTGGTAGGTTACAAAAATAGCTAACCAATACTTAGCAAAGTTGCTTGCAGAAAAGATGACCTAAGATAGACAACTTCTTCCTTTCAAGTCCCATCACATGGCAGTCTCAACCTATACTGTACTATTTAATCTGTAATTAAATTGATTTGTTATCTTTTGGGGTCGGATTGGGGAAAATGAGGTGGCACTCTCCAAATCTTCACCCTTTGGTGGAACCAAAAATGAGACAGCACTCAGATTGCCCAGATCAGGGGTAGGCAACCTTTCAGAAGTGGTGTGCCAAGTCTTCATTTATTCACTCTAATTTAAGGTTTTGCATGCCTGTAATACATTTTAATGTTTTTAGAAGGTCTCTTTCTATAAGTCTACATTATATAACTAAACTATTGTATGTAAAGTAAACAAGGTTTTCAAAATGTTTAAGAAGCGTCATTTAAAATTAAATTAAAATGCTGATCTTACGCCACCAGCCTGCTCAGCTCGCTGCCAGCCTGGGGTTCTGTTCACCTAGGGCGGCAGCGGGCTGAGCAGGGCCTATGGCCGGGACCCCAGACCTTGGGGGGGGGGGGGAGGGGGTTCAGGGCACAGGGCTGGGGGAGGGGTTCAGGGCAGAAGGCTGGGGTGTGGGTGGGGATCAGGGCAAAGGGCTGGGGTGTGGGGGGGTGTAGGGCAGAAGGCTGGGTGTGGGGAGGGGTTCAAGGGTCGGGGCAGAGGGCTGTGGGCGTGGGAGGAGTGCAAGGCAGAAGGCTGGGTGTGTGGGGGGGGTTCAAGGGTCAAGGCAGAGGGCCGGGGGTGCAGGGCAGAAGGCTGAGTGTGTGGGGGGGTTCAGGGCAGAGGGCTGGGGCTGTGGGGTGCAGGGCAGAAGGCTGGGTGTGTGTTGGGGTGGAGGGGGTTCAGGGCAGAGGGCTGGGGTGCTCAGCTCGTGGGGGTGCTCCCAGCCCCCTGCCCTGAGCTGCTCCTGGCAGGGGGCTGGAAGGGATATGCCCTGTTCCATCCCCTTCCCTCAGGCTCTGTCCCTACCTCTCTCTGCATCCTCTACGAAGCTGTGTGCACGCTGCCGCTCTTCCCCCTCCCCCTCGCTAGCGCCATCAGCTGATTGACGCAGGGACGGAGAGGAGGAGGGGCAGGAAAGCACCACGCTGGGGGAAGAAGCGGGAGAGGAGGGTAGCTTGGCTGCTGCAGAACCAAGCTTCTGCCTCCTGCCCCCGCAGGAGAGAGCGGTGGGCGGGGGGGTTGAGCGCCGGGACCGCGGCAGGGAGCTGCGTGCCACTCAAAATCTGCACGCGTGCCATAGGTTGCCGACCTGTGGCCCAGATCATAAACACAATTATACCTCTCTCTTATGTACTCTGATCAGCAGTGACATATTTTATAACGTGGCCATTTAAATCAGCATGAGGCTTCATGGTCAAAACACCTCTGAAATAAATGGGGCCAACTGATATGTGTCAGGATTATTGTTTCATGATGTTTTCATCACTTAGCTTTCAAAACATGAACAGTGTTTCTTTGTAACCTGAAGAGCTACAGACTTAATTTTCTAGTTAAAGCTTAAAGTACTAGATTAAACATCCATGATCTGCACCAATCTGATTCCTAATTCTCTTAAACTGGCATCAAACAGCACCCCAGCATATTATTTTATTTGCAATGAAAAAGCTACTCTAAATACATCAAATGGAAGTGATTAATTTAGTTGCTAGGTTCCATTTCTCTCTCTACTGGTTCTCTCCAAGCTTGGAGAACAAACATGCTGTGGAAGGTTGCATAATGTTCTCTTATTCAAAACTCAGCTTCCACGTTGGTAAAATACATATTTGTTTTTCCACTCCCATGAAAGGAAAGCTGATCTTTTTTAATTTAGCTTTGTAAAACTGTCATGAACATTTGTCAGGTTAAGTGCAAGATCTTCTCCCCACACTTACCATTACATCCTGAAATTGCTGTGTGAGTGTGAGTGAGAGAGAGACTTGCCCCGGCAAGCAGAATTTCACAAAGCTGCTTTAAATTTTTAACCAATGTATTGTAATTAAGCTTTTTCCTTGTACTTCCAATTACATCATTCCACCACCCATGGGATGTTTTTACTCCACTCCAGAAGAATGATTAAGCAATGACTTTCACTTTAATTAAGGGAAGTCTACAAAGTGAAAATGAGACAATATTTCTTTCAATTTGCTAGTGATTTGGACTGTAAAAGAAGTTAAGACCATAAGACAAGATATTCCCTATTGTACAAGCTCTTTCCCCAACCCATGTGTCTCAAAGTGTGACTGAGCAATTTATTTGAGCAGAATATTGGTAAATTCATTCTCTCCCTACCTGGCAATCAAGATCTTTTCAATGAAGATTATATATCCTGTAAGTGCAAGGTATTACTGTTAGGATGAACTGGTAAAGATTAGAAGGAAAGTTAGGCTGAGGAAAGAAGTTATTCAAATTGCTGGAGAAAACAACAATGAGACTCTTTCTTGATTTTTAGATTTCCTGTAGGACAGTTCGGTATTAAAGACCTAAGCAAGCTTGGTTTCAGACATGAGACAAAAACATTTTGTCTAGTTTTGAAACGAGGCCTCAGCCTGTCCTTGAAATGTGCAATAAGAGGCCTAGAAAGACTTTCCCTTGAGCACATAGCTATTGCCCTTTGGTAGTCTGCTAGCAGGCAGATATAAACGAAGATTATATTTGGGCTTGGCAGGATATCAAGAACAAAGTGGATCTATAACACATGCATTCAAAGATAAATGCTGCCTTAATGCTAGTGGTGCAGTTCTCAAGGTCAGCAATCTGAACACTAGGACTATTTATCCTGCAAAAATGGAATTTAAGTGAAAGATCCTTGTTAACTGGCCTAAGAGAGAATGGATCCTTGTAGGTCACAGGAAGGGTAGGACGGGGAAGTTTAATATCACAACGTTTGCCTCCGCAACACCTGGCTGTGGATAAATTGAGAACTTTACATTCCATCTCCCTTTTTTAAGCTTTCAGCACGCATTAAAGTGACTTCTGCCTCCTATGAAATGGATGTGAAGTTGTCATATGGATTACTGCATAAGGAAAAGTGAGCTCTAATATAAGAAGCCAGGACAGGAATGGTGTCTAAATAATAGCATCTTTGAGTCAAATAGCTGACAACTACATTCTGTTTGGAGGGAAATAATTTTGTTGTGGACATCATTAACTTAACACTCCCACCTACCCAATGCTCCCCTCACCCCCGAGCTATTTCCAACAGGGAAATTTTAAAAGATTTTAAGTGGGCTAAGAACACTAAATGCAGAAGACCCCATTTCTGTGGCCAGTGTAGCCAAGGAATGTAATAACTCTAAAACAACGTTGAGCATAATAGCACAAAAGTGGGTACCATGCAGCACAGTTATTGGCTAGAATGAAGGGACCGGTGGAAAGTCTAAAAACCTTCCTAGTCCTGGCTGGTATCCAAAGAGTCTAGACTGGGCAGGCAATGACCTCATTTTTATGTGCTCTTGGTCAGGTCAAAGGAGAGCTCAAACTTATTGCATGCTATGGTTGGGGTCCCCAGCCATAAAATAAAATTAAAAAAGGAATAACCTATGCCCACCCTTATAGTGTTACAGTAACAGTTCTTACTCTGTAAACTTTAGATTATAAAATTAACATGGCGCTAACAATGCACACTCACAAAAGTGTCAGATGCAGGCTAAATGCTGAAACAGAAATCTTATACACTATGTAGTCTAACTTTACCCATTCACACCGAACAGTAATGTTTAGCTAATGCTAAACAAAACAAACGAACAAACAAAAAAAAGCATTTCATTTAAGACTTCAGTGCATTTCAGGAGGACATTTAGATTGTTACCCAAAATATGAGATTCTAATTCATTTTAGAGCTCATAAAGAAGAGCTGTAAAATAAAAGCATCAAGTTATACCCAACAACAGTTTGAGAGAGGCTAATTTTGTAGGGCAAGGAAGTGATATGCTGCTAAAATTATTGGAACATTTTATTCAACTGTATGCTGATGAGAAAATAAAATATTTGCATAGAGATGTTGAATGCTCTTGAATCCTTAAGCAGCACACAAGCAATTCCAGTTCAAGGCCTTGTGATGCTACAAGTGAAACTGTTTCACCTCTGCTGTGGACTAGGCTGAGTTTTATTTTCCAAGCACTGTAGTAAACCTCACAACTATCAGAACTGAAAATGATAAATGAAAGGTTTGTGTTTAGACACACAAGCTGCATCCTACAGGTAGTTACCGTAAACTGGTCTTATGATCAGTATACTGGTTGCATGCAGACTGCACTTCAAACATAATTCTATCTTGGCAGCATTTCTCCATACCCAGAACAGCTTTAAAGGAATTCGTAAGAGAAGAAGAAGAAGAAGACTCACCGGTTCTGTTCCTTCCTTTGTTTGATTAGTTGAATTAGTTCCTTGTCAAAGTACTCTTCATCAGCCTCTTCTTTCCCTTCATCTTCCTCTCTGTCGTGGGCATCGATATTGTCTTTGTGCAGCTGGCTGGAGATGTGCTTGGCATATGCCGACAAGCCCACCACTGTCACCCTGCACACCTGGCACTTGTGGTTGCTGTCCCTGGGGAAAGAGGGAGAGGATGGACATTCAATCCTTCCCACGGGCATGGTAGACAACTCAGATCTTACTCTGTTTCCTCTGAATATGCCAGTTTTCTGAATCAATTGCTTGTGCAGTAGGCACTATAATTTTGCTCAATACACTAAAACTGTTTGAATTTTCTGGCTTTTCTTTTTTCCTATTGCAATTTTCCCCAACTTTGGGGGCTTTTTGTGATCAATTTGTAGAGATTTTTTTCCAACAATCAAGAGGTAAAAAACTTGGGAATAGAGCAGAATAAATGTGTGGGGGGCAGGGAATTCTTCTTGGATTGCTGTACTCAAAATCTTATCAGAGGAAACATAGTGAGAGGAGGCAGAGTGGAGGGCTTACAGAGCTAGCAGGAGCTGCTCTGAAGCACACCCATGGTGCCAGCTGCACTGGAGAAGCCTGGTGACAGCTTCTACATTTAATCTCTGCCTCATGCTTTCCCCCAGTGAAAGCTAGAAGAGGGAGGAGGGGGTATACTGCTACAGCCAATCCTAATACAGTGTAACCTAAACTGGGACAGCTGAGACCTCTGCTTGGAATTCAAAGACTCCATAGCACAGCAAGTGATGGGAGGGGTCTTCAGTTCACTGTACTTTATTTGGTTCAAATGATGCATGAGGTCTGCTTTCTACTTTAGAAGGCTTATCTTAAAAAATAAGAAATTATTTCAGTTGCAGGAAGTTGACAGCTGTGTCAGACAAATGGTTTTACTAAAGTGTCAGTGAACACTGCAGTAAAACTGCTATTAAAAACAATCAAATCAATATTTAATGTTTATTAAAAAGCCTACCATACAGTGCTTGACCAATCCTTTAGTTAGTCTAATGCACATGTGTCAAACTCAAGGCCCGCGGGCCACATCCGGCCCGCCATACAATTATATCCGGCCCGCGAAATCGTTTTATATATCTGTTTTTAATGGCCCTGTGATATGACGCCCCAATAACACACACTACAAATCCCATGATGCAGTGCAATTGCCGCCAACGGCAAGCCGCGGTTCAAGTTCGCGGTCTGTTGATGTATACAACGCTAATATCAAATCAAAGCTAGACCCCAACAATGGCCAAGAGAAAAATTGATTCTGAAAACCGAGGCTTTCAAAGCCGGTGGGAGAATGAGTATATGTTTACTGAAATTGCAGGTAAACCAGTGTGTCTCCTTTGCGGGAGTAATATCGCTGTAATGAAGGAGTATAACCTAAGACGGCACTACGAGACGAAACATGAGAACAAATTCAAAAACCTGAGCGCAGGACAGAAGCTACAAAAGGTAGAGGAGTTGAAGAAGAATTTGACATCCCAGCAGATGTTTTTCACCAAAGCAAAATCACAAAGTGAAGCTGCTGTGAAAGCAAGTTTCATTGTGGCCGAAGAGATCGCCAAATCAGGACGGCCGTTTACCGAGGGGGAATTCGTAAAGAATTGTATGATGAAAGTGTGCGACGTCCTTTGTCCAGATAAAACGTGAGCGTTTGCAAATGTAAGCCTCAGCAGAAACACTGTTGCTAATCGGGTTTGTGAGATGGCGACTGATTTGAAAACACAGTTGATTGAAAGAGCAAAAGATTTTGTTGCATACTCCCTTGTCGTGGATGAAACTACTGACGCGACTGACACTGCACAGCTGGCGATATTTATCCGTGGTGTGGATTCCAATTTGTGCGTAACAGAGGAAATACTGGACATTAAATCGATGCACGGGACAACGAAAGGAGAAGACATCTTTGGAAATGTATTTCAAAGTGTAACCGACATGAAACTGCCGTGGGAAAAACTCGTTGGACTTACAACAGATGGCGCACCTGCTATGTGTGGTGAAAAAAATGGACTGGTGGGAAGGATGCGCTCAAAGATGCGGGAGGAGAACTGTGCCGGTGAGTTGACAGTGTATCACTGCATCATACACCAGGAATCGCTGAGTGCTAAAGTCCTAAAAATGGATCATGTGATGAACACTAACACAAACCGTCAACTTTATCAGAGCCCACGGTTTAAATCACCGCCAATTCCAGTCTTTTCTGCGGGAAATAGATAGCGAGTTTGGCGATATGCCATATCATACGGAGGTCCGGTGGCTAAGTCGGGGAAAAGTTCTCAAAAGACACTTTGAGCTGCGAGAGGAAATCTGCCAGTTCATGGACAGTAAGGGGAAAGACTGCACAGTTCTGCGGGATGAAAAGTGGAAATGTGAGTTGGCGTTCCTGGCTGACATAACGTCGCATCTTAGCGCTTTAAACCTTCAACTCCAGGGACGGGAGCACATAATAACCGATATGCATGATGCAGTGAAGGCATTTCAAGTGAAGCTGCGCTTATGGGAGACACAAATGCACCAATGCAACTTGTCTCACTTTCCCTGTTGCCAAGTAATACGGAACCAAGAAAGTGCCACAGTTTTCCCAAATGCCACCTTTGCTGAAAAACTCAGCGCGCTGCGCACTGAGTTCGCACGGCGCTTCAGTGACTTTGAGGCACAGAAAAGTAACTTCGAGCTGCTTCGCAACCCATTTGCAGTCGATGTGGAAACCGCACCTGTAGAAATGCAGATGGAGCTGATAGAACTGCAATGTAACGGGACACTGAAGGCAAAGTACGACACTGCGGGGCCAGCACAGTTCACTCGCTTCATTCCTGAAGCGATGCCGCAGCTCCGCCAACATGCGGCTCGAATCCTGTCCATGTTTGGCAGCACATATCTGTGCGAGCAGCTGTTCTCTGTGATGAAAATTAACAAAACGTCACACAGGAGTCGCCTCACTGATGAACACCTGCAATCGATCCTGAGAATCTTCACAACACAGAACCTAACCCCAAACATAAACGAACTTGTTGCAAAGAAAAGACTCCAAGTATCAGGCTCTGACTAAATAGGACAAGAAAATGGAATGTTATGATTTGTTATGATTATACTTTTGCTTTAAATTCAATTTTTTATTTATATTTTCAGATTTTTTAATATTCCAGCATGTACAGATTTTGAATGTATTGTATTGACAGGATATTTTTTTATGAAGAGCAAAATATTTTAAGTTGAAATGTATTTATTTTGGAATGATATCCTGTATTTTGGTTCATATTAATGGTTAAAAAACATAAATATTTAGTCTGTTAAATAAATGGTTATACTGTTCGGCCCGCGAGTTTTGAGTTTTGGCCCCCTGTGCAATTGAGTTTGACACCCCTGGTCTAATGGTTAAAAAAGTCAGAGAGAAAATAAGTCCATTGGTAAGTTAAGTAAAATTGATCAGAAAATAAGCATGTGTTCTGAACCAAGCAAATAGTGTGGGGGGACCAACATAGGGCCCACTGCCTGCCTCACTGATGCTTTCTTGCACCCCACTGTCTTGTTTATAGAAGCAGCACTGAATGCTCCTATGTCTCAAATATAGAGATCATGTACTATAATACCCAAACATATGAATGGAAATAAAGTGGGAAGTGGTGAGGAACCTGGGGTCCATGTAACGATTAAAAGCTGCATTTAGACTAGTCATTGGGACAGGTGAATTCTCCTGCCTTTCCCCAAAACAGCAATATAAGTGACTGGAGCTCAGTTCATTAGCTCACATCTAATATATTTAGAAAACGCAACTTGTACATCAAAAGGTCAATACCAAATTAATTAAAAAAAACTAAAAACTTGCTTTGTATTAAAGCTTTATTCCACTTCATATTCTAATTGCCCTTACTGAAGTGATGAAAAATCCCCATCTCATGGATCGGAAACATCTTCATTATTCAGTTAAATGTTTCCATCAAAGGAACCAGAGACTCAAGAATCTTGCCTCCACCTCTGCACTTTCTAAAAGTATGAAAGAAATCCAGAAGAAAAAAAATTTACCACCCACAAGATTTTAAGCCAGCATCCTTATCTGGGCCATGCTTAACGAAGGGTCACCAGCTGGCTGTTAAATAAAGGTCTGTGCCTTTCAAAAGGACTTTGAAATGAACAAGTGTTTTAAAAAGACATTTTTCTCTTTTTTTCCTACTAGTAAAAATGTGATCTATAGTAACACGGTAAAAGTATTTAAACAGTCATATTAGTCAAAAAGGCCATATGTTTAGGAAGTTTAATTAATAGAAACACCACTTTATACACTTAAATTGAGGGTTTCAGTTTCAAATAACGTGCAGAACAAGTGTGCCGTTATACATAAAATACATATTGTTCTTCCGGTCAGCCCTACAAACTCAACCTGGGATTTGTGCACCAGACTGTGTTCTTTCTTTTGCACACATTACCAACAGTAATAAAGATTCTGCAGGTCACATTATGCTGTATGACATCTGTATTACCTCATCTTCAGTGGCTTAGCACAAGCTTAACCAACTGAAAGTTGGTTAACAATTTTGCTAATGCACAGGCAGGTATAGAATACAGCTCACTCTCCTAACTGTGTTAGCTATGAATTACCAGGAATAAAATATAGTAAAGCTTACTTTTTGCTAAAATTGTCAAAAGAGACCAGACATACGAACAGGGAGCATGTCTAAATGGATGTCATTTTTACATACTCAATTTATCATAGTAGAGTTATACTTTAAACGTAAGGACCTTTTAACTGGACATAAAAAAAAAGAAAAAAAAGAAAAAGAAAAACCTAATGGTACCTATTATAATACTTGACATTTCTAGGAAATCTCAAAGCCCTTCACAAATACAGGTTTCAATTCCTCTGAAAGGTAAATATTATTCCATTTTACTGATTGGTAAATTGAAGCAGAGTTAGAGTTACTTTGGGCAAGGTTAAGTAGCAGGGCTGGGGACTGAATCTCCTCCACTCCCTTACCCTCTCCAACTTCCAAAGCAGTAGTTCCCAAACAGTGGCTCTTGAACCACTTGCTCAGTGGTTCTCAAACTTTTGTATTGGTGACCCCTTTCACACTGCAAGCCTCCAAGTGTGACCCCGCCCCCCATATAAGTTAAAAACATTATTATTTTTTATATTTAAACACTATTATAAATGCTGGAGGTGAAGAGGGGCTGGGGGGAAGGCTGACAGCTCACGACCCCCCATGTAATAGCCTCATGACTCTGAGGGATCATGACCCCCAGTTTGAGAACCCCTGCACTCGATGGTCTGTGGAGAAATGGCTAATCACATGGTTATGACTCCCCTTGTTTTCAGCTGGTAAGCTTCAATAAAAGTCTAAAATACATTTAATACTTTCCTAATGCTACTTTTCCACGAAATGAAGCTCTAGTAGCCAAAGGAATGTTGTTTGCTCAACTTTAACAGGGGAGGTAGTTGACACTATTATGACTAGGACAAAAGTGGTCCACACTATGAAAGTGTGGGAGAACCTTACTAATTTCTGCTGTGTATTTCAGTATGTACATTGGATAATCTCTGTCCAAACTGAAGTGCCGTTGCATTTTCAATTTTAGCTGGAAAAGAGTCTTTTTGTAAGACTTTGGCCTCATTCCAATTGCTGTTATGAAGTCACTCGGACTAGACATCATGTGTATCATAATACTTAAGATGACTGCTGAAGTTTCATGCCCATTATACATAGCTGAGACCGCTAAACAGAAATGCAAGTCAAGGGCAAGAGCCATATACCTGAGGACTTAACAGTCTCCATTTAATGTGACTTTTCTCCAGAATTTACATTTTCATTATAAAGTAAAGTAGTTGTTTCAAGAAGAGAGAGAAAGGTAGTGGCAGCTTAACGCTCAGTAGTCCTAAAGAGAGGCAGCACAAGAATACGATGGAACCATATGCATCTTTTGGCAAGCATAAGATCCTGGGTCCCAGATATGCCGAAGGGAAGACCTTGTTTAAAGACTGAGAATTTTGTGGAAAATCTGAAGTTAGAAGAATACACGCGTTAAGTGACAAAATGCTAAAACAACCCACCAACCCAAATGAAGAGACTTAGTTTTCAGAGGCAAGATGTGAAGGCTCAAGCCAAGTCTCTTTGAGTGAGGCAGACACCACTCTGAGTTTTCTGAATTACTGTCCAAAACAGAATTCTTACAAAATATGATGGTCTCACTGGAAAGTGAAGTTATAACCAGGGTCCCACATACTCCGTTGGGGCAACATAACTTACAGAATTCACCTCTGGCCACACAATTGTGCTCAAGAATTTAAGTTTTCACTTACAATTTTAGCCCTCACGGTTACAAAGTTAACTTAAAAAAATGCAAACGAAGTTTAAACCAATGCAGTTATGTCTTCCTCTGCAGACAAACTCAGAAGCGTGAACTGACTCATGCCAATGGGGTGTTAACCCTGAAACCTATAGATAATATAAATGTTAATGTAACTCATGTTAACAGTGTAGCTCTTTGTCCCCTCTAGTAGCTAGTCCACATACTGAGGTTTATGAGGCTGCTGCTGCAAGTCTCCTTCCTGGAGACTACCCCTTGTCTTTTACATAAATTGTGAAATTCCATGTAGATTTCTAGTACTCCAAATTGCGAAAGAGAAAGAAAGGTTGTAAACTAAACAATTTACTATCCATTTTGATTCTCAAGTATAAGAACTAGGTCTGCCAGAGCACAGATGCCTTTCTTGTAGGAAGAGATCCAAATCAAAGTGATGGAAATACTTCGACAGCAGAATGAAACACACATTAAAATCACTCTCTTTCATCTCTGATACTAAGAAAATGGAAAACTACAGTTACTAAATCTTTTGAAATTTCACAATATCAGATACAATGGAAATCTGAAATTTTCCTTTTCATCTAAAACCAAGATTTCACAAAGAATACAACAGGATAACAATACAGAGTTAAATACTGAATTCAATAGATGATCTAATCTCCAGATGGTAAAAGTGATGAAAGGCACTTAGTTTAAAAAAAAAAAAAAAAAAGTGAAAAAAACCCCAAACCCACACCTCCCCGGGCCCAAGCTGAAGAATATTGAGATAAGTCTGTTTGATGAGAGGGAAGTTTATTACACAATGTGGATGATCCATTTTGAAGCAGTTCTAGCTCCAGTGTGTGTATGTGTATATTATATATAATTTGTAAAGAATTAAACTGATAGCTAGTGTTAGGTGAAATGTGGCAGGACTTTAACGTTCAACAGTAGCTGAGAGAGGAGTTGTCAGCTGGGGGGAAACCGTGCCCTAGAAATCCAAACACAAAATGGAAGACTAAGACTTTAAGCTGCCATCTGCACCATCTTTAGCTCTTGAATCTATCCCAGCCTCAGCAATTGTTAAAGTATTCAGAATCATTACCATATGCTGTAAGAAAAGATACACTAAAGGGAATGCTTTAAAAATTAGCCAGAACATAGACGCTTGAGACAAACTGCTAAAGTTAATGTTGATGACACAGGGGTATCTGAGCAACCACTTCTCAGCTGTTCACCAACAGAACAGATGTCCTCTGCTGCTAAGAATCAGAACAGATGAGAGGCAGAAATAAGGTGCTTTTGATTCCAGGCACAATTTCAGGCCCTTCCTATTCCCAAAGAGACATGGGGCACAGTGGGGAAAGACAACAGAGTGAGGAAGTGCTTTTTAAAAGCATCACTGATGATTTAGAAGGGTAACAGAATAGAGAGATTAGAAAAAAAAAGAATGAACAGAGGAGTGAGCAAGAAAGATAGAGAAGGATGAGAAAAAGAAGAGGGTAGTGAGCAAACACCATTTTCCTCTGCACTACACCTTTTACTGTTAAGTGTCCTTTTCTCATCTAAATGGCGGGCTGAAGAAGTAATCAACCTTCCCCAAAGAGTCATCAAAAGTCCTCTCAGGCACATTTTCCCCAACTGGCAAGATGTCAGTTTTGTCATTGAAAGTCTGGACACCTTACATTTATTCACCACCACAGTAGTAGTTTACTCCTGAGGGCATTTTGTGCCAAAAAATTAAAATTCTGCACACAAGATTTTAAAATTCTACAAAATTTTGCAAATTTTATTTGTCAAATAAATGTAGAGACTCCAACATGGCATTGGGGAGCACAGGCCACTGGCTGCACAGAGGTGGGAGATCATTGTGCAACTCCCCCCAGGACACGGACTCAGTGGTGAGACTGCACCCAACCCTGACACAGTGCAAGGACCCAGCCTGCCCCAGAAAACACCCCAGGGCCCTGCCCCTCTCTGTGGGCTGGCAGGCTCAGCAAGGCAGGATCCAAGAGTGGAGGGGCTTAGTGTGGGAGGATCCAGGTGTGGGTTAAGAGGGTTCTGTATGGGGCAATCTGGGTGCAGGTGACTCAGTGGGGGATGCAGGTGTGGCTCTGGATCCACAGGGGCTTACTTGGGGGGTTCTGGGTGCAACAGTAATGGGACTCTGCAGGGGGGTCCAGGTGAACTGGTTAGGGATCAGCGGGGGGGGGAGGGGCGGGGGGGAGGGAGGTGTCTGGGTGTGCGGCTCAGTGCGGTGGGGATCCAGGTGCAGCTGGTTGGGGCTTGGTGTGTGGGGGGATCCGGGTGGCTCGTCGGGATGGTCCAGGTGCAGGGGGAGTGGGGCTTATCGGGGGGCTGAGGAGAGGTTCTAAGTGTGGGGAGGGAGGAGGAAGGCTTGGTGGGAGGGTCTGGGTATGAGGGGGTCTGGATGCAAAAGAGTTGGACATATTGGGGAGCAGCAACCTGTACAGGAATCCCTCACCCTGCAGCTGAGGAGCAATGGGTGCAGGAAGCGGGGGGAGTTTGCAGAGCTTCCTGCAGCTGGGGGAGAAATCTGGGGTGGGTCTGAGCTGGCCCCAGATGCTGTGCAGAGGAAGAGGAAGTTTCATCTTCCCCAGCCCAGCTGGGGCTAGCAGCTGAGCCTGGCGCAGGAAAGGAGCCACCAGCCAGGTCTTCCCCAGTCCTGTCTCCTGCCCCACAGTGATTTACCTCTCTGTCAGCTGCCCTGGGCACCCAAAACATACTGCAGGGGAAGGTCGTTTGTCTGCAGGGAAGCAAAGATATCTGCGGGAGACAAATTCTGTGCATGTGCAGTGACGCAGAATTCCCCCTTTTCCATTCAGCTTATCCAGAACACCATTAGCATTTGAGAGTGAAGGATCATTTGGATTTTAGGGGAGTTATTTTTTAAATATACTGTAGGCCTGGCTTGACACAAGTAACTCGCCTAATTTCTTAGTGGGCATAATTGGGAAGGTGAATGGAATGTTAAGTTGTAAATAGGGGCTTGACAGGAAGTCTGTGCTAACTAAGATAAGCAGCAATACCTTGATGGAGACTATGGACAAAATAAACCTGGAATGTAAAGATCAGTTTCCACGTGGACAGCACATGGCTAGAGAATGATGTACACCGACTGGTTCCTGCAAAGTAAGCAAGCCAATCCAAAAAATTTGTGATTTCATGTATAGCAAATGCAACATATTGTGTAAAGGCATACAAAGGAAGAGGTTTTCTGTGTAACTTTGGATGTGTGGTACACCCTAGACCCCCTGCGATCAACTCAGCGTAGCTTTGCTATATGTCAAATAGAGGAATGTGAGTGACGAAATCCAGAGTCAAACTGAGTGTTTTGAATCCCAGGGAACTGGCTGAAGTGTTCTCCCAGAACTGGACAAGGTGTAGTGGAAAAGGTCTCAGAGGGAATCCCAATATAAACTTTTAAAAAAATTCATATGGTATAAATACTTTATTTGAAGGTCAGAGGCTGTATGGTACAGTAAACAGGACACTGGGTGGGGACTTAGGAGAGCTAGGTTCTACTCCCAGCTCGGAAATTAACCTGCTGTGCAACCTTGAGCAAGTCATTTCAACTTGCTATGCCCATTTCCCCTCCTGTCCATCATTCTAATTTAATCAGATTGTAAATTCTTCAGGTAGGGAATGTCTCTTATTATGCGCATATACAGCTCCCATCACAATGGGGCACTATTCAGAGTTGGAGCCTCTATGTACTAAATGTCTGTGCATTTCAGACTAAACGTGGGGTTGGGTACAAATTGGAATGTCTATCTCTAAACTTGCAAAGTCTTAATCATCCTGCACAACAATTTTTTTTTTAAATAAAAAGGATTTTATTTATGATTCCTATGATTTGGATTTTCCAGATGATTTAGCCCACCAGCATATTAGGCATTTGAATTTAAACTAACTAAAGCAACAGATATTTTGTAAGAAAGTAGAAAAAAACCAAACTACAGCCCAAGCTAATAGTTGCAGCAAACTGTACAGATTTAGGGAGAAATCCCATGCTCCTAACAGGGACATGTCCTCATGGCTATTAAGATCTTTAGTATCTATTAGAAAGGCACAAAGAAATGTGCTTTATAAAAACAGTTAATTCTTAATCTATCTTCTCCCTTTAAATTGAATTTAGCTTGCATGGGAAATAAGGCTATTTAGTTCCCAAAAAGTGTGACATGTAAACTGCACTGAAAGGCAGTTTGCATGATCATTCGCATACCTTCCTTTCAGATTTTCAAGTTCTCTGTGGTGAAGCATGCTTCTCATGTGTTCATCCATCTCCTACAAAAGGAAAAAAAAAAAAAAAAGCATAACTCATGATTCATTTTACTCTGCATGAGGATATATTCTGCTCTAATAGGTCTTTTCTATTTCTTTTGAAGGTGGTGTCACCCTGAGGAATTACCCACTAAGCTTCCTTCCATAGGATTGATCTTTGGGATTCATATAGAAGGAGGGCAGAGCTCTAGAAGGTGGATATAGAAAAGCGTACATAGAATGAGGCAAGGGCTCTGACTTCAACGTGTTCCACTCCTTGCTAGAAAATAACTGTACAACAATTATTTCTTTAAAAAAACATTCCACAACATAAACAGTCTTAGTTTGGCTTTTTTTAACATCCCCCCCCAAAAATCAGAATATTTACAACGTTAGGGCTGCTTGTGAGTGTATATGCATTATGATACAGTGTTACTTTACATCAACACACACTGCTTTGCTCTGCAGGACCTGTTTCATTCGGTGCGCATTCTAGACAGAACTGAGACATGCATAGTGAATTGGTTTTGGATTTAAAACAGTTTTGACTCATTCACTGCAGTCATTGTATAACATGTTGCAAATGAGGCAGATGTCTGCTAGAAGAGGAAGAACACTCATGTTAAGGAACAGGAATGGGACTAGGCGCTCCATTTTCTTTTCCTGCCTAGAACAGACACACTTGGAAAAATGGCCACCCTTCTCTCTCTGCTCTCAGATCCTCATTAATAAAATGGGAATAGCACTTTGTCCTTACTAAAATGTTATGAAAATAAAAGTAATTACTGTTTGTGAGATACTCTGATACTGCATTGATAAGCACTACAAGAAAGTCTAAGGAAAAGAAAAATTCCATCTGCAGTGCAGGGTTTGGAAGACATGCCGTAAACAAGCCACAGCAAATACTAAACAAGGATGATGAGAAAATGAGCTGCCTCAATTGATAAACAATGTCCTTCTGACATATTGAAAGATGTAGGGACCCATCACAAAAAACAAAATATGATTATGTCATAAGACACTCTGAATGCACAAGGGAACAGAATTAAGGCTGAGGGGGCTTCTGAGTGCTTGACTTACAACTTTCATACACTTTTTAATGTAATCATACAAAAGATTACATTAAAACTTGAAAGCCATGGATATTTTTAATACTTAATGAGAATGTATATCCAGTACATGAACACATTGAGGAAGAGGCTATCAGGAAGTACTGAAACAATTCTATTTCATTCAATAGACCTGAAGATCTCTATCAGTTTCTGATACAAAAAGTTATCTTTACAGTTTCTTTTTTAAAAGAAAGGACACATTTCTCCCATGCTGCATATAGCCAGATCGCCACATACAAAGATATTAGCCTTGCAAATTCATTTTATTTTTTACCTTTTTTGAGCTGTACACGATGTGACATAGTATGCATTTTCGTTCTCGAGCCATGACTACATTGGACAGCTCTTACCCCAAACCTGAAAATAGAAAGAGAGATCCTGGACACTGTTTCTTATCAGTCCAATTGTCTTGAAGATATTAAAAATAAGAGCTCCTTCTTACAAGGACCATACTGAAATGTCCCTGTGTCTCCTCCCGCCTTTTAAAAAGCACCTCTCACATCTATGTATGGCTTACATTTTCAACTGGCACTAAATTATTTTAAGTAGTCATCTAAAGACTACAAAAAAAAAAAAAAAAAAAAAAAAGGATTGAGAGATCAGATTCTTGTCAAGCGGGGTTTGAAGCACTGAAAGCAGTCATGCAATTAGCTTGGCAAAGAAGAAAGTCTATCATAGTCTGGATGGTCACAAGAGAGATACTTAAGGAATTATCCTAAAGAACTAATTGTACATAAACAAAGGCAACTACAGATTGAAGAAAATGTTACTTGCTAAATATGTGTTTTTAAATATAGTAAATGAATTTCCATGATAAAATAAAATGTCTTTAATAACTAATTCAATCAGACATCATGCTCATAACAATCTAGGTTATAACAGATGGTGATAGATTTATTTATGTAATGGGATAAAACATTGTTCTCTTCTTCTCACAAGTCATTAAGTAACACTAAGCAACAGGGGGAAAAAAAATAGACAGACACCTATAACTATTGCCCATTTCTAGATCAATGACTGGCAAAAAGTATCCCTCACCTTAAAGTGAAGAGAAATAGGGGAAAGAAAATATATCATGTAATGTTGTGCTAATGCTGTCAGACATACATAAATCTTGTGAACAAGACATTATTCAGCCATCTTTGAAGTGTTGCTATTTTACAGATAAGCATTTCTATAAGGGCTAGTTTAGCCAAGGTTGCAAAATTCATAGTCATAAGTGACCCCAATTTAACAAGGAATCTCCATCCACTATTCCCCAAACTCTCTCGACAAATACACAGTGCAGTTCAGAAATTATTATTTAATCTTACCCAATGACAACATTAAACCCTCATATCTGGTATGGCTTAGAAGTTTCAGGCACATAGTTGGTGGGAATAGGATGCACAATGAATCTTGGCTTTTGTAGTTGTGGGGCCCAATCAAATGGCTTTGCAGGTGGAGCCCATATATGCCTGAACCAGCCCTGAGCAATAACTGCATTCTAATTCAGCATTTCATGAAATGACAGGAAATTCAAAATAGGGTTCCTTAACAAATTCCTCCCAATTTAGTATTTTTCAGTAGATAACTGTCAATGTCACTAACAGCTGTTCAGTGTAACCAAAATTCAGAATTGTCTCCCCATCGGTCATTTCAACCCTCAGTCATCATAATGTAAAATGACTTTCCCTCTAAAAAAGAAAAACTTGGTCTGATCATACTGAAATAAATGCATGCATATATTTAAACATGTGAAACTCAATCATGAAGAGTACCAAGTATACCAGCTAGTCAGTGTGCATTACTGGTGTGCCACTCTTGCCTTTACTGAAATGTACATTTGCTTCACAAGGAAAATTAACACATATATGAAAACACTATCAGGTACATAACCACTTTATTTGAATGATTAATGACAAAGACATTTATATCTGGGATACTCGGTGTTGAAATATGTACTAAATCATGATCAGGTCTAGAGTTTAGCATCTCCATATGGCAAAGTTTAGTGGAAAGTCAAACTGAATATGACTACTAGATGCTTGCATGCCAAATGCACTTGCCTTCATTGGAGCTCAAAGTGAACTTTCAGAACCAAGTATTTGGGGTTATTCGAAGACACTTTTAAAAAAACTGTTCAAATTTTGTAAGTAACTAAAATAGCTAAACAAAATGTTACCACACTTCTCAAAAGAAATTCAGATTTGGGCTGAGAACAATCATGAAAAATTTTGGACTGAAGCATAATTTTATGGCATGTTAATAAGCACATGAGAACAGGAGCTCAGAATGGAAGTGCCTGATCAGCACACTTTCTACTACTGATGAGGCGTTATTCATTGTAAGATCCAAGTGACAAAAATCTCTTTAAAATTCAAGAAACTTATGTTAATATGATTAATATAAGGATATTATTGAAAAGCAGGAGGTGCTAATCCTTATACTGATTACAGATGGCTTCCTTCTGTGTAAGGATCTGTTCTGCTGTCACAATATTCTTTACCAGTGCTACTCTGTAGTTTAATAGAATAATGTCCACATGTGTTTAGGATATTGCTTCAAATTAGCAGAGCATTATGGAATTTGTCAGACATTTGTGCAAAAGGGTGGCATGGGACTTAATAAGGACAAAGAGGTCAGTGGAGTATATGTGACTATTGGCCCCAGGTAAGTGTGTAACATTAAAATGACTTTTAACAAGTAGAGCTAAAATTGCACCTGCTTTGGCTAATTAAAACATATCATGGTAACTATACACGATTACAGGAAGAGTTTAAGGCTCCCTCTAACTGCCCAATCAACTGGGCATTGCTTATTAGAGTACTAAAAATACTAACTGATTTCAATTGCTATTGGCTGTTGCTATGCAAGCACAAACAGTTTTGTCTCTGCAGAGAGAGACAGACTCTTGGAGCTGGAGCATTCAGAGAGGCTCCAGGATCTAGGAGACATTGTAGGTGACTAGGAGACAGGAGGCCCAACTTTTATTTCCAGCTCAGCCACTGACTCACTGTACAAACTGGGGAAAGTCGTCACTTTCTTTCTCTTGCTTAATTTTCAACCATCTCCTCCAACAGAACCTTTGCAAGACTCACCTTTCTAAAGTGCTTTGAAGTTATGCAAAAGGTACAATAAGTTCAAAATATTATCTACAATAGTTTCCTTAGGCTTGGTCTACACTTAAATGTTAGTGTGACATAGCTATGGCACTCATGGATGTGACAAACCCATATGCCTGAGCACCATAGCTATGCCAACTTAACCCCTAGCATAGATACAGCTGAGTCAATGAAAAAATGCTTCCATCGACCTAGCTATCATCGTTTGAGGAAGTGGAGTTCCTACAGCAATGGGAAAAATCCCTTCCATCATCGTAGGACACGCTTATACTATGGTGCCACAGACGCATAGATATGGTGCCATAGTGCAAACTTGGCCTTATTGGTTACATAACAGTGTTGAGATCCAGGAAGAGCTTGGGTACAAATCTTAGCTAAGCCATTTACTCCATGTGTAACTTCAGTCAAGACAGTTGACCTTCTTTGTACCCAAGTCAGCTCAGCTGTAAAGCAGTTAAAATAAAGAATCAGGTGCTCACTACTCCAGCACAAGCAGAACTTACATAGAAAGTATGCTAATTTTTTTTTTTTTAAAGGGAAAAAGATAACAGATACATTTTCAATACTAGATAACCTCCAGGCTTAGCCAGAGTTAATCATTTTTGCCTTGGACACCAGCAATCTACCGAATGGCTTCAGATATAAGATTATAAGAGTGGAAAATGTGTTATGATAATATAAATAAAAGTCAATCAACCATGACCAAAAAGAAATCTGAGACACATTTTTGTGAGTACTACCTGGGAAGGCTGGCTGTTTCAATAGCAGGAGGTAGTGCTCCTTTGCTCCATACACTTGGATTTTAGGGAAATATTGTTCCCAAACTGTGGTTTAAAGAGGGAAAATATGCATTTTACCATCATCTGGGGCCATCTTAACGGTGATAAGCTGGTTCTGACGTGCCTGTGGCTTGCAAGTTTAAAAAGTGAGAGTGTGTATGAGAAATACAAATTTACTGAATCAACTAAAGCAACTTGTAGGGAATAAATCTCTTACATGAAGAGTCTGGAAAACATTTCTGGCAAACAAAAACTGTCTAAATAGAAAATATAAGGCATTAAATTACTTCCTGCCATAATATTCATTAGCCTATAACTACTGCTCAGATGTTCAACCTTGGCAGATAGCATACGTTAAAAATGTATGTCAAAGCTAAATTTGCTACAGATCAATGGCTGAGTATTCGGACTATATAAAGCCACAGCTGAAGTGGAGTGTGAGGACTGCCTAACATACCAGCTGCTTGGAAATCCTCAGGACTCCTCAAAGAGATCTTTAGTTCAAGCTCCCACATAAGGACATTCATCTTTTACAGTCCTAGCAGATAGAACATATGTTCTATCTCTTGAAAAACCTTGGAGGCCTAGAACTTCATCTCTGCAATGCAGACTGCCTTGGTGGTGTTCTCAGCTTATGGTAGGAAGGCGCAAAGTGCTTTTGCTAAATTAGTGACCCCACTCTCCCCCAGCAACTGATCACACAAGTTCTGTAGTCCAGCTAGAGTCCCATTGCCTTCCCATCTTTAAGGCAACTGTAGTATTTGCAGGTACCACAAGAAATGGGAAGGGACAGGATTACAAAGAGGTAATCCACAACAAAGGGCTTCGGTAAAAGTCTTAGGGAGGGAAGGGGGTGGGGGTCACTGCTGACCTTAGCAGTACTGTCAGCCTATTTGAGCAAGAGACTGTGAAAAGGGCTGAACTCTAATAAAGCACTGCAAAGAACTACTGCTCTGCTGCACCATATTTAGTTTAAAAGATTGCTGATCATCCAATTTCAGGTCACTCTGCCCAGCTGCTCAGTGTCACATAGAAGATTCTGTGAAGTAACACTCAGCCTTCAAAAATTTTACACTTCCACCTAAAATAGTATGGCAAAAGGGACATTGCCGGGCACCATAGACCCAAAATTCAGGTCCCTATAATTAAGAATTTATGATGCTTAATATTAATAGAGGTAGGCTTTTTTTGTTTGTTTGTTTTAACTTAAGGAAGATGTTTGTTTGTATTTAAATATTCCTCTGCAGAGTATGCAGCATCAACACTGAACTACAGAGTTTTGTATAGCACTTTGAATATGCAAACAAATGAAAACCAAAAAGTGAAAACAGCTATACAAAATTGAAACTGATCATTTTATTTTCATTCTCCAAGCTGTCTGAAATGCAAAAAGAAAACAGATAGCATAACAGAATGTAAATTAGTGTTTCAAAGATTTCTGTTTGTCATCTAAACTGTTACTAGCATAAATTTTCTTGCTTATCTAACAATATTTTAACCAGCATGTCTGTTTAATAATACCAATTATTTAAGTATTGTAGATTGTGCTCTTCACCAACTCAGCTCTGAAACTCTGCATAGAGCAGTTTTTCTGTATACAGCAAGGCTCTCTTTCAGAAATTTGTTTTTAATTCCTAGGGACTCAAAATCTGAAACCTCCAACTGGACAACAAAAGCTATGCATTCATTTTTTAACTGAACCTTAAAGAAGTGTCCTCTAAATATACACTTTTGCCCAGGTTGCTGTGGAAATAGAGTACAAATTTAGATTTTTGAAGCCCTGATGCAAAGGTAATGGACAAAAGAAAAGTGAATATTTTTTGTCAGGGGTGGATGTAAAAGTTTAATAACTTCAGTGTTAAAGAAATTCTTTTAAAACATTTCACCCCTAGCATCCAAGCCTCAATTTTTTTTTTTTGTAATATATTTATCCTTACACAACCCCTTGTAGGGAAGAATTATTATACCCATTTTACTACTTAAGAACTGAGACACACAGATTAAGTGATTTGCCCAAAGTCACAAAGGAAGCCTGTTGTGGCGCAGGGAAATAAATCCAGGTATCCTGAGTTCTAGGAATTCCAAGTTCCAGGCTAGCAACCTAATTACTGAATCATCCCATCCTTCCTCTAGTATATATACACATGTAACATTTTAATTACTTTCCACATATCACAACTGTATAACTCATGAAACAATGAGCACCAAAAACCAAGATGCTCAAGTTGTTTTGGTAGTTCTTTTCAACTTTCCCTTACGGTACTTGTTGACTATCGGTCTCGTGCCGGTATTTAGCCTTAGATGGAGTTTACCACCAGCTTTGGGCTGCATTCCCAAGCAACCCGACTCCAAGAAGACCCGGGCCCGGCGCGCCGGGGGCCGCTACCGGCCTCACACCGTCCATGGGCACCTCTTAACAGTTTCATGCCCTCGAGGCCGGTAGTGGCCCCCGGCGCGCCGGAACCGGGTCTTCTTGGAGTCAGGTTGCTTGGGAATGCAGCCCAAAGCTGGTGGTAAACTCCATCTAAGGCTAAATACCGGCACGAGACCAATAGTCAACAAGTACCGTAAGGGAAAGTTGAAAAGAAAGATGTTTTGGGTAACTATTGTTTTATCAGATAACTGATATTCACCTATAAGTTAGGCTGATTATGCCAGCATGCACTCAACTTGCTATATGTTGGTATTTGATTATGTGTTTTTCAATAGGTGACCATCTGTGAAAACTAATATTGGGGAGTTTGATGCTTCTGAAAAGAAGTCTGCCAGTCCTTATTGTGAGGATTTCAATTATCCCTTCAGTCACAAATGAAGGCCGCATTATAATGGGCAAAATGGTGTAACATGCATCCATCCACACCAGCTTTTCCAGGCACTCAAGTTAGAGTTAAACACATGCTCAAGTACCTTGTTGAACTGGGATTTAGACGCACTATTCCACTGCAAGGAAAAGGACCAGGTAGCCATTTCATGCTATGGGTGCTTCTGCAAAGGTTCCCCTTATTTATTACAGATACACTTCAAGATCCCAGAAGTTGCAACACAAAAGTTAATATCCATTAGTTACTGGCAAGGGTCCCTATGACTTTCCCTCAGCTGAAACTGAGAACATCTTAACAACTAGAGTGGATGGACTTTTCCAACATCAAAAGAAATCAAAAGGAAGATAAAGTGTGACAGAAGCCTGGTGCAATATGATAGACATCTCATGTCTATCACACTTTCCACTACATCTGAAAAATGTTTCTCATCTATGTGAGAAGTTAAACCATTTTTCAACACCAGTTTTCAAGAAAACCTTTGAACAGGATTTCTTCTGATCTGTTCCTGGGAATAGCTGTTTAGTGAAGAGGGATCTTGTATTTGGAGCAAAAAATTAGTAAAATTTAATGGAAAAAATCAGTTACAACATACAAGAGGGGGAAAATGTCTATAAAATTGAGAAATTCCTTGCAATGTACGATATTTTCTTCTATAATTTTCCTGTTGCCCTGCTAAAACTGGTTATAAAAACAAGTAAAACCCTGTATCACCACCTGGTGGCAGAATTAATCATAGAAGCTTCCAACTACTTGATGCTAAGAGACTTTTATGAATTTAAATTTGGCCCAAATATTCAATTTTGCAAAGACAAACTTTAATAAAACATAAGATCAAGGTAAATTGACTAAATTTATCAATCTGTTAAATGGAGATTACAACATTCCTATAAAGCACATAAATTAAGATCAACATTTGTACAGCACTTTGAATATGAAAAGCAATACATAAGCGCTAAGTATTATTCTCAGTGCTGGATATGGGAGTCTGATATAAATTAAGATAGTTTGGTGGCCGCATAAGAGAAATATGGACTATAAAGTGAAAAATATTTTGCTCGGAGTGATTCAGATATTAAGATACCATTAGTTTACAGCCAGCCACTGGTTTGATTCATTCTTGGCCTCTGAACTGGAAGTATGAGACTGGAACACCTCTTATTAATGAAATCTAACATTTGAAGTTAGTCTATATTGAAGAGGGGGAGTCATGTGGCAATGCTTAAAGAAGTTGTCTTTCACCCTTGTTAGCAGTTCCAGCAGAGAGGCCATGAAAACTGAGTTACCCTCTCATAATCCTTCCAGTTCAGAGTTGAGGCATATTTGTGATGTGCAGGCATCCTAGAAATCCATTTGCCATGGAAAAAAGAGGAATTTGCATTTTTCTGTTTTTAAAAAAAAGTTTTTAGATTTTGTGTAAAAATAAAAACATATTAACTAAATTTTACTGAAAGTACCAGTTTTGCTTATTCGATGTATGCAACCTCCCATTCCTGGGGTTGATTTTTGAATGTGTTTTACATTTACATAGCTAACCATACGCCAATAAATTGCTTCTGGTTACTCAATGGCATATAGGGATTCATGTTTTAATGCATCTCAAATTTCACGTCAGCCTCCAGAAATGAGTAGTGAAAGTTATGAAAAGATGCCAAAAACTTGAAAAATCACCCCTAAAGACTGAATTTGGCAAGGACAAATTTCACATTAATGGTAATGTGCTGTTTTGTACTGTATGCAGCACATCTGTAGATTACATTCAAAATCAGACAACTGTAGAACACATGAAAAGCGCTAAACATAAACTGAATGCAAAGAAATGAAAACAAGAGACTGCAACAGCAGGACCATGGACAACAGTAAACAATGCACTGTGACTGGTTCATTCTGTTAATTTTATTTTGTAATAATGACTGATGGCACTGGTAGGCTTCGAACTTGCTTAAAAATTGTAATTATATCAATAAAACATTGTGTTCAACTGATGCCTATATATATTGTGGCTAGGGAAACTAAAGTTCAGCGTTTCATTTTAATCATGGAAAAACACTGATTCTTCTGTTTTTTTAATTGGAGAATTTTGGGCTTTTTAATAACAGAAAACTAGAATCCCTGGTGATACAGGGAACTACACTGTGCTGCCCATGCTGCACCTGTTATGTAAACAGAGGTCATGCCATATCCAGGGCTGACAAGCCAGAAGCAATCCCTTCAGCAGCACTAAGTTCGGGTGAGGGGAGGAGGTGGAAGAAGGGGGAAGAGGAGAAGGGGAGAGAAGGGTAAATAATAGCCAGACTAAAAGCAAGGTTGTTTAAAATGAAATATAACAGTGACAGCAAATTGCGGGCCCAAAATGACAAACACTTAAGTAAAAATATTAGGACTGTCAAGTGATTAAAAATATTAATCGTGATTAATCGCACAATTAATCACACTGTTAAACAATAACAGAATACCATTTATTTAAATATTTTGGATGTTTTCTACATTTTCAAATATATTGATTTCAATTACAACACAGAATACGAAGTGTACAGTGCTCATGCTATAGTTATTTTCGATTACAAATATTGGCACTGTAAAAAATAGTATTTTCAATTCACCTAATAAAAGTACTGTAGTGCAATCTCTTTACCATGAAAGTTGAACTTACAAATGTAGAATTATGTTAAAAAAAACTGCAGTCCAAAACAAAACAATGTAAAACTTTAGAGCCTACAAGTCCATTCAGTCCTACTTCTTGTTCAGCCAATCACTCAAACAAGTTTGTTTACATTTGCAGGAGATAATGCTGCCCTCTTCTTGTTTACAATGTCACCTGAAAAGGAGAACAGGCGTTCGCCTGGCACTGTTGTAGCTGGCGTTGCAAGATACTTACGTGCCAGACGCGCTAAAGATTCATATGTCCCTTCATGCTTCAAACACCATTCCAGAGGACATGCATCCATGCTGATGACGGGTTCTGCTTGATAACTATCCAAAGCAGTACGGACCGAAGGACATTCATTTTCATCATCTGAGTCAGATGTCACCAACAGAAAGTTGATTTTCTTTTTTTGGTGGTTTGGGTTCTGTAGCTTCTGCATCAGAGTGTTGCTCTTTTAAGATTTTTGAAAGCCTGCTCCACACCTCATCCCTCTCAGATTCTGGAAGGCACTTCAGATTCTGGAACCTTGGGTTGAGTGATGTAGCTATCTTTAGAAATCTCACATTGGTATCTTCTTTGTGTTTTGTCAAATCTGCAGTGAAAGTATTCTTAAAATGAACATGTGCTGAGTCATCATCCGAGACTGCTATAACATGAAATATATGGCAGAATGCGGGTAAAACAGAGCAGAGGACATACAATTCTCCCCCAAGGAGTTTAGTCACTAAGTAATTATCGCATTATTTTTTTAAACGAGCATCATCAGCATGGAAGCATGTCCTCTGGAATGGTGGCTGAAGCATGAAGGGGCATATGAATGTTTAGCATTTCTGGCACGTAAATACCTCGCAATGCTGGCTACAAAAATGCCATGCAAATGCCTGTTCTCACTTTCAGATGATGTAAATAAGAAGCAGGAGGCATTATCTTCTGTAAATGTAAACAAACTTGTTTGTCTTAGCGACTGGCTGAACAAGAAGTAGGACTGAGTGGACTTGTAAAACTTTAGAGCTGTGGAAGCAGAGAAAGAACTGACAGGAAGGGGATGCAATGCATGACAGTTCGTTAGCAAGAGTTAGGCTAACTGTAACCGTAATAACGCGAGATTTGTAGAAGCGAGGAATGTGTGAGGCGAGTGGGAAAGAACTGTGAGAGAAGTTGTTGCGACCTTGTGTAGATAATGTGTAGATAATATGGAATGTAGACTAAGAGTCTACATTAGTGAGCAAAACAAGATATCAGAATGACCTATGTATAAACAAAATGCAGCTGTTGCTCATTATTGTCTGTAACAAAAGGTATAAATGCTTGCTGAAATTGTTTACCTGTTGAGAGACCTGCTTAGCTCTTTCCCTCTATGCAACTGATAGAAAGAAAATAAAGTATCTGATTTGCTGTACCCAAACAAAAAGTGAGAACTCTGTTATTTTCCAACAGAGCCTACATCATTTTGTATTTGACTTCAGTTATATAACAAAAAAAAAAAAAAAAAAAATCTACATTTGTAAGTTGCACTTTCATGATAAAAAGAGATCACACTACAGTACTTGTATGAGGCGAATTGAAAAATACTATTTCTTTTGTTTATTTTTACAGTTCATATATGTGTAATAAATATGAAGTGAGCACTGTACAATTTGTATTCTCTGTTTAATTGAAATCAATATATTTAAAAATGTAGAAAAACATCAAAAAATATTTAATAAATTTCCATTGGTATTCTACTGTTTAACAGTGCAATTAAAACTGTGATTAATTTTTTTAAATCGTGATTAATTTTTGAGTTAATCGCGTGAGTTAACTGCAATTAGTCGACAGCCCTAGTAAATATATAACTTTATTCATGCAAGTGGGTCCACATGAATCACTTACAATAATAAAGATACTTAAATGCCTTAGTGTTTACAGGACAGAGATCTAAGGGTACACCTACAGTGCAAGCAAAAAAAAAAAAAAAAAAAAAAAAAATCCCCACAGCAGCAAGTCTCAGAGCCTAGGTCAATTGACTTGGACTTGCATTATGGAGCTAAACATAGCTGTGTAGGGGTTCCTGCTGGGGCTAAAGCCCAGAGCCCAAGCTCCAGTGCAAGCAAGAATGTCTACACTGCTACTTTTAGGCCCTGTCTACACTACAAAGTTTTGTCAGCAAAAGCTGCCTTTTGCGGACAAAACAGGGGAGGTGTACCCACTAAAAAGCTACTTTTGACGACAAAATAAAACCACCTATCAAGAGACACAAACCTTTTTGTGGCCAAGTTAAAGTAACAAAACACCAGCGTGGACACTTTGTTTTGTTGACATAACTGGCTTCCACCAGTATCCCACAATGCCTGCTATGACAGCTGTGCTCACTGTTTTGATTTCTGCTGCCCTGCAGGCATGTACTCCTCACCTTTCAAAGCTCCAGGAAATATCTGACAGAGGAGTATGCTGCTTCCATTTGGGGAACAAAGAGCAAATCATTAACGTAGAATTCTCCTGTTCTTACCTGCACTAGGAACACAGTGGCAGGCAGGCAGGAAGGGGAGGCGTGGGACTGTTGTGAGACTTTGACATTCCTCACAGTGGAGAGCTCACAGAGCTGCTCAGGATGCCACTCCTGGCAGCTGAGGAGGCTGTGGGAATCACAGAACCATAGGCAGGTAGGCAGAGCGGGCTGCTTCAGGAGAGACTGCTGTGCTGAGTAGAGTTGGGGGCTGATGTGGGAGGGTGTGTCCCCCCCTCCCCATGCCTCAGGATAGGTCTGTCAGCCTGCTGTCTCACACGCCGCAAACACACCATTCTCCTCTCCTTCTCCACCCCACACTTCAGTTGAAAAAGCACTGACAATCTACTAGGATGCCCTGGAAGATGGGATTGCTAACACAGTGCACTGCTCTGTCGATGCAAGAGCTGTTAGAGTGGATGCACTCTGCTGAGACAAGGAGCCAGTGTGGACATGCAACAGTAGTTTTAATTAAAACAGCATAACTTTTGCTGACAAAACTTTGTAGTGTAGACAAGGCCTTAGACTGGGGTGGGCAAATTTTTAGGCCCGAGGGCCACATCTGGGAATAGAAATTGTATATTGGGCCATGAATGCTCACAAAATTGGAGTTGGCATACAGGCGGGGGTGAGTGCTCTGAAGTGGGGCCAGAAATGAGGATTTCAGGGTGCAGGAGGGGGAATCAGGGCTGTGGCAGGAGGTTAGGGTGCATGGAGAGGCTCAGGGGTGCAGGCTCTGGGCGGCCCTTACCTCAAGTGGCTCCCGGAAGCAGGGGCATGTCCCTTCTCCGGCTCCTACATGGAGGTGCGGCCAGGCGGCTCTGCCCGCTGCCCCATCTGCAGACACCGCCCCTGCAGCTCCCATTGGCTGCAGTTCCTGATCAATGGGAGCTGCAGGGCCAGCGCTTGAGGCAGTGTGCAGAGCGGAGCTCCCTGGCTGCCGCTACGCATAGGAGCCAGAGAGGGGCCATGCCGCTGCTTCCGGGAGCCGCGGGGAGTGGCCCCCAATCCTGCTCCCCAGCTGGAGCACCAGAGCAGGGGAAGCCCCAGGCCCTGCTCCCCAGCAGGAGCTCGAGGGCCGGATTAAAACAGCTGGTGGGCCGCATCCAGCCTGTGGGCCATAGTTTGCCCACCCCTGCCTTAGACACATAGAGCTCACCTGAATCAGTTGACCCAGGCTTTAAGACTCACTGCCACAGGGTTTTGGATTTATTTTCTTTTTGCAGTACAGGCATACCATAAGAATTTATCTGTGTTGGTATTTAGAAGAGGGACTCAAAGGAGCTGTGAATGGAGGAATGACAGACATTTTCAGGAAGGTCCAACAGGAGTCCAGAATCCACTTCCGAACATCATACATCATACCTCAATCCCCTTCTCCTTCAAGCCATTCCTCAGAACATATCTGGTCCATGAAGACCACAAATCCTAGACCTCCTCTGAAGGAAACAGTATCTCACGTGAAATAAAAAAAATTCATGAAAGAAAAGAAGCCAATTAGCCAAAGAATAAATGGTCAGTTATAATTTCTTTCAAAACTACACGTAAAGGATTGTTTGGTAGGGCAACTCTCACCTTTTCATGTTCTCAGCATGTGTATATATATCTCCTTACTATATGTTCCATTCTATGCATCCGATGAAGTGGGCTGTAGCCCACGAAAGTTTATGCTCAAATAAATTTGTTAGTCTCTAAGGTGCCACAAGTACTCCTGTTCTTTTTGTGGATACAGACTAACACAGCTGCTACTCTGAAACTTTTACCCACAGTTCATATGTTTTTGAAGTTGAAATTCAGAAATATGCTGAAGGGTTCATAACTGAAATCAAACGAGAAGAGTTCATGTAACATTTTTAAAAAAGGAAAATTTTGTGGGTTAACATATTCATAAGTGTAAGTGATTACTTTAAAATGCAAAATCTTCCAAAATGCATACTAGTCATATTTTGGCATGTTACAAGAACAAATTAACATTTGCACACTAACGAGCTCACTCACTGGACATATTTAGATGCAAGTTCACACCTGTTTTCAGATATGTGCCTACTTTAACTTAATATACCTGTGTGACAGAGTGAGTGAGGATGGGCATAAAGCGGGGCGGATACTACTGGCAGAGTTCAGCACCCAGCATGGCTCTCAGTGAGGAGTTAAAGACCTGTAAATGGGTGTTTGCTTTAAAACAAAATAAATTCTACTCAACCCAATGGCAAAAGATCAAGAGGCTCGGCGTTAGGAAGAAGACACTCTCTCGCTCTACGGTGCAAGAGCCGTCCCGCCCGCCTTCCCACAGTCACGGAGCCCACTACCACCTCCTATGCCTGTCTGCCCCGACATCCCCAGCGCCCTACCGGATCTCCATAACCCTGAGCCACACTCCTGAGCCATTGCCCATCCCAGCCCCTCGAGCCCCTGCCCGCCGCACAGCCGCGAGGCGAGGAGCCCGACAGAGCCCCCTACTCACAGGCCGCGTCCTCCTGGTTCCACAACAGCGCAGCAGCCCCGCCGCCCATCACGCGGCCCGGACCGAGCAGGCCCCACCACCTCCCCGGGGCCCGCCGCAGCTCCCACAGGAAAACGGCGGAGGCGAGTCGCGCTCGCGACCTGAAAGAGAACCGCGGCGCAGGACAAGAGGAGCGTGCGTTCCCGCAGCCAATCAGCGAGCACTGCAAACGCCTTGCATTCTGGGAACTGGTCATTTCAGTGCCGCGCGGCTCTAGCCAATTGCTCGCGCTCTCTCCGCTCTGCTGGGCGGCGATTCGCGAGAATGAGTCCAGTCGCCATGCTGGGTGTGGCCGACGAGGTGCCTGTCTCTCCGCCATGTTGAAAGTGGCTCTCCCCCGCTGTGTTGTCAGGTGGGCGGCGCTGGTTTCCGGTTCCGGTGGGGTTAGTGGCTCTGCCTGCCGGGCAGGTGTCGGTGGTGCGGGGAGACCCGGGATGGGGCATTAAAGCGGCGGTTCCGCTCGTGGTCTGGACTCGTGCGCGGTGGTGGCGGCTGTTGGAGGCGCGGACCGAAGGGCGGCGGCTGCTGCTGCTGCAGGTGGGAGGAGGCGGAAATCTCCGGGTGCGGCGGCGGCCCGTGTTGCCGGGTCTAGGTGGAAGTGGGAGCAGGGCGGAGTCCGGGTCAGGTGCGCTGGGCTGAAGAGCGCTCTGGGTTGCCCCACGCGTGGGCTCGCTCCGAGCCGTGGGCTGGCTCCCTTTGCCCATGAGTCTGGCCTTAGTGCGGCCTCCAGGCGTGAGGCCGGGACGGGGCGGTGAGTTACAGGGAATGGATTTCAGAGTCCTGAGTTCCTGTCCAGTGATCCGGCCTGGAGGCTCTCCCCATCCTGCGGAGCTGTGCCGTGCTGCCCTCTCCCGGGGAGGCGCCATCTGTGCTAAAAGGCTTCACCAATTACTAGCAGCAAAGGTAGTGGAGAATTGGGGATATCTCCAGTTCAAATCACTGTGGTGACTTAGCTGTGTGTGTTCACTCATGTGCTTATTATCTCCTGATAAATTTGTTTAAAATGTGTTTTCATAATGTATTCAGTGAGTGCTGTTTAGCATGTGTAAGAGAGAAGTACTGAGCTCTAGGAAATGATGCTGGGTGGTAGATATGTACCTAGATAGAGAAGAAAATGTAAGTGTTTAAGCATTAGAAATAAGAATGGCCCACAACATAAGAATGGCCATTTTGGGTCAGACCAATGGTCTATCTAGCCCAGTAGCCTGTCTTCCAACAGTGGCCAATGCCAGGTGCTTCAGAGGGAATGAACGGAACAGGTAATCATCAAGTGATCCATGCCCTGTTGTCACTCCCAGCTTCTGGTAAACAGAGACTAGGGACACTTAGAGCATGTTACTGCATCCCTGACAATCCTGGCTAACAATCATTGGTGGACCTATCCTGCATAAACTTGTAGGGTTTTTTTTTGTTTTATTTTTGATCACTGTTACAGTTTTGGCCTTCACAACATCCCTTGACAAAAGAGTTCCACCGGTTAATTGTGCGTTGTGTGAAGGACTGCCTTTTGTTTGTTTAAAACCTGCTGCCTATTAATTTCATTGGATGTCTTAGTTCTTGTGTTATGTGGAGGAGTAAATACATTTCCTTATTCCCTTTGTCCACACCAGTCAAGATTTTATAGACTGCTATCATGTCCCCCTTAGTCATCTCTTTTCCAAGCTGAAAAGTCCTAATCTTTTTAATCTCGCCTCATATGGAAGCTGTTCCATCCCCTAATCATTTTGTTCCCCTTCTCTGTACCTTTTCCAGTTCTAATATATCTTTTTTTTTTGAGATGGGGGTGACCAGATCTGCATGCAGTATTCAAGGTGTGGGCGTACCATGGATTTATATAGAGGCATTATAGTATTTTCTGTCTTATTTATCCCTTTCCTAATGGTTCCTAACCATTGGCACTTCACACTGAAGAATGTCAGCTGCTCTCTTCAAGATGCCTTTAGAAGAGCAATTTGTTTCTGTATCCTTATAGAGCCCCTCGTCTCTGCAGAAAGAGTTTGTGAAAGTCTCTAGACTAGATGATGGCTGAAAGAAAGGTTCTTAGGGACGTGGAACCCTTATGCTACTCATTGCCTTTGCAGCATAGGCAAACCATGCTTCTATCGTTTGTTTATCAAACCTTTGTGCAGATCTAGAACATATGATAAATGGCATGAATCTTGTTCTATGTTGGGTTTTAAACATCTAATTTGATATTTTTTTCTTCCTGGCCTTAAGGGAGAGATCCTGTTATCTGCTTTCTGTGTGAACTCACAGTACCTAAGAAATGCTATCAGGTAGTTTAAAAGAAATAAAATTTCTGTTTTTAGTGGTTTAGAATGTAAAACTGGTAGGTCCTGCCTCCCCGTCATCAAACTGACAAGGCAGCAACCCCCAGTAAGCTACATAGATTATTTAACAACTCTTCCCTAGTTCTTATCCAAATGTCTTGAGGTGCTTTATAAACTTTTAGTTATCTGAGTCTTGTAGCATTGTCTGAGAGGTACATAAAGAATACTGGATCACTTCACCCATCTGCTGTAGCCTCATCTGGGATGGAACACAATTACTGTTTAATAGCACACAGCAACAGTATAGCCAAATGAATAATCTACCAAGTAGAATTTGCAAGGGAAACTTAGGAAGGTGTAATGTATTTACATGGGGCTGGGAAAGTCTAGTACCCCAGGGTTTAACACCCCTTCTGTCATGAAAAGTGACATTGGCTATTTCATGAATCTGAGTGAGCATATTCCCTAATTTTGCAGATTACACATAATATCATGCCTTCAGCAATATGATGCCCACTGATAATCATATTGGGATATTGGTTCAGTATTCAGCTGGAAGAAACATGTTTTACATCTATTCTGCTCCTCACAACGCTTCAGGGGTTGGAGCAGCAGCTTAGGAAGGCTCTTCAGGGGACAAAGAAGCAGGCCGTCCCCAGTGCTGATGAAGGGGCTCTTTGGCTCATCAGGGGCTGGCAAGTAGATTCTGAGAGAGGCCCAGTGGTGATGTTCTGGAAATTCATCCCTTTGAATACCTCACCCTTTTGTAAGTCCAGGCACAGTTATCAAAGGTGCTTTTCAATGCTATGCGTCTGACGAAGTGGGCATTCACCCACGAAAGCTTATGCTTTCCAATACATCTGTTAGTCTTAAAGGTGCCACAGGACCCTCTGTTGCTTTTTTTTTAATGCATTTGGGACAGAAACCGACTGTACAGTAAAATGGTCTTCCAGCCAATCATGGGAGGGCTCTTATACCCTAGTGATGGGGTTTTCCCAGAGGCAAAAAGCTGGCTCAGCTTGGACAAGTAAAAAGCTGAACATACTACAAGAAGATACAGCTGGAAGAATAGGAACTGTTCATCTCATCTTTGCAATGTGTTCAGGAAGTTGATAAGAGAAGCCAGGAAGGGTGCAGAATGGTATCTTTGTTTGTTTTTTGTTCTCCCCTCTTCCCCCCCCCAGTTGCTTTGTTCGTTTGGATATGAGACAGACGGGGGGGAGAGGTTCTGGTGCTGACACTTCATATTATCCTGCAGCAGGAGTCTGCTGTGCGTATAACATAAATAGGCTTATTCTCCTTTCAGCTAATGAAGGGGTTTTAAAAAAGCACATATGTTTCTTCCATGCACTCTTTCATATAAAAGATTTAGTAGGCCTGAGACAGCTCTTCTAAATCACCTAATTTCAAATTTATGATAGTACCACTCATCACTTTTTATCTTCAAACCTCTGTGCAAACATCAGTATATTAAATCCCTACATTCCTTTGGGGATAGCCATCATCTCTCTTACAGTTGTGAAAACTGAGGCACAGAATAGTTATGATGTGACTGAGGCCACACAGAGTCACTGTCAGAGCTGAGATTACAGCTCAGGAGTCCCACTTTGTTGCTGAAACAATTAGATCATGTTTGTCTCTTACTTCCTGCCTTTGTTTCTTTGGAAATATCTCATACCTGTAGATGCTCCTGTCAGCCGCCGACAGTTTGGTGTTACCCTGTTTTTAGTCAAGTGTGATTGTGCATACTCGTGTTCTTCACTGGTGCTTGCACAGAATTTCACAAGAAACAAATGAGCTAGTGAATGAGTTTCTTTTGAGAGTTTTTTTTTTTTTTTTAAATCTTATTCACTTTTTCTGGTAAACGCACCAGATTAAACAAAAGGTAAGTCAGGTTAGTTATTTGTATAGTCATCTGACAAGATTTAATGCAATAATTCAACACAAACATTTTATTCTGCAACACATGATATCCTTAAACATATACTCTGGAAAAACTACTCTTTTCTTTCCCTTGATTAAGGGACAGGGCCACATACACCTATTTACTATTATTACCATAGTTCAGCAGTTTTGTGCTCCTTAGAATTTTTCTCTGTCTAGACATAAAATTAATGTCCAAAGGGACACAGTCCACTGAATTATCACACTAAGAATTTCTTGCCTTATATTGTCAGAAGTAACATCTGCCATTAGTCTAATGGCAAGATCACATAGAAAACACTGACTGGATTTATAGACGTTAAGGCCAGAAGGGTCTATTATGATCTGTTCCGACCTTCAGAAGAACATAGGTAGTAGAACTTCACCCAATGTTTCTTGAGTCAAATCCATGAAGTCTGGTTTAACTAAGCATATTTTTTAGGTATACACCGACTTTTAATGTAAAGACTCCAAGTGATGGAGAACTAAATGCTTAAGTAATCTGTTCTGCTTGTTAATTACCCTCATCTTAAAGTTCTGATTTATTTCTAGTGTGAATTTGTCTAGCTTTAACTTCCAACCTTGGATTTTGTTATGTCTTTGTATACTAAATTCAAAGAGCTATCGGAAAATCTTCTTCCCATGCAGGTATTTACAAACCACGATCAAGTCTTATCTTTATCTTCTCTTGGATAAACTAAGCTTCTTTAATCTTGTGCTGTAAGGCACATTTTTCAGACCTTGAATATTCTTCTGGCTCTCTGCTGAACCCTTTCCAATTTCATATCTTGAAAGCTGGACATGGTATTATCTGTGTTTAGGGCAACAGACACCATTGCTGGAATACTATGTCCCTATTTTTACTTGAGTCCCCTACTTGATATCCCAGTATTTCTGGTGCACAGGAGCTTTTCACTAATAATAAGGGCTCTTTGGTAACTTTTCTGAAATAACTGGGTGATCATTTGCATATAGAAGTAGGTATTTGTCACAGCCATGACTGGGCATCCAGTTGCACAGTGGAGTCTAAAAAGACCTCAGGACTTCAGACTGACTTATTAATCTCCGTAGAGATGCCCTTTACAATGGGGGATGTTCTAGAAGAAGCAAGTTCGGTGAAGCATTTCCCATTTCATAACAGCATTCTCTGTCTTGTTGGGGTAAAGCTTTAGCCAACTGCTCTTTATCCAAGTGCTGCTTTTGGCAGCTTGCAGTAGCTGTGTGGTGACTATGTTTGTTAGATGATGCCCAGCTCTACATACATGCGGTGCTGGCACTTCAGCCTGGGTTGCTTCATCAGGCCTCCCAGCAGCTTCTTAGAGATGTTGATTAATATGAGGGGCAGGACTGACCCTAGTGGGACTCTGCAGATGAGGGTTTGGCAGTGGAGGAATGGTTGCCCTCTGAGTCTGCTCTGAAAGGAAGGATATGAACTATTTCAGTGTGGTTTTTATTCACCCCACAAGCTTCTTGTGGGGAGACAGGAGTATTCAGTGATCAAAGGTATCGACTATTGCACTACATCAGACTTTTGTATAGTCCAGTATTTTTCAACTTCTCTGGCTGGTGACTTTTTTTTTTTTTTTTTATTATTCAGACAAAAAAATTTTGTGGACCACCCACCTGGTAAAAAAAGATCAGTAACAAGCCTATGTAATACAGTATCTCCTCACTTACCGTCCTCCTGCTTAATGTTGTTTTGAAGTTATGTCGCTGCTCCATTAGGGAACATACTTGTTTAAAGTTGTGCAATGCTCCCTTATAACGTCGCTTGGCTGACTTTTTACAAGGGAGCATTGCACAAGTTCCTCTTCTCCATCTCCTCCCCCTCCCTTCCTCCCTCCGAGCGCTTTTTGGCGGTGCTTAGGACTTTCTGGCAGGGAGGGAGCGAACGGGGAAGCTGTTGCGTCCTATCCCCCCCCCCACACACACACACGGAATGCAGGGGCTTTAGGCACTTCTCTCCAGCCGCTGGCTGCGTGGCTGCCCATGTTCCTCCTGAGTCCTCCAACCCATGCTTGCAGGGCCGCATTCCAAAAGGGGCTTTAGAGCTGCAGGCCGGGGCCCCCTTAGCCCAGGGCCCTGCAGCCCCTAAAGCCCCTGTGTTCCGGGTGGCCCTGCCTGCCGGGGGGGGCAGCTCCCAGAATCGCGGCCATGGGGCGGTACTGTGCCACTTGCACACCTTCTGCACCAAACAGGAGCTGCCCCAGGTAAGTGCTCTGCACCAGGGCCGCCCAGAGGGGGGGACAAATGGGGCAATTTGCCCCAGGCCCCACAGGGGCCCCCACGAGAGTTCTTCGGGGCCCCTGGAGTGGGGTCCTTCACTCACTCCGGGGCCCGGACCTCCGGAGTGTCTTCCGCTCCGGGTCTTTGGTGGTAGGTCCCGGGGCGGAAGGACCCCTCCGCCACCGAACTGCCAGATCTTCGGTGGCAATTTGGCAGCGGGGGCCCCCTGCCGCCGAAGACCCCAGGCCCCCAAATCCTCTGGGCGGCCCTGCTCTGCACTTCCTGCCTGCCCCACCCCTGAGCCTCCTCCCGCACCCCCACCCTGAGTGTCCTCCCGCACCCTAACTCCCTCCCAGACCCTGCACCCCCCAGCCCTGAGCCCCAGGGGTAAGCCGGGGCACCTCCCCACCACAGTACAGTACTGTACAATATATAATGCCTTTTGTCTGCCCCCAAAAAATTTCCTTGGAACCTTATGGGGAAAATTTGATTAGTTTAACATTGTTTTACTTAAAGTTGCATTTTTCAGGAACATAACTACAACATTAAGTGAGGAGTTACTGTACAACTATTACTGCATTTGACCTCACAAACACAGAAGATTTTTGGTTTGCTGCCCTGAAATTATTCTGGAAATCTTGTTTTCATTGCTTGAGAACTGTAATAAAAATTTCAATGCCTCACAACCCTCTGACTGTCTTTTGTGATCTCCCCTGTCCCCTTTCTGGAGAAGAGGTGGAGGATCACAACACACCAGCCAAGAAACACAGGAATAGTCTAAATGCTTTCCATATTCTATGGAATGTACACCTTTTTTCTTTTTTTCCTTTTCTGGAAGGCATGAGGGTACAACATACAAAAGAGGGGAAATACTAGTAACTTAGTGAATGAGACACTTTAACAAATATCCTATTTAGGAGGAAAAAGGAAGTGCTAGAGTGGGGACAATTACTGGAAAAAGGCACTGCCTGTAGACTTAAAATGAATTGTGTTGTAATTTTTTTTTTAGCCTAGATAATGAGCCAAGTTATGAGATAACTTACAAGGTTGAGACATAAAAGATCTGAAAACTTGCACCATGATTTGTTAATAGTGATGAGCTATTTGCTTTGTATTGTTGCTCAGTCTTGATGTTCAGAAATATTTTATTTCCTCGTTATTTCAGAAATCTTTAAATTGAACTAATGTAAATCTGGCTACATGAGGGGAAATTAGAATAAGGGGGGGAATCAAATTTAACTGGATGTGATGCTTATTAAATGCACATCACTCTTAAACTGTAAATTGTGCAAATGAATGACTTCTATTAAACTTTGCTTTGTGTGGCTAATGCATTTAAAGCTAGTTGACCTTCTAACACATTAGGTTGTTAACATGAGAGAACAGATAGTGCTAAATGGCCTTGTGATTCTTGGGACTCTACCTGCAGTCCAAAAAATGTGACTGGTTGGATGGTACTAAGCAAATACCTCCAGCAATCCTGTTGGATTAAAGAATAAGATTAGAGCTAGTACAGCGTTTGGTATCTATTAAAGTCAAAATGATTTCTGTGAGTGCCAGTAAAGTAGAAGGAAGTGGAGAGAACTTTAAGTGTTGGTGATGGGATCTCTTCCCAATCATCGGGGTACTAGTGTTCTTAGCACCTGAATCTCATTCAATATGATACTAAAAATAGATGAAGAACAGTAAGAGTGCTTCCCAGAGCTGAGATGGGTCCTGCTGATAATTTCCTTGTTTGTGTACTTCTGTAGTTATATCCTGTATATTCTAAAAGCATGAGATATGTACACTGCAATAAAACATCCGTGGCTGGCCCATGTCAGCTGACTTGGGCTCAGGCTACTGCAGGGCTATAAAATTGCAGTGTAGATGTCTGGGCCTGCGCTGGAGCCTGGGTCTGGAACCGGAACCCTCGCATGGTGTGTTATTGCATTGTAGGGAGATCCACAGGGCTCAAAATAAGTATCTGCCAAACATGGAGTGGAGGAAGAACAAAACTGGCAAAGTGAAATAATCTTAGATTTCCTAACAGAGGAATTAAAACTACTTTATTTTAAAATTTTTATTTTTATATCTCCATAGCATTGGTTGTGGCCACAGCTGCCTGAGGAGGAGAAGCAGCAGAGGGGAGAGAGCTGGTACAGAGAGCCATTGGGAAAAGCAAAAAGTCAATAGTGGGGACTGGCCAGAGCTGGGGAACCCCTGCTGAGTTAGAGGAGAGCTTGTGTAGAGGCCCCCAGAAAGGAGGGGAAGAACCAGCCTAGTTAGGAGAAGCTGATTCCAAGACAAGAGGGTTGATGCTCCAGGGTAGATCCCAGAAGCAGGGGTAGGACTTGCAGGCAGGGACACCTTGGTGAATGGAACACTATGGGAACATATAACGGCCGTATCGGGTCAGACCAAAGGTCCATCTAGCCCAGAATCCTGTCTACCGACAGTGGCCAATACCAGGTGCCCCAGAGGGAGTGGATTGATTAAGTGATCTCTCTCCTGCCATCCATCTCCAGCCTCTGACAGAGGCTAGGGACGCCATTCTCTTGTTGCAGGAAGCCGAGCCCAGAACAAGGACCAAGTCTGGAGGGATGTTGCCTGAGCAGGGGGAGCACTCAGGTCTGGAGGCCTGTCTTGAGTGCAGTACTGTAGGGAGTTCTGTGGCAGGAAACCTGAGTTGGGGCAATGAAAGAAGACTTGCAGGAGAGGAATGAGTTTTGGAGCTCTCAGGCAGCCTGGAGAGTGGGGCCCCGGAAAGGGGCTAAAGGAACTTTGAGGGGTGGGTGACCTGGGAATGGTGACCTTTGAAAGGGTTTGAAGAGCTACTGTGTTGCAGTCTTATCTGTCTCTGGGGATTTGAGAGGAGCTGTTTTTACTATGAGCAATATGTGAACTGTGACATTTCATACGAGTATGGGGTTTGAATTTGCACTGAGATATAATATTCCTTTGTGTGGGTGGATTTCATGGAGAAACTGAGACAGGCCTGACTATTGTGCTATGGTCTGCTGCAGGAGGGTGCCCCAGGTGGGGCTCATCAGATCAGTGTTGCATAAAGTCTTTTTTAAAAGCAAAATATTACCTTTGCACCAAAGTAACCCTGTGATTTGCAGAAAGTATAAAAATGAGTGTGCAGTGTTTCCCTCTTGCTCCCCTGCCAATGTTCTTCAAATGTAACCAGTGCGAACTAGCTCTTGAGATGAGTCTTCATGTTCATTTAGTCTTTTCTTACAGTGCCAATTATACTATTCATTATTTTCCCCAGGAATATGACAATCACCAGTACAGACCACTGAACAGACATTAGATGCTAACAACTTTTGATTACTAATAACTTGGAAGTATGAAGTGGGAAAACTAGAGATGAAAGTGTTCCATAGCCAAACATTGGGTGTGGAGTTTCTTACTGCTGAATCAGTCTATAAGATTCTTCCAGTTTTGTTCACAAATTGGAAATCAATGTCTCTCTTCCCCGCCCCCCCCCCCCCCAAAAAAAAAGTACAGTTATTGTACAAGGCAAACATATGCAATGTTGGAATCATAAGATGTAGTAAGATGCTGGCTTTATCATTCTCTATACCTCAGCAGTAACTATCCTCCTTGGCTGACAGATAACTTCATTTTCTTTTCCCTCACCCATTTTATTGGTTACACCCAAGAGAAAAGGGGGAACTCTTATCTGCCAGGAAAAGCCCTTTATCTGTTTTTGAGGAACAAGCATCAAGGCATAGCTTATTCTCTGATACTGGTGAGGAAGGAAGAAAATTTGTGAAGGTGAATTATTAGCTCAGCAATAGGAGAACAGGAGGGAGGGCAAACAGGGTATGGTGGAGGGGGACATTTCTGGGAGGGAGGGGATATTGTGGGAGGCATGTCTGGGGAGGGAAGGGACTTCGCTAGAGGATGAAGTTGATTGAACTGTGGAAATCCAAAACTGTTGTATGTCAAGCCAACATGGAAGTACAGACCTAACACTGATTCAGAGTGGTAGTGTAGACACAGGTGGTGGTAGAATAATTGTTGACTATAATACCAGTTGTCCTCTCTGAAACAGACCAACATTTAGTTACTGGTTTCATTACATCCTTGAAAGCTGAGGAGAATGATGTCATTGTTTCCACCACTGCTTTTGTACAAAACGCACAAACCCTTTCACAACAATGTCGTATCCTGTTACTTTAATATTGGCTAAGTTTTGTAAAACTACTGTAGACAGATTCTTCATTGCCATAATGTCCACTCCAGACATGATTGAAATGAATAATTGCAGTTCATAAAACAGCCTAATAATAAAATGGCTTTCTGTAGCCTGGCACTGAATACAAATTCACAAGTGTATATACGGAGGCAGAATGTTCCCAAAATGTTGACATTCCTATTCTGACATATAGCAGTTTTTTTTTTTTTAGGTTTTTCTAGCGTGCCCAGCAAAACTGGCACAGAAATGAACTTTGAAATTCCAGCAAGTGTTAGGAATTATTACATGCCATGACCATACTGGGCAGTGCAACTTGAGTATACTGTAAAATGGTTTTAGAGGCAAGGGATAGCTGTTCTGTGTGTTTGTGTTTTGGAAAGAGGAGGCATTCTAAGGTGTGCTTACTATATTGTTATTGAACAGTCCAATTTAAATCTTGTTTGAACACACCTACCCTTAGCAACATTTTTCTTAAGTATGGAAATCTATAAGAGTGAGGTTGTTTTTAGTTACATAATGAATCTATAATAATTCAGGAGGACTATACAAATTCCCTATTGCAGACCACAGCTTGAAATCCACTACAAAATACTTGTAGGTGATCAGAACTGCTTATGTTAGAGGCTCGAGTGATCATTGTTAGATGTATCCTTGGTGTAAATTTAACTGTGATAAAATTTACAGTTGACACAAAAATTGAAGTGGTTGGAAATATACAGGAGGATAGGACCAAATGGCAGTGACTTGGACAAATTAGAGTAGTGGAAGTTGCAGGCAATGAGGGAAGATGTAATTAATGTAAAGATCTACACATGGGAGACAGAATAATAACTAAAGTGCCATATTTATTGCAGTCAAAGAAATTTCTCATCTTTCTTGCCTTAACTGGTTTAAGATTACTTTGTTGTCTCGGCAAACACCATTTGCTTCAGGGAAGGCTTGGGACAAGCGCTTGAAGGGGAGGTGTCTACAAGATGTCTGTTAGAAAGTGAGAACTGTTGCTGAAATGGATGAACAGTGTTTTCTGTTTAGTTACATGTTTAGAACGTCTTGTTTTTTGGATCTCTTGACACTAGAATTCAGTCTTTGTACATTTTTTGTAGGTCATAAAATTTACGATAGCTGCTGGTGGTAATATATTACTTTCCATTCATGTTCTGTTTGCCCTGGAGACTTGGATTTTGTTTTTAGGGAGTTACTCTTCAAATACTGACTTTCTTCTAATTTAAACTGCTATGTTCAAGTATCTGTGACTAATATTTTCCAGTGAGGACATCTGAAATCTTTCCCTATGGAGGAATCAATAGGGGTTTTTTGGTAGAAATACCTTTCTTTGAATAAAAAATGTGCAGTGAAGGGCTACTAGGATGATCCAAGGAATAAGAGGAGACTCAAAGAGCTTGGCTTGTTTAGCTTAACTGAAAGAAGCTATGGGGAGATATGATTGCTGTCTATAAATACATCAGAGGGATAAATACCAGGGAGGGAGAGGAGTTATTTAAATTAAGCCCCAGTGTGGACACAAGAATAAATAGATATAAACTGGCCATCAACAAGTTTAGGCTTGAATTAGACGAAGGTTTCTAACCATCAAAGGAGTGAAGTTCCAAAACCACTTTCCAAGGGGAGTGGTGCGGGCAAAAAACCTAACTGGCTTCAAGACTGAGCTTGATAAGTTTATGATGAGACTGCGTATAATGGCATGTAGCTGATCTGTGACTGCTAGCAGCAAATATCTCCAGTGGCTGGTGATGGGACACTGGATAGGGAAGGCTCTGAGTTAGTATAGAGACTTATTTCCCAGATGTTTGGCTAGTGAGTCTTGCCCATATGCTCAGGGTCTAACTGATCACCATATTTGGGGTTGGGAAGGAATTTTCCTCCAGGTCAGATTGGCAGAGACCCTGGGAGTTTTTTGTCTTCCTCTGCAGCATGGGGCAGGAGTCACTTGAAGGTGTAAACTAGTGTAAATGGTGGATTCTTTGTAACTTGAAGTCTTTAAATCAAGATTTGAGGACTTTAGTAACTCAGCCAGAGTTTAGGGGTCTATTACAGGAGTGGGTGGATGCAGTTCTGTGGCCTGCAATGTGCAGGAGGTCAGATTAGATTATCATGATGGTCCCTTCTGACCTTAAAGTCTGAGTCTATGCCAGCGCTTGGAGTTCAATTCATAATCCCCTTATGTTGAAACTGCATCATACAGTTCGGTATGTTTCTCAGTAGTCTTGGCTGTAAGATAAAGGAATTTATTCAGAAATTAAAAGGGTGCTTTAAAATAGTCTTGGTGTCAGATCTAGGTTTTTATTCCTTTTTTAAAAAGCGGATTTGCATACCTTATTGCACACATTTTTGCAACTTGGTTAATTTCATTGACATTTTAATATGCCCATTCAGTTTTGCAAACAGTGCTGTGCTAGTGCATTAAAATCAGAAAGTGAAACAGACTACTCTAGTTTAACTCACCAAATTGAGTGAAACGAATGTTCCTCTAGATACTAAAATACTTCTATTTACTGGATCAAGACCTAGAAGTGCCAGTGCAGAGTCTCTTGAAGTCAGATATGCTTTGCATTGGTGTGGGGGACCATACTATTATTTCTGTTTATGGGATCAGGGACAGTGCCTCTAATTTCCCTTATAGTTTTTCAAGACACAGATGCCTAGGGACTGCCATATAGTTTGGGATTCAAAATCTTCTGCGAAATCTGCTTTATTCTGTTCTTTCAACTTCTTAGTGAACTAGGAAGTAGATGTGGGGGAAAAAAGTACATCCACCTTCTGCATGAGGCTCCAAAAGTTCTGAAAAATCAGCATGCTTGGAATCTCAGGGCATATTGGTGCTGAATCCAGCCTATAGAAAAGGAGGTATTCCAGTTCTGATAACTGAAAACACAAATCCTTTTTCCAGAGTGTGGATGCCTATCTAAAATTCATAAACTTGTCTTTACTCAAAGCAATATACTTTTGTTCCAAATGTGGAATGTTAAATTTTATTTTTGAAAAGTTTGTGAAAGCCAAATATTCCTGTCCACTTTTTAGAGCAAACTGTAGCTAATAAAAAGCTCAGGCCAGATGCAGCATCTACCTTTCAGTGAGGTCTTTCTTTTACCCATTTGTTTTAAACAGGGTTGTCTGAGGCCTAGAAGCTGTGACTTACCCAAGTTCTATTTTAGCTGACTTACAGACCTTAAGCTCTTCTTGGCTCCTTGTGCTTTGGCTAACAGCCGTGTGACCTCTGAACAGCTACTTGGAAATAAGGTGCTATATATTAACTCCTGTCATTTTGCTGGTGAAATTCACCTATTTCACAAGTATGAAACTGGTACTACAGTAGAACCTCAAAGATACAAACACCAGAGTTAAGGACTGACTGGTCAACCGGACACCATGTGGAACCAGAAGTAAGCAATCAGGCAGCAGCGGAGACAAAAAAACACATGCTGTACTGTGCCTGTATTGCTTCTTAAAGGTAGGCACATCGGGGCTGCTTGTCCCCACCCCACCACCTACTTGCTATGTGGGAGGCAGCCACGTACAGGTAGGAGGTGAAGTTGCTAAGTTTCACAGGCACGGCTGTGAGCCCACGAGCAGGCAGAGTAGGAGCAGTGCTGGGATCTGCAGCTTTCCTGTAAGCTACAAGCACAGTTTTTCCTGCCCCCTCCAGAAAAGAAACTTCCCGAGTTCCTACTGGAACCTGGCCTGGAGTGTTTGCTGCTGGAGCCCAAGCTCCTGCCTGCATGCTGCACTCTGGAGGAGCAGCTCAGTTTTAAAGGGCCACAGCCTGCATCATGTACCTACTGACACCGCAGTGCCCCAGGGTGTCTCACTCATCATCCTTGCAGCACGGGCTAGAACCAGCCGCCTGTGCACACCCCCATTCGCTGGGCAGCCACTTACGGGTAGGAGGTGAAGACGCTGAAGTTCGTGGGCACAGCTGTGAGCTCCCACTCTGAGCAGTCCGCCCTGAGGAGCATCCCATAACATCTTGTTCAGAGTTACGAATAACCTCCATTCCCGAGGTGTCCATAACTCTGAGGTTCTACTGTATGCCAAAAACAATTGTTGAATAAAACTTGTGGTCAAATTTGTAACCTTCATACTGTAAATAGAACTTGTTTTTCCGTGGCATCCCCAAACCATGGCCGGTTGTGGCCATTATGATTTGCAGGCCATGTGGTGGTGGTGTCTCCCATCAATTTGGCACTGACCCTTTACAAGGGAGCCCTCTTCTTTGCAGGGTAGCAGTAAAGTTGATACCAAGACCTGATGTTACTCCTTCAGTTGATGCCATTGCTAATATTTAAAGCAGTGTCCTGCAACTCCCCACCCTCTAGCTACATCTAGGCTGCACCTCACTGGTGGCAGCATGTAGGGTATATGTAGCTACACACAGCAGTCAAAAGCAAGCTGCATGCACACTGGTCTGTAGCTACAGACATCAGTGAAAGGCTTCAGCAGAGGGAGGCAGCAGGGAAAGGTTCTAGCACAGGGGAGGGCAAACTACAGTCCGCGGGCCGGATCTGGCCCGTCAGGGCTTTCAGTCTGGCCCGCGGGATTGCCAGCCCCATAGTGCAGCGGGGCTAAGGCAGGCTCCCTCCCTGCCCCGCGCCGCTCCCGGGAGTGGCCGGCACCACATCCCTGGGGTGGGGGGCGGCAGAGGGCTCTGTGAGCTGCCCTCGCCTGCAGGCACTGGTGTCCCCTCCTCCCCCCCCCATTCCTATTAGCTGGGAAAGGGGAACTGCAACCAATGGGAGCTTCGGGGGTAATACCCAGAGGTGAGGGTAGCGCGTGGCAGAGCTGCCTGCCCTGCCCCACCCCACCCCCAGGAGCCACTGCCGTACCTGCTGGCCACTTCCAGGAGTGGCACAGGGCCAGGGCAGGCAGGGAGCCCACCTTAGCCCCTGCTGCATGCTGCTGCCACCTCCGAGCCGCTCGAGGTAAGCAGTGCTGGGCTGGAGCCTGCACCCTGAACCCCCCCTGCTCCCCTCCCCCTTGAGCCCCCTCACCCCAGCCTGGAGCCCCTTGCCCTGAGCCCCTTCCTGCACACAGCACCCCCTCCCACACCCCACACTCCCTCCTGCACCCCAACCCCCTGCCCCAGCCCACCATTCATGGCCCTGCATACAATTTCCCCACCCAGATGTGGCCCTCGAGCCAAAAGTTTGCCCACCCCTGTTCTAGCAGCTCGCTATGGCTAGGAAACACTCTAGCAGCGGGGAGCTGTCAGAACCTTTGCCTGCTGCCTCCTCCTGCAGGAGCCTTTCCAGCAGGGCACTACACTGCTAAAAATGGCAGTGTAGACTGGGAGGCACTGCTTGGGTGTGTCGAGAACCACGTAGGGTACATAGCCCCTGGGTTCAGGCATGTCTTATTCACCTAAACAGTGCCTCACTGTATACACAATTTATACCTATGCTGGGGGCATGCAGTATATGCACTCTGCTTGATGCCATAAGGAGTGTGCAGTGTAGAGGTACTCTTAATGATGGTTTCAACAGTTACAGGATAAATAGATCAATTAAGACTGGTACTGGTAAATAAAAAAACTTACTACTTTTTATGATGGATTTAAATGAATTCCTAGGAAAATCTTACTTTGTGCTTAAATGTATACACCTGATTTGCTTATGGGTGTAGGGAAACTTGCCTGGTTTCATAAGGATTAATCATTCCAATTTTCAGAGTAAGTGTTCTGAGAAACAGTGGGTTTGGGTTGGCGGTGAGATACTGTGCAACAAAGGGATGTCTATGTGGTTTGTTTCTGCTTCCTTTTTTTTATTTTTTTTTATTTTGTTTTGGCAATGATTACGTTGTGTGGGGGAGCTGTAAGATAAGCGGCTCAGAAAATAGATGAATATTGGGTATCGGCATTGCAAAAGTAGTTAACTGCTTGGCTAACCAAACAAATTAAGTAAACTGGCATGAACTGTGTTTGCTTTCATTGTCATGTGTACCTGAAGAGATGAACTGTAAACTCTGAGCACCTACAAGGCTGGAGCTCTAGGAAAGGGTGTGCTTAGGCTGCTGGGGACTCTGGGTTAGCATTGGTCCTGGGGGTGGGGGTCTAAGGCAGGTGGGTCACTAGAACCATTTCTGTAAAGGGAGAACAGACAGAACCTGTGACCAGAAGTTTGCCAGAGATGCGAAGGAAAGAGACTATGCTACAACCTACCCTCAGACCAACAGAAGCTTAAGAGCACACAGGCCCAGTGTGGTAGGACACAAACACAGCAGCCTGATCAGCTCTAGCAGAGGGAGCCTTACAAGGGCTGTGTAGCAGAAGTTAAGTAAAAGCAAACTAACCTATAAGTTAGTGTTCTGATAATGCATTTGTTTGTCTCTTATTCTAAGAGAGCCAAACTTGACCCCTGGGAGTGGTGATCTCGCTTGTGCTAACCATGATACGGGTTCCTTAAACAATAAGGAAAGTATCAGCTACATATTGCTGGCCCTGACAAGATTTGTGGTTGACAAAATGAGCATTGGACACTCAACAAATAAATCAGTTGAGATTCTGTATAGTCTATTTCTAATTTTTTTTTTTTTTTTTTTTTTGGAGGAGGGTGGGGTGGGGAGGGAAGGAAGTGACTGGGAGTAGAAACATGGATTCCACGAAATGTCATGTATGGTGAGGAAACTCTTCCTGTATGGCTTTCTGGGTAATACCCTTTCTCTTCCTTTCCAGTATCTGTCAAAATTGTATTTTGTCCAATGTTACTGTTGGGACATAGTTTTATTCCCTGAATTTGTCAGGGATGATCTTGTACACCAAGTAAAATGATGATAGCTTTAAAAAGACGATGAAAATTATCTAAACTGATTGCATTCATAGACTGTCTTCTTGTGACGCTTCCCTTAAAATGTACTGCATTATAAGGAAGAACAGGAGTACTTGTGGCACCTTAGAGACTAACAAATTTATTAGAGCATAAGCTTTCGTGGACTACAGCCCACTTCTTCGGATGCACAGACTAACACGGCTGCTACTCTGAAACCTTTCATTATAAGGCTATCTAAGAAACTTGTACTCCTGTTCTAGTTCACTATAATGGTAATGTTTGGCTTCAAGAGGAAAAAGGGGGAAAATCCCTTTCAGCCTTAGAAAAACAAAGTTGTAAAGATCCTTAATTTTTGTTTAGCTTTGACTGGAAAGGACTTGCAGCCAGCAGAACCACTTCCTCTCATAAATTAGTACATGCCTTTTGGGGTTCTTTCTTCAGGCATGTCATTTTTGCTGGGAGTTGTGTGGGTGAAAATTGAAGTGAAAATGAGGCATTGTTACCTTGTGACTTCCTTATGCTTTAAGTGAAACTCCAATGTCTGTGCACTATAGAAGACTTCTTAACAAAAAAAAGTCCATTAGTCATAATGTGAAAAAATTGCTATATGGGTTTAGTTTTTCTTCTGCTTAAACAACTTTGCTAGCCCTTTGGGAATTCTCTCTGAATAGTTACATGAGATAAGAACACCTCAGATTCTAAGGAATCCTGGAAGCAACTTGGCTGGTAAGGGTATAAAAGCTGAGTGAATAATTTTGATTTTTCAGTTTAGGGACCGAACCAAAAAATCCCCTGGGGGGAAAAAAGTCAGTTTGAACTAAAACTGATTCTCTTCAGTTTTTCTCACCAAAAAGGAAAATACACTCTTCTTCCCTCCTACCCACCCCTGATTTTGGGTAAAACAAAAATGTCTCGCTTAATTGAAACTTTTTCCATTTTTTTGTTGGGGTAGTTTTCAAGTGTTCACATTTTTTGTTTTGAAATTTAGTTATTTTTCTAAATAAAATACCATTTCAAAGTGAAATGCTGAAACGCTTTGTTTCAAAATGGTTGAAATAGAATGTTTGTGTTTTTTTTTTAATTTTTTTCAAATTTGTTTTGCCAAAACTTACACAAATTTGGGTCAAATTCTGTTATAGTTGTGGTGCTTTGGAAAAAAATGCATTGCTAGCAAATTTACTATTGCTGGAAAAGAAGAATTCCCCTAGTTTTAGTACAATGTATAATTCTTTTTCAGGGGTCATGGCTGTCTCCTCTACAGAGTAGAAAACCAGTATCTTCTGCAGATGACTTCAAATTGGGTGTCCTTGGATTCAAATTTATGCTGGCTCAGTTTTAAATTCTTTGTTCTTACTATGGAATAATTGTTAGCCATTCCCCCTTCCCTGCACCCAGTGCACATACATGCATTTTTGCACTCTGTCTAAAACTCTGCATGTAGATACTGTAGGTTAATATTGAGTAACTTGGTGCTTCAGTGTCAAGGCAGTGCTGAGGAAAGCTGTAAAGTGTAAACAAAGTCCTTTCTCAATTGTTCTGGCTGAAAGAGGAAATGAAGATTGTCGAAAAGGTGCTAGAAGGCTGATACTTTCAAACCATTGTCTAGTATCCAGTGTTCTTCTTGGCTTTTTTCTGGTGTTGATGCATTATGACTATTTCACACACTTTTATAAACTGAAACCAGTTTTTTTAAGCATGATAAATAGAGAAGTGGATGGAGAGGAATAACTTTCAGGTTGCTAGTCTGACTAGAACCTTCAATGAAGTTCTGACTGGGGGTTGCCACATCTTTAAATCCATATAATGGATTGCTTTTCGCTCTCCAAATGGTATTGTCTTGTATTACGTATTGCAACACCAAGGCACAAAAGCATGAGATTAGGATGATGCAGTAACCTCAACTCAAGCCTTATTTATTTTTATGGATCTATGGATTAACTTTAACTCTTAACCTTTTAGAGTACGTGTCCTTAAAGAGCCATTTTATTTCATATATTGAAGTGCTAAGGTTATTGTGCCCACTCTTCCTTCCCTTGTCTCCTCTTCCTTAACCTGTTGCTTTCTGATCTGTCAATCATATATAGAAGACCTCTCTTTAAGCTGGAGGTAGAAGTGCATTAGTGGCAGTATGATCAGGTTATTAAAAATGGAGTGCCATGGACTTATCAAAAACACTGACTTTTTCTCCAGGTAGACAAGCTTCATTGAGTTTAGATGTTGAGGGCTCTGTGATGCGGGAGGTGGTACCAGAACCTGTTCATAAACAAAGCTTTCCAAATGATCGAGATCCTTCTTAGCATTAGGCAATTAATGTTCTTCATAAAGCAAATCTAATTCATGCAAACTGTAGAAAATATTGCTCATTGTAGTACATTTAGTTCACAAGCAGAAATCTGGGAAGATATTAACAGTAATTAACGTTGGCCATTACCCAACAGCAGTGGTTCTCTACCAGTGGTATGCATACCTCCTGGGGGTATGCAGAGGTCTTCCGTGGGTACATCAACTCATCTAGATATTTGCCTAATTTTACAACACACTACATAAAAAGCACTAGTGAAATCAGTACAAACTAAAATTTCATACAGACAATGACTTGTTTATACTGCTCTATATACTATACACTGAAATGTAAATAAATATTTATATTCCAATTGATTTATAATTATATGGCAAAAATGAAAGTAAGCAATTTTTCAGTGTGATGTGACACTTCTGTATTTTTGTCTGACTTTGTAAGCAAGTAGTTTTTAAATAAGGTGAAACTTGGGGGTACATAAGACAAATCAGACTCCTGAAAGGGGTACAGTAGTCTGGAAAGGTTGAGAGCCACTGCCCTACAGTTACAGCAATCTGGACTATAAAGCTCTTGCTCTTACCAAAGTGAAATCAATATTCTAGAGCAGGGGTGGGCAACCTTTTGGCCCAAGGGCAACATCTGGGTATGGAAATTGTATGGCAAGCCATGAATGCTCATGAAATTGGGGGTAAGGGCTCTGTGGTGGGGCCAGAAATGAAGAGTTGAGAGTGTGGGAGGAGGGTCCAGGCTGGGGTGCGGGGGCGGGGGTGAGAGCTCCAGCTGGGGGAGTGGACTCTGAGGTGGGTCTGGGGATGAGGGTTTGGGGAGCAGGAGGGTGCTCTAGGCTGGGACCAAGGGGTTGAGAGGGAAGGAGGGGGGATCAGGGCTGGGGCAGGGAGTTGAGGGGTGCAGTCTCAGGGTGGTGCTTACCTCAAGCAGCTCCCAGAAGCAGTGGCATGTCCCCCCTCCGGCTCCTAGGCAGAGGCTCAGCTAGGCAGCTCTACATGCTGCCCCGTCCGCAGGCACTGCCCCTGAAGCTCCCATTGACTGTGGTTCCCGGCCAATGGGAGTTTCAGGGGCAGCGTACAGAGCCCTGTGGCTGCCCTATGTGTAGGAGCTGGGGGGGGGGGGGGGGAGATAACATGACGCTGCTTCTGAGACCCCCGGCTGGAGTGGGGAAAGCCCCAGACCTTGCTCCCCGGCTGGAGCTCGAGGGCCAGATTAAAATGTCCAAAGGGCTGGATGTGGCCCCTTGGCCGTAGTTTGCCCATCCCTGCTATAGAGGCAGGATTCAAATGGAACTAATATTAACTTGAAATACTTACAAAAGGACAATCTTGTTGGACAAATAGCCTTTTCCTTTGACTAATCTCTTAAGAAGAAAAATATTCTGCAGTTTCTCTTCCATTTTTTTCTGCCATTACATAAATTCAAATTGACCGTCTTAAAAACCGGTCCAAATTCAGAACCAGAACAGAGTTTTAATATCCTTTTGATGAGGAGGTTGTTGAGAGAGCCAGTGTACAAAAGTATAAAATGCAGTGATTAAATGGTCAACTCAGACCATTGCAAATTCAGCTACCAGAATGGTCATGTGAGTGGTGCACATCTTAGATTAAAAGCCAATCTGGTGCTATGCAGACAACTGTTTCAGGAAAGTTTATACTGGGTTAGTTTCTAACAAATATTGTAATTGAAAGGAGTTGAGTTTTCAGTTGACTCCAGGAAATGCTATCTCAGAATAGAATCTGTGCATACTTGGATGCTGTGTATATAACTAAACATTATTTTCAAGTACATTACACACTTCATGTTGAAAAGTGATACCTGCAATTTGTACTTTCAGACTATTGGGTACAATAGCTAGTGTTTTCCCTGACTCCAAAATCATCAGTCTGATTTCTGTTCTTGTTTGTGAGGTTTTTTACTTAAGACTTTCTGATCTAGGAAGAACTCAGGAAATGACCAGTAGCTAGAATTTCCCATGAAATGTAAATATCCTTTCTAGGACAGGGATTTAACAATAGCAGAAAGAAAACAAACATTAAAATACTTTATTTGCTGGTTCGTTCATGAGTTTATTTGTTTTTTTTACTCATACCTCAGTTTTGTAACACACAGGTGAATAGCTCTGTTAAATAACCCCTAGAACTATACAAGCATTGTACTGTGCAGAAGGAAGTAGGTATGCTCTTATACTCTTTGAGTTCAGTGTGTTGCCTTCCATTCATCTTTTCAGTTGAAAAGTGTCATCTGTAGCAGCCTTTACAGACTAATGCACACCATCTCCAGAACTTATTATGGGTTAATGTTCTGTTTCGATTTTTACAGGAGACTAGACCTTACTTCCTTTTGATCAACTTCTTTTAAAGCAGCATCTCATCATGGCTGAACTGTCACCTGAAGAAATTCAATTGAGGGCCCACCAAGTCACTGATGAGGTAAAACTTCCCCCAAGGCTCATTCAGGATCCTAATATATAAGTTATCCTAACTTGTGGAGAATAGGAAGGTAGGGGGAGCCTAGGAAGAAGACTGCAAGGGCAAAGTTGAATATCCCGAACTTCTGTATCTTCACCTGGTAGCTACTGGGGCCAGGTTTTGTTTTTGTTTTTTTTTAAATAGGAGCCTGAAATTTTATTCCTAAAGTGGCATCTGCCTGATTTTATAAGTGCTGAGCTCCTACAGCTCCCACTGAGACCAATGAAATTGGTGGGGTGCTCACCCTCTTAAAAATCAGGCAGGTGCTTAAACACTCATTTTAGGATCCTGAAGTTACGCTCCTATTTTTTCTGAACTTTGCCTAGCTATAGTAATTGTCCCTGAGATATCAGAGCAGTTTTTTCTAGTATCCGAGGAGCACTTGAAGTATCAACTTTATTTTGTTGACCTTAGTGTGTACTGAGAAATATGAATAATAGCCAATGGAAAAGAATCCTAGATCATTGTAGCTCTGATATATAGGTGTGGATAGTTACTTATCCCTTATTTCCAGGTTATTAAAGCTTTGTGTACTAGCTATTTTATTATATTGAACTCTTAGTGTTTGAGAGTCTTACTGATTCTCTTACAACATGTGCTTCACTATGTTAAATCTTCTCTTTCTAGTCTTTGGAAAGTACAAGGAGGATTCTTGGCCTGGCTGTTGAGGTAAGGGAGCACTTACTAAATCTTTGGAAATGCACCAACTTGGTGAAGCAGTGTTGTCAAACAGTTTCAGAATAAATTGACTATACAGGGGAGACAGTGAAATTGACTATACTTTGTCAAATGTACAAAGTAAACAAACTGGAAAAAAAATAGAAATTTCTCTGATCTTTCAGTTATAGTCATTTTGTAAGAAAAGTAATTGAAAGAAGTTCAGACAGTTTTTTGATGTTGTAATAACTGGAAACACTAGAACTGTCTACTGGCAGAAGATGAGGTGAAATGGCAGACAAGTGTACCTTGAGAGATGGCAGAGACTAGGCTTTAAAAAATAACCCAGTTATAGGGATACAGAATATGGAGACAAATTATTGGTTATCTAAAGATAAACTCTTCCACTTCTGAGAGCCACAGTTGGGTAGATGGCTTTCCAGGTTGCAGCTGAATCTCCTGCACTTCCATGTTGTCTGACAGGTCAGAAATAGTTGGTGTCTTGTGACCAGTGTTAAAAGGTAAAGTAACTTTTGGGATGCAAGACAACATAGAAGCAACACAGAATGGAATTGGATAACATATCACAGTTTCACAGTCTCTCTAATATCTGGCAATCCATAGTAATTCCATCTGAAGCCACAAGGAAACTGAACATCCATTCCCAAAGTTTAAACTTGTATCCAGCCATGACTGCTTGGTAACCAGCAACCAACCACAGTACCGGAGGAGTAGGGTGTGAGATGTATAGAGATAGAGCTATATCTTTTTCTTTGTTTCCATGCCCAAAGGGAAGGTCTGACCTGCCTTGGGACTTCTCATCCTTATTGACTGCTATCAGTGAGCCAGGAGTTGGATGGGGATTGGCATTACCAGCAATCTGAGAGGCATCCTTGGCAAAGGCTGTCACTGAAGACTTGAGCTTTTACTTGCTCTTAGAGTTAAGGACAGCTGAAGATGGCAAAGATGCATCCTCAAAATAAAGATTTGATTGAGGCTGTGCTTGACTGCCTTGTGCTGTGGCACATACTATTTTAGGAACTGAAAGAGATCCTGGCACTAATGGGGTACCACATCAGCTAATTCTAATTTAACAAAGCTCTTCGATACTGGAATCTCTGGTAGTGACATACTTAATACGGGCTTCTTCAGTACTTGAGAAATTGCGAGCGCCTTTAAACTCCCCACACTTTAAAGGATCCTTAGACAAAATCTGCGTTGGAACAGAAAGTTCTGCCCTTGTAGGCTCAATAGTTGGACCCAGTGGTCTCGGTACTGATGTGGCCTCAATGCCAATTTGAAAACTTGAGCACTTCATCCCTGACTAAGCTTTGGGATTGATTTCCCCAGTGCCAGAGTTGCTGTTGACTTTGACTCGCCTAAAATTGAATGTAGGCTACTTTGTTCCTTCAAAGGGAGAATGGCTGATCTGGTGTAGGGTCTAGAGACTGGGCTCATAAGGCTTCCTCCAGGAGGAAGTCCTACCACTTTCCCTGCCTACTCCGGCCATCCTATGTGAAGGTCTTATCCACTGGGCAGTGACTTAGGTGGTGAGGTTGGGACTTGATTTCTCATTGATTTGTCCATGCCAAGTTTGATCTGTGTTTGAATATCTGAGTTCAGCAAATCACTTGAAATACCTTTCCCTGTTTAGATAACTCAAAAGGGATTCCTACCAACTTTTAATTGCTTCTGCACTGAGACTAAGCAAAATTGTCAGTCCAAAAAAGTGTCTCAGAACACTAAGTTTCTAAAAAGGATATGAATAGTGCCATTTCAACCAGAATTGCAGTATTGTCACTATGTACTAACTTTTTTTTTTTTTAAACAGTATCCTATCACATGTGAAACTAAGAGCTGGTCTACACTACCACTTAAGTTGATGTAACTTACATTGCTGAGGGGTGTGAAAATGACACCCCCCCCCCCCACCTCCGAGTGATGCAAGTTACATCGACTTAAAACGGCGTCCTCACTGGCGCTATGTCCGTGGGAGACACTCTCCTGCCGACATAGCTTCTGCCTCTCAGGGAGGTGGAGTAATTATGCTGATAGGAGTGCGCTCTCCTGTCGACATAGCGTGTCTTCACCAGACACACTACAGTGCAGTAGTGTAGACTTGCTCTTAGTGGTGGTCTGCAGTGCAAGCTTCCATTATTCCAATATTGTAGTTCAGAGCAGGTGGTGGTCTAGCTAGAGCCTTTGACTGTGTACTGAAACCAGTGTCATTTCTGCAAACCTCCTTTTTCTCTTTACAGTCCCAGGATGCAGGAATCAAGACGATCACCATGCTGGATGAACAAGGAGGTGAATTCTACCTGTGTGCAAAGCAGAGTTGTGAATATTAAATCTTAATGGTCTGCAGTAATATCTGTGCTTATGTTTGGTGTCCTAATTGATCAGTCTTTGGCCTCAGTAACTCATTTTGGTATAGAAATGAGGTTGCTTCACTAGTCAGATGTTCCTATGTTTGGGCAATTATAGTATTTAAGATTTAGCTCTGGTTCATGTCACTAGACATTTGCAGGCTGTGCAGTTAAATGTGCTATTGAGCCTCCATCCCCATCCCCCTGACAAAATAATGTTTCTTTAAAAGAAGCTAGTAACATCTAAACATCCAGACAACATAACTATTACACTATGAGGGAGGAAAAAGCTTTTAATTTTTGATTGCTGGACGTGTATAATCAAAAATTCTATTGCAGCATATGCCACTGTTTGCTTTTGCTACAAAAAGTCTCTTTAGGGGACGAGTGGCTTGAGTATACAGATCTAATTTATGGCTTAGATGTTAACATTTCAGATAAAAGCTTCCCCTCTAATAAGGTCTAATCTCTCAAACTTTTGTATGTTTTGTAACTACTTTTTTTAGAACAACTAACCCGTATAGAAGAAGGCATGGACCAAATAAACAAGGACATGAAAGAAGCTGAAAAGACCTTGACAGAGCTCAACAAGTGTTGTGGCCTCTGTGTCTGTCCTTGCAACAGGTCAGTTAACAAATCCAGACTCAGGTCTGAATTTCTGGGATCCCACAAAAAGAGTACCATATTGGGGAACATTCAGAGGTGAAATAACTAAAAAACAATCTTTCCACTTGCTGTTGGAATAAAAACTATACTGATAATAGTCAACTTGCCCTAAGTGCTTTTTAGGGAAATTGATAACTGCAGCTTGCTGAAGAGTGTACCATTTAGATAGGGATTAGTAGCTAAAACACACTCTCAGTAACCACCTTTTAGATTTGTAAATAATGGGATCCCAACCTGAAGCTTATATGCAGTAAAGCAATATTAGTGTTCAAAAATAACTTCAGTTTCAACTTTTTCTTCTCCTTCTTTATTATAAAGATCCATTGGAATCTGAAATTTTCTTCCCAAATGATTTTCTCTATTGCTGGGACACTGGCTTATTAAGACTGGTAATATGTGCTGGGCTAATCTGTTATTTTTCTTGGCATAGGGTGAGAGGAAGGTGAACATATTATGGCACTTATTTTTTGGAGAGGACAAATAAGATCTAGCATTGAGTAGAACTTACAGATTAGTATATGTGGAGGTCAGAGTGGGAAAAGGAAAACCAGAATAGGCCTTGGTCTTACCAGCTTTAAAAATCTCACATTACTTATTACATTCTCTATTTTTATTTATTTATTTATTTTGCAAGTTTTTGTCATAGTGCCTTAACTGTAATCCGTGTCACCACTGGCCTCTCGGAAAATGTCAATTAAAAGGCTTTTAGATCCTGCTGGATGGCATTTCTGGTGTAGTTTCAAACATTTGTAGCAAAAAGACAGATAAAGCAGACGGAGCAGAGAGGGATGTGTTGTACTCTCTAGGCAGTTTTACCATTGAGAGCTACCACTAGTTGTCCTCTCTAAGCTGCTCTAAAGTATTAAATGAATTTGTGGGAATCTTACAAAGAAAATGGCTAAACAGGCCCCTCTCTCTTAGGGTGGTAGGGGAAGGAAAGGAGACTCTGTATATGTATACTTGCCAAAGTGAATTGTGTTTGAACCCACAATAAAAACTTGCAATCAGTGGGCCAAAAAGAGAGCCTGGATCTCTTCAATGATTGAAGTGGAAATGAGGTAGTTAAACTGTACATTCAAGTCCCTTACATGAGGGTCTCATTCAGAACAACATAATGCTATGTGATCATCCTGAATTAAAATGAGCATGAGGTTTTCAGGTCTAAAAGTTCAGACTTCTGTTACAACAGTTTGACAAGTAAATAGCTCTGATCTGGCCTGTAGCTCAACACGAAGTTGTTGTACCAATGTGCGATTTCATTTTTCTTAACATAACTTGAATCCTGTCAGTATCTCAGATTACAATCCTGTCCAGGTTTCTGAATGTCACATTGGCCACTTCCAATAAGTGATTCACTTTGGGCAAAAAACCTGCAATCTAGTGCCATTGAATCTGAGCAGACTCACTCTGTATTTGTGATGGAGTTTGTGGCACTTCCAAATATGTTAATTCTGGTAGGCGACTTTCAGAGTGAAGTGCCTTGGGAAGTTTTGGCGTGTGCTGAGGTGTATTAGGGAAGCAGTGATGAGGTCAAGAGCAGGAAAAACTGTACTGAGTGGATCTGAAAAATGCTGACAGTCCTCTCACCCCAATGTCCCACTTATGAGGGTATCTTACATAAATGTTCAGCACTAGGATAGCCAGTCTTCCACACACAGGCTGAATTTAAACACCAGAGTGCACATAAGTAAATGTTTGTCTTTTTCTTCCCCTACTTTATTCAGATTACTTAAAGCTACTTTGTTTTGAAAGCAAAGGACTTCAGCTGAAAAAAAACTGTCACTAACCACTTGCTTGCATGTTTGATGGTTTTTTACTGTTTTTTCCATTCTCTCCTAACATACCCACCTTCCACTTACTTAATAAAAATGAAGACTAAACACTAGAAGCTGGATTCAATTAACTGGTGAAACCGGACTTTAGGACAAGGTCAATCTTGTGACACAGCCTATACTGTTAACCATCTGTCTAAGGTGATGTTCTAAATGGGTATGTGTTTGCATGGGCATGCTGTTTGCATGCAAGACATGTTGTGACTGTCTGTGGTTTTGTGTTGTTCCAGTGTAAAATTCATGTCTATAGATAGCACATTATAGAATGGATTAGGCATGGGAGCCTATTAACTCTGACCCAGCTCCTTGAGGAGAGGCTGTACCAGTTGTTGATGTTCAGGATCTTAAACATATTGGCTTCCTTTTCAGGAAGGTGTCTAACTTCCCCTAGTTAGACAAACATGGAGTAATAGTTTGGAAAATTACTTTAAAAATAGCAACGTGGCAGTCATGTTTGTATTTCAGGTGACTCACTCAAACTTATAGAAATAAAAAACTGATCTTCCTTATTGTCCAGCACCATAAAACTCCACCTGGGGTGGGTGTAAAAGTAAAGTTGCATGTTCAGACTTGTGCATCATTCTTTATGGCAAATTCTACTTTTACTTACAACTGTGCCACCCCATTGAAGAACTGCAATCTTTATTAATCCTGCACAAACCAAAATAGAATCCGTATGCTCTCCCATAATTGTGTTGCTTCAGTGCTAACAAGTGAAAAGTAGTAGAAATGAATTTTTCTTACTAAAGCAAGTTCCTTTGAGTGAATAAACAAAAGGGATCAGATCTGAGTAAGCCCCATACCAGAAATGTGACTGAATGCACCAGTTTACGTTTGTATTTGTAGAGCTCTGCTGAGGGTGGTATTACATGGGCTCTGACCAAAGACTAAGGCATTCTTCTAAGCTAGAGTTGTCTGCCCTTTTCCTCATTCACAGAAAATAAATGTGAAGTTACCTGTATTTTTGCAGCTAAAACTTGGGCAGAGATTCTAATGAGAGCATCAGTCTTCATCTGATACTATTATCATTTTTCTTCTCAGAACACATTTCTTTTATATCACAACATTTTAAATAGGTGCTGCAAAATTTTAAACTTTAACTTAATGTTCTTGAAAGGTGTCACACTGACAAAGGTCCTGTAGTTACAGCATAGGTATAGTGCCAGTGAAAGCTTCCCCATACTACCCTGCAAATGTTTTGGCCCAATGGAGAAATAGAAGGGAAAGAGTAGTTCAGGCTTAATGGCCAGTTTAATCCTTGGTCTCACTTGTGAGACCACCAACAAACAAGCGTAGTACGTATGGGGTGGTTACAAAACCTCTTTATTAAAATTTAAAAAAATTACACCTGTGTAAAATTTCAGAAACCTCTCTAACTTGGCTATAGATCTACTTGCCTTTTTAACTTGTATTTCATAGCTCCTTGTCACTGCTGCTATAAGAGATACTTGGTTATAATAGGGCTTTCGCTATATCAGGCCATCTTTTTGCTTTTTCTTGGGTCATGCACTAAAATCATAATGGTGTAAGTATGACTTAAGTTGTCCTGTGTTTAACACATCAATCTATTGCTGGAAAACTACCTGAAGAATCAAGGAGAGATGGCATCAGGAAATCATCTCTTGAATATATCTGAAATGCTAGTTAAGTACATAAATGTTTCCCAAGGTTGCTTCAACCTCAAGGTACCTCTTGCTCATCCCCTGTTGAGGATTGTGTCCAAATCAAAATAATTATGCTTCCCTGTTCATCTGTAGTCTTGTATCTAAGATGTTGCATAAAATGACAATTAAAATCTGATTTTTAAAAGCATTAAGGCCTGGTCTAAATACAGCTTTTGTACCAGCATAACCTTTTTGGTTAGGGGGTAACTTTTTCCTCTCAAAATATTTATAGTGGTACAGCTCCTACTGTGAATGAAGTTATACTGCTACAAAGGTGCTTTATACTGGTATAACTTATTTCCATACTAAAAGGAGAATACAGAATCATAGAATATCAAGGTTGGAAGGGACTTCAGGAGGTCATCTAAGCCAACTTCCTTCCCAAGGCAGGACCAGTCCTACTATACTGATATAACTGTGTGTTCACATTAAGATAGTTGTAGTATTTTGTACTGTTTTAACTATACTGGCATAGTTAAAGCAGTAAAGCATTTGTATGTACACTGCAGAGTTTTGTTGCCAAAAGTTATGCTGTTTTAATTGAAGTGCTTTAATTAAAACCGCTGTTGCATGTCCACACTAGCTTCTTGTGTCGGCCGAGTACGTCCACGCTAGCAGCTCTTGCATTGACACAGAGAGCAGTGCACTGTGGTAGCTATCCCACTGTGCAACTGGCCGCAGGGTGCTTTGGGAAGAGTTTGCAATGCCTCATGGGGCAGGTACAGCATCACATGATGCAGGTTTCTCAATCCCATCCTTCCATGGGCATCCTACTAGATTGCCAGCTGCTTTTCAACTGAAGTGTGTAGGGAGGGAAGTGGGGTGTAAACACTGCAATGCCACTGGGAGAGAGTGTGGTGGGGAGTGTGAGAGTTTTGAGTGTCAGTATGCAGTCTCCAAGTTCAGACAGCCACCAAAAGCAACCAGCCCTGAGGCAGGGAGTGGGGGGGAACCCCTGACATCAGCCCCCACCTCCCTCCCTGGCTCTGCACAGCAGTATCTCTCACTTGCATGCGCACCTCCTCCCCCCAACCCCCCCCCCCCCCCCCCCCCCGCCTGCTTCTGAGTTCATAGTATGGGAGAGAGCAGCATTCCACATTAATGATTTGCTCTTTGTTGCCGGAGCTGAGTGGCATGCTTAGCTTCAGACCTTCATGGAGCTTTAACAGGGGAGGAGCACATGCTTGTGTAGCAGGAATGCAGGGCAGCTGAGTTCAAAACAGTGAGCAGAGTGGTCATGGCAGGCATTGTGGGATACTGGGGGAGGCCAGTTATGGCAATATAACGAATGACAGTATCCACAGTGATGCTTTGTTGCTTTAAGTTTGCCGCAAAAAGCCCTGTGCCTCTCATCAAAGTGGTTTTATTTTGTTGCCGAAAGTGGCATTGCAATGTGTACACCTCCACTGTTTTGCTGCCAAAAGCTGCCTTTGGGTGACAAAACTCTGCAGTATAGACAAGGCGGTAGTGATTTAGCAGCACAACTGAAAGTCACTGGTCTTTTTACTTTCAAGAGGACTTGTGCTCAAGAAGAGGATATGCCCATTACTCAATTCGGGGGGGGGGAGAGACAATAACAGAAAATGTGGAAGTGCTAAATGCCTGCCTTGTTTTCACCAAAAAGGTTGGTTAGCGATCAGATGTTTAATATAGTGAATGCCAATGAAAATTAGGTAGCATCTGAGGCTAAAATAGGGAAAGAACAAATTTTAAAATTGCTTAGACAAGTTAGATGTCTTCAAATCGGCAGGGCCTGATGAAATGCATCCTAGAATACTCAAGGAGCTGACTGAAGAGATACGAGTCATTAGCAATTACCTTCAAAAACTCATGGAAGACAGGAGAGATTCCAGAGGGCAGAGTGTCAATTTATAAAAAGGGGAATAAGGACAACCCAGGGAATTATAGACCAGTCAGCCTCAGTACCCGGAAAGATAATAGAACAAATAATCAAGCAATCCATATGCAGACACCTAAAAGATAAGGTGATAAGTAATAGTCAACATGAATTTGTCAAGAATAAATCATGACAGACCAACCTAATAGCTTTCTTTGATAGTGTAGCAAGCCTCATGGATAGGGGGGAAGCAGTAAACATGGTATATCTTGACTTAAGTAAGGCCTTTGATACTGTCCTGCATGACTACCTCATAAACAAACTAAAGAAATATAGCCTAGATGGAGCTAGGTGGGTGCAGAACTGGTTGGAAAACCACTCCCAGAGAGTAGTTATCAGTCGTTCATTGTCAAGCTGAAGGGGAAGTTCCAATGGGGTCCCACAGGGATCATTCCTGGGTCTGGTTCTGGTCAATATCTTCATAAATTATTTAGATAATGACAGAGAGAGTACACTTACAAAGTTTTTTAGATGATACCAAGATGGGAGGGGTTGCAGGTACTTTGGAGGATAGGATTAAAATTCAAAATGATCTGGACAAACTGGAGAAATAGCCTGAAGTAAAAAGAATGAAATTCAATAAGGACAAATGCAGAGTACTGCACTTGGGAAGGAACAAACAATTGCACGCATACAAAATGGGAAATAACTGCTTAGGAAGGAATACTGCAGAAAAAGATCTGGGGGTTATAGTGGATCACAAACTAAAGAGTCAGCAATGTGATACCGTTGCAAAAATAAACCTGAACATCATTCTGGGATGTATTAGCAGGAGCATTGTAAGCAAGACATGAGAAGTAATTCTTCCACACTACTCCATGCTGATAAGGCCTCATCTGGAGTATTGTGTCCGGTTCTGGGCACCACATTTCAGTAAAGATGTGGACAAATTGGAGAGAGTCCAGAGAACAACAACAAAAATAGTCTAGAAAATATGTCCTGTGAGGAAAGACTGGAAAAACTGAGTTTGTTTCTTCTGAAGAAGACTGAGGGGGGACATATGTCTTCAAGTACATAAAACAACATAAAAGGTTGTTACATGGAGGGTGAAAAATTGTTCTTCTTAACCTCTGATGACAGGTCAAGAAGCAATGGGCTTAAATTGCAGCAAGGGAGGTTTAGGTTGGACATTAGGAAAAACTTCTCAACTGTCAGGCTAGTTGAGCACTGCAACAAATTGCCTAGGGAGGTTGTAGAATCTCAGTCGTTGGAGGTTTTTAAGAACAGGTTAGACAAACACCTGTCAGGAATGGTCTAGTTATTCCTTAGTCCTGCCTTGAGTGCTGGGGACTGGACTAGATGTCCTATGGAGGTCCCTTCCAGTCCTACACTTCTATGAAATCACTTGGGTGCCTTTGAAAATCCCACCCTGAAAGAAATAATTCTCTCCCTCCCTTGCCACCTGGGGGAAAAAATCTGGTGTCCTCTCTTTTCCCTCTATTAATCTAGCATATATTTGGGTTTATCTCTTTTTGGTAGAACAAAGAACTTTGAGTCTGGTAAGGCATACAAGTCAACCTGGGGTGATGGTGTGGAGAACTCAACAGACCGTGTTGTAGCCAGCCAGCCAGGACGTGTAATAAATAATCAGCCACAGACCACTGGAGGAGCAAGTGGGGGATATATTACACGGTATGTTTGTCCATCTTCCCCCAAACATGTATGCCATTAAGATACCTTTTAAGTGAGTTTCTTCCTTCCAGAATGCATTCAACTAGAGTGGCTATATATTAAATCCTTACTGTCAATTGGGAAGGAAGCCCTTTGGTGAATTGCTTTCATTTGTGGATTTATATCTGCAGTTTCACTCCTTATAGCATGCAGTGCTGGGAGTAATTACTACACTTGATTAGCCCCTGGATCATATGAGCTTGGTGCTCAAATTATTGTGGTGAATGTTGCATTAGGATTTGCTCTGTCACATAATGAAAGGGCATCTGACACAGAATTTGAATCCCTCTCTAATACAGTAGAGCATAATCTGCCAATGGTTATCTTTGTTTTGAATTTTGAGGCCATTTTAACGAAACCGCTTGGTCCAGTTTCTTTCAGCAAAATGAATTTAAGGACAGATAGTAGCAGGCTGCTTGCTTGAATAGATGATATTAAAGTGAAACAGCTACCCTACTCTGAAAATGTGGGTTGTGATGAAATATGTTTTAGTGGGAGTTTATTGAACAACATTTTGGCAGTGGGGAAGCAACTTTCTGGTTCCTGAACACAGGGGTCTCCTGATACTTTCAACAGGATAACAAACGATGCCAGAGAGGATGAGATGGATGAAAATCTTGCTCAGGTGGGAAGTATCCTGGGGAACTTGAAAAACCTGGCTTTGGATATGGGCAATGAGATTGATTCACAAAACAAGAAAATAGACCGGATAAATGAGAAGGTAAGAGCCAAATAATCCTGTTCTTGCCATTTCCATCTTGGATATAGTGAAACGAGAAGCATTATGGAATACTCTTAAATTAATGGGTTCACCATGCTGCCTTTATGAGCATTTGCAGTGATCAAGTGCATCAGAAGTATGCAATCATACCATACTAAACTTTTACTACCAGTTCCTGAGCATATTCAGTATCTTTATTGTTCAAATCATTGCATGTCCTTGGTATCCTCTGTCTACACAATTCAGAAGCACAGGACCTGGAATGCTTATGGATTAGTGTTGTAACTGACAAATCACAAGATTGGGTACTGGTGGGAGTCTGTTATAGACCACTAAATGAGATTAGAGAGCAGGATGGCTCTTTCAACATCTATCTACAAAGTGTGTGTATGGAGGGGAGGGGTAACTGTTACTGTAGGGGAGTTCTATCTGGGGGAGGTCTTTATGTTGCCACTTTTATGACTAGACATTTCAGCAGCTGTGGGGTTGGCAGAGTAAAGATGTGTGATAACAGGGCATATTGGGGCATTGCTGAAAGAGGACCGAGTAAAGGTTGCATGGCAATCTTAACTGTGCATTTCCTGGTTTTCAGACGTTTGAGTTTTGCTCAACTCAGTGGTATGTTATCCCATTGCAGAACACCAAGCAACCTTACTTCTGCATTAACACAGGTTTTTTGCTATTGAATATACAATAGAATGGTGGTGTTGCCAATGTATGGCTTTAGACTGTTACTAGAACACTGTGTCCAATTCTTATACCTGCACTTTAAAAAGATTCTAGGCAAATTGGAAAATGTGCAGAAAAGAACTACAAGAATGATTCAGGGTCAAGAAAACCTGCCTTACCAGCCTAAAGAAACTCAACCTCCTCTCTGCTAAACTAATAATAGGTTAACGGGTGACTTGACCAGTCTGCAAGTATCTACAGGGGGACAACGTTCTGACAGTAAAATACTTTTTAATCTAGTGGATAAAGACATAAGATTAAATGGCTAGAAACTCAGCCTAGACAAAATCAGACTAGAAATAAAGTACAAATTTTTAATAATGAGGATAATTAACCATTGGAATTACTTATCTAAGGGTGTAGTGCAGTCTCCAGAGTTCAATGTTTTTTTAAACCAAGATTGGATGTCTGTCTAAAAGACGCTTTGGCTCAACCAGACACTATGGGCTTAATGCTGAAATTACTGGGTCAGGTTCTGTGGCCTGTGTTATGCAAGTCAGACTCGATGATCATAATGGTCCATTCTTGTCTCAAAATCTATGGAGCTTGGATCTTTCCTTAAGAGAGATGTAAGAACACTGCCAGTCGCCTGATGGGATTGGCTGATTCTTGGATGCTTTAGTTTAATTATAGGTGTTTGCGATCTTACTGTAATTTTTTTTGCCAAGGCCATATTGTTATGACAACAGTACATTCAAAAGACTCATGGGAGTCTGTTTTATACAAAATACTTTACCAATTCTCTTTCCTTAGTGTTTTAGATTAATCATTTTCAGTTGGCAGTGCATCATTTTGCTCATTTTTGCATAAATGGTGAATGGCTTAATTTATCCTATATTCTAAGGGCTGAGTACTGTGGTATATTTTTAATGTTGAGAAGTTGTACCACAGGAGCTCTAAGGATTACTATTTTCTATGAAAGAAATTAAGTAGGAGGGAAAAATCCTATTTTTGTTTTGGTGGTGGATTCTCCTCCACACCCTCAAATCTCTTCCCTTAATTCCTCCAATTCACTGAAGCCAGTCATTTTATTTATTGAGTTGCCTTGAGGGGCTCGCTAGAGAGATTCAACTTCTTCCCTCTGATCATTCTGCCTTTGCAAAACTACCAGCCCCTGCTGAGCCAATCAGTAAGAGCTCTTGTCTCCCTTCTACCTATCCCAATGGTAGCATCTTGTACTTCTGTGGTCAAGCCCACAAAGAAATTTTGACATAGTTTTTGACTTTTTTTAAACCAACCTTTATACTTTTGGACAATTTAAGTATTATACCCAGATGTATAAAAATTTTCCTTAAGATATGTATTCAAATTTATCTAACAGACTAAAAATGTTTGTTTGTTAAAGCTTTCTTAGTATCTAGTCTTCAGTCACCTGCAATTTTTACACATGCTTTTTCCTTTTTCAGGCGGATACCAACAAAGATCGTATTGAGCAAGCCAATGTCCGAGCCAAGAAACTCATTGATAGTTAATGAGCGTTCTGCCATTGTCCAGTGTCTTTCTCCAGCTGCAAGTCACCATTTTCATATCTGTGAAATTTTCTGTATTTCAAAACAGGGGTAGCGGAGTCGGGAAGCGAGTGCAGCAGGTTGCTTTTTATAGTACTTGTTTTCCTATCCTTGTGTGCAGATTTTGCTTTGACTCCATCAGAGCAGCAACAGAGCTCCTAATCATCTGCCCTACCTTCTTAAACCTGCTCAGGGCTTAGTTTTACAGCTTTGAGAATGTTCTTTCTCTTATTCTCCCTCACAACACAAAGTATTCTATTAAAATGGAATAAACAGGGTGGTATAATTGTGGAAAGGTTGGAGAGGAGACTTTACAAATTTTGGGGTTTTTTAATTACTTCACTTAGAGTTGTGCGTTCTCACTAAAATAGGAACTCGGTGATGCTTATTACCTGTATTTCTTAGTTTAGCAGGATAACCATAGTTTTACGGACACTTAGTTTAATTTCCAATACATAAATGAAATCCATATATAAACTACCAAATTTAAGAAGTTCTGGCTCACTGGCTACTTGTGGGTTGAGGGCTTTAAAACAATACACACTGTAATTTGAAGGAAATGGGGGGAGGGGGGAACACATGCATTTTCATTCTTTGAATGTGAAGTGATGTTGATGTAGAGACTGTGGTTAACAAATTATGCTGCATTTTCTGGTAATACTTGTATTGTGTATATAATTGATTTTAAACACCATGCACCTATTTTACTGTTGAACAGAAGAAAATAACTCGGTTCCCATATTTATGCAATGGAAAAGATTTTATATCAAGCTTCTAAATATTTCCTTTAAAAGTAGGCTCAACAAAGCTTTAGATAAAAATGTAAGATAAGTTTTCAATTAAAGTCTCCAGAAAAACATCAGACAGACTCTGAATCTGACCACCTATAGTAAGCATGCAAATTTCCCATCTGGATTCCATATCAAATTCACCTTTGTCAGTTCTCCCTGGAATTTGGGTTGTGCCTTTCTCCACTGCAGTACCACAAATCTCACCAAGTTCTGTTCTGTTCTCCCACCGTGTGTTAGGGGCAGCTTTTTTAAACCTCTGAATGGATGTTAAATAACGAATGAGGGAGAACAAATTTCTTCACACATTTGAGTACAGTTTTTCTCAGTCTTTTAGTTTTTAAACCATGTATACACCATAATTCACCCTCTATTCTGCATGATACTTCTGAACTATGCATGTGCTACTTTCCCACCTAATCTGAATTTAAATTAAGATGTATACCAGATAGCTGCTGTCCACTTATTCAAAAAGTTATGTTTCATGAAGTTAAATTTTTGCTTGGCAACATGTCACAATAAGTAGAACATTTAAAATACTATCTTGCTATAATGAATGCTTCATATGAAGGAACTACTTCTGTTCCTCCCTTCTTACCCTGTTCTGGGAATAAGATGCTTGCTCTATCTTTACTATAATCAGTTTATGTAATGTAAAATGTTCCAAATCCAAGTTGTTTGTGGTGGTAATGCTGAGGTTCCTACTCATAATGGCGAATACCCCAATCAGCTAGAATCAAAAAACAAAATTGTTCACAGGGAAAATGGATGTGGATTCATGTTTTGTCTTCCAATAAACTTAGCCAATCTTATTCCCAAGATTCTAATGGTTTCTATTTGAGAGGTGGAGTGAAGTAGTTATGAGTTTTGTGTACCCTAAAAGGGAAAGTGATGATTTCAAATAACGTAAGCTGTGATATTTGAATGTTTAGTTTGGAATTCCCCCCCCCCCCCCCCCCAGTGATTTAGTTGAGGAATGACCAAATTAATCACATTCAAGCTTATTTATTCTTTGCAGAGTAGTTCATTTTTTTTTTTATTATTATTATTTTTTTTTGGTAGAAAATCCTGGGGCAGAGGGATGGGACCTGCAAAGATTTAGATGAGTAATTTTGGTAATTCCTTAAATGATGGGAGTGCAACACAACTACATATCCCAGTTATCAGTGCACTCCAGGGGCTACTATAAATGAATTCTGACTATGACAAAAAAAGACTGCTATATACAATAAGCAGAAAGCCAGGTCAAATTTTATGGAAAATCTAGTCTGAATAAGGCTTAAATGAAGCAACCTTTTGTGGGTGATGGAAATTTCTCTGGGGTTGCATGTTGTCCTCTGTGGCTTCCAAAACAGCTGGAAGGAAAATTAATTTAATAAAATTAACTGTACATTAATCCTATTAGTAGCTAAAGATGTATACACAAAACATGAGTAGCAAAGAAGCATTTGTAGTGCCATTACCTACTGGTACAATAAAACCCCCAGCATGTGAAAGCTTCGGGATTCCAGTACCCAATAAGACTTTCTTATACCAACTTAAGAGGCTTATGTGAAAGAACCTTTGTACAGAGCATGCCTTTTGCTTCTTTTTTTTTTTTTAACTTAAAGGTAGTGATGTACTGCTGGGAATGGAATACTTAAACTGTTTTCTTGTTGTTCCACGTATAACATTGCCGAACTCCTCTGCTGTAATTCCTTGGAACTCTTTTCACCCTCCCTTTCATTATTACAACATCTTACCTCATGTCTGATTCCCCAAGCTATTACAACAGATACTAGGTACATTGGCTAAGAGGATGCTGCATTGAGTACATGGAAGATTAATATCACAGCTTAAAATTGTGCCCTGCATGACACTATTCATGTTTATGTAGCTTATCTGGGATTCACCTACAATTCTTGTGTGCCAATGTGACAGCACTGGGATATAGCTTGGTTATTAAATGAATATTAACATTTGTTTTATAACGGACACCGATCTGGGCCCTTGAGGGAGTCAGTGCCTTAATGTTCCAGAGCAAACTGCACAGCAATACTGTCTTTTGGCGTTGCCTGTTAGAAGCATTTATCCTATTACACATCATACTTTCTTGTTCTTCGTACTTGCCGGACAGAATAAACAATTTATATGCATTTTTCTCACAGCAAATCTGATTCTTAATATTAAAAATGAAGGTTATTTCAGTTGCTGCTTGTAGTCACTGTTAAACTGTTATGTATTGTGTATGGAAAAAATACAGAACTCTATAACTCACTGTAGTTTGTTTACTATTAAGTACTTGCCATTAATTAAATCTTGTTTTAACCTATACACCGTCCAATCTCCTGCCTTTGGACAATTTGACAGAACTAAGTAGTTACCACTAAGTTTTCACTTCCTGCAATTTTAACCTTTCATCTTACTTGGAGGTCCCGGTACTGCAAAGTGGAGAACTCAAGTGGTGAGAGCAGGTTCAGAAATTGTTACTTTTTAAAATAGTTCTCCATTCGTACCCTGGCATACTCCTTACCTAAAGGGTTGTATAAAGTTGTAATTAGTAGCAAGCAGTTGCATATGTGAAGTGTCTCCATCTTTCTATCCTCTCAAAGCCCTATCATAAGATGACAAAGCAGAAGCAGCACCCCTGAACCTTTTTTTGAAAATTTTGCCAAAATGTCCACCAATTCATCCTCAATCCACTCTAAGTGAACTAGCAAAAGTACTCCAGTTTTTGTTCTGTATCTGTCACAACAAAACTCTAGTTTGTGAAGTGCCTTTTATGTAAATATATCCTAAAATATTATGCAAATACAGCTGGGGAGAGAAAGTAAGAGGCTTGATAAAAAGTGGTGGATAATTGTAGATAAGATTGCAACACCTTTGAGATGGGAGGAAGACAGTAAGGGTGGGCAAGAATAATTTACATGTGTAAATTACTCCTATAGAAGAGTAATACACTATACTAATGGAGTCTCTCTACTTGTCCATAAAATGACTATGCAGTTGTTTCATCATTCCATCTTTTGTCTTCTGACACTCCCAGTAAATGCCAATTGTGGACATGTGGCCAGTAGACACTATACTTTGAAGCTGCCAGCCTCGTTTTACATATGCAGTTAGTTGCAGTCAATACTAATTTAGGCTGAATTTGAAGAAGCAGAAGTTAAATGTTGCGTATGTGGGTACAGGTGAGGGGGAAACAGGTGCACAAGAATTGGAAGGGACTGTGAGGCATCATACAGACAGGAATACAGCAAAAAGGACAAGTGAACTGTGTCTGAAAGAAGTGAGTGGGAGGCGTGTATAAGGAAAATACAAGATGACTTCTGAAGCATATACAGGTTACGTTTTAGTTAGTGTAGTCAAATGTGGTATGTATCCTGTACCTCAGAAATCTTTGTTAGCAGAAGCAATGTACGTTAATACAAGGATATACATTATAGAACACTGCTAGGTTTATGTAGCTATTGTTTGAAAAGATACCTATCCATCCAAAAGGCTAGAGCTGCTGACCAGTTCAAAGTGACAGAGGTGAAAGGGCTCCTCTATGCCTTGCATGCCTTTTTCCCTGTTTTGCCTTTGGTCTAACAAGTGCTTGGTTGTCCTGCAGGAGGTAAAAGAAGGCTGCATCAATATCCTCTAATGGAGCTACTCCCATCTTGATCAGAATTAATGGTGACCCTGAGGATGTGGGATCTGCTCAAAGACCTTTTCACTGTTTTATTTTCCTGATGATCCCTTGCATGCTATTTTCCTTTAAACTGCTTTATAAAGCTGATGTCATTCTGCCTGGCTGGTATGTGACAGTGACCCACTGCAAGGGAAAGTTACACCAGAAGTGCTATTCAGGCTCAAAGGCAAGAGTCAAACTGTCTGCTGCAAAGGCTGAGGTTTTTTCTAATTTCTGAAAAAGATAGCCAGAAAGTGTTTTTGGGGAATCACCTGCCATTCACCTATTGAAGGAGATCACACTTTCTACAAGAGATAACAGGCCCAGTTCCTGCCTAAGATAAACAAAACACTTTCCTACCACGTATGCCAGAGAAAAGCATTATTCAGGAAAGAATGTCACAAACAAATAGAAGTGGGAGGAGCTTGTGGACTTTGCTATAGCTGAGGGAAAAGGACGGAAGGAAGGAATCTTCCCTTTTTTCCCCTGCTCATCTATTAAGGCCACCCACAACTCAAAGTGGTGAATAAATACACCACCAAGAATGTAAGACGCTTGCCCATGTGCAAGCCCTAAAGAAGGGAGGAATGTTACTGCTTTAATATGGACTACTTACTTGTGTGGGAGAAAGTGGAAGATTGTGGTGTGCTCAGTGGTGTGCTCAGTACATCAGTAGCTAGTGAACAGCTTTGTAGGATTGGTGGTCTGCACTGCCTGAAGTATAATGTAGCATTGACCATTCATTGGTGCTTCTGTTCCTCAGCTGTTACTTAAACAAACTATCAATTTTTTTCAGGTTAGAGAGGGTAAGAGCATGTTTTGTTCCTCCAGGTCTGGTTTTAAAAGGCAGTACTGTACTTAGTTCACTGGCCCCATTACATTGTCTAGTTTCTGGATGCCAGAATCTGAAATATTCTTGCAGGTACTGTTGCCTTCAACAGGCTAGTTTGATAGAGGGTGCTGCCACTAGACAAGCTTCAGCCTTCTAGTACATACTGAAGACTCAAACAACATGCACATTTAAACTACCTACCCTTTCAAGGGCTGAACTCCTGTACTAACCTACTTTCCACATGGGAGAATTTACATGTTTGTTCCACTCCCATCAAGCAGCATGATGAAGGTGGACTCCTTTTAAAGTTACAAGACAGTGTATGCATCTGATGAAGTGGGTATTCACCTCCGAAAGCTTATGCTCCAATACATCTGTTAGTCTATAAGGTGCCACAGGCCTCTTTGTTGTTTAAGACAGTAATTTATCTAGTTCTATAATAGTGCACTAGGTGGAAGATACACAATCACTTACTTACATAATATTCCTTATTGACCTGTGCTTTACAAAAAGTAGGTGTTAGGTCTGGTCTACATTAGAGGGTAGAGGCAGTGGCTATCATAAGCTGGGGGAGGCTATGCTTCCCCAAACAGCCAGGTGCAGTGCTGCCCGTGCTCTGCCCCCAGACCCTCCCTCCTGCTTAGTGCTCAGCCCAGCTCCAGTCTCCTTGTGGATGGTCCCAGCTTAGGCTCTGCCACCCAGCCTCCCTGTCCTCGGGGGCTAGGGAGGCTGCAGCTGTGCTGCCCACCCTCCTGTTGCTTCAGGGCTAGGGGGCAGTCTGGGGCTAGAGGCAAAAGGTGGATAGGGGGCACAGCCTCCCCCAGCTTGTGGTTCACACACTACACATGCTATGGGGCTAAGTCAACCTAAGTTACACAACTCCAGTTACATTAATAACTCTCCCATCAACTTACCTTACACTTCTCATTCCGGTGGAGTACCGGAGTTGACGGGAGAGCAATCTGTGGTCGACTTAGCTGGTCTTCACTAGACCCTAAATTGACTCCTGGTGGATTAATTGGCACAGTGTGGAGCCCCAGTAAGTGTAGACATACTTAGTGTTTAGCTACTTGAGATACAGGTAAAATTCAGTACTCACTTGAAGGATAGGAAATTAATACATTATCTATGTGGTTTCAAAATTCTACATTGTTTCTTGAATGAACTGAGCGCATGTTTAAGGATGGCTAGAACTTTACCTGTGCTAATGATGGTACTGCTCTGTCCCTAGAGCCACCACACAAGCAGAGGTAGTGGATTTCAGTGAAGAAGAATAGAAACCAAATCAAGTCCAACATGGAGGAAGTTGTCCCTCAAAAGCAAATGCTCCCACATGCTGGGATTTCCCAGAGCAAAGCAGTCCTGAGGAACTTAAGTATGTGCAGAGCTTTTCAAGCTATGGCTGTTGTTGTGAGTTCAGCCAGATAGTTCCTTGCCTGTCTGACGTTGCTTTAGGCACATATTGTATATACCACTCTACCATTCTTGTAGAGAAAGTTAAATGCCAGTCTGTTCAACATTTCTCTTTACTTTGCAACTTCAGCTATTATATCTGACTCTTATTAAACCTTCTATATAACAACTTCCTCTCCATGATCTACCTTTCCCAACAGCTTTGAAAGGTTTTACATCTTACTCTGTATTTACATCTTGGGTACATCCATCCATGGAACTGACTAAGCATTTGAGCAGTTTACAGCTGATGAATTAGGAACTGCTCTTATTAGAAATCCCAGAGGACTGGTATTTTACTTTGCAAGTTTTTCTAATAGAATTTCTACATAATCATTTTTGAACAGGTAGTAGCATTTAGCTAACTTGTCACTCAAAGGCTTACTATCTACCAGCCATTTTCTCTCTTCAAAAGTAGTGTCTTTATTTTTAGATTGTCACAAGTAGTTTTATACAAAAAAAATCTAATATAGATTGGTAAAATAAACCCTTTAGGTAAGCTTAATAATACAATCACATTGAAGTGGCAGAAATATGGTTAGAATTGAGACATTTAAACTACAGTTTTAAAGTGTTTTAGTAAAATAAATACACAAGTTAAATCTATTACAATTAATCGATTTTAGTACCTGTTACATAATTGCATACATTTTTAGCTCTTGCTGGGTGCTTTTGGTAGTAAGGCAGCTGTAATAAGGTGAAAAAGTTTTAGATGTGGCTCTGCAGATGTGAGGACTCATCAGTGCAAGGATAACAGTTTTTCCAGCAAACTACATTTTACTGAAGACAGAGAAAAAAACCTGTCAAGTAGTCCATTAAATAGCAGTATGTTCAAGCAGAAGGGAATAGTGCATTTCTCCATCAACTAGAAGACATCCTGTAAATTGTACTGTGAATTGATACAACTGGTAAGAGAAAAGATGATAGAAACAAGCTTTGATTACTAAAGCAGTTAATATAAAATAGACAAGATAAATTAACCATGTGAGCTCATTTAACTATTTGTGCTTTATGAAGTGTACACAATTTTTAGTATTACAACAGATCTATGTGGAAGTTAACCTCCATGCTAGAGGACATTTACAGGAAGTAGTATAACTTAATATTTTGGAATTATTGTGGTAGCAGAACTGCAGTACACTACCAGGCAAACATGTTAGATGCAAGTAACCCACTCTAAACAATAGTCAACTTCCCTTTATAAGGATGTAGTAGCATCTGTTGTGAAAAAAGCTTATGTCCTCTACCTCATCAACTAGTGAGGATTATAGACCCCTTTCTCCCACATAAGTCATCCTGAAAAGGGAGAATAAAATGAAGTGAGGAAGCTAGCCAGAAGTATAAGCAGTTTCTAGCCAAATTTAACAGTTCAATGCCTAGGCTGCAATTTCCCAATGTCAGATTTTTATTTGAAGTGGTAGTGGCAGCAACATAGCAGACTTATGAAACGAATATTGTCAGTTTCTTCATCGCCATCATCAAGCCCCAAACTTTCAATCTTGGTTTAAATTGTCATTCCAAGCAGACAGTGCTGCTGATTATGCTGCTTTGGTCACTATCTTTTACGTCCAATGATACAGACTCAGAACAGCAGTCTATCATGTAAACTTCTTCTTGGTGGCTGTGAACCGCTCCATGTACTAAAAAGCAGAGAGCAAAGAGAAAGTTGGTTGTTCTGAAACTGGAAAGTTGGTAATACAAAAGCCATACTGGAACCAGCCATTCCTAACTTCACACAGAAAAGAAATCATTTGGAGGTTTTATTGCTGGTGAACTGCAGCAGCATCCCATTCATGCAGCAAGGAAGCTTTATAGGCATCAACATCTGTTTAATGAATTTGTAGATTTACATAAATAGGTACTACCTACAGCCTCCAAGCCAATACAGTAATTTGTCTCACAGAGACCAAGCACCCCATTGTCAGGTTTAGAGGATGCTGTGTGAATTAAAAAGCAAATACTGTAGACAACTCCCTTTCTATTATTCCTAGCCTCTACCCTGTCTCATTCAATGGAGGTGCTTTGGTGCCTTATGATGATCAAGTGATGCACCACCATCTTAGCGCCAGCTTTCTTCCACTCTCGTCACCCTAAATAGACAAGATAAACATCCACAAGAATACATTTCTCATTGAAGCATTTTTTTAAGCTTTCCCAGAACAATTTGGAGTGGGGGAGAAGCAGGGATAGATGCTGTCTTAACTGTTTTATCACAATAGACTAAGTTAAAAGTAATAATAATAATGGCCAATACTTACTTCTAAGTACAAGTGATTTTTCTTGAAAAAATTAATAAAATCCTAGCTATATTCTACACACATATAGGGGAGGACCCAGACCCATAATCTATGTGACTAACACGCAATTTGAGTTTCCCTATTATTTATTTTGTATCAAAGAAACTTAGATTCCTTGCCCTTCTCACCACTATTAACAGAAAAGGAATATTTCCATCCTCACCTACTATGCAGTGGGGATTATGCAAACAGAGAATGACTATGACAAGGCTACCACATGACCTGTCAGTGCTAGCAAGATCATGAGAGAGCCAATGCAGGCACAACCTACTAGAGTCAGGGTGAAAGTACACACAGGACAATGATGGGGAAGCTGTCCTATAAAGCATTTTCTCCAATACAACCATTATGCTAGAGATCAACAACCTGAACTCTCCCCCAAGCAAAGGGCCATGAAGTCTATGGCTAATTAAACAGCCAGATAGCTCCTCTATAATTTTTCCAGTCCTACCTCTTAATTCCAATTTCTTCTATGTAGGGATAGTTGAGAAATGGAACCACAACCACTAATAATGCTCAATAAAATAAAGCACTAACTAGGAATATCATTGATCCAAATGTGATTAAGATCCATCTCTCTCTTTAGGGTACTGTCTAATAGTGCTGTAGCATCAAAATAAGTTTGCTTATAAGCATGGGCTGCAATCCAGTCTGACATATGCCAGGGAGAAAAGGATACGCATCACTAAGGCAAAAAGGACAGTTAGAGAGGAAAGCTGCAAGATGTTCATCTTACAAGTAGTTCCTGAACCACAGACATGTCCTTTGTTGTTACCTAATGGGCAAGGCAGAAGGTCATTCTTGGAAGGTCATCTACTGCCAATGGCTGCAAAGATACTTGTGGACTGTTGCAAGTCTCATCCACCAGCAGAACTCTGATCCCCCAGTAGTCTGAGATGCATTCATGAGCAGGAAAGCAAAAAACATTTACTGGCAACAGTTTTCTACAAACCTTGTCATAGCCCTCCAGTTCTCTGAGGTTCTTGATTTCAAATAGATTACCCTCCACTGCAAGCAATGAGATCTGGGAATCACTGAGTATGCTCTGAGGAAGCATGCTGAGGTCTAGACAGTTCTCTTCCAAACGCAGGACTTTGAGGCGTGGACAGTGAGAGATCTGCACTGAGATCTGGGAAATCTGACATGGTCCAAAAGGAGAAAGTGGAAAAAAAGCTTGAAGCTGTACATTTTTACTGATAATTGGTTATTTATAAGTACACCGATCTGTGTTTCACAACTACTACACAATCTGACTTCAGTTTACTCAGCCACTTTAACAATACTGTCGCTTGTTTTGTAGATTAACTGGGTTAATGACAGGAAATGAGAACTACTTATTTTCCTAGCATGACTGGCATCGAGCAACTTTATAAAATTTTAGTTTTGAGGAAATATCATACCTGCTGACTTTAACCATATAAAGAGTTTGAGTATTTCTAAAATGAGACCCTGGAAGTGAAGCTGTCCTTAATTCTAATACTGTACACGTGATGTGCAGTGGTGACGAGTTCAAATCAATTTGACATTAGACATGCAATTTTCCCAACAACTGGCATCTGGATACCTCCCCTCAAAGCAGGGTCCACCTGGGAACTTGAATAAAGGGCTTAGTGCTACAATGCATGTGGTGGAATGGGAGAATAGAACAGAGTGGGCATGTCTGAGGCATTAATCTCACAACAGGAAAGTTACTGTTTAACAAAGCGAGCCTGACCCTATAAAGGCTATCCCAGAAAGTCAAATCAGGCAATAGAAGGCATCACAGTAGATGAAAACTAGCTAGGTATTTATATGGATCCTCCACCACTGTCATACCCAAAAGGCATTCCTCTCACACTGAAGTGGTAACTGCCTGTCCTGACTTCTGTGGCTCAGAGAGAACTAACTCTTTAAGACTCAATCATGCCTTAGGTTCACATGCCTCTAAAGCCTCAGTTTCCCGACCTGGTTCTGATTCAAATTGAGTTCAATGGCCTGCAGGTCCCCTACTGTGTCTGGCACGCTCTGGATCTGGTTTCTTGAGAGATCCACCACATCTAGGTGACGAAGACTGCAGAGTTGGGTGGGCACAGTCCGAAGCTGGTTTCCAGAAAGGCTCAGGGTCTTGAGAGCCAAGAGTTGTCCAAAGGTGGCAGGCAGCTGCGTCAGATGGTTGCCATTCAGATGCAAGGTCTCGAGTTTTTTCAGCTTACACAGCTCCTCAGGTAGAGCAGCTAGCAATAAAATTACGAACAAAGAAATTACCCAATCTACTTGGAGGAAACTGCGAGTTTTCATAGCCATTAAAAGCCAAGTCTGCTTCTGTGTGGAATATACAACACTATTCTGATAGGATTTTCCAAGACAAAATTCCTCTCTCCCAAACCACTAGGCTAAACACATTTTGCAACATTTGAAGTTTAGGAGTGAAGTACTAGTTTAAATTTGTTCATCCCATCCTAATGGACCCAAAAAGCTATAAAATGCTTATAGCAAACAGTTCACCAGTCTCTGAAGTTCAGACATCTGTGGTGAAACACAGCAGCTTTTCACCACCGCACAAACAGAAAAATTTGGAGACAAGAAGAACACTTCCCTAATAAGCTGCAAGGGAAATTTTAGGTAAGCAGAATATAAATAGAGTTGGAATTTGGCCAAAAGTTTAGGCATAATGCTTTACTTCCATAAAGGATGCTATGGCATTGTTAATGACTACAAGTGGTAAAGAACTTAATGTTATCACTCACCCAAAAGACGACACCTCTAGTAGCACAGCACCCCCTAATTCTAGTCGCTAGCTTTCCCAGTCTTCGGGACACTGGCCCAATAGGAGTGACACCCACTGAATCACCAGCACTGTTTTCTGCAGGACACCATCTTCAGAGGTTTTCCATGCAAGTACTAAACTATCTGACTTTCCTCAGCTTTTAGATCAGACAGGTTCACAGCACACAGGTATGTGGTTTTAAGTACTTACACGTTATTGCAAGGGTGAAAATATAACAAAATTGCTAACTAGTTTTGAACAAATCTAATTTTCTCCTGATCATGAATTCCAAGAGATTGTAGTCTAAGCAACCAGTGTTTCCCTTTGCATTTTGTAAGAGTCAAGTTATCACATTTAATGTCAGACCAACAACAAAGAAGTCTAATTATGTTTAGAAATCTGTGACAATATTAAAAACTCATACTCAGTTTGTTGTTGTTTAAAGCAAGACTCTTCAGAACAGAAAACTTTCCCATCAGTGGTGGCAGGATCTCAATTTTGTTGTTTGACAAATCTATTGTCCTTAAGTTGCTGGCTAGCTTCTGCAGGTCTTCAGGAAACTAGGGGGTGGGGGGGGGGAGGAGTATAAACAACATTAAAACAGCTGGTTTAATTTCATAATAGACAATATAATTTCATGGTATCAGTCTTTCAGTTATTTACACTGCAGTTCAAGTTTATATTAGTCCATATGATGCACAGTGTCTCACCAGCACCAAAAGTGAGATTTACCAAATTCACGCAAAAACAATACATGAAGTTAATTTTTTTCAGTGGCACAAAAAAAATAAAAAATGCAAGGGACATTTTACAGACTCTTAGGAAAACTAATTCCTAGTCCAGAATTCAGTCTAAATAAACAGGATAAAAAAATAAAGAAAAAAAGGGCAAGGATAGGAATACAGCACAATACTGTTTACAGAACTTTTCATTTTTATGTTCTCTTTAATGCCTATTAATATCCTTTGCTATTTGATTATCTCCCCCACACACACACTTTTAAGCATGATGGAAGCTAAATAAAACCCCTTCTTCCTTCAGTTCTCTGATTTATTTTATATAGATTACAAAAAACATTTCCTTCCATCTTAATGTAACACTTGTCTGCTCTTTGGAACTCACCCCCTCTCTTATTCACATACCTTGCCATCATAAAGCATATGTAACATTGTTACATCATTCACTTGCGGATTTTTTTTTTTAAATCATCTACTCTCAGTCAGCAACAGCACCAAATATCTGCAAATATCTCCTAGTCCAGGGGTAGTCAAATCCAGACCACCAGACACTTTTGAACGGATCCCAACATCTATTTACTTGTTATTATTGATTGTTTTATTATTTTCTCTGGAGTGTGGACCTTGATCAAGAAATTTGGACCGGTTCTAGTTTCTAGTCCTTGAGCCAGTAATGGGAGGGAAACACACTCATGTTTTAGCTTTTCCCTGCAAATTATAGCAGCAACTTATCATATTTCCCCCCCCCCCCTTGCCAGAAAGGGAGAAGTGAAATGGAAGATTAAACATATGAGAGAGGTATTTAACCCCCCCACCGCCCCATGCACAACAACAAAGTAACATGGTGCAGTGTTAAACTTGGACATCATACAAACAGCAGCTAGACCAGGGGTCTCCAACGCGCGGCCCGCGGGGTTATTTTCTGTGGCCTGCGAGCTCCTCGCGGCCCTTCCCCAGCATTTACCTAGAGCAGCTCCGGCCCGACGCGCACCAGGGGCAGAGCAGGGCAGGTCCCTGCCTGCCCTGCCCCCGTGCCGCTCTAGGAAGCGGCCGGAACCTGGGGAAGGGGGAGGCACATGGGTCTGTGTGTTGCTCTTGCTTCAGGCAGCGCCCCCAGCGGCTTCCATTGGCCACGGTTCCCCGTTCCCGGTCAATGGGAGCTGCTGGGGGAGGTGCCTGAAGCAACAGCAACGCACAGACCCTGGTGCCCCTCCCCCCACAGGTTCTGGCCACTTCCCGGAGCAGGGACAGGGCAGGCAGGCAGGGAGCCTGCCCTGCCCTGGGTGCGCGCCAGGCCAGAGTCCGCCCCCTAAACCCCTCTTGCACCCCAACCCCCTGCCCTGAACCCCCTGCCGCACCTCACACGCCGATCCCCTGCCCTGAATCCCCTGCTGCCCCCCTGCTGCTCCCCTCCTGCACCCCGACCCCCTGCTATACCCCACACCCCTCCTGCACCCTGACCCCTTGCCCTGAGCCCCCTGCCACACCCTGCCCCCTGAACCTCTGCCCTGAACCCCCTGCATCCTGACCCCCTGCTGCACCCCTCACCCCTCCTACACCCCACACCCCAACTCCCTGCCCTGAGCCCCTGCCACACCCCACACCCCTCCTGTACCCCCTGGGGGCAGGGAAGGGGCGGAATTGGGGTGGGGATTGCGAGGAAGGGGTTGGAATGGGGACAGGGAAGAGGTGGGAAGAGGCGGGGCAGGAGCAGGAACCTCATGGAAGGGGTGGAGTGGGGGCAGGGCCGAGGGCGGCGGGAGGGAGGTGTCAGTTAATGCGGCCCTCAGGCCAATGTACTAGTCCTCATGTGGCCCTCGTGGTCATTTGAGTTTGAGACCCCTGAGCTAGACCCAACAGCAATTGTTCAAGTCTGATTTGGATTTTTCTGGGAATTGATCAAACAAAATCAAGTCAATCTCAGATAATGTGCTAAAACCATAGGCACTTATGGATATGCTTTACTTTTGTCACTTGAGCAGTTCCAATCACATGACTAAGGTTAAGCATATGAATAAGTGTGTGCAGGATTGGGGCCTTAAAGTATTTCACAAATTTGAGAGTATCTTGCATAAATATACAGTTATAAAACTTATCTTGTGCTCTCAAGTTAAGATATTCTATTGAAAGCCACCTTTTTTGTTGCATAAACTTTTAAGACTCCTGGATTTAATATATTTGTTTTAAATATAAAACCAGAAATTATAAAGAAATACAAGTTTCCAGGTAAGTGGAGCATCACTGATTGCTAGAGCAAAGGTGCATGCAAGAGTGTTTTCCTTAAAAGGGGGACAGTGAGGTGCCTGAAGCATTATTTATACAGTACTATTAATGCCCATGGCACTTTACAAAACAGAAAGATAGAGTCCCTGCCTAAGACAATTAGTCATGTACATGTGTAGCCAAAGAGTTCGACTACCTCAGAGAGACCCTTTCCAGTTAGCTGGAACACGCCTGTTTTCTGGGCTGTCTCCAAGTGAGCTTTTAAGGCACTATTTCCCATCTTGCTGGTCTTGTATCAAATATACAGATTTTGTTTAAGGCACAAACCCAGTCCAGTCTCTCTCAATCACGATGCACTGGATTACATGAACCCAATTTTCCTGTTAAAAAGCAAATTTACAAAGTCATTTTGTGCATAAGAGTCTTCTTCCATTATGGCTCACCTGGACATGTTGAATGGTATGCTTAATGTATCAGGCTATATTTCTTATCCCTAGTTAACAAAATATAGGTCTTAATAAGATTAACTCAATTTATCATACTAAGATGCCTCCATTTAGAGTTGTCTGAATGCTAAATTAATGGCATGGAAGTTGGGAAGCATGCAACAGTGGAAGGCAAGATCAAAGTGTCAGACTAAGGCCATGTGTACACTACAAACTTTAGTCAAGACAAGTGATAGTGGGGTAATGCCACAGCAGTTACTATATTGCATGTGTGTGCATACTTGTCTGCTAGCATTGGTGCTTCATGAACTCGATATGTTAGCCTTGGTCTGCACTTAAAACTTAGGTCGACATGGCTACAGCACTCAGGGATGTGAAAAATCCACATCTAGGTGCTACAGCTATGCCAACCTAACCCCCGGTTGGCCGGTTTAAAGGTCAATGGAAGAATGCTCCCATGAACCTAGCTACTGTAGCTCTAGGAGGTGGAGTTGATGGAAAAACCCCTTCTGTCGCTGTAGTCTGGTAACAAGAAGGGTTTCTTCAGGTATGTTAGCAACAAGAAGAAAATCAAGGAAAGTGTGGGCCCCTTACTGAATGAGGGAGGCAACCTAGTGACCGAGGATGTGGAAAAAGCTAATGTACTCAATGATTTTTTTGCCTCTGTCTTCACGCACAAGGTCAGCTCCCAGATTGCTGCACTGGGCAGTACAGCATGGGGAGAAGGTGACCAACCCTCTGTGGAGAAAGAAGTGGTTCGGGACTATTTAGAAAAACTGGACGTGCACAAGTCCATGGGGCCGGATGCGCTGCATCCGAGGGTGCTAAAGGAGTTGGCGGGTGAGATTGCAGAGCCATTAGCCATTATTTTTGAAAACTCATGGCGATCGGGGGAGGTCCCAGATGACTGGAAAAAGGCTAATGTAGTGCCCATCTTTAAAAAAGGGAAGAAGGAGGATCCGGGGAACTACAGGCCAGTCAGCCTCACCTCAGTCCCTGGAAAAATCATGGAGCAGGTCCTCAAGGAATCAATTATGAAACATTTAGAGGAGAGGAAAGTGATCAGGAACAGTCAGCATGGATTCACGAAGGGGAAGTCGTGCCTGACTAACCTAATTGCCTTCTATGATGAGATAACTGGCTCTGTGGATGAGGGGAAAGCAGTGGATGTGTTATTTCTTGACTTTAGCAAAGCTTTTGATACTGTCTCCCACAGTATTCTTGCCACCAAGTTAAAGAAGTATGGGCTGGATGAATGGACTGTAAGGTGGATAGAAAGCTGGCTAGATCGTCGGGCTCAACGGGTAGTGATCAATGGCTCCATGTCTAGTTGGCAGCCGGTTTCAAGTGGAGTGCCCCAAGGGTCGGTCCTGGGGCCGGTTTTGTTTAATATCTTTATTAATGATCTGGAGGATGGTGTGGACTGCACTCTCAGCAAGTTTGCAGATGACACTAAACTAGGAGGCGTGGTAGATACACTAGAGGGTAGGGATCGGATACAGAGGGACCTAGACAAATTAGAGGATTGGGCAGAAAAAAACCTGATGAGGTTCAACAAGGACAAGTGCAGAGTCCTGCACTTAGGACGGAAGAATCCCATGCACTGCTACAGACTAGGGACCGAATGGCTAGGTAGCAGTTCTGCTGAAAAGGACCTAGGGGTCACAGTGGACGAGAAGCTGGATATGAGTCAACAGTGTGCTCTTGTTGCCAAGAAGGCTAACGGCATTTTGGGCTGTATAAGTAGGGGCATTGCCAGCAGATCGAGGAACGTGATCGTTCCCCTTTATTCGACATTGGTGAGGCCTCATCTGGAATACTGTGTCCAGTTTTGGTCCCCACACTACAAGAAGGATGTGGAAAAATTGGAAAGAGTCCAGCGGAGGGCAACAAAGATGATTAGGGGTCTGGAGCACATGACTTATGAGGAGAGGCTGAGAGAACTGGGATTGTTTAGTCTCCAGAAGAGAAGAATGAGGGGGGATTTGATAGCAGCCTTCAACTACCTGAAGGGGGGTTCCAAAGAGGATGGAGCTCGGCTGTTCTCAGTGGTGGCAGATGACAGAACAAGGAGCAATGGTCTCAAGTTGCAGTGGGGGAGGTCCAGGTTGGATATCAGGAAAAACTATTTCACTAGGAGGGTGGTGAAACACTGGAATGCGTTACCTGGGGAGGTGGTGGAGTCTCCTTCCTTGGAGGTTTTTAAGGCCCGGCTTGACAAAGCCCTGGCTGGGATGATATAGCTGGGAATTGGTCCTGCTTTGAGCAGGGGGTTGGACTAGATGATCTCTTGAGGTCCCTTCCAACTCTGATATTCTATGATTCTATGATTCTACAGCAGCATAACTAGGGGGGCGCTATGGCTATGCCACTGTAGTGCCCATAGTGAAGACATGGCCTTAGAGCCCTCAGTCTTGTAGAGGGGTTCAAATAATTTGGTTACATAAATGTAGGAATTCATACAGTTCAGCACCTTATAGGGACAGTGTCAAGTTAAAATCCGCAGAACAGCAGCCCCTGCGGGAAGGGGAGTGACTGATTAAGCTAATTACCGTCCCACCCCCGGGAGCTCTAGCAGCTCCAACCAGTCCGGGCTCCCAGCCCCGGCCCCTCGCACGGCCCAGCTCTTGGGGGAGGCCCAAAGGCGGCTCCGCTTCGGGCTGCGTAACAGAGTCAGAGACACCTCACATCGCCGCCCCCAGCCAGAGCCCATCGGCCGCCCGCGGCGCTGCCACCCCTCTCGCCCGGCCAGCCGAGCCGCCACTCGGGGCAGGGGCACCCCAGGGTAGCCTCCCCCTACCCGGGCTGCGGCCCCGGCGACTGACAGGCCGGAGACCTCCCCCACCTACCGCCCTTTCTGCAGCCGCGGCTCTAACTCCCCATCGCGAGTCTCCACCCACCCACGGACCAGCTCGGGCTCCAGCTGGGGGTGCGAAGTCACCCACCCGCGCCAGCCCCGGAACCGGAAACTAGGCTAGCGCCGCTTTACAGGACACATCCAACATGGCGGAGACACAAAGCCACACCCGCCAGCACGGCTGCGGGCCTGTCACACACAGCATGGCGAGGGGGCGTGGCCTCGCCCCCCCTAGCGTGAGCGACGCGTGGGCGGAGCTTCCTGCGCGAGGGCGGGCGCGCGGCAGGTTTAGAGGCGAAGGCGGCGATGGCCTGTTCGAACCCTTGGGACCCGGCGCAGCCCACGGCCGCGGGGCTGGTGCTGGCCAAGTGCCTGGTGGCGGGTGTGGTGACCCAGGTAAGGAGCGGCGGGGCCGGGCCGGGCTATGGCCCCTTCCCCGGCGAACCGCGCGGCCCTTCCGGGAACGCGCTCGTGGGGGACCCTCGCGCCCGGGAGAGCAGCTGCTGTGCCGCCTCCCCGCTTTCCAGCTGCGGGTGTCCGGCCTCCCCGTTCGGGCGCCGACCCCCACCGTCAGCGCCCCGAGTAGGAGCCATCTCAACAGCCGGCAGCGTAGCAGGCTCTGCCCGACCGGCTGGATGATAGACACTCTCCAGGCTGGAGCAGGTCCCTGTCTGGCATGGTTGTTCCCCATTCCCTAAAGAGCATTCTAGCCAGTGCTTAATTTGTGGAAGGACTCAAGTCCTTGCACCTCTAGGCTTGGCAGTTCATAGCCCCAGCACCTCTGGGCTTGCTGTATTAGTTATGAATGTAAAAAATCGCTTGAGCTCCCGCACCTCTTGCATTACAAATTAAGCACGGATTACACTCCGGATTGCCTGTGGCCAAGGTAGACGCCTGCTCTAAAAAACGGATTGCTATTACAGGCTTTGGGAGAGCTAACTTTAGTTAGACTTTGTTCTGTAGTTCTTGATCTTCTTTAGCTCCTTAGATCTTTTTTAAAATACAAATTAATGTTTTTCAGCTGCCGAGTTAGAATACATTTCTCACTGTGGTTGTCTGCTGTGCCCCCGGGTATTTGCTTCTTCTGGATGACTTTCTGCTACTAGGGTTTCATTTACACAATGAGTGTCAACAGAAGGTGCTAGATTTTAAATGGGCAGCATTGATTCTGCTCTTGGAACTTGGGGATAAAGTGTAAAAGTTCCGTTTATTCCTGTGCCTGTACCGTCAAAATAGTCTAATAGAACTATGCCTCCACTTTCAAGTACTCCTGTTAAATTTCATCTTCCTATCAGTCCTGTACAGAAAGCCATGTTGACAGATCCCTGCACAGAGGTTCATGTTCAGGGTCACTATTTGTAGCTAATGCCCTTTGTTTTCAGTTTTTACAAAAACATTCCTGGCTTTTACAAAAGCTATTGCATATGTTTTTCCAATTTTCACCTGAATTTTGGACCACTTGAATACATAGACTAATTTATTTTAACAATCAATATTTCCAAGTGTAAATGTGAGGCTGTCTGTTAAAGTAAGACAATTGTAGTGGAAGATACACATAGGTGTGTACGTACTGTTAATGTACAGTTCATGAAATAAACTACAGCATTAAACTGCTTTTACTTTAAATACTTTTACTTTTCTCTTTGTTCCTTTTTTCTGTTCTCCTTTCCCCCAATATTAACCCTGATATTTTCCTAGAAAACTGAAGTTAATTTTGCACAGATTTTCACCTGTGTGTTTATTTTTTGTAATAAACACTGATACATTTTTGGGAAATTTTAAACAAAAAAACAAAGGGCCTTGTTTGTAGCATAATCTTGCCTGTTGCATAAGTCCTTTCACAATCACTTTATTTAATTTTATTATTTGATTTATAGTAGCACCTGGACACTCCAACCAAGTTGGGGGGCCCTACTGCACTAAGAGCTGTGCAAACAGATAGTAAGAGACCATCCCTATAGAGCTTAGCCCTTGTCTATACTACAAACTTACCTTGGTATAACTGTTGCTCAGGAATGTGGAAAATCCACACCCCTCAGTGACAGAGTTATACCAACCTAACCCTTGGTGCAGGCAGCGCTATATCCATGGAAGGGCTTCTCCTCTCCTCAGCCTCTCTGGGAGCTGGAGTACCTATGCTGACAGGAGAAGTGTCTTCACTAAGCACCACAGCGGTAGAGCTGCACTGGTGCTGCTGTAGCACTGTAAGTGTAGACAAGCCCTTACAATCAGACTGAGTATTCTTGGTGGTTGACCCAAGATTGTGGAATGAACTCCCCACAGGAACTGCAGACCATCCCAAACCTTACCACCTTTCACACCTTGCAAGAAGCATTTCTCTGACCTTGTCATCTCTAATATAAACACAGAGGTGTGTGTGAATGTGAATATATAAATTCAAAAAGGAACACTGCATACACTTCTTCCCATGGGAGAGAAAATGAAAGAACAAACCTGTGACACATTAGTCACATTACTTAATACACTCCTGGAAGTCGCTCAGATGCTATGGTGATGAGCATGGTATAAGAAATCATATAGAATAGAATCTAAATAGACAAGAAAGACAAAAGGAGGAAGGGGAAACGGAGATATTGAGAGATGAAGTGCTTTGCCCAAGGTGATGCAGCACATCAGTGACATAGCTGGAATTGAACTCTGGTCTCCTGATTCAGTGCCTTATCCACTAGCCATGCTACTTCCTAGTACATTGGTTGGGGCGGGGGGGAGGGGTTAGTTATTTTTTTCCCCTTAAAGTACTATGTGTGTCTTCAAATAAGATGCCATTTATCATAAATCCATGTTTATGCTAATAGAAACAATGTTAAAATTGAAATGGGGGAGAAGAGAGAAATCCCTCCTGGCTGTGCCTGATTAATTTTATTCAATTTTGGATGTTAACTGTCCATGCCAGGGATGACTGTATCCCTTGCTCTTGTTTATACTTCTAAAGAGTAAATTTCTGTCTTTAAATCTATGCCATTGGAATGCACCTAAACAACAAATCTTTAAGGAGGGTGCTCCCAGACTCTTCTATAAGGACTTTGTCTTTGGAGAAGTTTTATTTTTGTAAGCCCATTTTTGTCCTTCTGAAATGTTTCCTCAGCTGCCTATGCAAGATTTGTTTCCCAAATCATTAATGTTAGGAGAAACTTAATGCAACACCTAGGAAGACGCTACCAGTTGCACTAATGTTCTTGCTAACCTTGAAAATGTTCTAATTGCTTGTGACTTCTTATTGCTACTGACCCGGTACCACCCTCTCTTGTTGTTCCTTAATAGGAGGTGCTGGATTTATCTGCTAAACAAGCCCCTTGCTTTGTGCACCTCACCGAGGTGGAGAAAATTGCAGACATCCGAGCTGAAATAAACCAGGTAAATCCATCAGTACTAGGGTGCATATTTCTATATGATGGGTAAGACAACATACTAACTGCTCTTGACCTTTGCACTGCCCCCTCCATGTAGAAAGCATATTTTTATGCTGTGTTTTTACCATTATATAGTAGAAAACATAAAGCAGGCTGGAGAAGAAAAAGAATATGTAAAATATAATGGCAGGTGTTGTTAATTTGTAATTTAGTTTTTAATGGTAGGTTTGTCACAATTTAATGAATTATCACAAAGGAAAGAGAGACCCATATATCAAATTCCTTTCTTTCGTAATAACTGCAAAGATGCAACCCGTTGTATCTGGTGAACAAACTTTTTATCTAAATCTTCTTGAAGAAACTGGGGAAACAGATCTGAACAGCTGTTCTCCTTAGATCAGCAAACAACTATTGTTTTTTCATGAGCTGTTGTATTTATAGGCAACCGGACCACTTCCACTTTAACAAGATAAGGGCTTGTCTATACAGGGAGCTATTCTTGGTTAGCTCCATGTGTGGATACTCTTATTCTGGAATGAGAAAGAGTGCCTTATTCTGAATTACTTTAGTCTTTTTGGGTGTGGTTTAAAATAATTCAGAATAAGACTCTCTATCCACACAGAGTTAATCTTAAAATAATCTTCTTTACATTCACACCCTACCTTATTCTGGATTAATTTTCATGTGTATACATCCCCTAACAGTACCTTTCTTACAGTTCCATTCTTTAGGCTCCCACTACTATCTAAACTGGCTGTTAGATTTAAGTTCTATGAGATGTATTCTGAATTTCTCTGTTATTGCTATTGTCTGGTGGTAATGCTTACCTACTGAATTATCCAATGCATACATTAACATTGGCAAAGTCCATGCCATCAAACAGCATTGCAGACAGTGAAATGCCCATTGGCTTAGCTGAAGAAGAGGTTAGACCAGTGGTTCTCAACCTATTTACACTTGTGACTGCCTGGCTCACATACTGCAATTAATATCTAGGAATTAAACCTGAAAAGGTTCCAACTGGTACAATATGCAGCAGTCCATCTGCTTAGTAACACAGGACATGAGAAGACATTAACCACATTCTGGACTGGCTCCCCATTGAATAAATCAAATTAGAGGTCTGTCCAAGATCACCCCTATGACAGCAGCTGTGTTCCCCTGGAGCCAGGGAACTGTTTGCCACTAGGGAGAGACTTTTGTAGGAACTGGATTTAGACAATGGAACTCATTCCCAGAAGAAATAAAAATGAGCACAAGCTTCATTGCATTAAGAACTAAATGCAAAACTCAGCTCTTCATGCACACATACTCAACACAACCATACAAACTAATCTGTTTTTAAAAAGTTTCTTAGACATGGAAGGATGAATGTGGTATTCTTATTTTGAATACATACATGCTGAGGAGGTGGGGAATATCCACAGGTATATAGGTAAATAGAAATTAAACCGTATGAAAATCAAGTGTAGCTATTTTTTATGCCTTTTGTAGAAGAGCCTGGAAACCGAAATCCTGGGACTGGAAAAGGAAACTGCAGATATTGCTCACCCATACTTCCTGAGTAAGTGGTTTTGTTCAGGGGAACAATTATTAGTTTTAGGCTCTTTGACCTGGACGTCATCAAATGTGTTTCACCTCCATTGAGTTCCCTGTTTCTCATCACCGCCATTGCACTTGTCATCCGCTGGTGTGTAGTGGCCCATGAGGCTATGATGGGTGATCAGCCAATAAAGAGTGCTAGCACAGCAATGCAACTAGAACCCTCCATGTCACTAGTGACCATGTGCATATTCTTTGTGGTATTCCACTTAATAGCTTGGACCCCAGGGGGCAGAAGTTCTGGGAGCATTCATAAGCGATTGTGCCCCAGCAGTGCTGCATTTAAACCTGTTGTCTTCCAAATAAGTCAACAGATGTATGTACTTTTTTCATATGTAATGTCACTCAGAAGAACTTTTTGGGATTTTATTTTGGTAAGTTGGGGGGAATTGATTAATTCCCTCAGTATTTCTCCACCTCTTTGCTTTGTCTTTATGGGTCTTTTCTTCTTGTCCACCACAACATAACCCTGAAGGAAATTCTTATTACTAAAATACTATAGGGTGCAGGTGTAAGTCATATAGGGATTTTTGGATGGAGCTACCAGATCCCTTAAAACCATGCTTGTTAGTAAAGTGATACCTTTTTAAGGAGTACATGTGCTGAGCCTCTTTGGAACATATCCTAGTACTACTTCCTAAATCATTCAACAGGGGCTAGTCTGGCTACTGCTGTTCTCCCAGAGCCTGAGCCAATCACTTGCACAGTGAAAAACTACTGGAAAACCTGAGTCAACTGCAATCCAGAATGAGTTTCTGCTCTTGCTCCATTGGTCAAACAATTTCCAGTCAGTATTCCTTTGACGTTTACCTCTGTTGTGTAGCTCAGAAATGCCAAGCTCTGCAAATTATGAATAAGCACTTGGAAGCAGTGCTGAAAGAGAAGAGGACTCTCCGGCAGAGGTTAATGAAGCCCTTGTGTCAAGAGAATTTGCCTATTGAAGCCATATTCCACAGGTGAGTTCTTAGAAAATAGCTCTTAGCATGTAGCCTGCACATGTATTCATGTCCAAATAAGCTACTTTTGCCTGACAATCACTCCTGGTAGGGGGAGCACAACTGTGGTATCAAAAAGTTGCTAAAGTAAACTCATGCTGCTAGTCCATGTGATGGGTTGCACCTCCCCCCCCATCCCACTGTCTGGGATGCCACCTGATGTACTGGGGTTTCACTGAGCCCACCTGCTCCACTAGCCTGGACTCCCTCTCCCTGTTTTGCTGAATTAGGCTCTCTGGCCTTTGGCAGCGTGCATGCGCGCACACACACACACGCTGTAGAATCACACAGTCTGCAACCAGCTCTCTATGGGAAGATTCAGCTAGGAAATTGCCCAGCACTCAAATGCACACCCCCTTTGGGGAGTAAACCCAAAATAATATTGTTTTGCATGGTATAGAAAAGTCTGCACAGCACAAGCTCATAAAAATTCACCCTCTCCGTCAATGTGGAGAGAGAGCTGCACAGCTTCTCTCCTTCCCTCCTCCCCCCCCCCCTTCCCCGGATATGAATTGCACAAACTGGATTATGTTATAAACAAGAAATAAGTTTATTATCTATAAAAGGTAAATTTTAAGTGATTTAAAGGGATAGCAAACAGAACAAAGCAGATTACTAAGCAGATAAAACACACATACTAAGCTTAAGATATTGGACTGGTTGCAAGAAGTAATTTCTCACCCTACATTTTTATTTTGGGCAGGTTGCCGAAATTCTTGAAGGTTAGCTACCTTGCCTGCAGCTTAAATCTTCAGGTGTCTTATTCACAGACCAGATCCCTTTTCCAGCCTGGGTTTAGTACTCCTCCCCCTTTCCCTTTGTCCTTGTTCCTTAGGTGTTTCCAGTAGCCATCTTGGATGGGGATTCAGAGAAGAGTGAACCAAGATCAACTTGCTCTCCAGCCTTAAATAAGATTTACATAAGGCAGGAATCTTTTGTTTTCCAGTCTTGACCTCCCCTTCCTTTTAGTGGAAATGTACTAGAAGTCCAAGATGGTGTTCAGTACCAGATGACATGACCACATGACCTAGTAGTGTCACAGCAATGCCTCTCGGGAAGGAGAGAGATTAGTATCTTCCAAGTCTTATTGTTTCTGGCTGATGGCCTGTTGTCTGGTGGGTGTTTCCCAAGTACACACCCAGTTGTAATTGTTACATAGTCAATATTCATAACTTTAGATACAGAATTGATACATGCATACCGATTGGATAATCACCAGGTGCATAACTGGTTGGAAAATGGTTCCCAGAGAGTAATCAGTGGGTCAGAGTCGTGCTGGAAGGGCATATTGAGTGGGGTTCCGCAGGGATCTGTTCTGGGTCCAGTTCTGTTCAATATCTTCATCAGTGATGTAGATAATGGCATAGAGAGTACACTTATAAAGTTTGCGGACGATATCAAACTGGGAGGGGTTGCAAGTGCTTTGGACGATCGGATTCAAATTCAAAATGATCTGGACAAACTGGAGAAATGGTCTGAAGTAAATAGAATGAAATTCAATAAGGACAAATGCCATAGGCGCTGACTCCGTGGGTGCTGCGGGGCTGGAGCACCCCTTGGGAAAAATTAGCAGGTGCTCTGCACCCACCGGCAGCCAACCTTCCCCACCCCCTCCTTGCCGCCGCCTCCTCCCCTGAGCACGCTGCGTCCCCCCCCCCCCCCCCCCAGTGCTTCCTGCCTGCCACCTAACAGCTGTTTGGCGGTGCTTAGGACTTTCCAGGAGGGAGGAGGAGGAGTGGGGACGCGGCGCACTTGGGGGAGAAGGCGATATAGAGGTGTGGCAGAGGTGGGGACGAGGGTGGAATTGGGGCGGAGTGAGAGTGGGGCAGGGCCAGGAGTGAGCGGGGGGCGGGGTTGAGCACCCACAAGGCAGAGGGGAAGTCAGCACCTATGACAAATGTAAAGTACTCCACTTAGGAAGGAACAATCAATTGCACACATACAAAATGGGAAATGACTGCCTAGGAAGGAGTATTGCAGAAAGGGATCTGGGGATCATAGTGGATCACAAGCTAAATATGAGTCAACAGTGTAACCGTGTTGCAAAAAAAGCAAAATCATTTTGGGATGTATTAGGAGGAATATTGTAAGCAAGACACGAGAAGTAATTCTTCCGCTCTACTCCACGCTGATTAGCCCTCAACTGGAGTATTGTGTCTAGTTCTGGGCGCCACATTTCAGGAAAGATGTGGACAAATTGGAGAAAGTGTAGAGAAGACAACAAAAATTATCAGAGGTCTCGATAACATGATCTATGAGGGAAGATTGAAAAAATTAGGTTTGTTTAGACTGGAGAAGAGACGACTGAGTGGGGACATAAATTTTCAAGTACATAAAAGGTTGTTACAAGGAGTAGGGAGAAAAATTGTTCTTCTTAACCCCTGAGGTTAGGATAAGAAGCAATGGGCTCAAATTGCAACAAGGGAGGTTTAGGTTGGACATCAGGAAAAACTTCCTAACTGTCAGAGTGGTTAAGGACTGGAATAAATTGCCTAGGGAGGTGGTGGAATCTCCATCATTAGTGATTTTTAAGAGCCGGTTGGACAAAGCTGTCAGGGATGGTCTAGATAATACTTAGTCCTACCTTGAGTGTAGGGGACTGGACCAGATGACCTCTCAAGATCCCTTCCAGTTCTATGATTCAGTAAATTATAATCTTTTAATGATACATTTTATGCAAGATGGGTCTAGTAAGGTATCTTATTCCATATCCCTACCATAAGCTTATTTCCATAAAGAATATATGGGGTGTAATGTCTCAGTCCAATCCACAGAAACTCTTTTATATATACACACATGCAGCAATTTTTCCAGTGTTTTTTGTTTTGGACCGCCTTATTGGAGACATTGTCAGTAATGAGCTATATGGTGAAAACTTAGAAATTTCAAGTACATTATTATTCTAGAGAGACCACAAAATGCTAGAAAACTGGTTTAGAAAGTATTTTTAAAAGACCCATTTATGAAAATTTAATCTATTAAATGAAACCACTCAAACTTTCATAAAAATCATGTATGGACCCCTTTAAGTTGTGAGTTTGGGAAGGAAGAATTTTGTTGTTTGTTCCAAAGTGCAATGGAATAAGACCTCAGTTTAACTGCATTTTTCAAAATAGTATTAGCAATATAGTTGACTAGTCTCTCTATAATGTAGCAGCTGGCAGTAGGCTGCTCTTAGCTAATGCTAGTTGATTTGAGACTTGATCTGAACCAATCTGAAGAACAGTATTGGTGGTATACAGCAGTAACTGAATAACCTTAACCAGGATAACTCCCATATCTGAGAGATTTATTTTGAGCTATGGGTAACAATTATTCTATGCATTACTGAGAAGGATGGAGGCGGGGGTGGGGTGGAATTGATAGTAACAGAACTACTTCTAAAAGCTAGCAATTGACTGTGTTTTTTGGGGGGGGGGTTTGTCACTGTAAAAGACACAGAAAGATAGTAATGTCTCTGTCACATGGTCATTGGTCCCTTTAAGAGCCTTATGAAAGGGCTGAGTGAGATCAGACTGAGGTGGAACCACATGGTTTGGGCAGGTTCCAGTGGAAGGCCCTCAGTCAGGGTTTGCAGGAGACTAGGTACTCCAAAGGAACCTATGTGAGGGCCCAATGCTGTATACCAGAGCAGGGAAGGACACAAAGAAAAGCCGCACAGGAGCTGAAAATGGTACTATACGGGAACCAGCTGTGGGAGGGGCGGGGGGGGTGAGTTGAGAGCTCTGTTCCAGAGCCAGAAAGACTCTCAAAGGCAGCCCAGATGGGCTGGGAACGTGGCCTAAAGGGAGCAGTGAAGAGAAGTCCCCAAAGAGCAGAAGAACTTTCTTGTTTGCTGGGACTTCTCACTTGGACTTTTGCTATTTTGGAAGGGGTTAAAGTTGTTTGTGACTTGACCGGAGATCTAAGCCACATGTCCAGCACAGAGCAGTGTGTAGAGTGGGAGAAGACCCTCACTGAGGAAGGGAGTGCCAGCATTGTCTTGTTTGACCAGCAGGGGTACTGTGGGGTGGCCATGTCCCATGACACTCTTGCAAACTGAACCTTTGTGCATGTGTTCTGACTTTCCTCCAGCAGATCACATAACCGCTTTTCTTGTACCTTTCAAACAGATGTGTTTAAATTCTGGGTTTATATAACACTTCTCCAAAACCAAATAACACTCTAGTGAAGTACCAAGTCTCCTTTCTTCTGTGGAGCTTGTTCACCATCCACACATGAATAAGCCCATTGATATATGGTATGTGTTCTTCGTAACTAGCCCTGTCTTTCACTGACATGTATTTAATTTACTGAGTGCCACCAAAGAGAGCATTTGCTGACAAGCAAAGATGATGGTGATGCTCCTGCAGCCTGTGCCCTCATTCAATTGTATTGTTTCTGCTGAGATTTCCTCTCCAGGCAGGCGGTCAGGAATTCCCACAATTATTGTGGAAGGGGTTTAGAGGAAAAAATCAAGGAAAGACAGGAACAAGAGGCTTAAGATTAAATTGTGCATCATTTTGAACAGCCTGTTTCTGGATTTCTTCCCAAATTAAAGGTATGTAGCAGAGTTATTGACATTAGCAGTGGCCTTCATTGAGAAACTGGAAAGCCACTTGCAGACCATAAAGAGCATCCCTCAGATACCCCTGACCATGAAAAACATGGTGAGTAGTGAAGATGGTTCCCTTTCCTATCCTCTGTAATGCTCTTCCCCTCAAAATGCAACATCATTTAATTATTTAACCCACCTTTTAGTATCTCCTAACTTCTGAAACTCCCATCTTGTATTCCAGGACAATGCTCTGGCAAAAATTAACTTGCTTGTGACAGAGACTGAAGAGCTGGCAGAGCAGATACTGACATGGAGAGAACTGCAAAAAGGAATCCATTATGACAACTCCAAGATCACTAACGAATCAGATTCTAGCTTCAGAATTTAGTTCCACCATAAAACATCTTATTTGTGCCGAAGGAAAGATGACCAGTTGAAAGTTCTGTTTTTTACCAGTCCTGTGTGATAGTGGCAGTAATGTGTATAGTCTAACTAGAGACTTTATGGTCAGATATCTCCCCTGTTCTAGAAGGGATATTTTAGTTGGCAACAAGTGACCATTAAAATTGGACAATGATCTGTAAATGACAGAACTTTTTAGGTGTAATTCCTCTTTGGAGTGTCCTGATATGTTCACACATACCTCCTTGAAGCAATCAGAGGGAGCTGTCATACATACATTTAAAGTTGGAATGCAAAAGGTCTGTTTCAGTATGGCTGGCTAAAGCACATGATGTAAAGACTAAGCTTGTTTCTGCAAGTATTTTGAGATCATATACTAGATTTTCTTTGTAAGTATAGGAATTTTAAAAAATATATAGTAGACTATAAAATGGGAGACTTAAGCTCTTATATGCAATTTTTATTACAAAATAGACAAAACTACAGTAGCACAATCTGGAGGAATAATTCAATGCTCCCTTATTTTCAAAGCAGCTTCTGTCAAATGCTTTGAAAGTGAAGGAAGGTACCTATGAGATCCAGCTTTCTCTTGAAGGAGAGTGTTCCCAGTGCCTCCCACAAAATACTCAGTTAATCCATAACAAGTTGTTCTTTAATGATTATTTAATTTCTTGTCTATATAATAAGATTCCAAGAATTTCACTCTGAAGCCTAAAATGTTACTTTGTCAGTATAAAGCAGTTGAACCACCTAGAAGTGTGGTTGAGGGTTCGTTATGTTCAGAATATCCCCAGATTTGAAAAATCAGTGGGATTTGCTGTCTGTTGTCATCCAGTTTTTAATTTCTCAGCAATTTTGACTTTATGAATTACACCTCTACTACAGCAAGACATGGTGTAGCACCTAGGGTTCCCACTCATGGCCCAAGACCCCTTTGTACATTCTGTACAAACCCAGAACAAAAAAACTCGCAAAGAATTTACAAACTAAGGAAGAGCTGACAATCTTTGATTCTTGCAAAGTTACAAATATGTTTGTGCTTCTGGTAACTTAAACTTTCCAGTATGTATGCCACTCTTCCCTCCAGTTCTTTAAAGGTGTTGTCATTGGAGCTCTGCAGCAAATATGTGACTGCTAGGTCTTCAGTTCTTCTGTAGGGCTCATCCTATGCACAGAATGTAAAACCTAACCATCTGTAGCTCAGATGAACATCCAGGTATTCCATTTGATTTGTTGTCTGCCACTGCGCCCCTCTCTTTTTTTTAGGAATTCTATTTGAAAGATTAGAGCAATGCATTTGAAAGTATCATTTCCAACATTCAGATTTCACCTTCAAAATGTGCTTAGTTTGAAACTCCTAGACATCTGAAAGGCAGTTAAGCATTGTGCAGGTGCAATTTGCCTTGTCACTGGTCTTGTCCTCACTAGTAATAAAGGAATATAGTAGACTGGAAAAACAGATTTTTAGCCTTGTAGAGTGAAACCTCCTATTTACCTCCAGAATCAGCCCAATTAACACTGGCATCCTCTTCTCCACCTACTCCTGGGGGAATTTTGTGCCACTGCACATGCTCAGAAGTCATGCCCCTTGTAGATTTCTTTCCTTCCCTGCAGAAAAATGACTTTCTGACAGGGAAGCTGCAAAAGCAGTCACACATAACTCCCTAGCAGGGCAGGTACATCATTTCAGGCATCTGGAGCAGCCAGCAAAGAGGTAAATCACCACGGGGCTGGGGACACCCCCATCCAGTGGCTCCTACCCTGAGCTGAGATCAGCTGCTAGTCCTGGCTGAGCTGGAGGCAGGAGAGGATGGGACTTCCTCTTCCCCTGCAAGAGGGGGAGGGGTCACTGTACAGGAAGCTACTCCTCCATATACCCAACCCACATGCACGTGGACCTCCCATATCCAGACACCCCTGCCAAGTCTCACCTGGTACATCCAGAACCTCCATAACCCTCCATACCCAAACCCCACCCCACTCATCCTCAACCCCTGCCTCTGGAACCCCCCTGCACCCAAACCCCCTGCCTCTGGACACCCAGTACCCAGGCCACCCCTGACTGAGCTCCCTGCACTCAAACCTCCACTCTCATGAGCCCCCCTGCACCACCCTGAGCTGCCACATCCAGAACCCCATGCCACTGACCCCTAACTAGCTGCACCCAGACCCCCACCCCACCAAGCCCCACTCCCCCAGCACCGAACCCCCCCGGCTGAGCCCCCCATACCCATGTGGATAGTTCTCTGAAATCATCCACTCAATGTGCAGCGGCAGTCAAAAAAGTGAACAGAATGTTGGGAATCATCAAGAGATAGATAATAAGACAGAAAATATCATATTGCCTCTGTATAAATCCATGGTACGTCCACACTGTGAATACTGTGTGCAGATGTGGTCACCCCATCTCAAAAAAGATATAGTGGAATTGGAAAAGGTTCAGAAAGGGGCAACGAAAATAATTGGGGTATAGAATGGCTTTTGTATGAGGAGAAATTAATAAGACTTGGACTTTTCAGCTTGGAAAAGAGGTGACTATGGGGACATGATAGAGGTCTATAAACTCATGAATGGTATAGAGAAAGTAAATAAGGAAGTGTTATTTATTCCTTCTCATAATACAAGAACAAGGGGCCACCAAATTAAATTAATAGGTAGCAGGTTTAAAACAAACACAAGAAAGTATTTTTTTCATGCAACACACTTCAACCTCTGGAACTCCTTGCCAGAGGGTGTTGTGAAGGCCAATACTATAACGGAGTTAAAAAGGGAGCTAGATAGATTCATGGAAGATAGGTCCATCAATGGCTATTAGCGAGGATGGGCAGAAATGGTGTCCCTAGACTCTGTCAGAAGCTGGCATTGGGTGACAGGGCATGGATTGCTTGATGATAACCTGTCTGTTCATTCCCTTGGGGCACCTGCCATTGGCCACTGTCAAAGGACAGGATACTGGGCTTGATGAACCTTTGGTCTGACCCAGTATGGCCGTTGTTATGTTCTTAAATGAGAACTTTTTTATAGACACCTCACTTGACAACCTTTGCACAAGATTTGCCTATGACCTAGATCATTATTCTTTTGCAATCTCATCTCAATGGATGGAACCATCCTCTCCCTGACCGGCCAAACCCCTCCACCTAAGTGTATGGACTCGCCTGGAGAAGCATCTGCAAAGTTGGAGTTAGGTGGGAGGGGGGAAATAAGGCCCAATTGGGTCAAACTCCCCACCCCCTTAACAATTGTCTAAAGAAGCAGGCTTTCTTCACCTTTTGCTCCCTTCATGGCAAAAAACAAAGGGCAGGGATTGGCTCTTAAGTTTTAAACTACTCTCAAAGAGATAAATATGACCTAGATCATTATTCTTTTGCAATCTCGCCTCAAGGAGAAGAGCCTACTTTTGTTTAAATTCCCCCTGCCCCTGTAAGGTGAGCTTTGAAATTCAATGTTTTAGTAATTACAAAGGAAGGAAGAGACAAAGCATGGTAGTAAAGAGTAGACTTTTTCTTCAAAATAGGCAATGGCTAACATAACAGATACTATGCAGGGATTATAAATAAACAGTGAAATACATGATCAAGAAATCATGTGCGTATTAAAGGTGTGTCCAATTAAAAACAGTGCATCTCTTCCTCTGTCTCATATGATTGTAAGGGCATGGGTTTGCCTTTAAAAAAAAGAGAGGGGTTACAGCACCTAGAAGGAGTTTGGATACTATATAAAAAATGCTACTTGTTTTAATATAACTACAATCGGAAACTGTCACCCCCCTTCCTCTTTTGAAGATGATGGTGAAAGGCTGAGCTGCTCCTAAAAAGCCTAAATAATAAGCAATTTACTACACCCAAACAGTAACAAAACTTCTACAAGCATTTGATCAAGATACGTACAAACTGGGTAAATCTAGGGATGCTTAGATCCGTATTGGCTGGCTCCAATGGTGTCCGGCATGTATTAGCAATGAACCGTTTAAATGTTTACTTTTTTATATCCTTTAACAAACAAGTAATGTCATTGCCAATTACTGACTTCAGCTAAAAAACAATTTGAGACAGGTCACCCTTATTTCCAGTCTTAATCCAGATAAGATTTATAACTTCCTTTCTTCCCAAGGCCTGTCCTTTCCTCCTTCTTGCTGCCCAATAGCTTTCCATTGCACCTAGATTCACACAGTCTCTAACACTAGTTAGTGTGTGGGTTGGAAAGGGCCATATTGACTCATTTTAAGACATTCCTTTTGTCTTATCTAAAATCATCTGCAATCACCCCTATTGGTCAGAGATCTTCTTTGTAGAAACTTCCCCTTATCTCACTATTCTCTGAACAAGACATCCTTCCTACTTCATTCCTTCTGGCCTTGTAATTTATAATTTTCAAGGCCTTCCATCTACTTGCTAGTCAGGACCTTTGTTTACAACACATATATATTTCCTCACCAAACTAAGATAACTCTACAAAAACAACAAGGAGTCTGGTGGCACCTTAAAGACTAACAGATTTATTTGGGTTTAAGCTTTTGTGGGTAAAAACCTCACTTCTTCAGATGCATAGAGTGAAAGTTACAGAACTAAGATAACTCTAATTATTTAATTTCATATTTAATATTTATCCTACACCTCCTGTCCATGTTGTTGTTAGTTTGTACTTGTAAAGTGCTTTGAATTTATAAAGCTCCATGTGGTGTTACCTCACATAGCCTATTAAGTGAGAAATAAACTGGGGATGCACATTAGTAGAAGAGGTGTATAATTGCAATATACTAAATTAGTTTTTAAAGAACAGTATCACCAAGTATTTAGCCTCTTCTCATATTATAGAGTAACCATTAGAAGTGTAAGCAGAGTCAGGATGAGCTCTACCCTGACATCTGGTGGTGAATTGTGGCAAGTGTGGAAAAGAACTTCAAGGGCTGATCTTGTTTGTATAGGCACACCCACCCCGCCTAGCATGAGCCCAGGGCAGCCCAAAATGGTCACTTTGGCTGCTGTGTGATCCCCAGTTTCTCTGTTATTGGGACAGGAGGAATAAAGTGTTGTTACCCTGATTATGTGAATCAAGGACAATGTAACTGTTTTATGACAGAGGGTCTCACCATCACCTAAGAAGCATTCGATAGACAAGGGACATGGGTTCCAAAACCCAGTGAATTGAGAGAGGTTGGGGGGAGGTATGTGCCCCCTCTTGAGGGTCTGGAACACCAATTGCACTACCCCCCCTCTCTCCACTGTTGAATAGCAGAGCTAAATTTGCTTCCATTAGGAGTCTAGCTAGAGATTGCTGAGCTGAATTCACTTTGGGCCAATGGTGCACCAGCACTGGGGCTCCCCTACTACAAGCTGAAATTGCTAACGTTGCTGAGCTGAGATCACTGAGTGCTGTGTTAACTAGTGGGGGAGCCTAAGCAGCTGGCAGAGTGGAGCAGTTTGCGGAACAGTGAGCTGAGCAGGTTGCTGGAGCGGTTCATGGGATGGCTGGTGGAGTGGAGTGGCGAGCCGAGCAGTTTGTGGGATGATTGGAGCGGCCCACGGAACGCAGAGCAGAGCAGTTTATGGGGACAGGAAGAGGAAGAGGAGCGGAGCCATTCGTGGTGAAGGCTTCAGCAGAACTTCACAGAGAGGTGGGGCAGTCAACCTCGGACCATGTAAGGTGCCCCGTGTGTGCACCCCCCCATTTCCACCCAGGCTGGGGGGGTGGGTAAAAGCTCTGCAGATAAACTTTTGAACTCTGGGGTGGCACTGACCAGGGACAGAGACTTTTGGGTTGTTGGACTTTGGGGTGATTGGACTTAAGACCCTGGGGGGAAAAGGACACTGCCAAACTTACTTGGAGGTTGGTCTTTTGCTCATGGGTTGTGTTATGAATCCTGTTTGTGGTGTTTCCCCAACATAATGCCTCATTGTTTCCCTCCTTTATTAAAAGGCTTTTGCTACACTCAGACTCTGTGCTTGCGAGAGGGGAAGTATGTAATTGTGCCAGGTCACCGGTTTTGCATTGTGTTATTGAAACGGAACCCCTAGACACTGAACCTGGCCCTTGTTGCTGCCAACTCAGAGGGGCAGAAGGGTTACTGAAGTAATCATAGTTTAATGACTATTCATGGATTAACTGAGATGGAAAAAGCATGCTGACTAAGATTCCATAAGGAACAGATGACTTGGAGATAGAACTTTTTTCTTTACAAAATAACTATCATGCTGCATTACAATTAGAATAATAAATCCTTTTTGACTCTGTTTTATGACTAGCATAAATAGAGATTATGTTAACATTGTCCCTGGATATCACTAGTAGGAGATGCCTAACTATGATGAGCTTTATAATATATTCTTTCACCCCTTTTGATGTTGGATAAATGGATTACATTTTTAAGGTGTGATCAACACGTGCAGAAGAACCTAAAGCTAATAGTAGATTATTTGTTCCAGAAATTGCCACATTAGAGTAGGAGAAATAGAACTGACCTAATCCCCCTAAGATATCACAATGACATATCTCCATGTTTACAACCTGACCCCGAATTCCACTGTACAGTCACCAGTCTGTTGCAAGTGGACCCAATCACTGGGTCCCATATGCTTTCATGCCAACTGGGTTTGGGTCTGGTCTAGTCACTGTTGCTAGCTCTGAAACAGTAGGGCACACTCCCATGCTCAGACATCTTGTATGACACTCTTCTTTAGGATGTGGGGCACTGCCAACTAGTCACACTAGACTCCAAAATCAATGTCTGAGACCTTCCAAGGTGCTTCCCCTGAGCTCCATTTAGACTGTGGGCACTCAGGGCGTTTAGTTTAACCTCTTTGGAGACAACATGCCAGAAGGCAAAGATTAGTGCCTTAGTAAAGGAATTTCTTAGGGTATGTCTACACTACGAAATTAGTTCGAATTTATAGAAGCCGGTTTTATTGAAATCGGTTGTATACAGCCGATTGTGTATGTCCACACATAAAATGCTCTAGGTGCTCTAGTCGGCAGACCGCGTCCACAGTACGAGGCTAGCGTCGACTTCCGGAGCATTGCACTATGGGTAGCTATCCCACAGCTATCCCACAGTTCCCGCAGTCTCCGCCGCCCCTTGGAATTCTGGGTTGAGATCCCAATGCCCGGATGATGCAAAACAGTGTCGCGGGCGGTTCTGGGTACATGTCGTCAGGCCCCTCCCTCCCCCGTCACAGCAACGGCAGACAATAGATTCGCGCCTTTTTATCTGGGTTACCTGGGTTACCTGTGCAGACAACATGGAGCCCGCTCAGCACAGCTGAGCTCACCGTCACCATATGTCCTCTTGGTGCCGGCAGACGTGGGACTGCATTGCTACACAGCAGCAGCTGCTAACTGCCTTTTGGCGGTAGACGGTGCAGTAGACTGGTAGCCTTCATCGGCGATCTGGGTGCTGGCAGCCGTGGGGCTTGCCTTTTGGCAGTAAATGGTGTATTATGACTGTTAGCCGGTCTATTACAAGTCGGGTCATCGCACGTTAGCAGAGTCTTCCCCGAGCAGCCGATTGTGCAATAGGCCTGAAGACCATCGTCATACACCGCCCCGTATTTGCTGCCAAGCACCCAGAAAGATGCCGAGGGCTATCAGTCACGCTGCACCGTCGTCTTAAGATGTAAAAAAATAGATTTTCTCTGTATTCATTTGCTTCCCCCTCCCTCCGTCAAATCAACGGCCTGCTAAACCCAGGGTTTTCAGTTTAATCTTTGGGGGGGACCATTCTGTGTGACAGTTGTTTGTGTTTCTCCCTGATGCACAGCCACCGTTCTTTATTTTAATTCCCTGTGCCTGTACGCCATGTCGTCACTCGGCCCCCCTCCCTCCTTCCCCTAGGCCGTCAGATACTACGTTTGCGCCACAGCTCGAGCCGAGAAGCGGTTCGCGCCTTTTCTTTGAATTCTGGGTTGAGATCCCAATGCCCGGATGATGCAAAACAGTGTCGCGGGCGGTTCTGGGTACATGTCGTCAGGCCCCTCCCCCCTCGTCACAGCAACGGCAGACAATAGATTCGTGCCTATTTACCTGGGTTACCTGTGCAGACAACATACCACGGCAAGCATGGAGCCCGCTCAGCTCAGCTGAGCTCACCGTCACCATATGTCCTCTGGGTGCCGGCAGACGTGGGACTGCATTGCTACACAGCAGCAACTGCTAACTGCCTTTTGGCGGTAGACAGTGTAGCATGAGTAATAGCCGTGGGGCTGGCAGCCGTAGTGCTGCATTGCACCAGCCCCTTCCAGGCGATGGCATATTATGACTGGTACCCATCGTCGTCATACTGGTATGGCTGTCAATCATGGCCACCTGGGCAGACATGCTACTGTTTTGATGATGACGGTTACCAGTCATAATATACTATTTTCTGCCAATTGCCCAGTATTGTCTGCTAAGCACCCAGAAGAGGCCGAGGGCGATGCTGGGTGCTGGCGGACGTGGGGCTGGCAGACGTGGGGCTGCATTGCTACACAGCAGCAGCCCCTTGCCTTTTGGCAGATGATGGTATTTTATGATTGGTATCCGTCATCGTCATACTGGTATGGGTATGGCTGTCACTCATGCTGCACCGTCGGCTGCCACCTTAAGATGTAAAAAATAGATTTGTTCTGTGTTCATTTGCTTCCCCTTCCTCCGTGAAATCAACGGCCTGCTAAGCCCAGGGTTTCCAGTTTAATCTTTGGGGGCACCATTCTGTGTGACAGTTGTTTGTGTTTCTCCCTGTTCCTGTACCTGTACGCCATGTCGTCACTCGGCCCTCCCTCCCTCCCTCCCGCCCTCCTTCTCCTGGTCCATCAGATACTACTTTCGCGCCTTTTTTCTGACCAGGCGCCATAGCTAGCACTGGGATCATGGAGCCCGCTCAGATCACCGCGGCAATTATGAGCACTATGAACACCACGCGCATTGTCCTGGAGTATATGCAGAGCCAGGACATGCCAAGGCGAAACCCGGACCAGGCGAGGAGGCGATTGCAGCGCGGCGACGAGAGTGATGAGGAAATTGACATGGCCATAGACCTCTCACAAGGCACAGGCCCCAGCAATGTGGAAATCATGGTGTTACTGGGGCAGGTTGATACCGTGGAACGCCGATTCTGGGCCCGGGAAACAAGCACAGACTGGTGGGACCGCATCGTGCTGCAGGTATGGGACGATTCCCAGTGGCTGCGAAACTTTCGCATGCGTAAGGGCACTTTCATGGAACTTTGTGACTTGCTTTCCCCTGCCCTGAAACGCCAGAATACCAAGATGAGAGCAGCCCTCACAGTTGAGAAGCGTGTGGCGATAGCCCTGTGGAAGCTTGCAACGCCAGACAGCTACCGGTCAGTCGGGAATCAATTTGGAGTGGGCAAATCTACTGTGGGGGCTGCTGTGATCCAATTTGCCAGGGCAATGAAAGACCTGGTGATAGCAAGGGTAGTGACTCTGGGCAACGTGCAGTCAATAGTGGATGGTTTTGCTGAAATGGGATTCCCAAACTGTGGCGGGGCCATAGACGGAACCCATATCCCTATCTTGTCACCGGAGCACCAAGCCACCGACTACGTAAACCGCAAGGGGTACTTTTCAATGCTGCTGCAAGCCCTGGTGGATCACAAGGGACGTTTCACCAACATCAACGTGGGATGGCCGGGAAAGGTACATGATGCTCGCGTCTTCAGGAACTCTGCTCTGTTTCGAAAGCTGGAGGAAGGGACTTTCTTCCCGGACCAGAAAGTGACCATTGGGGATGTTGAAATGCCTATCGTGATCCTTGGGGACCCAGCCTACCCCTTAATGCCATGGCTCATGAAGCCGTACACAGGCAGCCTGGACAGGAGTCAGGACCTGTTCAACTACAGGCTGAGCAAGTGCCGAATGGTGGTGGAATGTGCATTTGGACGTTTAAAAGCGCGCTGGCGCAGTTTACTGACTCGCTCAGACCTCAGCGAAAAGAATATCCCCATTGTTATTGCTGCTTGCTGTGCGCTCCACAATATCTGTGAGAGTAAGGGGGAGACCTTTATGGCGGGGTGGGAGGTTGAGGCAACTCGCCTGGCTGCTGATTACGCGCAGCCAGACACCAGGGCGGTTAGAGGAGCACAGCAGGGCGCGGTGCGCATCAGAGAAGCTTTGAAAACGAGTTTTGTGACTGGCCAGGCTACTGTGTGAAACTTCTGTTTGTTTCTCCTTGATGAACCCTCCAACCCCCCCCCCCCCCGACCCGGTTTACTCTACTTCCCTGTAAACCAACCACCCCACCCCACCCTCCCCTCCCCTCCCGCTTGCAGAGGCAATAAAGTCATTGTTTTTTCACATTCATGCATTCTTTATTAGTTCCTTACAGAGGTAGGGGGATAATTGCCAAGGTAGCTGGGATGGGTGGGGGAGGAGGGATGGAAAAGGACATACTGCATTTTAAAACTTTAACTCTTATTGAAGCCCAGCCTTCTGATGCTTGGGCGATCATCTGGGGTGGAGTGACTGGGTGGACGGAGGCCCCCCCACCGTGTTCTTGGGCGTCTGGGTGAGGAGGCTATGGAACTTGGGGAGGAGGGCTGTTGGTTACACAGGGGCTGTAGCGGCGGTCTCTGCTCCTGCTGCCTTTCCTGCAACTCAACCATACGCTCGAGCATATCACTTTGATGCTCCAGCAGACGGAGCATTGCCTCTTGCCGTCTGTCTGCCAGCTGACGCCACCTATCGTCTTCAGCCCGCCACCTCTCCTCTCGTTCATGTTGGGCTTTTCTCATCTCCGACATTGACTGCCTCCACGCATTCTGCTGTGCTCTATCAGCGTGGGAGGACATCTGCAGCTCCGTGAACATCTCGTCCCTCGTCTTACATTTTCTCTTTCTAATGTTCACGAGCCTCTGCGAAGGAGAAACATTTGCAGCTGGTGGAGGAGAAGGGAGAGGTGGTTAAAAAAGACACATTTTTGGGAACAATGGGTACACTCTTTCATTACAAGGTCGCATATTTCGGCTTGCAGGCAGCCATCGTAAGCCACAGTGTTTTGGCTATTTTAACCTTCTTAGCATGCGGGAAAGGTTGCAAACAGCAGCGCATTTCCCATAGCAAGGATGAATTGGGTTGTCCATTTAAAATGGGGTTTCAATGTAAAAGGAGGGGGCTGCGGTTTCCCGGTTAACATGCGGCACAAACACAAGTAAAGCCCCCCCACACACACACACACACGATTCTCTGGGATGATCACTTCACCCCTCCCCCCCACCGCGTGGTTAACAGCGGGGAACATTTCTGGTCAGAATAGCAGGAACGGGCGCCTCTGAATGTCCCCCTTAATAAAATCACCCCATTTCAACCAGGAGAGCTTTCTGGAGATGTCCCTGGAGGATTTCCGCTCCATCCCCATACACGTTAACAGACTTGCTTGCTTTTTTTTTGTAATGTTTACAAATATTTACAAAGTTACACTCACCAGAGGTCTCCTGTGTGCCCTGAGGGTCTTGGGTGAGTTCGGGGGTTACTGGTTCCAGGTCCAGGGTCACAAACATATCCTGGCTGTTGGGGAAAACGGTTTCTCCGCTTCCTTGCTGCTGAGAGCTACCTACAGTACCTCCATCGTCATCTTCCTCGTTCCCCGAACCGTCTTCCCTGTGTGTTTCTCCAGTGAGAGAGTCATAGCACACGGTTGGGGTAGTGGTGGCTGCACCCCCTAGGATCGCATGCAGCTCCGCGTAGTAGCGGCAAGTTTGCGGCTCTGCTCCGGACCTTCCGTTTGCTTCTCTGGCTTTGTGGTAGGCTTGCCGTAGCTCCTTAATTTTCACGCGGCACTGCTGTGTGTCCCTGTTATGGCCTCGGTCCTTCATGGCCTTGGAGATCTTTTCTAATACTTTTCCATTTCTTTTACTGCTACGGAGTTCAGCTATCACTGCTTCATCTCCCCATATGGCGAGCAGATCTCGTACCTCCCGTTCGGTCCATGCTGGAGCTCTTTTGCGATCCTGGGAGGACTCCATGACGGTTACCTGTGCTGATGAGCTCTGCGTGGTCACCTGTGCTCTCCACGCTGGGCAAACAGGAAATGAAATTCAAACCTTCGCGGGTCTTTTCCTGTCTACCTGGTCAGTGCATCTGAGTTGAGAGCGCTGTCCAGAGCGGTCACAATGAAGCACTGTGGGATAGCTCCCGGAGGCCAATAACATCGAATTCCGTCCACACTACCCCAATTCCGACCCGCAAAGGCCGGTTTTATCGCTAATCCCCTCGTCGGAGGTGGTGTAAAGAAACCGGTTTAAAGGGCCCTTTAAGTCGAAAGAAAGGGCCTCGTTGTGTGGACGTGTCCAGGCTTAATTCGGTTTAACGCTGCTAAAGTCGACCTAAACCCGTAGTGTAGACCAGGCCTTAGTCACAGTAACAATACTCTTAAAGCACTTGAGTCACAGCTCTTTGAAAACAAGAAATGTCTTGAGATGCATCCTCCCCATGTCTGATCTCACCCCTTCTGTGAGTTTGAAGTTTGTTACCATTTGAGCCTGGGCAGAGTCCCCCCTTCTCCTGAAAGTCCTTCTTTTGGTGATGGTCAGATACTCCTGCATAAAGCAGAGCCCTGCTCTTAAATAGGGTGTCTCCTTTGTGTCATGTGCTTAGATGAGAAGCTCCAGCCTCCCCCCACCCCCTCTTCCAATATTGCCATGTTTTCCCCATCTATGGGGTCCCGATGTAGAAAATTGTTGTTTGGCAGAAGTAGGCCAGCGGTTGAGAGGCAGTCAAAGTTGATGGCTCCAGATTGCTGTCTTGATGGCATCTCAGTGATAGTCCTTCAGTGAGGTCAAGCACGTTTCCTGGGCAACAGAGCTGTCTGGTATGCAGTACAATAGGTTGACTGAGGGCTTGTGTTCAACACATAGTACAAACTGGAGTTAATAATTAAATACAGACCTATCCCACTCTGTCACATGAGGCTCAGAATCCTTGATGGCAAATCAGATTCTTTCTTTCATTCAGCTTGTTTGTGCTTGTTTTATTATTATTATTATTTTATTTGTTTTAAACAAACTGCATGAATTATTAAATCAAACCCCTTAATTTCTTGAAAGTCAGCCACTAGGTGGCTCAAGACCACAGATATTTCATTCTTCCAGAGCTGTTAACTGCCAGTAAATATATTGTATCCTGCAGAAATACACAAACTACATGGAAACATTTATACAATTTAAAAATAAAACTAGAAAAAATTGAGAAGTCAGGTGGTCCATAGGTGAATAATAGTGAATGTGTTCAGATCCAAATCTAAGGAAGTTGCTTGTTATAGCTGGTCCACCACAGAATAAAATGGTTAAAATCCTGAAGTGTCTATGTAGCTGTTATTCATAGATAGTACCAGTGTACTGTAAATGTGATTTTGGCAGGAAGGGCAGCTATAATTAGAATTGTTCAAATTATTGGTTAATAAATTTTCAAATTGGTTGCAAACAGAAGATAATTTCTGCTAATGTATTAATTACTTGTAAGTATTCACCAGTGTTCAACCTATAGGTTATTCATAAAGTATTAATTTAAAAAAGAAGAACAGGAGGACTTGTGGCACCTTAGAGACTAACAAATTTATTAGAGCATAAGCTTTCGTGGACTACAGCCCACTTCTTCGGATGCATATAGAAGTGGGCTGTAGTCCACGAAAGCTTATGCTCTAATAAATTTGTTAGTCTCTAAGGTGCCACAAGTCCTCCTGTTCTTCTTTTTGCGGATACAGACTAACACGGCTGCTACTCTGAAACCTTTTATTAATTTAAACTATTCCCTATTCATGTGGTGTGAGTTGTCACCCAGCTACATTGTATGTATTGATCCATGACTAGATGGCAGAAATTTAAAACAGAATGACAAACAGCTAGCTCCAAAATGTTCTGGTTAGTGCAGTAATACACTGGTTCACATCTGAACAGGAGTATTAATATTAGCCATCTCCAAGCATTCTCAATTCTCAGCATTAATCAAATGTTTGAACATGCCTGAATTAAACAGTACTTTGGAATTTGAGAACAGTTTTGCAGTACTCAACTAGTTCTAGCTGTGATCTAATAATTTGAGCATAGAACATGAGAATTAAGAGAATTACTGACTCCTTAGACAGATTGTATAAAGAGGAATTGCCATACCAGAATAGACTAATGGTCTAGCTACTCCTGAATCCTATCTCAAAAAGTGACCAATGACAGATGCTCTATATCCCCATAATAATGCAGGTAATTGTGATGACCTAGGACATTTTCTTCCTGATTTCAGCTGGGGTTAAAAGAAAACCTAAAATGACGAAATTTACATTAATGGAATACTTTGGTTGAGGCTGAAATCTCACATAGAATTGCAAAGTTATATTCCCCACAATAATTGATGCATGTATCAAGGCTAGGATTTTTAAAGAAGTTAGATGCCCAAGTAAATTCCACTCTCCCTTGCAGTCATGCCTACAAAAAAACTTGACAACAGTTAGGCTACTGGTGTGCTGAGGCCACTGGCAATCATGCTGACCCCTGTCTCTTGTATGCTTAGATTGTAAACTACTTGGGGCTGGGACAGACTTTTTGTTTTGTGTTTGTACAGTAACTAGCACCATGGGTCCTGATCCATGATTAGGATACCTCATTACTATGGTAATACAAATAATAAAAATAAAAGGAGTTGGATACTTAACTCAATTAAGTTCCTTTAAGAATCCTATCCTAAAGAATTAAATAAATGCAATGAATGCTCTGAGGACCATAACTTGGCTCCCCCTGACTTTCGTTATTTAATCCCAGTGTTGAGGACTTTTTAAAATGTAACTGCTAGAAAAGGGACTGTGAACATGGCATCTTGTTCACAGTCCCTTATAATAGCCTTATACATGACCTGAAGACGAGCTCTGGGGTTGTCTACACCATGCAGCTTTAAAAGTCAGCATGTGTAAACACTCTGTTGGTACTTTGTTGGCACTTTTGCAGACAAAATACTTCCAGCCTCGACAACTTTGCAGTGTAGACATACCCTCTGTATAAACTCAAAAGCTGTCCCCCTGACCAACAGCATTTAGTCCATTAAAAATATTACGCGTTTCTCTTATAAATGCACAGGCAGATACAGGATTAGGTTGAAAGAAGAACAGGAGGACTTGTGGCACCTTAGAGACTAACAAATTTATTAGTCTCTAAGGTGCCACAAGTCCTCCTGTTCTTCTTTTTGCGGATACAGACTAACACGGCTGCTACTCTGAAAGGATTAGGTTGGTATTTTTAATTTCTAAATGGAACCAATAGAGAGACAAAGGTAGGTGAGGTAATCTCTTTTATTGGACCAACATCTGTTGGTGAAAGACAAAGCTTTCCAGCCTACAGAGCTCTTCTTTCAGGTCTATCTGGGAAACATATTCAGAGCATCACAGGTAAACTCAAGGTGGAACAGATTGTTTAGCAAAATAGTTAACACATATTTCAAGGGACCATTCAAAGTGAAGTGGCCCATTAACACCCCGCCAATTGTAGGTGGAAAAGTTAAGGGAGAAGGCAGTTGGAGGGGGGGGTTGTTAGGGGAATATGGAACAAATGATATGTGGAGGTCAATGAAGAATAATTATGGAATACTCAGATGCCATTGTTATAGTGTCACTTGTCTGATCACCACACTTCGAATTGTTATGCAGCAGTAGCTGCCTGTTACAAACTGTTGCTGGGAGAGGCAGACATACAATCAGTGCTAGTGCTAGCTCACTGGGGGCCCTAAACACGACTATTCTGTCCCACCCCCAACACATGCTAATACCGGACCCCCTTGAGCTGTTCAGGGCCTAAGCAATTACAGTACTTAATCTGCTTATGTCTGGTGCCCGCTCTGCATACAATTGCCTATGGTAGCAGGGAGGTCTGTAGCAATCCGAAATGTGTACAGGTGCTAGCAGCCTTGGTGTCCTGTCCACGATTCACCCCTCACAATACATAAGCGGACCTGTTCTCACACGCAGCGTGATCACTGCCACAGCAGGTACAGGTCGCCAGCCAGAACAGCAGGGTCATAAAAGACCTGCCTGAAAACGAAAGCCGTAGCCCCTGCGGTGGAAAGGCACTTGCCAGCGAGGCCTGGCCCACCTCCCCCCCCCCACGCCGTCGAGCCGCAGCGCCTGGTTTATTTTATACCCACACGCAGCGGCACGGTTCATGCAGTCCTGTGCAGTGGGCCCCGGGGAATCCCCGCTCCGACCTCGGCAAGAACCATGGGCGGGGCTGCGCTAGCCAGTGACGGAGGGGACCAGCCCAGCTGCCCTTGTTTTCCCATCGCTCTCAACAGCGGCCACACAACGCCCCAGCCTTGTCCAGCTCAGGGCAGGGGAAGCCGAGCTCGCCCCGCCCCATCTCCTGCCCCGGGGCGGGACGCGCAAGGTCCCTCCCGCGCGGGGGCTGCGCTGGGCGGCGGGACCGCGCCCGCCAATCCTATGGCTCTGGGGACAGCGGGGAGCCCCGGTAGCCAAGGAGCAGCGAGAGCGCGGGGTGGCCGGCTGGCCGCGGGCAGCGATGTGACCCGGGGCGCGGGCGGCGGCGGCGGTGTCTCCCCCTCGGGGCTGAGGCGGGACATGGCGAATGTCAAGGTGGCCGTCCGGGTTCGGCCTCTGAGCAAAAGGTACGGGGGGCTCAGGGGCTGTGGGTCTGGGCTGGACTCCGTGTGCACCGCGGGCGCCCCAGGGCGGTGCTGGGGCTGGGCTGCACGCGTGAGCCGCGGCATTGTACCTGTCACAAGCAGGTGTGCTCTACGTGGGCATTGCGTGGGTGGCCCGTCTGTCCTCAGTGTTCTCTAACGGGGTAAGCCTCGGCCGTACTACTTGTACCGGCGGAGACCGATTGGGGCCCCTTACCAAGGGGAGAGATTTGTCGGAGGCACTTCAGCCGTGTAGGTGTGTACGCTATGTCTCTGTGTGTGTATGCATAGGTGTGTGTTTGTGTGCTGCTTAAGTGCTTACGAACAGTGGATGTATATGGTGTGTGTACGTATCTATACACAGTACTGTATAAATAGCAGAGTGAAGCAACCATATAGATCCAACAAGTTAAGAAGGAATATAGATCCAACACGTTAAGAAGGGTCCACGGGGAAGCATGAGAGTGTTTGAGAGATACTGTGCAACTGAATGTCCAAATAATACTGCTTGAGGCTGGTAGGAAGGGGGATGATGAGTTGGAAGGTGAAGGTGGAGTCCATTTCTTCCACTCCCCCCCGCTGTCTTCTTCCCTGGCTGTAAAGCCCTGCTAGCCAGTCCAACTCATGAAATGCGTGTCCCGCCCCTCCCATTTATATGTGCTGTATTGTATTTCTTTTCCGTTGTACTGTTTGCTAATTATCCAGTGACATGGCAGCTCGGTAGCTTTTCTGGTTTTTGGAACTTTGAGGATGTGAACAGATAAATCACTGATATTTTATATTCAGTATGGGTAGTGGCTGAAGGGGCAGTATTAGACTATGATTCATTTGCTTGTGTCTGAAGAAAAGAAATCCGTTTTTGAAAAGTTTCATGTAAGGCGACAAGGAAGATGACTGAAATAGTCCTGTTCAGATCATCAGGTCCCTGGAAGGTCGTCTTAAACAAACAAACAAAAAGTGTTGCTGTTTATTTGACTTGTTCCCAACAGAAATGGGGCAATTGTCAGTCTCTGTAAGACGCCTCCCTCTTCCATTCCTTCCCCCCACCCCGCTTTGTTGTTGCTCTCCCCCCCGCATCCCCCCAGGCTGAAGCCGGATGTTCAGAATGTCACTCGTTCCCTAGGGCTTGTTTGCTTCCAGAAGAATTCTTATAACCTCACTCAATACTGTGATTGCAAGTTCGTTTCCCACAAACGTGAAGATGCTGTAGTTAGAACAGATTCTAACGTGACCTATGTGTATAATACACTGTATAATCAAAACCATGTGTACTGTGGACATTTTGGGAGGAGGGGAAAGAGAGCAAGAAAGCACTGAAGCTGTGTGAAGTATGGGTGGCTGGTAACTTACTCTGTGTCAGGGGAAGGGGGAAAAGCAATATAGCATAGCAGACAAATGGAAAAGTGCCATGAGCTCCCTCTCTGAGCTCCCTCTCTTTGTTTTGATGCTTTTTTTTTTTAACTTGTCTTTCATGTTGTCTCTTGGCTTCATTGACTTGCAATAAATAACCCTTTTATGTTGTAGACAAGATGTTTCTGGAAGAGTTTCCCATCCTGAGAACTAATCCATTCATTTTACCAACAATATAGTAATACATCTTGCACGCTTAAATTCATGGAAGTGTTGCCATGGCCTTGATAAATTTCATTTGAGTTTATAACTTAATTAACTTGCCCTCAGTTTCAGCTAATGCAAAAGAAAGTCCTTTCTCTACATCAGTGATGTTTGAGGGAGGGGAAAGGTAGGTAAAAATAAGATTTGAATAAAACAAGTTTAGCAGTTTTTGTTTAAGTTGTAAGTCTGTGCAAGGCGGGAGGGAAGAAGCAAGGGGGGAGGGAAGCAGCTATACGTTTTTTGGATGCATTTTTGTCTTTATCTCAAAAGCAACTGTCATGTGAAATCCTTCCTGTTTAAAATAAAATTAAAATAAAAGTCCAAATAACATTATAATCCTGACATTAATTCATGCTGTTATACTGTGGGGAAAACTGCAGTAGCAGGAGAAGGCCAATTATGACTTTGAATAATTTAGTATTGTTTTAATGTTACTGACTGATTCTTTGTATTTGCTATTTCTTTGGTGTTCAGACACTTTCCAAAAATGAAAAGTAAGGGCCAAGTAATAGTAGGCAGTTGGTAATGACTGAAAGGCTCCAGTCCGTAAGATTTTAGGTAAATCTTGCCCAGATTGTTTGGAAACTATTTTCACTCTGCATCTGACCATATCTGTCATTGTACTTCATTGTGTGATATATATCACACATTTGTATCTTGCATAATGAATATTCCACAAAGACAGCCAAACCTCTGTTATGATTTGGTGTTATCCCAGCTTCTTGTGGATATCAGTGACAATTAGCACCATTGTTAGTAGTTTGGAAAGAGAGACCAAGGAATGGATGGGCAGGGACTGTGATCTTCCCCTCTTACCAGGGTGTAGCAATGTGAGGAATCTTGCACTTTCCTTGTCTGTGCTGTTTCTGACTTTATGGGAGGAGGATTTAATTCAGTTGTGCTCTTGATCTGGTATCTTCCCCAAACCCTACATTCATTTAGGAAAAATAATTCTATCGGAGTGTACAAGGATTTTTTTTCAGGTATTCCTTAATGCAGGGGTTCGTGAGGTTATTACATGGGGGGTCATGAGCTGTCAGCCTCCACTCCAAACCCCGCTTTGCCTCCTGCATTTATAATGGTATTAAATATATTTAAAAGTGTTTTTAATTTATAAGGGGGGGGGGTCGCACTCAGAGGCTTGCTATGTGAAATGGGTAACCAGTACAAAAGTTTGAGAGCCACTGCCTTAATGCAAGTTGAGTTGTGGTTTTTACCAGTTCATCTATCATTACTCTCATGAAATAATTGCAAAGTCTTCCTTTGGGAGATCTGTCATAAATTAATTATAGTTCCTCTCCCATCCTCCCAGTTTTTAAGGCAAAGATAGTGGAGGTGAACAGATAATGCATGCTAAAAGTGGGAGGAATTTGGAATTCATATACAATGTAAATGACTTTTTGTGTGTGTTTTAGAGTAACTTTAAAGGTTCGGAAAAGCTCCTAGTGAGGGGGATACATGGAGATGTAAAGTAAAAGGAGAAAGTGAGTCTGCAACCCTTAAGGGGGAAAGAAAACCATGATAAAAATTCACTTATTTCAAAGCCACCTGTTTAAACAGTATTACTTAGAGTATGTCTACACTGGCAGAGTTTCAGCACTGGGAGTTAGAGCACCGCTCAGACAGCGCTGAAGGGAAACCGGTGTTGTGTGTTCATACTGGCAGCTGCCTGCGCAATAGCGTATTCACATTTGCGGCACTTGCAACTGTATTTGGAGCGGTGCACTCTGGGGAGCTATCCCACAGAGCATTTCTTCCTCTTCTGCCGCTAAGAGTTGTAGGAAGATCAAGGGAGTTATGGGGCATCCTGGGTCCTGTCACAAAGCCCATGATGCATTGCTTTGCATCCCAGCAATCCCCGTGCTTCCATCTGCATTTGGCACCATCTTTCAATGGATTGTGTACTGCGTGCTCTGCCTCTTCGGGCTGCAGGAATAGATCCCGAACTGTTGACCAGTATGCGGCTTGCTCTGACTAATACATCATGAGTGGCAGTTGAGTTATTCCTTAAACTACAAGGCAAGAGGAGTGCGACATTGATCTCACCACACATAGTAGCTACAAAATGAGATTGCTGTGGCATTCACGGAGGTGCTGACCACAGTGGAATGCTGCTTTTGGGCTCGGGAAACGAGCACTGAGTGGTGGGATCACATCAGGATGCATGTCTGGGATGACGAGCAGAGGCTGCAGAACTTTCGGATGAGGAAAGCCACATTCATGGGACTGTGTGATGAGCTCGCTCCAGCCCTGTGGTGCAAGGACATGAGAATGAGAGCTGCCCTGTTGTTGGAGAAGTGTGTGGCGATTGCACTGGAAGCTGGCTAGTCCAGACTGCTCCAAGAGGGGGATTGCCTGGTGCGTGGAGCAGGCATGGCCACCTGAAAAGATGCGCTGAGACCACTGCATGCATTACTGAGCAAACAGGAAGGGGACTTTCAAAATTCCAAAGGAATTTACGGGGTGGGGATGACGATTGGTCACCTGAGGACAGAGCAGTAGAGTTCAAACCGATGACCAGAGAGGTGAGAACAGGCATTATGGGACACCTCCCAGAGGCCAATTGCAGTGCTGTAATTGACCACAGTGTCTACACTGGCACCACAGCACTGTAGCCCTGGCGCAGAAAGCTCTGTCTCTCGGGGTGTGTTTTTTTGTTGTTGTTGTTGTTTTTTGTTAAGAGCGCTGCAACTGCGCAGTTTCTGCGTACTAAGTGGCTTGGCAGTGTGTACACCTTGGGCGTTACAGCACAGAAATCTGCTTTACTGCGCAGAAACTTGCCAGTGTAGACAGGGCCTTAATGAATAAAGGCAGATCCTGTGGAAGCCTTGTCTGATGTCCTACTCTATACACAGGAGATTATGTAGCATATACAAATCAAACAAATGTATGAGAAGCAATTTATTATTGCCCTCATGAGGTTTGGCTTGTACAGTATATGGCTGCATATTCCCACACACCAACATGTAATTTTAAAATATCAGTGTTCAAAGTTTTAATGCTTTTAAGTATAATATAGTGAAAGCAAAGAAGCCGCATTACACTTAGAAAACATTTTATTGGCACTTTTGGAAAACTTCAGTGAGACCATAAACCGGGGTCGGCAACCTTTCAGAAGTGGTGTGCCAAGTCTTCATTTATTCACTCTAATTTAAGGTTTCACGTGCCAGTAATACATTTTAACGTTTTTAGAAGGGTTCTTTCTATAAGTCTATAATATATAACTATTGTTGTATGTAAAGTAAATAAGGTTTTTAAAATGTTTAAGCAGCTTCATTTACAATTAAATTAAAATGCAGAGCCCCCCGGACCGGTGGCCAGGACCTGGGCAATGTGAGTGCCACTGAAAATCAGCTCGCATGCCAAAGGCCATAGGTTGCCTACCCCTGCCATAAACTATGTGGAGGAATTATTTTGTACTGTGAGGTCTGGAGAGACCTAATATGAAATGAGTAGATTCCTTTTACTAGTCTCTGGAATTTAGGTCTCTGAAGCATCCGCAGTAGATGAGTCCCTCATTTTTCTTCAGGTAGCCTCTGCTGCTACAGCTGGCTCATTCATTATGGTGATATAGAGGAATCAAGAAGGAAAATGAGACAGTCATCTGGGGCAGGACTCTGAACTTCCAAAACCAGCTAAGTAAAATAATTGCTGTTTTTTAAGACCAAGATTGATCTTTCCTAAAAAGGGTCAAGGTGACTAAACGAGTGAATGTTAGTAATAAGTAAACAAACAAAACCACAATGATAAGATATCTCTCCCATCCTGCTCCCTTCTCAACTGTATGAAGCAAACCATCATTTGTCTGCATTTGCCTTGTGGCGATGGGGGTGTTTCAAACTGCAGCAATTTCCAGTCTAGTTCTCCATACATTATGCAATGGCAGAGAAATAATCTGATCAGAGGTGTGTTTACATACAATGGCAGGACACAGTATTTTTTGTTTTTGTTCTGTTTTTCCTTTGGGGGTTGGGTGACTTGAGTTCCTTTGTGCCCTTTCCTGTTACCTGTGGCTACACTGTGGGCCATACCTGTACAGCCTTTATGTATGTATGTATGTATGCATGCAGAGCAACATGTACACTTATTTTAAAAAGTTTACAAAGTTAATCTGGCCTGCTGCTGATTTCGGGCTGAGTTGCTGCAGCAGTTGATTGAGCCAAAGGTGTAGGGGTGTAGATGAAGAGGGTAGGAAATGTGGTGATAAGGACATCAGGAGGGACGTGGACTGGATGTAGACTTCTCAAGTGTCTCAGATTTTGTGGTACATCTCAAACGTTAGAAGACTCAGACTGCCTGTTGTACAGTACCACCAAGCCAAGAGATGTTCCCAGCTGGCAGGAGTAGTAAGAGATTCACTGTCCAAATACTCTTTGGCTGAGGGGAGGGTGCCAGGAAGTCATGTATTCTAAATTCACCCCTTCCACTGTTTATATGTCTATGTATTTCAAAACCTGTACTATTGAGTAAGGCTTCAGACTCCACACCATCGGAGAAAGGTAAGTTTCATCCCCTGCCCTCTTCCATTTTGCAAATAGATAAGAAATTGCCTGAAGTCATTTGTAGCAGAAATGAGAATGAAACCCAGGTCTCTGATATGACCGATCCAAGTCTCAGCCACACTGCTTTCAGATTGACTATGCCAAATTTATGTACTCGGTTACCCCATCTGTAATCACTAGACCAGGGGTTCTTAAACTTCATTGCACCGTGACCCCCTTCTGACAACAAAAATTACTACACAACCCCAGGAGGGGGGACTGAAGCCTGAGCCCACCCAAGCCCCCTCTGCCCTGGGTGGGGTGGGCCAAAGCCCAAGCCCCACACCTTCGGCAGGGAGTCCAAAGCCCAAGCCCCAGGGCTTCAGCCCCAGGCAGGGGGCCTGTAACCTGAGCCCCACCACCCAGGGAAGAAACCCTTGGGCTTTGGTGGAACAGAATCCAGGAATCCTAATCCTAACATTCTATTGCTGTCTAGCAAATAGTTGGGTAACCATTTGGCAAAGTGTGTTACTGGTTGGTCTAGTACTCTGGATCCATGTCCTTCCTGGCTGGTGAAGGCTAGTATGGAAGTACTAGCCTTTAACTTGAAGAAACTGTCAACACCTTAAAGGGCAGACTGCATTTTGCTTTGAAGGAATCAATTGTGTGGCCTTGCTCATTAAATCATTGCTGGATGCTGACGGTCTTGCAAATTATCTACCTGTGTTGAATCTTTCCCTTTTTTTGGGAAAGAATGTGGTGAGAAACTCAGTGTCTAGATGCTATTGATCTCCCTTGTCCATCTGTGTATAGACCTGACTATGGCACTGACACTGCATACATCAATGATCTCCTGACAGTGGATGAAGACCAGGTGTCTGTGCTGGTATTATTAGGTCTATTTGTGATCTTCAGTACTATTAATCATAAGGTGCTGGTGATTTGCCTGCAAACCATGGCTGGAGTATATGGATCTGCTCTTCTGTGTCATTGTCTTCTCTTGGAGAGATCTCAATAGATAGTTGTGGGGAATTGCTTCTCTTTCTAAAAGAGCTCTCAAGTGTGCAGTGCCAGAGGATGCCATTCTGTCACCCCTCCTGATAAACTTGTATATGGGGCCGGTAGGAGGGTTAATAAGGAGGCATGGGGTGCAGTGTTGTCAGCATGTTGAGTACAACCAACTGTATATTTATATCTTGTCTGATTCGGATGATGCAGTTTAGCACGTCAGCCAGTGTTTAGTTGAGATTGGGGTAAGATGAGAGTGAGGTAGCTGAAGCTCAACTCAGATAAGAGTGATGTAGTGATGGTGGGCTGGGAGAAGCAACTGGAGGAGATGGCAGAGGTAGTATTGAATCCTTTGATTGTATGAGTACATCTGCTATTAGTTAATAGTGTATGCAATTTATGGTGATTTTAGACCCACAGCTGCTGTTTGACAATCATATTACAGCAGTGATCCAGTCAGCTTTTTACCATCTGTGTCTGGTTAGGAGTTTGCAACCAGATTAGACTACTGCAATGCACACACTACATGGGGCTACACCATTGGAGATTGAAGTTGGTGCAGAAATTTTGCACCTTAAAATTCACAAAATATGCGAAGTTAAAAAAATAAAGTACTGGGAGATCATAAGATCCTGCTTAGTATTCAAAACATTGATTTTAAATATAGTATAATATTAACCTGCTACTATTTGTTTTTAAATGTTAGTTCCTAAATAGTAGCTTTTTTTGGGCCAGGGACCATCTTTTTGTCATGTTTGTAAAGTACCTAGCTCAATGGGATCCTTGGGGCTCCTACGCACTTCCACAATACTACTAATAATTAAATAGTGAATATACCGTATATACTCGTTCATAAGCCGAATTTTTGTAGTAAAAAAGGGAAGCACCAGAGAAGGTGGTCGGCTTATGAACAGGTATAGACAGGGAGAAGTGGGACACAGCCCCTCCCTGCAACAGAGGGAGCACGGAGAGGCAGCAGAGCCAGAAAGGAAGAGGCGGAGCCAGAGTCTCTCTGCTTCTGGCCATGCTGCTCTCCCCCCAGCCTCCGAAGCAGCTGCAGCTCCGGGGCTGGCAACTGCAGCTGTGCCACTTGGCTCCGCCCCCTAGAGCAGGCTGTGGCCGCGCCGCCCAGCCCGCTGGAACATGCTGCAGCCGCGCCACCTGGTCTGGCCCACCGGAGCAGGCTGCGGCCGCACTGCCCAGCCTGCCGGAGCAGCTCCAGCCAGGCCAGAGACATCCTCCCCTGGCCCTCCCCATATAAGGGGGGAAGGGATGGGATGGGGAGAGTGTGGGGGTCCCGGGCTAAGGGTGGGGTCATGTGGGGGGTGGTCACAGGGGTTACTCCCCTGGCCCTCAGCTTCTCCCCCCCTAAAAACATTTCCCCACCAGTTGCTGTCCTGGCCCGTCAGGGTAAGCAGCTGGCGCGCCGGGACACTTTATTTACTTACCGTATTTTCCGGCGTATAAGACGACTTTTTAACCCAGGAAAATCTTCTCAAAAGTCGGGGGTCGTCTTATACGCCGGGTGTCGTCTTATAGAGCGGGTGCTGAAACTTCCGAGCCGGACTGGAGAATCTGAGGTCGCCACATATGGTGGGGGGAGCTCAAAAACGGCCGCGGCCGCATCCCCACCCGATGATGAGGTGAGGGGGCGCCTCACCGGGAAGGTGTAAGTGAAGGGCGGAGCAAGCTGCAGGCGTCCGGGATGCCCGGGGTATGGAAAAAAGAGAGAGAGCAGCGCTGTGCCCAGAAAAACACGCCTCTTTCACCCGTCTGGCCCGCCCTTGTATCCTATTACCGTACCTCCTTCTCTGCCTCTCAGATCTCGCTCCTGAGGAGTGCAGTGAAGCGGCGCAGGCGCGCATGTGCGAGATCTGAGAGGTAGAGAAGGAGGTAATAGGATACAAGGGCGGGCCAGACGGGTGAAAGAGGCGTGTTTGCGCTACCACTCTGATAGTCTTGGAGACAGGGAGGGCTGGGCAGTCAGGGAGAGCTGACCAATCCAAGCAGGCTTTGTATACAACAACCAGCCAATCGCCGGTAAGGTACATCGCTTGCCGTGATTGGCTGGTTGTTGTATACTGGGTACCACATACAGTACAGCACCAGTATCTGTACCTGTTCATACAGTATAGCACCAGTACATATAGTACAGTATACAAATGTCCAACAGTCAAAACCCCATCATGGCTCCACCAGCAAGAAGAAAGAAATATGAAGCCAGTTTCAAACTTAAAGTTGTAAACTTTGCCATGGAACATAATAACTGCGCTGCTGCAAGACAATATGGAGTAACAGAAAAGATGGTTCAGGACTGGAAAGCAAATGAAAAAGCATTAAAGAGTATGCCAAGGGGTAAGTGTGCATTAAGAAGAGGCAAAACCTGTAAAAATACCATAGCTTGCAGTTATGATGGGCGTTGCTAACTCGCCAGGGACTTGCCCGGCACTTGCTCTCTCTCTCTTGTTTGTTATCTTCCTCCTATCATCATCAGTTCCAGTTTGGTTGACAGCTTAGAAAACAAACAGCATGGCAGCTCCCATGGGTTTATTGTCTTATCCTTCCTTTCAGCTTTAGAGTGAATTAGGAAAAGTTTAATCCACTTGCACTGTTTTACGTTTACATGTTTGATGACAAACAGCCTTATGTTTATAAGTGACAGTTTTCCTGCTAAGTACCTGCATGTCATAAGCATTTGAATTAAAATTATCATATTGAAATCAAATCTGATGTTTTTTTAATTTTTATTTGGTGTGCGTTGGAAGAGGGGTAGTCTTATACGGCGAGTATATCCCAAACTCTATATTTTAACTGGAAAAGTTGGGGGTTGTCTTATACGCCCAGTCGTCTTATACGCCGGAAAATACGGTAGGTTTACCTCCATGCCTGCAGATGCTCGAGGTAAACAAACCATCTCAGCCCACCGGCGGCTTATCCTGATGGTCCGGGAGCCAAAGTTTGCTGACTCCTGAATTATAGGGTTAGCTTATGAATGAGTCATAAAAATTTTCCATTTTTACGTATCCATCTTAGGGATGTTTTTTCACACCCCTGAGCCAGAGAGTTGCAGTGCTGTAAATGGCCAGTGTAGACAAGCCCTCCGCGTGCAGCCTGGCAACTCAAGCAGTGGGCTGAGAAGAGGACTTGGCCTTAGTGAATAATTCAATAGGGAGGCTGCAATTTCCCCGGCATATTAAAGTGTAGCAGATAGCTTAATGTAGTTTAAATTACCATTATCAGTGTGATCCATGATGTCTTCATTATCATGTCTTTTTAAAAAGTAATATATAAAAATACATTATAGAATGAATGTTTGTTTAGTAGTAGAATGGCTTTTTTGTTGGGTTCTGCATTGTTAAACCATTTAATAAATGACCTCATTAATGAATGCACTAAACATAGTGCTATGTTCCATCCCATTCATTCTTTTTAATTATGCGCTGTGATATGTAAATAGAAAGGATGTTGTGGGTGGCCTCTGGAATAGTTTTGTAAGCACTAGTTATTGCTATTTTGGGCACTGCCACTAATGAGTACTACATGCAAAAGAACCACCAAAACTTGGACCCTTGCATCGAAACAGTATTTCTGTTGTTGACTATAGTAATGATAACTTCTAGCAGGCTAAATTATAATGGCAGTGGAAACCATTCCCTGACTTTTATGCATGAGAAATCTCAAATGTTGCATTAATGTAATTAATCTTTGGTGTTATTTATAACCATGGTAGTTGGTAATTTTTTCAGACATATATGTAGTTTTGTTTAATTGAGAAAAGGTGAGTGAGGTGATATCTTTTATTGGACCAACTTCTGTTGGTGAAAGTCACACGCTTTCGAGCTATACTAAGCTCAGATCTGGGAAGGATACTCAGAATGTCACAGCTAAATACAAGGTGGAACAGATTGTTTAGCATAAGTAATTAGCACATATTTCAAGGGACCATTCAAGGTGAAGTGGCCTTTTAGTACTTCACCAGTTATAGAGGGGAAAGTGGGAGGAGGGTGGAAACGGGGATGGGGGACAGTGAGTAAGTTATAGGCCTTGGCTACACTTGCAGCTGTACAGCGCTGTGAGTTAAACCTCTCTTCCTACAGCTGAGTAGGGAAAGCGCTGCAGTTTGTCCACACTGATAGCTGCCCAGCGCACTGTCGTGGCCACATTTGCAGCATTTGCTGCACCATTCGGAGTGGTGTATTATGGGCAGCTATCTCACAGAGCACCTCTTCCCATTCTGGCGCCGTGGGTTGTGGGAAGAGGGCGTGGGTGCGGGGCATTCTGGGTCCTGTCCCAATGCCCCGTGATGCATTGCTTCGCATCCCAGAAATCCCTTTGTTTCCGTCCACCTTTGGCGCCATCTTTCAACGGTTTCTGTGCAGCGCTATCTGTCTGCGGGAAATGGAGCCTGAACTGCTGAGGCGTATGCTGACTTATCTCGCCAACACGTCACATTTGGCTGTCGACCTATTCCTTAAGATCCAAAGTGACAGTGAGAGTGAGGAGTTCGACGATGCTAGTGAGCCGCCTAATGCGTACGACACGAAATTGCTTGTGGCATTCACGGACATACTCAGCACCGTGGAACGCCGTTTTTGGGCTCGGGAAACAAGCACTGAGTGGTGGGATCACATCGTCATGGAAGTCTGGGATGACGAGCAGTGGCTGCAGAACTTTCGGATGAGAAAAGCGACTTTCATGGGACTGTGTGAGGAGTTCGCCCCCACCCTGCGGCGCAAAGACACAAGATTGAGAGCTGCCCTGCCAGCGGAGAAGCAGGTGGCTATTGCAATCTGGAAGCTGGCAACTCCAGACAGCTACCGGTCAGTCGCAAACCAGTTTGGAGTGGGAAGGTCAACCGTTGGAATCATGTTGATGCAAGTTTGCAGGGCCATTAATCACATCCTACTCAGAAGAACCGTGACTCTGGGTAACGTGCAGGACATAGTGGATGGCTTTGCACAAATGGGGTTCCCTAACTGTGGAGGGGCGATAGATGGGACGCACATTCCTATTCTGGCACCACCCCATCTAGGATCCGAGTACGTTAATCGGAATGGGTATTTCTCTATGATTCTCCAGGCGCTTGTGGATCACCGTGGGCATTTCATTGACATTAACACAGGCTGGCCCGGAAAGGTGCACGATGCACGCATCTTTCGGAACACTTGGCTGTTCAGGAAGATGCAGGCCGGGACTTTTTTCCCAGAGCGGAAGATCACAGTAGGGGAAGTTGAAATGCCCATTGTGATCCTTGGAGATCCCGCTTACTCGTTAATGCTGTGGCTCATGAAACCCTACACAGGGAGCCTTGACAGCAGCAAGGATCGGTTCAACTACAGGCTGAGCCGGTGCCGAATGACTGTGGAGTGTGCCTTTGGCTGTTTAAAGGCCCGTTGGCGATCTCTGTATGGGAAGCTGGACTTGGCCAAAACCAACAACCCCACGGTTATATCCGTGTGCTGTACCCTCCATAATATGTGTGAAGGGAAGGGTGAAAGCTTCACTCAGGCAAGGACCTCCGAGGTTCAACACCTGGAGGCTGAATTTGCACAGCCAGAGAACAGGGCTATTACAGGGGCCCAGCGTGGGGTTGCAAGGATTAGGGATGCCTTGAGGGAGCAATTTGAGGCTGAAAACCAGCAGTGATATCTGGTGCCCTGCACGGGAGTGAAGTGCAGTAGTTCCAATCTTTAGGAATCAGTGTTTGCTAAGCAGACTTGCAGTGCCTGTTTATTTCCTGGGATAAGGAGTCTTTTACTTTATGCAATAATAAAGAATGTTTTCAAAGCCAAAAAATCCATTTATTGAAAAGAAAAATAATTTATACATTGAAAAGAAACAAGGGGGCGGAGTGGGGAACGGTACAATCACAGATTCACGTATGTCCTGTCTGGTGTGCTGTGCAGTGAGGGCTGCACTGTAGGATAGCTATACTGCATGGTGATTGGGGGTTGAGTGCAGAGGGTAAGGATCATGGTTTTCAGGGCTGGGTGGTGAAGATACTGGTGTTGGAGGCAGCTGGTGGCGTGAAGAACCCGGAAGTTGGGGAAAGTGGGTTGGAGGTAACAGTGGGGCACAAGGGAAAGAGTTTTGGGACAAGGGCTGCGGGGGCGGGCGCGGGGCATTTGCGGTACTGCTCCTTCTGCATGGCTACGAGTTCCTGGATAGCGTCTGCTTGGCGCTCCAGGATGCTTATGAGACGATCCGTGCTTTGCTGCCGGTGCTCCGTGCTTTGCCACCGGTGCGCTGCATTTTCCTGGCGGATCCTGCTTTCTCTCTCCCTCCAGTTCTGTGCTTTCTCATTCTCTTTAATAGATTGCCGCATCACTTCTTGCAGCATGTCTTCTTTGTTTTTTTGCAGTCTCTTCCTGAGTCTTTGCAGTCTCTGAGCAGGCGATAAGAGGGACGGCTGAGGTCTCAAGGTTATTGCAGCTGTATAGGCAAAATGCAACATTTAACAGAAGCAGCATTGTTTATACCAGACAGAGTAATGATTTCCCTCGCACTTAAGGAGGGCACACACAGGGTCTACACAATAGCATAATTTTCCCGTCCGAAACAGAGCACACATAACCCACGGGAGCCTCAAAATGGTGAGTAAGGGGGACTGATTGTTTCAGGGCTGTACTGTCCTCTGGGTTTCTGTGCCTTGGGGAGAGCCAACAGTTGCAGGGGGCACCTACACTGAACACTGTCCCAAGATTTTCCACAGGAGTTTGTCCTGGCCGATATCTCGCTGCTGAGGGTGACCTGGGAAGCAAGGGAGGGTCTTCTACTGCAATGCGGCTTCCGCCCTGGCCCATATGCAGCTTGCCTGTGTGCAGCAATGGGCCCCTCACAGCACAGTGGCACGGACACGTTAGCCTGGCTGGGACAAGGATCACGGTGGCTCTCCCGATAAACCTGCGCAAGCGCATTGCACACGTTCTGGATGAGACATTCGAAGAGATTACCAAGGCCGATTACCGCGATGTGATAAACCATATCAATGCACTATTCCGCATCAAGGCATGCATGCCTAACCCTCCTCTCCCAAAGAGCCCGCACCGAAAAAATTCCTTCCCAAAAAAAAAGAACCTGCTCTTCTGTTTGTCCTCCGCCAAGTACGGGCCGCTGCAACTGGCTACCTTCCTCCTGGCTCGAGAAGAGCTCCTGGCTGCGGGATTCCAGGGTGTCTCCATCCGCCCCACCGCTAGGGTGACCAGATCACCCAAGTCAAATATCGGGGGGGCGGGGCAAAAAAACCCCACCCTTCCTCCACAAGCTCTGGAGGGAGGCCCCGGAGATGCAGGGGTAGCGCCGGGCCAGGGTGAATGAGAGTCCGGCCTGGCCCCGAGCAGGCAGGACTCAGTCGGGCGGTAGGGAAAGTAGGGGGGCAGCCCGTGGGGCCAGGCTGCGGCTGTTCTCACCCCCTGGGCAGCGGGACTCAGGAGCAGCCGCTGCTGCAGCTCCCACTGCCGCGGGGGGAGGAAGCGGCCAATGGCCAAGCTTGGCGGCTGCGGCTCTGGCACCCGGGCCCGAACCCCCCGAGCCTGGGCCTGCTGCGGGGACCTAGCAGCACGCACGCTGCGCCCAGCCCCTGGCCAGTCGCGTCTGGGATGCTGCACAGCTGGTGCTATCCCACTGCGGCCCCGGAGTGGAGGCAGCAGGCCCCAGCCTCCCTGTCCCGCTCAGGTCCCGCAGGGGAACGAACGGGCCTGGGCTGCCAATGCTTTGGGGGGGGGGGGGGGGGCAGCAATCGTTGTTGCAGTGAAGATATGTTTACAGGTTTTGCATCTGTTATGGCAGGTTCTGGTGCCACTTTGAGTTGGTGAGCCCTGGTTTGAGAGGAGCTTGTGTCTGTTGATGAGATTGGTGAGGCTGGGGGGTTGTTGGAAGGCTAGAAGAGGGGGTTTGAGAAAGATTTTTTTCAAGGTGTGGTCCCCACTGAGTATGGGTTGTAGTTGTTTTGATGATACCCCATATGGGTTCCAGTGTGTGATGGTAGATGACAATGAGGGGTGTGCGGTCGGAGGGCTTTTTATTCCCATATCGAAGCAAGTTGTCTCAGGGTATTTGGGTGGCCCATTCCATGATACAATGTACTTTTCTGGTGGAGTATCCTTGTTTGGTAAAGGTGGTTTTAAATGTGTTAAAGTGTGTATTCCTGACTTCCTCCTCTGAGCTTGTTCTGTGATATCTGAGTGTACATAAAGGTTTCTCTTTTACCAGTAGAAGTTGGTTCAATAAAAGATTACCTCACCCACCTTGTCTCTCTAATGTCCTGGGACCAATACGGCTGCCACAATACATTTTATTTAATTGACAATAGCCATATAAAACACTTGTTTTGCATTGGTTGTTCACAAAGACCCCAATCCTGCAAAAGATTGTGTGCAGGAATAATGGTGTGAACCAGGGCCGGCTCCAGGGTTTTGGCCGCCCCAAGCAGCCAAACAAAAAAAAACAACAAACAACAACAACAACAAAAAAGCCATGATTGTGATCTGCGGCGGCAATTCGGCGGGAGGTCCGAGCAGGAGTGAGGGACCGTCCGCCGAACAGCTGGACGTGCCACCCCTCTCCGAAGTGGCCACCCCAAGCACCATTTTCAAAAATGCCTCAAATCTTGTTTTCAAATTTTGAGTTGAGTTTAGAAAACAGGCTGTTTTACACAAATTGTTGTGATAGACTACTTTCAATCCATTAGCTGTTCTCACTATTACCTTTCAAATAAATAATCTTAATCATTTTTACAATTGGAACTCTTTATGCCTAAATTTGTTTTTCTGTTACTTAGCATAGTGTAGAAAGAGCCTATCTCCATATTTTTAAGGCTGTTTTGAAGGAAAAATCCTCCACTTCCTGGTGGTTTTTCCCTTCAGGGTATGTTGATAAGAAACAGAACTCTCTGAACCTACCACAGTTTGGAATTAGAAAGAGATTAAGGGCACGTCTTCACTGGCCGTGCTTTAATGTGGCTCGTGTAGTCGTGGCATAGCGCTGGGAAAAAAACCATCTCCATGAGGAGTGCAGCTACCAGCACTGGGGGTGCAGCTACCAGTGTTGGTGCACTGTCTATACTGGCACATCACAACGCTGAAACTTGCAGCGCTCAGGGGTGTTTTTTTTTTTTCCACACCCCTGAGTGAGAAAGTTGCAGTTCTGTAAAGTGCCAGTGTAGACAAGCCCTAAAAAGATGCAGCATTCATTGCCTCAAGATATTTTTTGTAAAGAAAACAGTGTGGGTGGGGGATTGTAATAGTTTCCTCTAGTTTGTTCTCCTCTCCCCCCCCGCCCTCCCTGTTTACATACAGCATGCTGGATAACTTGAGTGCTTGTTTGGATGGTAAATTAGCTCACTGTCCACATTTAAAATCACATCCTCTAAGAGAATTACTACACGCAAAATCCACACCTGGGTGTAAATGGGTATATCTCCCGCTGAAGTCTCTTGCTGAATTCTGCAGTAGTGTTCAATATATTGGGGTGCAAATTGAATAGAAAATGGGTGTAAAGGGTAAAGAAGTGTAAATTGCACTGATTTAGTGTTCAATGCACATACAAAATGAGTGCAGTTAACACACACAGGGTGAAATTCTGGTCCCACTGAAGTCACTGGCAAAACTCCCTTAAATGTATATGTAGCAGGAAAAGCAGACAATGATTGGGTGTTTAAAGCAAGCTCTTGTACCTTATTTATTTTCCTGTGAGCTGCTTTTCTGCTATAGCCAGGGCTAGATTAGGACAATTTGGGGCCCTCATAGGTGCCAACTCCATGGGTGCTCTGGAGCTGGAGCACCTACGAGGAAAAAAATAGTGGGTGCTCAGCTCCCACCAGCCACAGCTGTTTGGTGGTGCCCCAGATCAGGTGATCAGGGGTGCGGCTTGGGGAGAGGCTTGGGGGAAGGTGAAGATCAGCAGGCAGGCAGAGGCCTCAGGGATGGAGCAGAGTGGGGCGGGCCTCGGGGGAGGGGGCAAGGTGGGGATGGGAAGAGATGGAGTGAGGGCAGGGCCTTGGGGGGAGGGGTGAAGTGAGGAAGGAGCCTTGGGGTGGAGCGCCCCCTGGGAAAAGTAAAAGTCTGCACTCATGCTAGGCATAGCATGACATAGGCCTCCCATGACTGCCTCAGAATCACCTCTCAGCCCTCAAGCCCTACCCTCAGACTTGGCGTGATAGTAGCAGGGCCTCCCTTTCCTGTCTTCATGCAGGTTTAACTCAACTTTTAGCATGCCCAGCTTGGAGTATAGTTTAGAGCCTGGATTTCACTGTAATGTGAGCCCTACCCTCACCTGCTTACTTTGCATTGTAGCTGCAGCTGAAGCCTGGATTGCAGAGCTCAGGTTTCAGTGGCGGGGGATCCTTCACTCACTCTGGGTCTTTGGTGGCATTTCGGCAGCGGGGGGTCCGCGGAAGACCCAGAGCGAGTGAAGGACCCCCCTGCTGCCGAAGTGCCGCCGAAGACCCGGACCACCGTCGGGTATTCGAATCGGGCCCCGCAGTGCCTAAAGCCGGCCCTGCTCTAGTTGGTATCTAAGGGTACGTCTTCACTTACCGGAGGGTCCGGTCGGCAGGCAATTGATGTTCTGGGATCGATTTATCGCGTCTGGTTAAGACGCGATAAATCGATCCCGGATCGATCCCGGAAGTGCTCGCCGTCGACGCCGGTACTCCAGCTCGCCGAGAGGAGTACGCGGCATCGACGGGGGAGCCTTCCTGCCGCGTCTGGACCCGCGGTAAGTTCGGACTAAGGTACTTCGAATTCAGCTACGTTATTAACGTAGCTGAATTTGCGTACCTTAGTCCGAAGTGGGGGCTTAGTGGGGACCAGATATTTGTCTGGTGATGACCCAGGTATTTGTGGCAAGCTGGAGTGTAAACCTACCCTGTGCTAGCCAGCCATGCACTAAGGGTATGTCTACACTAGAAACACTACAGTGGCACAGCTGCAGGCTGTAGCGTAGACACTGACTACAGTGACAGAAGGGATTAGTAAATCAAGGAGGCGGTTGCTAGATCAACAGAAGAATTTCTCTGTCAACCTAGCGGTGTCTACAGCGGTCCCTAGATCAGCTTGCTTACTTCGCACAGGGTGTGAAATTTTTCACAGTGTGTCTGGGTGGACACTGCTGCTGTGCACTAAATTTGCCCTCATGCTCTTTAAGCTACTCCCATTTTAAAGCGAAGTGCACTATGGAACTTTCAGTGTGCGGCAGCAGGGTCCACGTGGATGCTTTGTGCTCAGCAAGCTGGTATGGGGTAGATTTATGACCCAGCTTGCTGCAAACTAAGCATTTGTTTAGACAAGTCCTTTGTATTTATCCCAGCTGCTCGGGTAGTTGGATGAGTAGGGCCTGCTGCACATCTCTCCTGCGGCAGAGTCTTCTGCTGAGGTGGTTTTGGTGGGACTCCCAAACCAGTGGATTTTGGAGTTCACACCCCATGAGGATGGAAGGGGTAGCTCAACCCTCTGAAAGTTATGATTTCATGCTGTCTACAGGCACAGGGAGACATCACTGTATTGATTATGCTGAGTTAACATTTTCAAGCTTTTTTCCACTACAATGAGGCTAGACACTTTTTTTTTTTTTAAATGAAAACCGAGAGTCTGATGTAATTACATAACTGTAGGAGCTGGGGGCTTAGGCATGAGCCTGTAGTCTCTGTGTCTTATTCTAGCCTTGCTCCCACCCTTTTCTGTGTCCTCAGTGTGTAAAATAAACCCTTTTCCACATGTGCTGGATGTCAGACTAGTGCAAATTACAGTACTGTGCCATTTTCTAGCTAATTTACACCATCATTTACACTACTGCAGAATTTGATCATGTGTGTCTTGGTTTGCCTCCTGTATCTTCTTATCAGAACTCTACCTACTGATTTGTTAAGCAAATGTTTGCCATATGATCTTATCAGAATCAATAAATTCAGGTGTTTGGTCTGACCCTGGGATGGGCAAACTCTTTGGCCTGAGGGCCACATCAGGGTATGGAAATTGTATGGCGGGCCATGAATGTTCATGAAATTTGGAGTAGGGGTGTGGGAGGGGGTGAGGGCTCCGGCTAGGGATGCGGGCTCTTGGGTGGGGCCAGAAATGATATCACTTCCCTGAATGACTGCGCAAGAATAGTTAAACTATGGCCCTTAAAATGCAAATATAAAGAATGTTTTAAAAAATCATTTAGAAACTTTCATATTAGTAGTATTTTTGTACTTCCATGTATTACCTTTCCTCCAATGATCAGAAAAGTCTTTACAAACATTGAGTTGCAATATCCTTGTGTGTTAGGTCTCAGTTTATAGATAAGAGAAAAAACTGAGGCATAGAGAAGTGAAATGATTTGTCCAAGGTTGTGACATAGATCTCTTGCTTGTTCCTCCCATACTTCAGCTACTAAGGCATGCTTCCTTTAACAATGTTCATCAGCTTATGCGTAAATAGAAGCATATCATCTAGCAAATGTTTACAGGATTAGACTGTGTGGTGGGTAGAGAATAGGATTTAGAGTTAAAGGAACTTGGGTTCTATTCCTGATTGCAAATGACTTGCCATGTGACTTTGGACAAAGTTGCTTAACCCATTTGTACTTCAGTTTCTTCATCTGTGGAATGGGGATAACTACCCACCAATGAAAGGCACTATTTTATGTAAATGCAATCTGCTTTAGTTTTAAATTTTCTCCTTTGTCCTGTTTTTTTTGTTATACTTTACTGTAGTTTGAAGAGTCTTTATTTGGAAAGAGAATAAAATCACTTCTGCTTTATCTAAACAGCGTTGCTTTGGTACCAGAGAGTATGTCACGGATTTCAGCTTACTAGACAATTTGTCTGTTCTTAGGGCTATATACAACCCTTGTGGAATGGGAACAATGAATTTCACTTATTACTGGTAATTATTATTTTGATTACATATTTATATTGCAGCAGTGCCCAGTCAGGATCAGGGTCCCATTGTCCTAGGCACAATACAAACACATGTAGAGAAACTGAGGAACTCCTGGTCTAAGCATAGTTTGTGTAGCTTTTCTGTCTTCCTCCCTGTGACGAGGTGTGGGACCCCAAGCCCTGACAGGATGCTGGCCCTGTCATCGCTGGCTGCCCGGCACCCGGAGCCACCCCTCCTCCTCCCCAGCCCACCACTGCTCCCACTCAGGTGCTGGGGGCATCTCCCCCAGTGTGCCCAAACGAGTGGGAGAGCCCCACTCCGCTGCATGTAGTCTGGCGGGGCCTATGGAGGAGGGTGCGGCGGGATTACCGCCGGGTGTGGGAAAGGGCCCGCCCCAGGGCGAATCTTCCCTCCCCCATGCTGTTGCACCACTAGCTCCCCGAGCTCCAGTGCCACCGCCCTTGCCCGACCCCTGTCCACCAGCCCAGAGATGATGCCATGGAGGGCTGGGTCCAAGTACAGGGGAAGTGGGGCAAGCGGAAGGCTCAAGCTTCGCTCCTCCCATCTGATGTGGAGGCCCCCAGAGAGACCAGGAAGTGGGTCACCGACATCGAGCTTTCTGCCTTGCCCCCAGGTGAATCCCAGCCGCCGGAGGTGGCTGGGGATGACATGGTGGCAATGGAGGGTAGCACTGCCCCTCCTCCAGAGTCCCTCCCTGGGGTGACCCCTGATGGAGCCCCTCCCGCCCTCTTGCCACCTGAACTCCCTGCATGCTCCGAGGCGAGAGTCGCTTTGGGCACTGGTGAGGAGGTCCCCGGGGTGGTGGGTGGTGATTTCCCCTCCATCTTTGAGGAGATTGAGGCCCTGGGTCTGACCCCAGGCACCCAGGGGGAGGACGACCCTCTGCCAGCGGGCCTCAATCTGGGCGACCTTACCCTGGCCCCCCCTTCCCCATGCTCTCTCCGCCTAACCGCTGCTTCTGCTCCCGCCACCGAGGAACCGCTGGACTCTTCCACCGGCCCGGCCGCAGATGGCACCCTGCTAAAGGCCGCCGAGCCTATTGAGGCAACGGCCAGTGCCACGCGGCTGGGACCTGAGTCATCAGGGGCATCCCTCGTTGATGCAGAGCAGCTGACCTCCTTCCTAGGTGGGGGCCCCACTGCTGCTTCCCCACCTATCAATGCCGTGGCCACAACACTCACCTTGGAGCGTGAGCCTGGTATCGTCGAGGGCCCCTTTCCCACTCCATGGACCCCTGAGCCTGACCGAGAGGTGCCACTCCCCGGTAGCTCGGCTGGCAGGGCCCTCGGTTCCAACTCTGCCCCTCTCCCCAACCCTGCTCCAGACCCCTGCCCTGCCCCTGATGCCGACCCCAGCCCCCTCCCATCCACCTCTTGTGCTGCTATTGCCTCCCCTGGGGCTGTCTCCTTCCCCTTCCTGGAGGATGACCCCCAGGGAGCGGCCTTCTTGTTCCTCTGTCCCGACCCCCTAGGGGCTGCTATTTTCCCTCTGCCACCCTCCACTGAGCCAGGGTCTCAAACAGGCACATACGGCCCGAGGTGCTGGGGGTCGCCAAGGCTGTGCTGGGTCGCCTGCTGCACCTCCAGGTCCGTATGGAGGGGCTAGTGGTCAACCTCATCAACGTTTACATTCCGACATCGGGCCTGGAGTGGCTGTGCTTTTATCAGCAGGCGTCCGCCTTGCTCGGCTCTTTGGATCCTTGTGAGTGCCTGGTCCTGGGTGGGGACTTTAACACCATCCGCGAAGAGCAGGACCTCTCGGGGACCGAGCAGCACCCAGCCACCGCGGACGTCCTCCAGGAGATTGTCGACCATCACTCCCTGGTGGACGTCTGGCGTGACCACCACCCGGACGACGTCTCAACGTTCACCTTTGTCTGGGTGGAGGCCCATCGGTCACGCCACTCCCGGTTGAACCGCATTTACTTCTCACGCTTTCATGGGCCCACTCCTCCAGCATCCGGCCGGCCCCGTTCTCGGATCACCACCTAGCGACCGTGACGGCTTCTCTCTGCGCGGAGAGGCCGGGGCCAGCCTGTTGGCACTTTAATAACAGCTTGTTGGAGGATGTAGTTGCAGAAATTCAGTTTTAATGTAGAATAATTGCAGTTTTGTTTTTCACATTCTAATATCTGGAGTGTTGCAAACAAAACAGAATCCCCCTCACCTCCCCGATACCCTACCTCTGAAAGGGGTAAACAGTGAGGTGGCAAAGTTTGCAGATGATACTAAACTGCTCAAGATAGTTAAGACCAAAGCAGACTGTGAAGAACTTCAAAAAGATTTCACAAAACAGAGTGATTAGGCAACAAAATGGCAAATGAAATTTAATGTGGTTAAATGTAAAGTAATGCACATTGGAAAAAATAACCCCAACTATACATACAATATGATGGGGGCTAATTTAGCTACAGCTAATCAGGAAAGAGATCTTGGAGTCATCGTGGATAGTTCTCTGAAGACGTCCATGCGGTGTGTAGAGGCAGTCAAAAAAGCAAACAGGATGTTAGGAATCATTAAAAAAGGGATAGAGAATAAGACGGAGAATATCTTATTGCCCTTATATAAATCTGTGGTACACCCACATCCTGAATACTGCGTACAGATGTGGTCTCCTCATCTCAAAGAAGATATACAGGCATTAGAAAAAGTTCAGAAAAGGGCAACTAAAATGATTAGGGGTTTGGAACGACCCATATGAGGAGAGATTAAAGAGGCTAGGATTTTTCAGCTTGGAAAAGAGGAGACTAAAGGGGGATATGATAGAGGTATATAAAATCATAAGTGGTGTGGAGAAAGTGAATAAGGAAAAGTTATTTACTTGTTCCCATAATATAGGAACTAGAGGCCACCAAATGAAATTAATGGGCAGCAGGTTTAAAACAAATAAAAGGAAGTTCTTCTTCACACAGCACAGTCAACCTGTGGAACTCCTTGCCTGAGGAGGTTGTGAAGGCTAGGACTATAACAGGGTTTAAAAGAGAACTAGATAAATTCATGGAGGTTAAGTCAGGATGGGTAAGGAATGGTGTCCCTAGCCTCTGTTTGTCAGATGGTGGAGATGGATGGCAGGAGAGAGATCACTTGATCATTACCTGTTAGGTTCACTCCCTCGGGGCACCTGGCATTGGCCACTGTCGGTAGACAGCGTAGTGGGCTGGATGGATCTTTGGTCTGACCCAGTATGGCCGTTCTTATGTGAACAAACATGAGAAAGCAGGCACAGGCTGACTTTTTTAGAAGTGCCTGAAACATGGGGTCTGAAAAAACCTCCTTAGCTTCAACTAGTAATCCTACTAGGTGCACAGAAATAGTGATTTCGCTCTAACCCCACAACCTTTTTAATTCTACAGTAGTAGTAACTTAAGGATGGCAGAAGTTGGCTGTCCTTGAACACAACTCCCATTGAAGTGAATGGGAGTTTTCCTTGAGTATCAAACAGCTGTGTTTGACCCCTAGCAATTTAAAATGTTTCTCCCTGATGAAGCATCCTAACCCGTGAAACAAAGAAGTCCTGAAATGTAATGTAAATGACCTTTTGGACACAGCTGTCAACTTGGGATTGTACGGTAAAAATAAAACCGTGCAATAACTCTCTCAAAATACAGTTGAATCAACTTTTATAAGAACACCTGATCTACAGATACTCTGGCCATAAAACTTTCAATGTATTGATACTTGACTGCATTTTTCAGTGGATCTTTCAGCAGTTATATGAAGTGCCTGCTTATAATTTAAAAACAAAAAATATTAAATTTATCAACTTTTTTGCTTCTAAAGTAAGGTTCCCTTTTTCTAGTAACCATCCAGTTATGTGAGCTGTGGATTGTCACTTTAAAAAAAAAAAAAAGGAAATGAACTAAATTCCAAACAGTGTAAAATACTTATTTCCTTAGTTGTGGTTTTTAAGATTTATGCTGAAACTTTTTCATGAGTCTGGTGCTCTTTGCTACTTTTTCTGACTGTAAAGACACTAGACTACAGAGCTACAAACATTTCTTGCTGCCATGAGGGAGTTTTTATAAACTGGATTGTCTGTCAGTGTTAGAATCAATCATACAAGTTGCTCTTAAGATTTTGTATTTAATATTAGATTTATGGGCTTGCTCTACCAGGGTTACCATATTTTGAGCCTCCAAAAGGAGGACACTCCACGGGGCCCCGGCCCCGCCCCCGCCCCTTCCCCAAAGTCCCCGCCCCAACTCCGCCCCCTCCCCTGCTTCCCGCGAACATTTGATTCGCGGGAAGCCTGAAACAGGTAAGGGAGGTGTGGGGGGAGGAGGCGCGGCCCAGTCTAGCCCCCCCGGCCTCTCCAGCTTGGGTCGGCTCGGGCCCTGGGGTGCCGGCCCCGGGCCCGAGCACCCCCGGCCCCCGGCCGAGCACCCCCGGCCTGCCCAGCACTGCCGGTCCCCGGCCCGGCCCCCGGGCCCTCGGCCGAGCACCCCCGGCTCGGCCCCCGGACCCCCGGCCGAGCACCCCCGGCCTGCTCGGCACCCCCCGGCCCCCGGGCCCCCGGCCGAGCACCCCCGGCCCGCTCGGCACCGCCGGCGCTCGGCGCCTGCCAGCCCCACCGGCGCCCGGCCCCAGGCCCCGCCGGCCCATGGCGCGTGGCCCCGCCGGCGCTCGGCGCCCCCGGCACCGCCGGCGCTCGGCCCCGCCGGCCCCTGGCCCAGCTCCCGGCCCAGCCCCCGGCCCAGCATCGCCGGCCCCCGGCCCAGCCCTGCCGGTCCCGATTTTCCCGGACATGTCCAGCTTTTTGGGATTTCCTCCCGGACGGGGATTTGGAGCCCAAAAAGCCGGACATGTCCGGGAAAATCCGGACGTATGGTAACCCTAGCTCTACTACAATTTAGTCTTTTTCATATTTTAAATGAATGTTTTAATCTGTTTCCAGAGAGAATGCAGAAGGGGGAAGAATAATTGTAGAAGTTGATGAAAAAGTGGCAAAAGTCAGAAACATAAAGGTAAGTTTGATTTGTTTCTTCTGCTTCTCAAACTCTGATGGTTCTAGAACAGGGGTGAGCAAACTTTTTGGCCTGAGGGCCACATTGGGGAATAGAAATTGTATGGCGGGCCATGAATGCTCACAAAATTGGGGTTAGGGTGTGGGAGCGGGTGAGGGTTCTGATTGGGGATGCAGGCTCTAGGGTGGAGCTGGGGATGAGAAGTTTAGGGTGTAGGAGGGTGCTCTGGGCTGGGACTGAGGGGTTCAGAGCGGGATCAGGGCTGGGGCAGGGGTGCGGGAAGCGGTGTTGGTTCTGGCTGAGGGTGTGGGCTCTGGGGTGGGGCTGGGGATGAGAGGTTTGGGATGCAGGAGGGTGCTACGGGCTGGGATCAAGGGGTTTGAAGAGCGGGAGGGGGATCAGGGCTGGGGCCGTGGGGAGAGACTCAGGGGTGCAGGCTCCGAGCAGCACTTACCTCAAGCAGCTCCCAGTATCAGTGGCATGTCCCTTCCCTGGCCCCTACACATGGAGTGGCCCCGACTCCTGGAATGGGGCCATGCCATGGCTTCTGGGAGCCACGTGGTGCGGCCCCCGAGCCGGCGCCGCGGCTGGAGCGCCAGAGCGGGGCCATGCCGCATGGTGCAGCCCCTGATCTGGTGCCCCGGCTGGAGTGCCGGAGCGGGGCCAAGCTGCGTGGTACGGCCCCCCACTGGTGTCCCGGCTGGAGCTCACAGGCAGGCTTAAAATGGCCGATCCGGCCCGCGGACCATAGTTTGCCCACCCCTGTTCTAGAATAATGATGAAATTTTGTGGGAATGTATAGCTGTATTTTTATTTGGCCATTGGATCATCCAGAAAGCAAGCTTAAAAATAAAACAGGAAGGAAATATTAAGAAAGAAACTTTAATTGGCACAGATACTGCGTTGTTTTAGAATTGCCATGAACATCTGTGTTTTTTGTAAGATAAACAAAGAACATCTAGCTGTGCTTCTCTTACTTTCTGTTTTCTGTATCTATCAAAGCCTCAGTACTGTGGCTGCATGCCATCGTTCAAGGCTGTCAGTAAATTGTTAGTAACAGTAAGATAATCACAAAATCCCAAACATCTGGATAAGTTTTTCTCTTTCCTTTTCTCCTTTCTCCCACCATTTGCAGTCAGATGCAATTGCAACTAATGTGTGAAATTGAGCAAAATGTATTCAGCCACAGTTAAGGCTTTGATGGGTGACTGGGAACACTGAGAATTGACTTACTGCACCCTCCTTCCTTTCCCTTTGGGATTCTTAGAGGCTACCTGCATGGGACATGAGAACCAGAGCTGTGTTTAAGACACTGAGGTTCTTTAATGCTGCTATGCTACTCAGTAAATTAGTAAAATGGGACCAAAGTCTGTGTTTCCATGCTCTTTCCGCTTCAAAAGGCAAATGAATGAAATGTAGAATAGTCTAGATAACTGTGGGAATTCTAAAGGACTCATGTTTTCTTTATTTCTTGATTGCTTTTTTGTTTATATCTGCATGTCAGCCTAATTATTTTAGATGACTTGTTCAAGAGAATTAGTATTTTAAATTTCTTAGGAGGAAGCTTGGCACAGATAAGATGAATAGACTTGTGCCTTTTCCCTCTTGTTCTGACTGGTAATCTGGGCTCTGTCCTGTTAGGATAGCAGTTGATAGTGCTCAGCAATGCCAGAGATGCTTTTTTCTTCTCTCTCGCAGGTGTGAAGGGGGAAGGTACTGCTCACCTGCTGTATAATTCCTTTCTTTTTCATGTATAATATTATGGCCCCAATCCTGTAAATTGTTCCGTATGGGCCAACCTTGAGTCAGTTTGGGTCTGTGCAGGTACAGGGCTCTCCTCATATGGAGCAGTTTGCATGATTAGGGCCTAGGGACCTATGAAAGTATTTCCTTTTTCAGCACTTTAAAGCTTTGCACCTAAAACTGACATAGGAGAAGACAGTAGGACTGTAATTCTAATTTAAATATTTGAATAACCATTGCTCCTCTACCCTCTAAAATAAATAAGGTCAGATTAAGATTCCCTGGTCTATTTACCTAGGGATACAGGGACCTAGAACTGAAGCAAATTGAGCCAATGTCAGTAGTCTAACATTTGTTTCAACAATAGAGCTTCTGGTACCTTATAAAGATTTGGTTCCCTTCGTCATGCCCATAAGTGAGAAATTATACTGGTAATTTCATAAGGTAATTAAAGTAAATGTATGGACAGAGCAAATCTGAGGTCACAATAAGATGACAGAAATGTTGAGGAGTTTGCAGAAACCAGGTGGTTCTTGGTAGTTTTTTTGCATTTTAATTGTTTTTCTAATGGTTATATGCATCAAAGATATTCCAAAGTCTCCTTACAGTTCCATCTTCAAGAAGGACCTGAAGTGTGTGTCACAAGTTTAGAGTCTTAGCGAAAGGATTTCTCTGGAATAAGCCTAGAGCATAGATAGATCGTAAAATGGATGAAAAGTTTAGCAGGTTATAATGCTCAGCTAGGCTACAGCATAGTTAACAATCAGTATATTTAATATTAGGTCATTTTAGAGAGGTTTTCTGTATATATGTTGTGTGTATTTCTGTGTGTCAGAGAAAAGGCAGAAATGGCCTTAAAGCTTAGCATGTGCACTCATAGTAATCCATGTAAACAACTTCTCTGGTACAGAATTATCTGGTGATATGAGAAGAATATCTTCTGAAGGCAGAAAATATGCTACAGATCAGACAGTAAATATCACAGCAGTCAGATTAAGCTACTAGGCCAGGATTTCTAGAAGTGACTAGAGAGTTTGTGTGCCCAATTTGAAACAACCGAAAGAGGATGGATGTGCAGCATGCAGGTGCTCAGCCCTTTCTCAAACATGCAAGAAAAATGGGAGTTTCCTCACCACGTTCTTCACTTGTGTGGTGGGTTGTTTCAGTGGTCCCTTTTCTCCCCAGCCATCATGCCTTCTGCCCCTTTTGCCTTCTTGGGGGAGTCTCTGACATCAGGATAGTATTGTGGGGATTAACCTAGTCTAGATTCACTGCTTGGATTTATCAGGCCCATCTGGGAGTCCCTCCCTGAAATGATAGTAACTAGGAAGAAGCCATCTGTAGGCTTTTGATGAGCAACTGAACCTAGTTAGACTGACCTTTCGAGAGAGAGCCATGAAATAAGTACTTTGCTTAGGAACAGAGGGATAGAGGGTCTTGCTTAGCAGAAGTCTGGCAGGGAGTTCTGGAGCCATAAGAGCTGACCTGTTTATATTTTGTTTGGTATTTCAAGACTGTTAAGTTTTATGAAGGGAGAGGCGTTGCCTTGTCTACATTCCAAAGTTTCACTGCTTGTAAATATACCAGTATGTTAAAGTGGTACAACCCCCAATATGGAAACAGTTATCAGTATAAAAGTGCTTTATGCCAGCAAGCTATTCCTGTACAGGAAGAGAATAAGCTATAGGTATATAAGACATATACAGCAGCATAACCATTTCCACACTAGGGTTGTACCAGTATAATAATTTAGTTTTGAAAAAAAACAAAAAACCCAATGTACCCCTAATGAAAATAGTTATATCAGTGCACAAACTGTGTATCTGAAACCTTTACATTAATAGAGATTTCTTTTGTAGCCTGTCACTTTGATTATAAAATTGAATTCGCAGAGATAAAGTACCGTATTCATTTTATCTTGTTGCAATAGGCAGTCAGGGCTCCTAGTTAGCCACAATCAGCTACTGCAGAAAACAATGGAGAGTTCTCTTTTGGGTTACATCACTTATAAGGCTTCTGAATAAACCTCATTTATTGAAGAATCCTTTTGAATTAACTGATCAATAGACTAGCTTACATTTTAACACTAGCCAAAGGAAACATCAGTTGGAGTTAATTCAACATGACTAATTTAGAATCATGTGAGTTTCTCCACACATGAGGTCCTTTTTCGTTTAAGGATAAATGTACAGGTCCGTCCTCCCACCCCCCACTCAGAGCAGCAAAACTGCTGTTAGCAAAGAGGCTCTTTTAGATGGGCTTGTTTAACAATTTCCCCAGTAATCTCCATAAATTATGATAATACTTAGCATTTACAGTGCTTTTCATTCATAGATCTTAAAGGTAGCTAAGTGTTATCATCACCATTTTTCAGCAATAGTGGCTAAGTGGTTTGTTAATGTGATATTTAGTGTTCTAATTAATAGTGAATTTAACTATTTTCTTTTCTACTTATGCTGTTGCCAGATGTCAAGATTGCTAATTCTGTTGCTGCTAATGTCAGTGCTGGATATGGATCCAGCTATTTCTGGCTCGTGTGTGATTCAAGGTTTTCTCCTTTGATTTGGGAAGGGGAAGTGTTGTTTGGGTTTTTGGAAAGTGCCTTGCCCACTTGCTGGGTGCAAACAGATACAGCATCTTGTTTGGAATCAAATGACGACTTGTGTAGCAAGATCTGTTTAATTTCCTTAACGTCTTGAGTCACCTTTTATGAAAATGATTATTTTTACAAAGCCATAGGCATACATGGCACTTTGCAGCTCAAATAAAAATACAAGCTCTTGCCCTTAAACATTTACAGTCATAAATATTAGACCTGATTCTGCAGTCCTTATTCACAGGAGTAGTGTCATTGACTCTTTAATGAAACTTTACTAAATCCTTTAAACAGCTTTTTCTAATATCAAGAGACTGACCCCGCCTCCAAACTCTCCCCGGGGGGGAGGGAAGTGTGTTTAAAAACCGATTCAAAAATTCCAGTAGGGTGTTATCCCATTCTTTGCACAGATTAATTTAATGTATGGCATCAGACTTAGAATCAGTGATGAAAGCTGAAACCATGAACAAAGTTAAAATATGTATGTATATATTTTTAGAAATTATGTACATTATACAGTAGCACTGGGAAATTTTTGTTCTGATTACTTGATGGCTGTTTAAACTAGAGCTGTAAAGACCAATATTGGGTATGTCTTCACTGCAGAGTTAGCCTTCCCCAACTCCCTTCCTGTCTACACACAAACTTCTCACCTGTATTTAGTGGTGCTTTCAACCTGGATTAATTGGCATGTCTGTGGGTATGGATTAAAACTTTATAGTGAGGACTCTAAGCTAAACCACTCAGGAGTTGATAGTTCTCCACTGCCTTCCCAAAATTCCCCATGTGTGCCTAGAAGGGATAGACAGGTTCTTCTACAACTTAATATGAAAGAATTGTAGAGAAGCTCAGCTTACTGCAGCCCAAAAGAGCCCTGGGATATGCCCCTACAAATCCTAATGACACATACAGATGAGTGTAGCACTAGTGAGGTTGTAGTAATTCAGGTATGGCTCTGCAGTGTGGCTACTCACACGTGGGCTAGGCTAACTTAGGTGCTCAGACCTGAATGCCAGTCACCCGAGCTACATTTTTAGTGAAGACATATATCCTAAGTGAAATACTTGAGTAACGAAAAGAAGTAGCTCCAACCTATGCTATATCTGGAGAGTTTGGTCATGATTACTGGTTAATCAAAACTCAGGATTTGCTATGGGCACTTTGTAATCCATAACACACTGAGGGAGGAGAACTGATAAACTGTTAATACAACAAGGTACAGAAGGAGAGTAGATAGACTTGTGGTTAAAGCGTAATACTAGGAGTTGTGAGGTGTGGTTCGTATTTCTGGCTCTACCATAAATAGTCATTTAACCTCTGGGATTCAGTTTCTCCATTTGTAAAATGGGGATAATGCTTTCCCACCTAAAATGGATGTTGAGGATTAACTCAGTAATGCTTGTAAAATGCTTGGAGATCGTTGGATGGAAAACTCTTAAGTGCATTGTACTTTTTTTTAAGTAGGAGAGAAGTGGTGAACGAACTGCTCAGTGAAAGTTTTACCTTAGCAGCTTTGTGATGGATCCATCCATATTTTTTCTTTGACTTTTGTGCAAAAAATTAAAACAGTATGAACTTGGAGCCATGAATATTTGTGTTGTGAGAAGGGGAAATGTATATCCTGGACAAACATTTAAAATGATGCTCTTTGGTAATCCTCAAATTCAAGTGCTCTTTCTATCTTCCCCCACTATTCAGGTAGACAATAGGCTTGAGGGCTCATGGGACACAAGAGAGAAGATTGTGGCTTTTGGCTTTGATTTCTGCTATTGGTCAGTTGATCCTGAAGATCCTAAATATGCATCTCAGGAAGTGGTGAGTAATGTTTCAATTCTCCGTGTGTGTCCTGTTTTGTCCTTTATTATTGTGTTTGGTGAGAAGGTGGGGAGGATATAAACCCTCAGTAACCAAGTTTGAGAGTCTAGTATTTGATTTATTTTTCCTAGGATCATCTTTTTCTTATCCTGTTGATGATATATCACTACTGTATCCCCACTGTGGTAACATCACAGTCCTTAATTTAAAATAAAAGTACTGGAGTACTCTTTGTACTAGTTGATAGACATCACTTTGACTGTGTCATCAGCTTTCTGATGAGCGCTCATGATCTGAAAAGACAAGAAGCCTGAGGGACTCCAGTTAAAGCAATGAAAAATAATTGGGGGTCAGATTCTAGAGGGAGAAAATGATGGTACTTTATATAAGTGCTGACCACAATCCCAAACTTAGTCCACAGAATCAGAGTAGCTCGATGTTTCTACTGAAATTATCAGCAATGAAGTGACATTTTAAATGGCAGCATTAAACTTCAATGTTAACACCACATTGTTTTGAACAATACTAGATTAACTCTGAGCATTTAATTAGAGAATCAGAAATCTCTCATACCAACCAGCACTCTTCCTAGTTTGATAGTCCAAGATTTGTTTGGTTAAATACAAAGGTCATAGGGATATGTGTATTCAAAAAACCCAAAAATTATAAGGTTCACTTTCTTTTTTTCAGTAACCCAGAGGTTCTTGTAAAATGACAAGTAATTATGGGAAAACAGCCCCTACTTTCTCCAGACATATCCTATCTGTGTGCATTCAGTGCTATCTGCTGACAGTAGTGATTAAAACATGTTTTTACTGCTCTTTGCTACTGATAGACTTGAAGAGCCAACACATCTAACAGGTTGCTGTATCTATTTGATCTTGTCCATCAGTAGAATTGTTTACTAAATTCCAATCATTATACCTGTGCAGGCCTGTTGCAGACAATGGAGTCACACAGGTGTCACTGAGGACCAAATTAGCCCTGCAGAACCTGTTCTATTGGTGATGATGTGCACAGTACCTAGCTTTACTCTGAGTCGATGCTGAATTTGCAAAGTGGCAGTTACAAAAATTATGGATCTGCCAAGGAGAAACCTAGCACAGCAGGGTGGGAGGAGGCTATTGGGTATTTTGTTGCAGCTCCTTGATTCTCTGGGTGGCTCTGTGCTGGCTGCAGCTCTAACCAAAATTAGAGCATCCTGACGATTGTGCCAACCTTTGTCAGCTTGCAGTAGTCCCCAAAGAACTGTAATCCAGCTAAGGATAGCCAGAGCACCATGCCTCTAACATTCTCCCTAATCCACCTGCTACAATCATAGAATCGTAGGACTGGAAGGGACCTCAACAGGTCATCTAGTCCAGTCCCCTGCACTCATGGTAGGACTAAGTATTATCTAGACCAGTGGTTCTCAACCAGGGGTTGGCCGTGAGCTGCTTTCAGGTGGCCACAGGGCCCCATGGCTGAAGCCCGGCACCCCAAGCCCTGGCACCCCCATGGGACTGAAACCAGGAGTGGAGCTGCAGGGTCCCCTGAGCCCCAGTGACACCCCCCCCCCAACTGGGGCTAAAGTTCTGAGCCCGGCACCCCCCATGGGGCTGAAGCGAGAAATGCGGGGCTGAAGCCCTGAGCCCTGGCATCTCAGAGGGGCTGAAGCTGGGAGCATACCATGGGGCTGAAGCCCAGAGCCCTGGTGCTCTTGTGAGTCTAAAGCCCAGAGTCCCAGCACCCTGCAGGGCAGAAGCCTTAGCTCCCCCCAGCCCTGGCACCCTGTGAGGCTGGAGCCCTGAGCTCCCCTCTGCCCCCAGCACCCCGTGGGACTGAAGCTCTCAGCTCCTCCCCACAGCCCTGTCACCTCTCACTCAGTGGCTGAAGTCCAGAACTCTGAGGCCTCCCTCCCCCTTTGGCTGAAGCCATGAGTCCTAAGGTTCTCCCCCCACCCTGAAATGTAACCCCTGATCTAGACCATTCCTGACATGTGTTTGGAAATTTTTAAGAGCAGGTTAGACAATGACAGAGATTGCACAACCTCCTTAGGCAATTTATTCCAGTAGTTAACCACCCTGACAGCTAGGAAGTTTTTCGTAATGTCCAACCCAAACTGTCCTTGCTGCAATTTAAGCCCATTGTTTCTTGTCCTCAGAAGTTAAGGAGAACAATTTATCTCCCTCCTCCTTGTAACAACCTTTTATGTGCTTGAAAACTGTTATGTCCCCTCTTAGTTTTCTGTTCTCCAGACTAAACAAACCCAATTTTTTCAATATTCCCTCATAGGTCATGTTTTCTAGGGCTTTAATAATTTTTGTTGCTCTTCTCTGGACTTTCTCCAATTTGTCCACATCTTTCCTGAAATGTGGCACCCAGAACTGGACACACTATTCCAGGTGAGGCCTGAGTAAAGCGGAAGAATTACTTCTTGTGTCTTTCTTACAACACTCCTGTTAATACATCCCAGAATGATGTTTGCTTTTTTTGCCAGTGTTACACTCTTGACTCATATTTAGCTTGTGATTCAATATGACCCCCAGATCCCTTTCTGCAGTACTCCTTCCTAGGCAGTCATTTCCCATTTTGTATGTGTGCAACTGGAGGTTCCTTCCTAAGTGGAATACTTTGCATTTGCCCTTGTTGAATTTCATCCTGTTTACTTCAGAACATTTCTCCAGTTTGTCTAGATCATTTTTAATATTAATCCTATCTTCCAAAGCACCTGCAATCCCTCCTGGTATTGTCCATAAACTTTATAAGCGTACTGTCTAAACTTTATAAGTGTACTGTACTTATCTAAATCAATGGGGGTAAGTGGTGAGGTGGAGCAAGAGCTGGGTCAACTGGCCACATGCCACTACTTTCCAGGGTGTTTGCACTATCAGAGCATTGTCGATGGGCAGGAATGCACCAGAGAATCTGACTCTTAATCTTTTTATGTTTGAATTGAACACTTGATATAGATAGATGGTAAACAAAGAATCCAGGATGCCTTTTTACAAGGTCCCTATTCAGAATAGAGCCACACTTTAATTATTGTTAAGGGAAAGATTTAAATATGAAGGAATTTAGAACTGATAGAGTGTTGTCTGGGTTATAGTTCCCAGATCTGACCCTTGGCAGAGCTGCTTTAATGTAGTACTCTTAATATATTCTCATATTAGTTCCTAATATAATTGGGGTTGGGAGTCTATCTGTGGGCTCACTGAGCAAAGAAACTTTGCCCTTACTTGCAAATGGAATGGGAGATGGAGTCAGTCCAACATGCCTTCCCACAGATAGGGAAATTAAGCCATTAAGAGTCCACTTACTCTTTCTCCTGAGTGGCTGGGTGTTGAAGGCAGCTATCACTCTGCTCCTAAAGAGGAGAAAGCCCAGTCAAAGGTTTCTACTGAAGATCTGTAATCAAAGTAGGGCATTTTGGCAGCTGAGGAATTGTGAAGACAGTAAAAGCAAAAGGTCTTCTACATCTGCCCTTTTCTCTAAAATGGGTTTTAAGTGACCTTTGCTTCTACTTTAAAAGTTAAAATTTGATGAGATATGCCTCATTTGTCAGTGTTGTTTTCCCCCCTTAAAAGTGACCTCTCCAACAATTAAATGGGGCGGGAAGGAGCTTCTTTTCTGTGTGCCTTGCTGTGAACACTGACTTCGGTTTCCTCTCATCTTTATAACCATACAATAAGAAACATTTTCTTGCGTAGAACTGTTATCAATGTAGTTGGCTTTATAGCTAGGATGCTTTTGCATAAGCATTGATAAATACAACCCACTATGTCCTCTTTATCTCCACTGATGAAAGTTTGCCACATAAATTCAGCATTGGCTAGGGCAATGAAGTACTCTTCATACTTCTAAAACAATATTACAAATAAAGGAGAGTTTAAAATGTACCATAAAGTGGCCTTGTGTAGTCACTGAATGTACCTGGTACCCCCCCTCTCCCCCGCAGGCTGAGGCATAGGACTGGTCACCGGAGCTGATGCTGCCACATATGCAGCACGCAGCTGCCTAGGGCACATGGTGCCCTATGCAGCTGTGTATGCTGCATATGCCTAAAGACAGCCTTGGATATTGGTGCTGCGCCATGTGCCTGTTAGTGTTACTTGCAAGCCAGTGGAATGTCTGGCTTTTAAAAGAACAACATTGTATTCAGCAGCAAGGAAATGCAAAATGAACGGGTTTAAAGATGGGTTGGTGCTCTGAGGGACTTGGGACAGTGAGTGAATTTCTGTCACTAATTTCCCCAATGGTTTTAGGATTTTTATAGCACATGTAATATGTAGTTCATAAGCGGATGCTGGAGAAATGTGCTTGCTTTTGTGAGTTTCAGACCCCTAATATTGTTTGAATGAAGTTCTTTGTGTTTAATTCCATGTTTTAAATCAATACTCTGTCACTGAGTACATACAGATTCAGTTTCCTAGCGGCTTCCTTATTTTAGTGATATTATCAGCGACTAAAGGAATTAAATAACACTGCCATACAGTAAAGCTTTCTTTTATAAGTTTGCCTGCAATCACTGTATTTCCTTACAGTGAAGTCTTGTTGTGCCAACTGTTATCGCAGGGGCTTGGTTTATTAGCTGAATGATGAAAATACTCTACCTTCAGGCATCTTTCTTGAGAATACTGTCTCTAAAAAAGCTGTGTCCCTTCTTGTCTTCCGGATGAGATGTCAAAACAAGTTCCTAACAACTTCTAGTCATTATAGAGATCCAATGGCAATGATAAGAGTAGGGGTATACATCCCTGTATCTAGGCCAAATTCCAACTCTTTCAATTTATAATCTGCCTCTGTAACCTTCTCCTGCAGTTACCCTTGTATGTGGTATTCATTTCAGGTTCTGTAGTATTAAACAGTTGCTGTGTTGTGCTCCAGAGATGGCTACACTTCATAATATTATTATATATTCCTGTATCCCTTTCAAAACCACCTGTGAAGTAAGTGAGACTTAAGGTGTGTCTACACTTCCATCTGGGGTGTGTGATTCCTAGCGTGAGGAGACGTACTCATGCTAGCTTTCATGGAGCTAGCGTGCTAAAAATAGAATGCAGCTGCAGTAGCATGAGCTGTAGGAGGGGTAGCTGCCCCAAGTGCATTCCCATCAGAGATGCTAGGTATGAATTTAAGGTGACTAGCCCCTTCTGCTGCTTGTTCTGCCACAGCCACATTCTATTTTAAGGTGTCAGAGTGGTAGCCATGTTAGTCTGTATCAGCAAAAACAACGAAGAGTCCTTGTGGCAGCTTAGAGACTAACAAATTTATTTGGGCATAAGCTTTCGTGGGCTAGAACCCACTTCATCAGATGCATGGAGTGGAAAATACAGTAGCAGGTATAAATATACAGCACATGAAAAGATGGGAGTTGCCTTACCAAGTGGGAGGTCAGTCTAACGAGACAATTCAATTAACAGCAGAATACCAAGGGAGGAAAAATCACTTTTGTAGTGGGAATGAGAGTGGCCCATTTTAAACAGTTGACAAGAAGGTGTGAGTAACTTGCTTACTATTTTTAGCATGCTAGCACAGGGTTGATCAAACATCCGGCTCGTCAGACCTTTTAATCCGGCCCTCAGCTCACACCAAGGAGTGGAGTCAGGGGCTTGCCCTGCTCTGCGCGGCTCCCAGGAAGCAGCCGGCATGACCCCCCTCCGGTTCCTACGTAATACGCGGAGGTGTGGCCAGGCGGCTCTGTGCATTGCCCTGTCCACAGGTGCCGCCCCCGCGGCTCCAGGCCAATGGGAGCTATGGGGGCAGCACCTGCGGACAGGGCAGCGCGCCCAGAGCCACCTGGCTGTGCCTTTGTGTAGGAGCCAGAGTTGGGACATGCTTCCAGGAGGTGCTTGAGGTATGCACTGCCCAGAGCCTGCCTCACTGCGACCCAGTCCCCAGCCCTGATTTTTCCCCCCCCAGCTCTCTGAACCCCTCAATCCCAGCCCGGAGCCCCCTCTTGTACCCCGGCCCCACCCAAAGCCTGCACCCCCAGGCAAAGCCCTCACTCCCCCCCCCCCCATGCCCCAACACCCTGACCCATCCCAATCCCCCTCCTGCCCTCTGAGCCCCTCGGTGCTGGCCCGGAGCACCCTCCTGCACCCCAAACCCCTCATCTCCAGCCCCACCCCAGAGCCTGCACCCCCAGCTGGAACCCTCACACACACACACACCCCTGCACCTCAACTCCCTGCCCCAGCCCTGATCCCCCTCCCATCCTCCGAACCCCTCGGTCCCAGCCTGGAATATTCTCCTGCACCCCAAACCCTTCATCCTCAGCCCAGGGCCGGCTCCAGGTTTTTTGCCGCCACAAGCAAAAAAAAAAAAAAAGCCGGAGTGAGTGCCGCCCCTTGAAACTGGTGCCTAGAGCCAGCCCTGCCCCATCCCAGAGCCCGCACCCTCAGCCAGAGCCCTCCCCCATGCCCCAACCCCCTGTCCTAGCCTGGAGCCCCCTCCCTCACTCTAAACTCCTCATTTCTGGCTCCACCCCAGAGCCCGCACCCCCAGCCGGAGCCCTCACCCCCTCCTGCACCCCACCCCCAATTTCATGAACATTCATGGCCCGCCATACAATTTCCATATCCTGATGTGACCCTCAGGCCAAAAAGTTTTCCCACCCCTGTGCTAGCTCGATGAAAGCTATCTCCGGTGTCTCCTCAAGCTAGGAATCGCCTCCCCCAAGCTCCAAGTGTAGACATACCCTTAATTAGATAATGCTTATGTAAAGTGCTGTAAAAACCTTGGATGACAGTTGCTAGGAAGTGTAAACTTGTTATTTGAAAAACACTCTCCGTTGTGTTCCTTTCCTGACTTGCATTTGTTAAACTGTGAACAGTTGCCATCCACAGTAGAATCTAAACCACAATATTTATTACTCTTAATATGTTTGTGTTAATGTTCCCTTCATCTTTTTTTAATTTAAGAGATGGGGAAAAGTATGATATGATATTTTTTCTCCCTTGGTAGCTTATACTGTTTGTAACGTGATACATAAACCTGAAGAGAAGTTAAATGACACAAGGGAGAAAACACTCAATATCCACATAACATACTTTATGCCCTCATTTAACAAAAAGAAAAATGACACCACATCTGCAAGTGCTTATGCCTTTTGAAAACATAAAATAAGTGTGGTTCTTAAATGTAATTTTATTTTTAATATAGTGCTCTATATTTTTATTTTTCAAGGTGCTGTTCAAATAGTAATTATTCTTCTGAGCTGAGACTAGATCTCAGTTTTCCTGAGTTGCACTCTTGTGCTCTGACTATAAACTATCTTACCTTTCTGAAAGATGGCGAGGTTGCTCATCATTGTCCCAGTGGCAGCTCCCCTCCCCGCCCCGCCCCACCTTGCCTCCGCCTCCTCCTCCTCCCCCTCCCCTGAGCGTGCTGTGTGCCCGCTTTTTCCCCTAGCTCCCAGCTCTTGCACCACGAAACAGCTGTTTAGCGCGGCAAGCGCTGGGAGGGAGGGGGAAGAGGGGGACCGTGGGAAGAGGCATGGCTGGGGTGGGGATTTGGGGAAGGGGTCCAATAGGGGCGGGGAAGGGGTGGAGTTGGGGCGGGGACTTTGGGGCAGGGGTGGGGAAAGGGTGGAGTCAGGGCGGGGCCGGGATGTGGGGGCACAAGCACCCACCAGCGCCAGGGAAAGTTGGCGCCTATGAACCCAGAGAGACAAAGGATTCCCACCTTGGGCCAAAGCTATAAAAGGGGGTGGAGCAGAACAAGGGGGCTGCCAGTCATGAGAAATCCCCTAATTACCACCTGAGCTGGAACTAAAGGATTGTACCAAGGGAAAGGATTGGGCCCAGACTAAGAAGGAGTCTAGTCTGTGAAAGAAGCTTATTGGAACATCTCTGAGGGTGAGATTTACCTGTATTCAGTTTCTTAAATGTATTAGGCTTAGACTTGCGTCTTTTGTTTTATTTTGCTTGGTAACTTACTTTGTTCTGTCTGTTATTACTTGAAGCCACTTAAATCCTATTTTTTATACTTAATAAAATCACTTTTGTTTATTAATTAACCCAGAGTAAGTGATTAATACCTGGGGGAGCAAATGGCTGTGCATATCTCTCTATCAGAGTTATAGAGGGTGGACAATTTATGAGTTTACCCCATATAAGCTTTATACAGACTAAAACAGATTTATTTGGGGTTTGGATCCCATTGGGAACTGGGTGTCTGGGTGCTGGAGATAGGTGACTTGCTGAGCAGTTTTTGGTTAAAGTATGCAGCTTTGGGGGCGTGGACCAGACCTGGGTCTGTGTTGCAGCAGACTAGCGTGTCTGGCTCAACAAGGCAGGGTTCTGGAGTCCCAAGCTGACAGGGAAAACAAGCTCAGTGGTAGTTTCAGCACATCAGGTAATAGTCCTAAGGGGGTCTCTGTGACTGAACCCGTCACAATGGGGAAAGACTAAACTATAATTTCTTCAGTGATTGGGCATCACTTGTGGATTTGATAGTAATATTTTGAACTCTGTAGCTCGCTCCTCCTTTAGGAGGATATCAAAGTGCTTTACAAAAAATAAGCTTCACAAAAGTCCTTTGAGGTATATCAATATTGTGTTCCCTTTACAGATGGTTTAATAATCAAAAGTCTCCAATTTTGGTTGCTTCAGTTTTTGGGTGGCCAATTTGAGGCCTGATTTTTCAGAGGTACTGAGTGTCTGCAGCCAACATTGACTTCGGATTGAGTTGAAGGTTTCCAGCTGCTTTTACAGGTGGTTAAGGCACAGGTTCAATCCTTGTTGCTGCCTTAGACATTGCAAAGAAGAGTCAAAATGCCCGGAAAAGCAGGACACACGGTGACTACTACTTCTAGGGACTGTTCCTGTGTAAGAGGAGGAGAAAATCCAAGAACTATTCTCTGAGATGAGCTATCAGTGGGGAGCAGGAAAGGAGACATCCCTATGCCCATTATGCTGGGGGGTATCTGGAGAAAAGGACCAGGTGTCTGGGCAGCATGTCCAGGGAAGAGTCTGTCAATAGTGTATCTGGGAGTAACCCTCCCCACCCAGGGCCACAGACTCAGTGGGGCTTGCCCTGGTATGCTAAAAATAGCTGTGTAGATACTGCTTTGATGTTGCAACTAAGGTTGGAGGTCAGGCTCTTAAATCCAGGGGCTGGGCTCAGTAGTTTGCTCCCAGATTTAATGTAGACATACTCTAAAGGTCAGGGAAGCATGTACAGGGGAGAGGAGGACCAGAAATGAAGTGAAATGAAGAATAAAAGGAAACCCATTTTTCTTTTTCAAAAAATGTAATAAAAACAGCTAAAATACATGCATACTTTCCTCATCTTACATGGCCATATAAACAATTGCTGTAGCTGCCACAGGGAAATTGTGCAGTTGTAAGTGGGAGGTGTCTTTTGCGATGTGGTTATACTGTGGAAAAAGTTTGAGAACCCCCTTTCTAACTACTATACCACATTCCTTCTCCTTCTATGCCTATTCTGATATTGCTCACCTGGGGCAAACCATGTTCTCTCTTCTCTGTGGGCTCAGTAAGCCTTGATAGCTGCAGAACTAGTGTGATTGCACGTGGGAGGAGCCTACACAGAGGATCGGCACCCCTGGGTAGAGAAGCACAGTTCCACAAGGTCTCCCTGCATTCCCATGTGAAGGAGTTCTTTGGGGATAGTCCAAGGATGGTGATCCATGACTATGTGGATCCAACAGCCAAAGCCCCTTCCAGCATAGGGGGAAGTAACAGCTGGAGCAGCTACTGCCCATTCTTTGTCAACCTTTGTGAACCTCCCAAGCATGCAACTTGAATAAACAGGTTGTGCCTTGCATTCAGGCTTTGACTATTGGAGTGAGAGAGGAAATAAGCTAACTGATAGAGAACTCTTTAGAAAGAGGTAAAAGGTGTTCTCAGAAAACTCTCATCCTTGCACCCCATTCCAAACAAGGAAGAACAAAGAGGGGGTGAGGTTTTTAGGCTCTTCTGTGGTGGATAACACCAAAAATTCAGCCATCATTGGTCACTGTGTAATGATTAGGGTTGTCACTTAATAGGAACAAATGATGTACTGTACCTTCCATTTTCTAATGAAAACACATGCAGCCCTATGAAGCAATAACTTACTGTTTACTTTCTGATGTCTTTGTAAAGGAGTCTGACAAGTATTATGGACAAATGCTGGTATTGCCTCATTGTCCAGTACACCTCTACCCCGATATAATGCGACCCGATATAACACGAATTCGGATATAACGCGGTAAAGCAGTGCTCCGAGGGGGCGGGGCTGCGCACTCCGGTGGATCAAAGCAAGTTCAATACAACGCGGTTTCACCTATAATGCGGTAAGATTTTTTGGCTCCTGAGGACAGTGTTATATCGGGGTAGAGGTGTACTTTACACAAGCAAGTTCAGGCTTGCTGCTTAATTTGTATTGTTTAGCAATCGGTACTTCCAGACCTAAATTTTAAATATTTGTTTACAAGACACCTTTTTAACTGTGGTATTTAAATTGTAATGGATGTCTATGCTAGTAGAGAGAAAGGTGCTTAAGTCTCATGGCTTTGATTTAAAGCTCTAGCAATGAGGATTAATGAATGTTTCCTCAAATGCATCATAGCTCAGTGAGGGCAGGGAAAAACACTTAACAGTTGGGTAACTTCTGTAAATGCCTATTTATGCACAGACTGCAGAAAGTGACATCCAGCTTGATCATATGCCAGGACATTTTTTTCGGTTTAAAGAAACAACAGGATTATACTAAAGACATGTTGTAGACGTGCAAGGGGATAAGAAGCAGTTTCTCTTAGGTATTCCTGGGAATTGGGAAGCTCTAGATCAGGGGTCTCAAACACACGGCCCGGGGGCCGCATGCGGCCCGCGGGGTTGTTTTCTGCGGTCCCCTCCCAGCGTTTACCTAGAGTGGCTCCAGCCCGACACGCACCGGGGGAAGGGCAGGCTCCCTGCCTGCCCTGCCCCCTCCTGCTCCGGGAAGCGGCCGGAACGTGGGGAAGAGGGGGCACAGGGCTCTGTGTGTTGCTGTTGCTTCAGGCAGCGCCCCCAGCAGCTCCCATTGGCCGCAGTTCCCCGTTCCCGGTCAGTGGGAGCTGCTGGGGGTGGTGCCTGAAGCAACAGCAACACACAGGGCTTGTCTATACTTACCGCGCTGGTTCGGCGGCAGGCAATCGAACTTCTGGGTTCGATTTATCGCGCCTAGTCTGGACGCGATAAATCGAACTCAGAAGTGCTCCCCGTCGACTCCGGTAATCCTGCTCGCCGCGAGGAGTACGCGGAGTCGACGGGGGAGCCTGCCTGCCGGGTCTGGACGGCGGTAAGTTCGAACTAAGGTACGTCGACTTCAGCTACGTTATTCACGTAGCTGAAGTTGCGTACCTTAGTTCGATTTGGGGGTTTAGTGTAGACCAAGCCACAGACCCCTGTGCCCCTCCTCCCCTAGGTTCCGGCCACTTCCCGGAGCGGTGCGGGGACAGGCAGACAGGCGGCCTGCCCTGCCCCCGGTGCATGTCGGGCCGGAGCCCGCCTCCCGAGCCCCTCCTGCAGCCCAACCCCCTGCTGTACCCTGCACCCCTCATGCAGCCCAACCCCCTGCTGTACCCCACACCCCTCCTGCACCCCACACTCCAACTCCCTGCCCTGAGCCCCCACCACACCCCACACTCCTCCTGCCCTCCCTCACGGGTGCTGTGGGGGAGGCAGGCTACAGCATGCAGCCCAGGATCCCCGCTGGAACTGGTGGGGTGGGAGGGGTGTGGGCGGTGGCATGCAGCCTGGGACCCCTGCTCATGCTGGGGTGGGGGGGAGGGCGTGGACCCCTGCTGCTGCTGGGGAGCGGTTGGTGGGGCTGGCAGGTTCCCTACCTGGCTTCGACCAGCATGTCCCTGCAGCTCCTGGTGGGGTGGAAGGGGCAAGGGGGCTCTACACGCTGCTCCCACCGCAAGCGCTGGCTCCGTAGCTCCCAGTGGCTGGGAACCGCAGCCAATGGGAACTGTGGGGGTGGCATGCAGAGCCCCCTGGTCCCTCCACCTTGGAGCTGTAGGGATATGCTGGTGGGAGCTGGGGGCAGCCAGCACCGGCTGCTGCAGAGGTCACGGCAAGTAACGGAATCCATGACTTCTGTGACCGACACGCAGCCTTAATTATAGGCCATATTCTTGTCATTGTGATTTAACCGCTCCCCAAACCTGTGTACTACTACACTACAAAACCTGTGCTAATGTGCAGCTATAATCTGTATGGAGGCTAATTGAAACAAGATTATTCCTGCTAGGAGCTAGAATATCTGTGAGCTTCTGCACAGGGTTCTTTGTCCTCATGTGACATATACTAACAAATGTGTAGTTTGTCATTTGATTGGTAGCCCCTGCTCTCTCAGTTGCAGCTGTACAGGAGTGTTTGAGGTGTCGTCTCTTTTTGGGTTTGAGGGAGCCAGAATTTGGAAGATTAGCTTCCCCCCTGTGCACTTGCAACTACTGGTGGGCATCCCTAAACAGCATGTGCCAAAATATAGTCCTACACTTATAAAGCAGCTCTGCTAGAATCCTGTTAACTAGCTGTCATTAGTAAAATTTACTGTTAGAAAATGTTGCCTCATGTTTTGGTTTCTAATAATTGTCTTTCAACTCGTAAAAACATACACATGAAACACCCAGTAGTGACTTGACTTGTGTTAAGACAGTAATGAAAACACTACAGTTAAAAGAGCGAAGGAAGCCATGTTTAATTTTTAATGTGACACTAATTTGGCAGTTTATACTATCTGTCCTTTTTAAGTTGGCGGGGGGGGGGGAGGGGGGGAGGGGGAGGAAAGCACCCTGTGACACACAACCATCTATCTAATGGAGTACATTATTGATGTTTTTGTTTTTAAATTGTCCATTGAGGATTTGTTTTATTTTGCACCCTAAGGACAGAAATGGCCATTACTGAAGACAGGCACATAGTGACTCAACACAGATTATATATGAAAACAAAGAAATCACGAACATTTGTGAAAGTTAGTTTCTGAGATTTTTACGCTCCTCGTTCTGTTTTAAAATGATTGTGCTAGTTTTGACCAAAACTTCACATGCCCAAAAAGCACAGCTTGGTTTTGTGTCCTAATTCCAGCTAAGCAAGTGGTGGGGCAGGAGGGAAGATAATTCTGCCCCCTTCCCTCCAACGCATAATTGAAGCCTGAACAGAAGAGATGCTGTTTGCCTCACAAACCATCCTATTTGAAGCCATGTACAAGGCCTTCATTGATATCGCAGGATCTTAATTTTACACTGATACAGTTTAGATATAACTTGCATATTGAAAGAATGTAGAAAGTTACAAACAATATCTGGAAAACACATTGATTTGTTTAATATTATTTTCTATCCTTAATAATAGGTCACTATTCAGTTTTTTTCATGACACCACACTCATGTTTATATGGAACTCTCATTGAGAAATTTTTCACTTCTAAATAAGTTACGAGTTTTTTCCTCCATCCCTTCATTGTGTGAAATGCACCTTTGTAGTTCTTGTAAAATCTTAAGGTTAAAATGCATCTCCTCTCTGATTTGTGCTTTTAAAACAACAAATTGTATCAGAAATCAAGAGCTTTCAAATCCTTCTGTTTTGGGGAGTGGAGAGGGGGAGAGAGGAAAGAGCAGACTGTGGGTGTAAATGGCATTTTCTCATGAAATATTTGCAAAGCAGTGAGCATTCTATCCTTGGCATAGTTTTGGTTGGAGGGAAACAAACAGAAGTGAAAAGGAGACCATGATTTAAGAAAAAGGCTTTTTGTGGAATAATTGGATCAGTATGTAATGAATTGCACTGGAGGGAGGGAAATCACCACCATGAGCATTTTAGTTCTCTGATGTCTCCTCTGCCAACAACACAGCTGCTGCTTTCAATAGTCATTTAAATGGGTTGGATTTTAGAGGAATACGGTCAATCTTCTGGCTATATCAAGCTGTCTTCCCTCTCCAGAAAATTTAATTGGGAATTTTAATAAATAATCTTGAAATTCAGAGAAGATTTCATTAAGGCCAAAAAAAGCCTTTTGTAATTTAGTATCAGGGTGACAGTGTTTAGGGGTTATGAAAGGAGGAAGAAATACAAATGGAAAAACATTAGTTGTAAACAATTAGTTTATGAAGCTATTAAAGGAGGAAACAATCACATGTAAGTTTGCATACAAATATAAATAAAATGCATACATTTCAAAATATGAAGTATAAAAAGGAGAAATGGGGGTATGGAGTATAAAAGGGGAACAAATAGAGAATCAAACGGTCACATAATCAGTGATATGAATATTCAGAAAAAATGGTCTAATGCTGCAGTATTTGCATACAAATACAAGTATTTACAGGCACTGACTATTGATTATTGGATGCCTAGATTAAGCCAGATGCATAGATTATGTGTAGAAGAAAAAGCCAATAATGGAGTTTTTCCTGCTGCTTCCAGTTCTAGGCAAATCACCTTACCTCCCTATGCCTCAGTTTCTCATCTGGAAAACACTGACAAACACTTATATCATGGGTGTTGTGAAGATGAATTAGTTAATATTTACAGAACACTTTGAACTTGTGAAGCACTATAAGTGCTATATGTTGTTAGTAACTTTTTTTAGCAGCTGTACATTACAATATTGTCCACAGATGTGAAAGGGTTGCTTTTGTCATCAACCTCCATTTTATGAAAAGTGTGGGTGGTAGTTGTTTATGTTGCTGTAATATATGAGGGTTGAGGCAACATTGTACTAGGGCCTGTAAAAGCATATAACAAAATCATGATTCTTGCCTCATAGAATCATAGAATATCAGGGTTGGAAGGGACCTCAAGAGGTCATCTAGTCCAACCCCCTGCTCAAAGCAGGACCAATTCCCAACTAAATCATCCCAGCCAGGGCTTTGTCAAGCCGGGCCATAAAAACCTCCAAGGAAGGAGACTCCACCACCTCCCTAGGTAACGCATTCCAGTGCTTCACCACCCTCCTAGTGAAATAGTGTTTCCTAATATCCAACCTGGACCTCCCCCCTGCAACTTGAGACCATTGCTCCTTGTTCTGTCATCTTCCACCAGTGAGAACAGCTGAGCTCCATCCTCTTTGGAACCCCCCTTCAGGTAGTTGAAGGCTGCTATCAAATCCCCCCTCATTCTTCTCTTCTGCAGACTAAACAATCCCAGTTTCCTCAGCCTCTCCTCATAAGTCATGTGCTCCAGACCCCTAATCATTTTTGTTGCCCTCCGCTGGACTCTTTCCAATTTTTCCACATCCTTCTTGTAGTGTGGGTCCCAAAACTGGACACAGTATTCTAGATGAGGCCTCACCAATGTCGAATAAAGGGGAACGATCACGTTCCTCGATCTGCTGGCAATGCCCCTACTTATACAGCCCAAAATGCCGTTAGCCTTCTTGGCAACAAGAGCACACTGTTGACTCATATCCAGCTTCTCGTCCACTGTGACCCCTAGGTCCTTTTCTGCAGAACTGCTACTTAGCCATTCGGTCCCTAGTCTGTAGCAGTGCATGGGATTCTTCCGTCCTAAGTGCAGGACTCTGCACTTGTCCTTGTTGAACCTCATCAGGGTTTTTTTGGCCCAATCCTCTAATTTGTCTAGGTCCCTCTGTATCCGATCCTTACCCTCTAGTGTATCTACCACGCCTCCTAGTTTAGTGTCATCTGCAAACTTGCTGAGAGTGCAGTCCACACCATCCTCCAGATCATTAATAAAGATATTAAACAAAACCGGCCCCAGGACCGACCCTTGGGGCACTCCACTTGAAACCGGCTGCCAACTAGACATGGAGCCATTGATCACTACCCGTTGAGCCCGACGATCTAGCCAGCTTTCTATCCACCTTACAGTCCATTCATCCAGCCCATACTTCTTTAACTTGGCGGCAAGAATACTGTGGGAGACCGTATCAAAAGCTTTGCTAAAGTCAAGGAATAACACATCCACTGCTTTCCCCTCATCCACAGAGCCAGTTATCTCATCATAGAAGGCAATTAGGTTAGTCAGGCACGACTTCCCCTTGGTGAATCCATGCTGACTGTTCCTGATCACTTTCCTCTCCTCTAAGTGTTTCATAATTGATTCCTTGAGGATCTGCTCCATGATTTTTCCAGGGACTGAGGTGAGGCTGACTGACCTGTAGTTCCCCAGATCCTCCTCCTTCCCTTTTTTAAAGATGGGCACTACATTAGCCTTTTTCCAGTCATCCGGGACCTCCCCCGATCACCATGAGTTTTAAAAAATAATGGCTAATGGCTCTGCAATCTCATCCACCAACTCCTTTAGCACCCTTGGATGCAGCGCATCCGGCCCCATGGACTTGTGCATGTCCAGTTTTTCTAAATAGTCCCGAACCACTTCTTTCTCCACAGAGGGCTGGTCACCTTCTCCCCATATTGTGCTGCCCAGTGCAGCAGTCTGGGAGCTGACCTTGTTCGTGAAGACAGAGGCAAAAAAAGCATTGAGTACATTAGCTTTTTCCACATCCTCGGCATTAGGTTGCCTCCCTCATTCAGTAAGGGGCCCACACTTTCCTTGACTTTCTTCTTGTTGCTAACATACCTGAAGAAACCCTTCTTGTTACTCTTAACATCTCCTGCTAGCTGTAATTCCAAGTGTGATTTGGCCTTCCTGATTTCACTCCTGCATGGCTGAGCAATATTTTTATACTCCTCCCTGGTCATTTGTCCAATCTTCCACTTCTTGTAAGCTTCTTTTTTGCGTTTAAGATCAGCAAGGATTTCACTGTTTAGCCAAGCTGGTCGCCTGCCATATTTACTATTCTTTCTACACATCGGGATGGTTTGTTCCTGCAACCACAATAAGGATTCTTTAAAATACAGTCAGCTCTCCTGGACCCCTTTGCCCTTCATGTTATTCTCCCAGGGGATCCTGCCCATCTGTTCCCTGAGGGAGTCAAAGTCTGCTTTTCTGAAGTCCAGGGTCCGTATTCTGCTGCTCTCCTTTCTTCCTTGTGTCAGGATCCTGAACTCGACCATCTCATGGTCACTGCCTCCCAGGTTCCCATCCACTTTTGCTTCCCCTACTAATTCTTCCCTGTTTGTGAGCAGCAGGTCAAGAAAAGCTCTGCCCCTAGTTGGTTCCTCCAGCACTTGCACCAGGAAATTGTCCCCTACACTTTCCAAAAACTTCCTGGATTGTCTGTGCACCGCTGTATTGCTCTCCCAGCAGATATCAGGGTGATTAAAGTCTCCCATGAGAACCAGGGCCTGCGATCTAGCAACTTCTGCTAGTTGCCAGAAGAAAGCCTTGTCCACCTCATCCCCCTGGTCTGGTGGTCTATAGCAGACTCCAACCACAACATCACCCTTGTTGCTCACACTTCTCAACTTTATCCAGAGACTCTCAGGTTTTTCTGCAGTTTCATACCGGAGCTCTGAGCAGTCATACTCCTCTCTTACATACAATGCAACTCCCCCACCTTTTCTGCCCTGCCTGTCCTTCCTGAACAGTTTATATCCATCCATGACAGTACTCCAGTCATGTGAGTTATCCCACCAAGTCTCTGTTATTCCAATCACATCATAGTTCCCTGACTGTGCCAGGACTTCCAGTTCTCCCTGCTTGTTTCCCAGGCTTCTTGCATTTGTGTATAGGCACTTAAGAGAACTCATCGATCGTCCCTCTTTCTCAGTATGAGACAGGTGTCCTCCCCTCTTGCGCTCTCCTGCTTGTGCTTCCTCCCAGGATCCCATTTCCCCACTTACCTCAGGGCTTTGGTCTCCTTCCCCCGGTGAACCTAGTTTAAAGCCCTCCTCCCTAGGTTAGCCAGCCTGCTGGTGAAGATGCTCTTCCCTCTCTTCGTTAGGTGGAGCCCGTCTCTGCCTAGCACTCCTCCTTCTTGGAACACCACCCCATGGTCTAAGAATCCAAAGCCTTCTCTCCGACTCCACCTGCGTAGCCATTCGTTGATGTCCACGATTCGACGGTCTCTACTCAGGCCTTTTCCTTGCACAGGGAGGATGGACGAGAACACCACTTGCGCCTCGAACTCCTTTATCCTTCTTCCCAGAGCCACGTAGTCTGCAGTGATCCACTCAAGGTCATTCTTGGCAGTATCATTGGTGCCCACGTGGAGAAGCAGGAAGGGGTAGCGATCCGAGGGCTTGATGAGTCTCGGCAGTCTCTCTGTCACATCATGTATCCTAGCTTCTGGCAAGCAGCAGACCTCTCGGTTTTCCCGGTCGGGGCGGCAGATAGATGACTCAGTCCCCCTGAGGAGGGAGTCCCCGACCACCACCACCACCCTCCTCCTCCTCTTGGGAGTGGTGGTCGTGGAACCCCCATCCCTAGGACAGTGCATCTTTTGCCTTCCAATCGGTGGAGTCTCCTTCTGCTCTCTTCCCTCAGATGGGTCATCTAGTCCACTCTCCACATTAGTACCTGTTGAGAGAACATGGAAACGATTGCTCACCTGTATCTCCATTGCTGGTGCATGGACGCTCCTCTTTCTCCTTCTGGAGGTCACATGCTGCCAAACCTCTTCACAATCCTTCTGTCCCTGCTGCGCCTGCTCTGAATCTTCAGAACATTGTGGCCGTAGAAGCATCTCCTGATGTCTGTCCAAGAAATCTTCATTTTCCCTTATGCAACGCAGAGTCGATACTCGTTTCTCCAGCCCTCGAACCTTCTCTTCCAATATGGAGACCAGCTTGCACTTTGTACAGACAAAGTCGCTTCTGTCCTGTGGAAGAAAGATAAACATGGCACAACCTCTGCAGGTTACAACAGCTGATCGCTCACCTTCCATATCACCGTCCTCTTAAGAGCTTCCTCAACTGTTGCAGGACTACTCAGAGAAACCTGAGGATGAAAGCTTCAGTGAGCTCTCCCCAGGAGAACTCCCTCTGTTAGCCTCTGCTGTTCGCCGCTCAGCTGGTTCACTGCTGACTGCCTTTATATACCAGTCAGGCCCACTCAGGGTCCACCTGGAACAAAGCACTCCCAATTCACACTTTTGAAACAAACAAGCAAGCAATCAAGCACACGGTCAAACTGACCAACTGTCCCAGCAGCAGACACTCAGATACTCACCAACACAGCCCCCCTAATGCAGCACTTAGTGTACCTCCTCTCGGACAGCTCCCAGGCAAACTCCCTCTGTTAGCATCTGCTGTTCGCCGCTCAGCTGGTTCGCTGCTGACTGCCCTTATATACCAGTCAGGCCCACTCAAGGCCCACCTGGAACAAAGCACGCCCAATTCACACTTTTCAAACAAACAAGCAAGCAAGCAAGCTTATAGTCTAAGTATCAGCATTCAGCTGACTGAAGAGAGAGACAGAGCAGAAAAAGAGTATCTAAGAAGGAAATCGGATGAGGAGAAGGCACAGAGAGGTGGAAATAGGTGAAGAAGGGGGGCATCAGTATAATGAAATCTACATCTTCTTGTCTGTCCATAACAGGTAGGTGCATAATAGAACAATCCTACTGAAACTAACTTCTGCAGCCTGACCAATTTACAGTCTGAATAGGTCAGTGGAAAAACTGGAGAAACCTGCTCCCTAAAAGGCACAACATTACTGGGACTAGAACTTGAAGTAATTACACCTCTACCCCAATATAACGCAGTCCTCGGGAGACAAAAAATCTCACCATGTTATAGGTGAGACCGCGTTATATCGAACTTGCTTTGGCCCCCCCGGTTCCTTGTTCCCTGACCGCCCCCTCCAGAGACCCCTGTCCCTAATCACCCCCAGGATCCCACCCCCTACCCAATCCCCTGTCCCTTGACTGCTCTGACCCCTATCCACACCCCCGCCCCCTGACAGGCACTCACCGGCAGCGGCGGAAAGCGTAGCAATGTGGCCCCAGCCTGCTCCACTTTGCCATCTCCCAGCCGTGGCGCTCCGCTTCCCGCCGCCGGTGAGTGTGGGGAGGTAGGGGAAAGGATGCCCCCCCGTACTCACCTGCGGCGGGAAGCGGAGCGACGCGGCCCCAGCCCGCTCCGCTTTCCTTGCCCCGGCCCTAGCCCCAGCCCCAGCCGTGTCGCTGTGGGGGGGTTGGGGAAAGGTTATGCAGTCACCTGCGGCGGGAAGCTGAGCGCCGCGGCTGGGAGGTGGCGGAGTGGAGCTGGCTGGGGCCGAGCTGCTCCGCTTCCCGCCGCTGGTGAGTGCAGGGAGGTTGGGGAAAGGACGCCCTCCGCACTCACCGGCGGGAAGCGGAGTGATGCAGCCCCAGCCCACTCCACTTTCCTTGCCCCAGCCACAGCACCAGCTGTGTTGCTGGGGAGCGGGGGGTTGGGGAAAGGTCTCGCACTCATCTGCAGCGCGAAGTGGAGCGCCACGGCTGGGAGCTGGTGGAGTGGAGCAGGCTGGGGCTGGGCTGCTCCGCTTCTGCCACTGCCGGTGAGTGCGGGGGGTATCCCTTCCCCCAAACCCCCTCCCCTGAGCGACACGGCTGGGGCCGGGGCAAGGGAAGTGGAGCGGGCTGCTCCCGGCCCCCCGCTAATCCCCCGGGCCACTCTGCGACTGCGGGGCCCCCAAAATTGCCCCCCCCACAGCTCCTGCCTCCTTAGACCCTGGAAGGGGGGAGCCCCTGACCGCTCCTGAGACCCTCTGCCCCTTATCCAACCCCTCGGCCCTGGCCCGGCACCCTTAACACGCTGCTCAGAGCAGCATGTCAGAGCTTTACTGCATTGTATGCGAACCCGTGTTCTATCGGGTCGCGTTATATTGGCGTAGAGGTGTAGGTATTTGGCTTCCTCACCTAAAGTTGTATTCCAGACAAAGTATATATAAGATTCAAGACAGGTTACAGTGAGTACATTTCTGTAAAATACCAGAAGAGATTCCTCATCCCAGATTTCTGTGTATGATACATTCCCTGTAACAGGGTGGCAGGATTGTTTTGTTGACCCAACCTGTTACCAGGTAGTAGAACCCTGCATAAAGCTGTAGGAGTTCTGCTGACACATTGTGGCCCATGTGGTGTATTAAGTCTACCCTGACATAAAGGAGGTGTGAGAATGGCTGTCTACACAGAGAAAGCAAGCAAGCTAGCATAAGAGGTTGTGGAGGAAAATCCAAGTTCAGCCAAGCTTGCGGAAGGTTGTGTGTGATGAAACTGAGTTTTTTGTGTTGTGATGATATTTTGAGTTTCCAGTCAAGCTAAACTCCAGAAAGGAGTTGAGCTGGACATCACAGTGGGGCTGTGCACTCTATTGAGGAGTGGATAGGGACTAGGCCTATTCATAATGACTAGCCTTGATTAAAGAAGAACAGGAGTACTTGTGGCACCTTAGAGACTAACAAATTTATTAGAGCATAAGCTTTCGTGGACTACAGCCCACTTCTTCGGCTGTTACTCTGAAACCTAGCCTTGATTAGTAATTTCTCTTTAAAATAGCTTCCTGAATTCTACCCTCTTCCTTCCCAGGTAGTTTTCATTTACAAATATAACCCAGGGGCAGGGGGAGGGTGAAGCCAACAGTACCAACTGAAGGTAAGTCTGCTACTGCTTCAAACATGAGAAGCCTGAAGAAGATGAGAGCGGTGGGAGAGGGAGAAGTGGCACCCATTCCCTTTACTAGGCATCTGTTAGCCTACAGGTCAGGGAGAAAGCACTGTGACTCTTCCAAAATAAATGGAAAGCTGGGGGAGAGGAACAGGGTAGCAGACTGATAAGAAAGGTAGCCAATTGCTAAGCTCTCTCCCAATCCCCTTGCAGAGATTGAAGCAGTTGCCAGGGCTGACTCTGCTTTTCCTGTGCAGCCCTTTGATCTGCTGCCAGTAGGGAACCCTAGCAATCCCTTCCCTCACACAGTGTAAAACTGGAAATGGCTTTGGGATATTCAGCCAAGCACATCACCTGCTTACTACTGAAGAGTTTTCTGTCTGCCTGTGGGTACATGAAATGAGAGAGACTAGAGAAGGAATTGTAGGATTTCTTTATTGCAAGTTGTTTTGTATGTTGGAGTGATCTATAAAGTGACAATCGGACATGTTTTGTAGTGACTGTGAATATTGCAGTGTCTTGAAAGTAAAAATGAAAACTTTGCATTGGTGACCCTCCTTGTTCAATGGCCCACTTTCTGAAGTTGTTGTGAAGCATAAAACTAATTAAAAGGGTGACCTTGTTAGTTTGCAGTCAGGGTTTTTGTTTTGTTCTGCTTTTTAGTGGTCTCAACGATACAGATTGCACTCTGTTCCTTTGACTGATCTTTCATAGTTGGACTTCATTGTCTAGACAGGTAGGATTTTGACTTCTTTCATTCATGCTCCTCAAGTAATGAGGTTCTTGCCTCCCTGAGGTAATGATGCTTCTAGGACTGACTACTTTTGGATGAGAAGATCCTCCAGTTTGTCATTCCTTTCAATCTGCATGGTGTTCCCCATAGTAGTCCTAAATCCCCTATGTTCTCCTTCTACTTCCGTATATACTCATTCATAAGCCGAATATTTTTGGTAAAAAAGTGACGCATCAAAGAGCGGGGGTCAGCTTATAAATGGGTCTACATCAAAATTTGATGATTTTAAACTCTATGGAATCATTGAATTGAATATCTAATACATTGTCGTTTCATTTACCTGGAACCACTTCCCCCAGCTCCCATTGGCTGGGAATGGCGAACCGCGGCCACAGGGAGCGGAGGGGCTCCATGCCTGCAGACGCTCCAAGTAAACAAAACGTCCTGACCCGCCAGTGCTTCACCCTGACGGCCGGGAGCCAAAGTTTGCCAACCCCTGAAATATAGGGTCATACAGTTTTTTTGCTATTTTTACCTAACCATCTTGGGGGTGGGGCAGCTTATAAACGAATGGGCTAATGAACGAGTATATATGGTAACTATAAGCCACTCTTGATCTTCTGCAGGGTGTTTCTAGGGGGATACACGTAGGATGGAAAGTCATCTCCTCAGTGCTTCCAAATCCTTGCCCAACCAAGAAGCAGTTGTCCTGAGGTCACATTTAACCCGAAATTGTTCTCTTCCCCAACCCCATTGTGGTGTATGGCTCTGATAACTGAACCATTAGACTTCCCTTCTGGGAGTAAGATTTGTTGAGACAAATCACATTGAACTTCAGCTATATCACTAAGCCCCATAAATATCTGCCTATGCTAGTTACTGGTTAGTATTTTAAAAGTACTTTATAAAGTACTGTTCTTGAATGTAGAGTTAATTGCATGAGCCTTCTAGCCTTTTGGGGATGCACTACTGATGGGATTTTACAAGTAAACTGCCAATCTTTTTTCTTTTTTTCCTTTTTGGGCAGCTGGCTTATGAAAGGTCCTATTGGACAGGGCTATGTTAACATTGAATAATGGAATACATTTATTGTAACAGCTGCAGTCTAGTTCAACACAGCCATTTTGTTCAATTCTGAAAATGTGTGGTGTTTCTGGCATGTTGCAGACATGAGATTGGACTTGAATGAATAAGTAATCAAAACTGTAAAAAGATATTGTGTGACTGCTATCAAAGTGTCAGGGTATGAACAGCAAATATTTGAATATATTAAAAAAAAAACCCTCACTTTTACAGTTCCTTGCACTTATTTTTTTTTCCCAGTAGCTATTTCCCTGCACACCTTATCTTTGACTAAAATTGTTTTGTCTCTGACTGAAGTGTGTGTGTGGCCTTGGAGACTGAGTGAATCATCTTTTTTGGCTGTGAGGCTCTATATTGTGACCCAAGTCCATGGTGTTTCTGATCCAACAAAAGTTTACCTGGGATAGATCATTGGTAAAAAGTAAAATTGACTTCTCTATTTAGCTGTCTCTTTTTTGTGAAAATTGATTCTGTTTGATGCCTCTGAATAGCATAGAAAGGGAGGAGTGAAGATGGATAAAATTCATTCTTTTAAGTGTCCAATTACAGTAGAGAGGTTAACTGTATGGACTAGCATTTTATAACTTCAAATTTTTGAATGTAGTGTTTCCTGATGTTTTTTTTCTAAATTTGCTTTCTATTATGGAAAGCCCTCACTGTTTAATATTGGAAAAGTGAGGAATTCGTTATTTGTGTTATAAGTTCATAGATTCTAAGACCAGCAAGCACCACAGTGATCATCTAGTTTGATCTCTTGCATAACATAGGCCATAGAACAGGGGTGGGCAAACTTTTTGGCCTGAGGGCCGCATCGGGCTATGGAAATTGTATGGTGGGCCATGAATGCTCACGAAATTGGGGGTTGGGATGCAAGGAGGGTGTGAGGGCTCCGGCTGGGGATGCGGGCTCTGGGGTGGGGCTAAAAATGAGGAGTTCAGGGTGTGGGAGAGAGCTCCGGGCTGGGGCAGGGGGTTGGGATGCAGGAGGAGGTGAGGGCTGTGGCTAGAGGTGCGGGCTTTGGGGTGGGGCTAGGGATGAGGGGTGCAGAAGGGGGAAGCGGGCTGGGGATGGAGCAGAGGAGTTCGGAGTATGGGAAGGGGCTCCGGGCTGAGGCAAGTGGTTGGGATGTGGGCTCTGGGCTGGGGATGCGGATTCCAGGGTGGGGCCAGATATGAGAGATTCAGGGTGCAGGTGGGGGCTCCGGGCTGGGACACGGGGTCGGGATGCAGGGTTGTGTGTGAGGGCTCTGGCTGGGGGTGCAAGATTGGGGGTGCAGGTGGGTGCTCCAGGCTGGGACTGAGGGGTTCAGAGGGCAGGAGGGGGATCAGGGCTGGGGCAGGGGATTGGGGTGTGGAGGAGGGCTCAGGGGTGCAGGCTCCAGGCGGCGCTTACCTCAAGCAGCTTCCGGAAGCAGCAGCATGTCCCCCATCCAGCTCCTACGCGGCGGTGCGGCCAGGCGGCTCTGGTCACTGCCCTGTCCTGAGGCGCCGCCCGTGCAGCTCCTGTTGGCCATGGTTCCCAGCCCATGGGAGCTGCAGTGCCAGCGTTTGGGGTGGGAGCAGCATGTGGAACCCCCTGGCTGCCCCTATGCGTAGGAGCTAGAGGGGGAAAATGCCACTGCTTCTGGAGCCATGTGAAGTGGGGCAAACCTCTGACCATACTCCCTGGCTGGAGTGCCGGAGCGGGGCAAGCCCCTGACCCTGCTTCCCGGCAGGAGCTCAAGGGCAGGATTAAAAGGACTGATGGGCTGGAGGTGGCTCACGGGCCATAGTTTGCCCACCCCTGCCATAGAATGTCCCTGCAATGATTCTTGTTTGAATATAGCGTATCTTTTAGAAAAACATCCAATCTTGATTTAAACATTGTCAGTGGTGGAGAATGTGCCATAACCCTTGGTTATTTTTTCCAGTGGTTAATTACCCTTACTGTTAAAAATGTAGGTCATATTTCCAGTCTGAATTTGTACAACTTCAACTGACAGCCATGAGATCTTGTCTGTTGATTGATCAGCCCATTATCAAATGTTTCTTCCCCAAGTAGGTACTTACAGACTGCGATTAAGTCAACCCTTAACCCTCTCTTCATTAAGCTAAATAGATTGAGCTCCTTGAATGTCTCACTATGTGGCTTGTCTGCCAATCCTTTAATTATTCTCCTGACTCTTCTCTGAAACCTCCAAATCAACATCTTTGAATTATGTACACAAGAACTGGACACAGTACTCTCGCAGTGGTTGCACCTGAGACAGACAGACACTCAACAACCTTATTCTGTAATGCACTCTATTCACTAGTCTGAAATATAAAATATACTACTTTACTTAGGGTTGTCGAGTCTCTTTGGAGGTTCACACATCTGTTGTATACTGTTCAATAATTTAAGAAGAACCATTATTGTTTAGGAATCTAATTGATAATCATGCTTTGGTTGATTAGTTTGTACTTCTGAGATGCTGGACGGTGGCTACCAAAGAAAAGGGAAAATCTTGCTGGCCACTTTGTGGCCTCCTTTCTTAGGGAAAGATCTCTGCAGAGAGATGTCTTGCCTTGTAGTCTAAAAGGTGAGATGTGAACTCATTCCGATCTCTGCTCCAAGGGAGTTCTAAGATCAAAGGTTCTCCAATGAAAATGTCTTTCTTCCAAAGTTTGAGAACATAATTAGGTTATGTCAGCAGAAGCACTCTGTGCTCTTAGTATTCTTTGTGGGTTTTGTGTGGAGAGGAGTCTCTGAGGTAGCCAGGTCCTAGTCCTTTAGAGGGACCTGAAAATGAAAACTAGGGCCCTGTGACAGTGTGGACTAGGCCCAGAGGCCCACTGCTGGAAGCCTCAGTGCCTGCCACATTCATCCCAGAGAGGAGCAGAAGAGAAGTTCTCCAAGTGACCCAGAATGGGTGCAGGGAAAGCAGCCAATGGGGGCCCTGTAAAAAGGAGCTGCAGAGCCAGAGACAGGCAGTTCCTTCTGGAGCTAGAGGACTGCAGGTCTGGGCTCTTGACTGGCCAAAGGGAACTGCAGCCAGTAAGGCCTGGGGGAGCAAGGAAGAGCTACTGGCTGCTGGGCCTGAGCTTAGAAGAACCCTGAGCTAAGGGTAAGACATTGGTGAAGGCTGGGGCCGCAGGGAAGTGGCCCAGTGGCAGTGTGTGGCTGCTGTTCTTATGGTCCCTGGGCTGGGATCCAGAATGGTGGGTTGGTCCGTGTCCCCCCCCCCCCCCCCCCCCCCCCCCCCCCCCCCCATAGGCAATTGGGGAATGGCATATAATTGGACAGCAATGTTCCCTCTAATTTTTTACATCCATGTGTGGAATGAATTTTGTTATGTGCACCAACATGGAGGTAAATGTAGGGTTACCATATTTTAAGTGTCCAAAAAGAGGACACTCCATGGGGCCCTGGCCCCGCCCCAACTCCGCCCCTTCCACGCCCCTTCCAGGCCCCGCCCCAACTCCGTCCCCTCCCCTGAACGCTTCGGCCCCTGCCCCTCCCCCTCCCCTGCTTCCCGCGAACATTTGATTCGCGGGAAGCCTGAAGCAGGCAGGGAGCAGATAAGCTGGGGCTGGGGCTGGGGCGGGGGGGGTCGCGAGGAGGCGCGTCCCAGTCTGGCCACCCCCCCCCCCCCCCGGCCGAGTGGCTCCTTCCGGCCCCCGGCCGAGCACCGCCGGTCCCTCCCTCCCTATTTTCCCGGACATGTCCGGCTTTTTGGGATTTCCTCCCGGACGGGGGATTTGAGGCCCAAAAAGCTGGACATGTCCAGGAAAATCCGGACGTATGGTAACCCTAGGTAAATGATCTGGAGAAAGTGAGGTGGCAAAGTTTGCAGATGATACTAAACTGCTCAAGTTAAGTTAAGACCAAAGCAGACTGTGAAGAACTTCAAAAAGATTTCACAAAACTAAGTGACTGGGCAACAAAATGGCAAATTAAATTTAATGTGGATAAATGTAAAGTAATGCACATTGGGGAAAAATAACCCCAACTATACATACAATATGATGGGGGCTAATTTAGCTACAACAAATCAGGAAAAAGATCTTGGAGTCATCGTGGATAGTAAGTCCATTAATGGCTATTAGACAGGATGGGTAAGGAATGGTGTCCCTAGCCTCTGTTTCTCAGAGGGTGGTGATGAACGGCAGGAGAGAGATCACTTGATCGTTACCTGTTAGGTTCACTCCCTCTGGGGCACCTGGCATTGGCCACTGTCGGTAGACAGGATACTGGGATGGATTGACCTTTGGTCTGACCCGGTACGGCCATTCTTATGTTCTTATGATGTGTGGTGGGGGTGGGTCTGAGAGGTTTGGTGTGTGAGAGAGGGCTCAGGACTAGGGTAGAGAGTTGGGGTGCGGGCTCTGGCTGGGAGTGCGGACTCTGGGGTGGGACTGGGGGCTTGGGGTGCAGCAGGGGGCTCAGGGCTGGGGCAGAGGGTTGGGCGGGGGAGAGCTCTGGCTGAGGGGTTTTGGGTGCAGGCTGCCCCAGGGCTGCGGTGGGGAGAGAGGACTCGCTGCAGCCCTCTCGCTGCAGCAGCCCGGGGCCGGGGGAGAGATGCCTCTCCCTGCCTGCACAGCCCTTGGTAGACTGCTGCATAGCTTAGAGGGAACTTAGTTGGACAGCAGTAAATCCCCAGAAGGGGACTGAACTGTCAGGAGGCCCAGCTGGAGAACAGACTAAGAGGGTGAAACCATTGCCTCCAGGCAGGAAGCCCTGGGAGTATGACCCGATATCAGATGGGACTGGTTTAAAGACTGTAGACACCCAACTAGAAGAGGGCGCTCACGAAAAGTGGGTGACACGCCACTACAGGACCTAAAGTGAATCTTACATTGTGTGGGGATGCAGTACAGAGCACTGGTGTGGTGTCCTGTTGCTGATCTGTTCCAGTCAGGAGATGAACTTTTTCATATGGACCCTCTCAGCACAAGGGAATGGACACAATACACGGTCAACCTGTGGAACTCCTTGCCAGAGGATGTTGTGAAGGCCAACACTATAACAGGATTCAAAAAAGAATTAGATAAATTCATGGAGGATAGGTCATGGAGGATAGGTCCATCAATGGCTATTAGCCAGGATGGGCATGAATGGTGTTCCTAGACTCTGTTTGCCAGAATCTGGGAATGGGCAACAGGGGATGGATCACTTGATGATGACCTGTTCTGTTCATTCCCTCTGGGGCATCTGGCATGGCCGCTGTCAGAAGACAGGATACTGAGCTAGATGGACCTTTGGTCTGACCCAGTATGGCTGTTCTTATGTTCTTGAGGTACCTTCCATCTCTACAGTTCTATAATTCTATATTCAACCAATAGAAGTTTTCATGTTGCCCTATGGTTCCTGTTTTCGAGGTAATTGTCATAATTTATCCCTGAGGTGGTAACAGAGTCTGTTGTAGCTAAATGGACATTAGTCCTTTATCACAAAAAGAGGCATAGTTTCTTTAATAGCAGATGGAAGAATGTATCCCTGGGAAGTGCTGCTATCTGGAAATCTAATTGTAGAGATAAATTAAGGAGGACTCCAGAACTGTTACTTTTTAATCAAAGGGCATTAGATGCCCCAGAGGGTGCGGGGGGGGGGGGGGGGAAGGAGGGGAGTCATGGTTTCTGCTAATTAATCAGAATGCTTTCCCTTTTCTCCCACCTTTACCCCAGTCTGCCTTAGTTAGGCCTGCTTTTTACCTGTACTTTCATATATTTATTTATTTAATTTATTTGGACAGTGGGGTAACTGGGTGACACCATTAGGCAAATAGTATGTTTATGCCAATTGTATTCATTTTAGGCATATCCTTACTGTGTTTCTGCTTAAGTTTTGTCTTAGCATTTGCATCTCCCAGCCTCAGTTAAGATTAAAGGCGTTAAAATCAAGCTATAATTGGCTAAAATCAAGGATAGTCTCAATTCTGATTCATTCTTTCGGGAGATTATATATACTGCATATTTGAAAAGGAACTGCTGTCCACTCTTCCTCAACTTTTAATTATCAGTCTTATGTTTTGGTTTTGGAATATGACTAAAAAAGAAGAGGAGCTCAACCTATTACTGCAATGTTTTGGGTTTTGTTGGTTTTTTTAATGCCTTTTTGATTAGTAGCTTAAATCTTCTAGGATCATGGATTTCTTGAGGATCCTGACAGATCTGTTAACTTGAACAGAGGATCCCTTACAATGTATTTGGATTGCATCTCATTGAAACGACATGCAGGAAAGAGATTACTGCTTTGAAAGTGGTACAGCAGGTGGCTTTTCTTGTATTCCGTTGGCTCATGTCATCTCTGGTGCTGGCAATAAATGGACTTTGTCAACTACCGACAGGAATATAAGTTGACAGACTTTATTTTTTTTCAGTGAGTCAAAAGTATGAAAAGAACAAAAGCTTCATAAATTAATATTCCTTCTCTTCCTCTGCCCTGGAAGAGAGATCTTTCCCAGCTGACCACTTTACCTCCAGAAGCCAAAGAGCAAGAGGAAAATCATTATCATCTTATGCCATTTCTTTTGCATGCACAGGCTCTTGAAAGACTGTGAGGTATCTGGATAGGAATTGTCTCTCTCTCCAGACCACTGAATACACTGCTGGTATTTAACAATTAAGAATAAGGGCTACAGTAATTTGTGTGTGACTTATTCTTCTTCCTGTGTTTTTGTTTTATTGCATGTTCTATCTTGTTTTCTAATATCATACCAGTTCCACTTCTGAGCTGTCGGTTACCTGAATTCACTAACCAGTTGATTGGTTAAAAGTATTTTCAAACATTTTTTCTCTTACCCGTCATATTTTTCTTTTAGTTCTGGTGGTGGTTTTTAACCAAGAGTATTTTTGCAAAGTTACTTTGGAACAAAAACTCTGGTAGTCTGATGTCTTTCATCCAGAATGCTAATGAATATGAACATAAGTAGCGGATTTCTCTCTGGTCTGCAGGACAATCCCTTTTTTTTTTTTTTTAATTAATTGATAGTGATCACTGGAACCTAGCCAGAATTTTAAAGCCAAAATCCTGTCACTTCTGTAATCAGGAAATCTCCTTTTCATCTGTAGAGTAGAAATAACTGATATTTTACTTTTTTGTTTGGCCCATGAATTCTAAGCAATCTTTACCCCTTTAATCAGTGTGTTTCCATATAAGACATATCATAAAAACAAGAAAATGATAGGTTTCAGAGTGTTAATCTGCATCAGCAAAAACAACGAGGAGTCCTTGTGGCACCTTAGAGACTAACACATTTATTTGGGCATAAGCTTTCGTGGGCTAGAGCCCACTTCATCAGATGCATGAAGTGAAAAATACAGGCGCAGTTATAAATACATGAAAGGATGGGGTCTGCTTTACCAAGTGTGAGGTCAGTCTAACGAGATCCATCAATTAACAGCAGGATACCAAGGGAGGAAAATAACTTTTGAAGTGGTAAGAGAGTGGCCCATTACAGACAGTTGACAAGAAGGTGTGAGTAACAGTAGGGAGAAATTAGTATTGGGGAAATTAAGTTTAGGTTTTGTAATGACCCAACCACTCCCAGTCTTTATTCAGGCCTAATCTGATGGTATCCAGTTTGCAAATTAATTCCAGTTCTACAGCTTCACATTGGAGTGTGTTTTTGAAGTTTTTGTTGTTGAAGAATTGCCACTTTGAGGTCTGTTATTGAGTGACCAGAGAGATTGAAGTGTTCTCCTACTGGTTTTTGAATGTTATAGTTCCTGATGTCAGATTTGTGTCCATTTATTCTTTTGCGTAGAGACTTCTGGTTTGGCCAGTGTACATGGCAGAGGGTCATTGCTGGCACATGATAGCGAGCCTTCAAGTAATACTGTATTTGAGCAACATATGGTATTTCTTCTGATAAATTTCCTTCGAAATTTCTTTCAAATCCTCTGGAATATAGAAATAGAAACTTGGGTGATTTAAGTGGCTTTTATATCTTCAAGTGTAATTAGAGTCTATCAATCCAATAGTAGCTCAAAAGAACTACTAAAAAATGTAGCTGCATTTACTGAACAGCATAAAGATTTCAGACTATAAAACTAGGCTTGTTTCAGTTCTTCCCATTGCCTTCCTTCACTCTTAGCCTTGCCATTTCTGTCTCTCTGACTTTTTTTTTTTTGCTCAGCATAGCACAATGCAGTAATTGTTTCACGTCCTACTGTGTATAATTTGCATAAATTTATTCCCTGATTACAGTATATGGAATGTAATCTTTTCTATTCCATCGGTTATGAATTTGAAAGGCTTTCTGCAATTGAATGTCATGGGGAAGGAGGGGGTGGGAAATGCAGCAAAAAAGTCAAAAGATCCTTCTTTACCCCTCAGCTCACTATTTTGGAATTAATAGGTGTTTCCTTTCCTCAATTGAAGGATTATTTTTGTAATAAAATAATAATAATAATAATTAATAATAAATAGTGGTTCTGTATCACAGCTCATCATTGATCTCAGATTATTTTTAAAAACAAACCTCATAATGCCTCTTTTGGAGGTACTTAAGAGGTCTTTAGGCCTGATTTTGCTGACCACTGCAATGCATGCCAATGTGGGGTGGAATACAGCTGCTGTTCAGCAGTGCACAATGCTACGTAATATTTTAGGGACAGGAAGTGCAGAAGAATAGTGTACCCAAATGACACATCAGAGGGAATTTAGATGGACAGAATGTAACTATCCAAACTGGAATGTGGCCTTGACACAGAGGTAAAACTCTTACTCAGAAAAGCACCATTGTTTTTGTTTTTGTTTTTTAAAATAACAAGGCCTTGTTGTTGTTTTTTTATATATCATCCAAAAAACAGCATCTCTATCAGCAGAGTGCATCCAAACATTGCACTGACTCACAGGAATTAAGGGCTTGTCTACACAAACAATTAGTTTGCAGCAAACTGGGTGTAAATCTACCCCATCCTAGCCTGCCATGTGCTGTCTGTCCAGCCTACATAGTCTCTGTCATTGTGGACAGAAACTGGAGAAAAACAGCGGTGATTGCAGCGTCTGTTTTTATTCGTAGAGCCCCTAAGTAGTTGCATTGTGACTAAGAATTGCAGCCTATAAGAACCATTCATTAATATGTTAGGTTCCCAATTCTTTCATGTTGGGAATGCAAGGAAGCAGCTGACCTGGCTAAGGAGTAGGATTAGCAGTTTACTAAAACATTGGTTCTGGCAAACTTTGTTGTGCATTAAATTACTGAGAATAAAAAAACCAAAAGTTCTCTTCATGAACTCACAAGTGACCTCGAATTACTTCTTGTTTTGACTCAGATTCTACAAGAAACTGCTGAAATCGTATTAGTTAGAAAGGTCCTTATTCTCAAGGAGCCTAGAGAGCTTCAAAGCAATTTTTCATTAAGCATGTGGGAAATATTATGGAATGTTTGCTTTTTTACATAGTAACAACAGTGAACGGCAAAACTGTAATATAACAAAAGCCTTAAAGTGTTAAACCAGACTGCAAAAGAATATCCTGCTCAGTGGCTTGGCTGCTGCTTCTATCGACTAGATGTTGGATGTCTCTTGAACCAGGGGCCATGGATTCTTCCTAAAAGCGTGGGGGGGATGAGGCCCTTCCCACAGCCAAGCTGATGCCTGGCTGGAGAGCCCAGGTCCCTCCACCTTCTTGGCTGGGGGGCTCAAGAGCAGCCTCTGGCCCGTGTCCCTTCCCTACAATCCTCCCACCCAGCGGAGGGAGAGGGTGGGCCGCTCCCCACAGCTGCCCGGGCAGCTCTTACCCGGCCAGGCTGGAAACTGGAGCCACATCAGGGTAAGAGCCATGTATGCAGCTGTGGGAGCTGCGGACCCTCCACCTGCCCTGGGTGGGGGGTCTGGAGGACAGGGACATGGGTCAGGGGGCTGCTCTCGGGCCCTCCTACCCCAGGCTTGTGGAGGGTCTGCACTCCCCATAGCTGCCTGGGCTCCCCCAGCCTCTCTTACCTGGGCCAGGCTCCAACTTCTGGCCTGGACAGGGGGCGGGACCTTGGGGGAAGAGGTGGGGCAGGTGGTGGGCCCATGGTAAAAGTGGATGGGCTAGGCTGTTTATCAATTCATGTTCCTCCCCCATTCCAACCCTCCTTCCCTATCCTCCTTCAGGGATCCTTTTCATGAGAACCTACTTCATCAGGAAATATATCATTTGTTATGCACTGGGGTCATTGAACCAGTCCTGGTGCAACTCAGGAGCAAGGAGTTTTACTTTCATTATTTCCTGATCCCCCTAGGCGAAGTGAGGTTGCAGGCCCATTCTAGATCTATGGCCATTAAACAAATACAGGAAGACGCAGACATTCAAGATGGTCACGCTAGCAGCCATTATTCCAGCTCTAGAGCAAGGAGATTGATTTCCAGCCCTCGACCTAGAAGATGTCTACTTCCATATCTCAATACAACCATTGTACAGGAGATTTCCTACGATTTTCTTTTGGGGCAGGATCATTATCAGTACAGACTGCTCCACCCAGGGTATTCTCCAAGGTTTTCTTCATTGTAGCGACGCACTAACCCCAGTACAGCAACTGGAGTTTATCAGCACCAACCCTAACGCAGTACAAGCGAGAGTATTCCTCCGGCTACACAGACTCAGCACCCTGGGGCGGATGCCTCCCTAATAGGCTGGGGAGCTCACCTACACAACCACAAGGTTCAGGGCAAATGGCCTTCCACAGAAGTGACCTTCCATATCACTCTTTTGGCGCTATCTGGGAGGGAGTTGGGGTGTGGAAGGGGGCTCAGGACTTTATTCACTTAGTTCTGCACTGTTTGGGTTATTACAGTCTGCAGAGGAATGTTTATTTGTTTATTAAAAACTTTTTACTGGAATTTAAAAAAAAAATTTATTGAACACTTCTGTTTCTTTTAGCTTGCTATTTTACATTTTGGGCCAAGTTTAGGTTAGGCTGACATTCTCCACATTCATTCTGTTTAACGATTTGAGATTTTAATCAATTGTTTTAATTTTAAAAAGCTTTTCAATTTGCTATTGGTACTGAGGGGATAGGGAAGGAAGGCAGAAGATGTTGGATTTGAAGAAGTGAGGTTTTTACCCACGAAAGCTTATGCCCAAATAAATCTTTAAATAAATCTTTAAGGTGCCACCAGACTCCTGTTGTTTTTGTAGATACAGACTAACACAGCTACCCCCGATACTTGATATTGGATTTTTTAGTAGCTCATATTTGAAGGAAGTAAATACTCCATCTATGACCCAGAGAAATCAAGTGTCTAGATTTCCAGTTGTTTGCATCTGTAAGGGTGAGATAATTTATGTTGGTTTGTAATATTCAGGCCAGAACTGGAGCATTGTCAGGAAATTACAAAGGACAGTCTCAGGCAGCTGAACCTATAGGCTTGTTCTGCAGACTATAGTGGTTGTATTGATGAAGTTTGCTCAGTTTTTAAGATATTCCCCCATTTTCTGTATAGGGCATGTTTCTCTAGCTGGCTTCTTTTACATTGGAGTAAATGTTTTAAGTGTGACCACTGTTGATCACTGCGTAATGTGACAGCTTCCCTTTTCTTTCTTTTAAAAATTATATGGAGAACAGGAATCTAAAGCTAGTAATAAAACTCAGACAAGAATCAGAGTAAGTTAATTTTGTTTATCAACATAGTTACTTTCTATACCTCCCTCAGTCTATTGGCACAGTTGGGGTATGCCAAAGAGTAGAACTTGATGTGCATTCGAGTTCTTGTGAAGTATGTGCAGTACCCTCAAGAGGCCCATTCAGACTAAACAATGCCAAATACAGGAAATTCACTTCCAGCAGTGTGAGCTGGAGCAAATTTGTTTCTACTCCAAATAGACAAGAACTGTGCTACAACAATTACATTTAAAAATGGAAACCCTGTCTCATAGGACTTCCTTACTATTGTTTAAGACTTGTTTACATGACAGGTTTTTTTTGTAATTCTCTCCTCTCCTTTTTCTACATCTTACATATCTTGTTTCTTTACAGCAGTGCCAGCTGATCTCGTTTGAAGGGGCATGAATGTATATTTTATAGAGTTAAGAGGTGTTTTCCAGTGCGGTGATCTTTTAGATCTGATGACCTAGTAGCCAGAGTGTCAACTTGCATCATCTGAGTAAGAAAAAAACAACCATTGATAACTGAATAAAAAAATGCTAAAATGGGGTTATTAATTTGATGATGATATGCTGAATGGTGCTACGCTGTTGCTTGAGGATTACAAATTGTTCAGATATTTATCCTTTGTAAATATCTGAACAGTTTGGATTAGTACATTTTTGTAACAAAGTCAAGGAATTATTAGTTTTTCAAACAAAAGTAGCACACAGTGATTTAATTATGGTGTTTAAAAAATTTTGGGGACCCCCAAAGCCCCCTGCTCAGTCCCAGGTCCGCCCCCACTCCACCCCTTCCTCCAAGGCCCCACTCCTTCCTGCCCCCTGCTCGCTCCATCCCCCCTCCCTCCATCACTCGCTCTCCCCCATTCTCACTCACTTTCACCAGGCTGGGACAGGGGTCTGGTGCAGGAGGGGATGAGGGCTCTGGGAGAAAGTTTGGGTGCAGGCTCTGGGCTGGGGCAGGGGTGGGGGAGGGGAGAAGGGGTGCGGGCTCCAGCCAGGCGGCACTTACCTTAGGCGGCTCCCGAAAGTGACCAGCACATCTCTCTGGCAGTGGCTCCTAGGTGGGTGGGCCAGGGTGCCTCAATATGCTGCCCCTGCAGCTCCCATTGGCTGCAGTTCCCAGCCAATAGGAGCTGCGGAGTCGGCACTTGAGGCAGTATGCGGAGACCCCTGTCCCCCCAGGGCCATAGGGACATGCTGGCTGCTTCCAGGACTGGTGCAGGGCCAGGGCAGGTAGGGAGCCTGCCTTAGCCCTGCTGCGCCGCCAGACTTTTAGCCCCTAAAATCTCCCAATTTGGTTCAGTAGCCTCCGAGAGAGAGAAGGAGAGGGAGAAGTTGAGGGAGGGGGAGGACTTGATCAGTGAGGCCCGCAGACAACCCTGTAGTACCCTCGGGGACCCCCAGGGGTCTGCAGACCCCAGTTTGAGAAACGCCGATCTATAACCAATCTAGAATATAATACTTTGCACATATTAAAAGCACATTTTTGAGGCAAAAATCTCCTTCCAGGGGCCATTTCCCAAAGACTAATGAGAACAACAGATGCTGATGTCAGCCAATCATTAAAGCTAAATCAAATCCTATGTCACTGCTTATCTTGAATTCTGACTAGCTAATGTGCCTGGAAACTCCTTTTCACATATATGCAAGAGAATCTTAGAGACATCTAAAAGGACAATTTTAACCTCTCTTACTTTCAGGCATGCAGTAACTACCTCTTGGTCCAGTTAATCAAAATATCATCAGCAGACTTTTAAAGGAATTTTCTTGAAGACAGAAAAGTTAGGCTCCAACTCCTCTTTGCGCCTTTTAAAATTGCCTCTTAATATGTTTGTCTCCCTTTTATACATAAGTAACCTGACACTAAGACTCTTTTGTATTACTCAATAGTATTGTAAAATATCTTAAATACATTGCCATACAGAGACTAGATTAATTATTTTGCATGTGAAATGACTACTTGATCACATGGGTTTTGTGTAGCTTGGATTTCTCTCCTAATTGCCTTGATTGCTTTGTCATTTGGCACTCACTCATGTGACACAATTGGATCAGACACTGTACTGATGCATCTGAGATAACAGTTAGAAACAGTACAATAGAGGGTACCCCAAAAACAAAATCAGGCAAAAGTGAACAACAGGCAGTGAAAAAAATAAAAAACGATATTTTTACTTTTTCTTTTAAAACTTTTACACGATAAAGAGGTATGAACGCAAGATACTTCATCTCATGAGGTTATCCTGATAAGCAACTTTTAAGAACTCCCCATTTATGCATGCAAAACGCCTAATGTCGTCATTGAAATTTTAACCTGAACTGTGATTGCAGGAACTGGCCCTAAATATTTCATATGTGCCTCCTCTTTCCTGATGCCTATTAATCTATTTTTTTCAGTTCCTCTTTGTACTCTTTTTATGCCAGGGTTTCCTAGGGCTTTGGTTGGTTGGTTTTGGTGCATTATAAATACATTTTGCCCTGGCACATTTAATTCACCTGCCCAAATAATGAAGGAAAACCATGCAAGGAAGTTCACATGAATATTTGATCTGTAAACATATTGTTCACTGCTCAACATAATTCATGTATATAATTCATATTCAAAGAACGGAGAATAAATCATCCCAAAACTATAGAACTTTCTGTTTGTATTTAAACAATTAATTAAAATGGGGCAAATACAGGCTTCCATTGCTGTTCTTTCTGCAAATTAATTTAAAAAAATGACTAATTCGATGAGGCCTAATGATACACTGCTGAGCTACTTCTCTTTGAAAGGGAAGGCTAAAAAATGCATTGCATTGTATGCAGAAAGCCATCCTTCTGAATACAAACATACTGCAAGTCTGTATGATGCTCCATTATAAAAAGGATGCCTAAATTTCTGCTGAGTATGAAATGAGGGACTACAAAATGCAATGAAACTTGGAACACAAATCAGAATCTGAGCATAACTGATCTTCTCACATCAAACTGGTCTCGATAAAAGGATGTGGATTTGTTAACAGTACTACTTGAAAAGTAAAAATTAAATTGAAGAAATAGAACAAAAATTGAAGCAAAGTTTTGGGAACCTTTTCAAAGCAAAGGCAAGAGTTTTAGAGGGTAAAGAGAGACAAAGATTGTTCTTTCTAAATGCGGTGGGGAACAGTGCAAGTTAAAAATTCAATCCACACTCTTGAGTGATGTAATTATACGGACCTAACTCCTATATGATCTAACAGAAGGGCTTCTCCCATCAACATAGCTACTGCCTCTTGGGGAGGTAGAGTATCTATTACACCCACAAGAGAAGCTTTCCTGTGGGCGTAGGTAGCATCTTCACTGAAGTGCTATAGTGGTCCAGCTATGCTGCTGCAGCGTTGTAAGTATAGACAAGCCATTAGTTAAACTGATGCAGATCCCTAATGTAAACACACTTATACTGCTTAAACAAGGTGTAAATAGATTTAAGTTTGAAATGGTATATCTTTCTAGCATAAACAAGGACTATTACTTATAACTGTCTCTTACCGCAGGTGGTTAGTGTGGTCCTGTTTCTGGTTGTATGCTAAGTTAACAGCTAAGAAGACTGGTGGCTGCTTTAAGCCTTCGTATGTAATAGAGTTTGTGAGTCAGGTTGTCTTTTTGTTTTCTTAAGGGCTGTTGCAGTCTTACTCCTTGTTCCTTGGGAACAGTACAATTTCAAACATAAGCTTTCATAGTGTGGATCACAAGATTTACCTGGTGTTCAAATATTTAAAGTTTCACCCTGTTTTGTACACTCGAATAGGGCATGGAGGCTTTTGAGATGTTTAGATGATCAATTCTTATGCCAGTCAGTAAAACATCAACAACTCTTAGTTCAGCTCTCAACCCTGGGTATCTTCAGATTTTGACAGGGCCTTGACATTGCTGTAGAAGCAGCACACTCAACCCCTAGGAAGGAGAATATCATTTTTGACCAACACTTTGGTCTTCCCCAGGCCATGTACACCGTTCCTTGTTTGGAAGGACATATTTCCCCTAAGCTAGACCTCAAAATGGGGGTGGGCAAGAGCAGATACAGAAGAGGAAAAAGATGGGGAGGGGAGAGAGGAATCCCAAAAGATCTGTTCTTTTACCCCTCAACAAAAAAACAAACCAGACCCATATTTCCATTAGCAAGGATATGGAGGATTGCTAAATGTGATGGGCAAGAGTGGAAATAGGGTGTGCTTCCCCAATACTTTAACCCTTGGTCAGTGTATAACTTTAGTACAAAGGGTTAAGCACATTTTGACCTTGTGAGATTGATCTATATAGGCCCTGTCACATCAAGGAGCCTGCATTAATTTCCTACCATGATGACTCAGGCCAAGAATCACAAATATAATGGTTTGACTTGTGATCATTAAAACTCAGATGCTTTTCCAAATAATTGTAACTTTTTAGGGAAAAAATGGCCTAATTTGTATTGTGCTGATGTAATGAGTCTACAAACACGGGGCCAATTTCTTCCTTCAGTGCTCCACAGAAATAATGGGATTACAACAGAGCATCTTAGAGGAGAATTTGGTTTACCGACTTTTTTAGTCAGTGTATTTAATAAATAGCCTGCCTGAGATTGATCACTGTACTCTAAAGCAGAGGTAGCTAATAGTAAATCAAACATTCTATGCTGCCATGATCCCAGGTCAGTTACTTCCAAGTGCTTCTTTAATTAGAACACTGTTGGAGCTGTTGCTGAGCAATTAGACCTAAATACAGTGATTCTCAGTTCAGAAAACACTTTGGTGAAATCCAGAACTATTTTAGAACACAATAGGGATACATTTCGGATCGGCCACTTTCTAAGCTGCAACAGCACTATGGTTAAAGAAACAAAAACATGTCACAGTTGCCAAAGCACAGCAGGACCACCAGTCAGCAACTATTGCTATATCAGAGTTTTGGGAGACTTGAAGTACTTTTCTATTAGTAAACTTTTGTTCCCTGAAGCACGTACAGGGCTCAGTTCTGTATTCCTTACTCTTGAGCAGTCCCCTTGAAGTCCATAGAACTGACTGTGCAAGGTAAGAACTGCAGGATCAGGCCCATATTCTGATTTGATATCTATTCAATTATTTTTAAAAGAGGATTGCCTTTTCCATAGAAACCAATGAGTTAAATAAAAAACAGATGTTGAAACACTACTACAAAGCAACTTCCAAGAATAGTCTAACCCCAAACCAAATCCCTCCCGTTATATTTTCCCACAGCTCAAAGAAGGCCTCATGGGCAAAATACTGCCTGTGATCTTGTTTTATATATTGTGTGTGTGTGTGTGTGTGTGTGATTACAAGGAGCAAATTTTTGAAAAGCCTAGTGGTGTCTGGGTGCTTTTAGGAGAGAACAGTGCTACAGGAGAACAGTTTCCCAGTGCCCTGAGAGAATATGAAGTTGTAACTGCATTCTGCTGGGCAGAAAGAAAATATATTTTTAATAGAGGAAAGGATAATCATTAATAACATTTATACATCAGTGTTTTTACAGACATCAACATAATACATTCTCTGCCCCGAATAATTTACAATCTTTATTTCATAAAAAAAAAAGTGCAGGATAGGAGACAGGACAGCAGTACATGAGTGGGTGAAATCCTGGCCTCAATTAAGTCACTGGGTAAAATGTCCATTGACTTCAGTGGCGCCAGGATCTCACCTTCTAAGCAGGAAGAAGACATGGAGCAGAGACTGGAAAAGGAGGCTAAGGGAATGGAATATTGAACAAGCAGGGAAGGAAGAAAAAATTAGGGCAGAGATTACAGAGGGTCTTGTAGGTGAGGATGAGGAGTTTGCATTTGATGTGGCAATGGTTAAAAAAACACGCAGTTTCAGCCTTCTGGATGACGGCAACCTGTTCAGCATAGCTCTCTTGTCCATCATATTAAAGTGTCTGCCTGTATTTTCATTGTGCTTGGTCGGTATATGTTGGTAAAGGTGTTATATATTGTTAGGCAGGTCTGTCTTCCTATTTACATTGTACCCTGTTTGAACCTTCCAGCGGCTGTCATTCCTGACACAGAATACTTTTGTTAGACATGCTACCACTGAGCCACCAACGATGAGCTGACATTTGACTTCTGGCTCAGATGGTTTATTATCAGAACGCAAATAGCCAAGTTGTCCTTGATTAATGAAATGTGTGTATAGTCTCAGCCTTCAGTGGAGTTGGAACTATAATGAATTTCCTGCTAAAAATTGGCACCTGTTGTGATTTGAACTGTAATATGACCTGCAAATTAAGTCTCAAGAGTTTATTTTTGATAGCTCTGATTATTACCCTTGATTGGGATTTGGATAAATTGATGTTTTCCCTGCAGTATATTTGTTTTCTTTATCCACCATTGCTAAGTTTAGTACATTTACCTGTCTGTAAAAGAAACAAAAGTTGGCTGAATCTTTGCAGAGTATGGTATGTAACTGTGTGTCTATACAGGTTAACTTTTTACATGAATAGAAAATATGTTTATACTTAAAATATTTTCTTTGAAAGACTTCAGCCGTACTGAGTTCATTTATCCTGTGCTGGAGGGCTTAGCAGTTGACAGCCAGCACAGAGGGGACTCCATACTCCAGTGTACTCAGCAGAGGAGATGACTACTCTTTACACTGCCGTGGAGTGGGGGTTTGGTATGTTGGAGATGGGGTCAGTGGGTTTGGGCACAGTCCAGTCCATACAGGAAAAAAACAAAGTAGGACCCGAGCAACAGGTAACATCTGCTACTTTCTGCCATGCCTAGAAGTAGCCAGCTTTGGGCCTTGAGAATTGTGATGCCCAGCTCCTTTATTAATTTTATTAATTATTTGTATTGCTGTAGCGCCTTGGAGCTCTAGTCGTGATCCAGGACACCATTGTGCCAGGATTCTTCACAAACACAGCACAAAAAGACAATCCCTGTCCCAAAGAGCTTACAATCTAAGTATAAAACAAGAAATGACAGATTGGGGAAACAAGGAAAGTTCAACCTTACCCAAAGAGCAGTTAGCAATGGTTCACTGTCGCACTGGTTGGGTCCTGCAGGGATCTGTCCTGGGTCTGGTACTATTCAATATTTTTACTAATGACTTTGATAGTGGAGTGGAGAGTATGGTTGTAAAATTTGCGGATGACACCAAGCTAGGAGCAGTTGCAAGCACTTTGGAGGTCAGGATTAGAATTCAAAATGATTGTGACAAATTGGTCAGAAATAAGAGACAAAATTCAGTAAAGACAAGTGCAAAGTACTACACTTAGGAAGGAAGAATCAAATGCACAGTTACAAACTGTCTCGGTGGTAATACTACAGAAAAGGATCTGAGGTTAGTGGATCACAAGTTGAATGAGTCAATGTGACACAGTTGTGAAAAAGGCTAATATTCTGGGGTATGTTAACAGGAGTGTCATATGTAGAACATGGGATGTAATTGTCCCGCTCTGTTTGTCACTGGTGAGGCCTTGGCTAGAGTATTGTATCCAGTTTTGGGCACCACACTTTAAGAAAGATTTGGGCAAATTGGAGAGAATCCAGAGGAGAGCAACAAAAATGTTTTAGAAAACGTTTAGAAAACCTATCCTGTGAGGAAAGGTTAAAATAAGTTGGCATGTTTAGTTTTGAGAAAAGGGGGCGGGGTGGGGGCGGGGCAGGGGGCTGGTTACAGTCTACCTTTATTATCTTGTCCAATTTCCACATGTTTATTAGTCCCATGAAATAAGTCGATAGGCAAATGGGATGGAACTTATCATTTTAGACTTGTGAAAAATAGACTAAATGATGTTTGAACGGCAGTGAGTGTTTCCAAGGAGGGAATGACTCACTGAGTGCATTTTTTCTTTCAATCGTTCCAGGTTTTCCAGGACCTCGGCACCTCAGTGCTATCTGGTGCTTTTAAGGGGTACAATATCTGTCTTTTTGCATATGGACAGACGGGTTCAGGAAAAACGTACACGATGATGGGAACTCCAGTGAGTCATAGCCTTCATTACACTCTTTTTTTTTCTGTTTATTAAATTGAAGTTTATGATTAAGATTGATCCAAATTAAGCAAAATGTTTAAGCATGTTTTACTAGGGATTACTTGTGCTTAAAATTAAGCACATGCTTAAGTACATAGCTAAATAATGTAGCACAAGCTAAAATCATAAAAGTGTGTGTGTGTGTGTGTGTGTATATATATATATATATATATATATATATATATAAATAAATAAAATTCCTTTTGTAGACTGTGCTCTTTGGGTGTTGCATATGTGTGGTTTACCTTTTAGTCTAAAGAAAACAAGTTTTCTACCATGAACACTTATTGTTCTTCGTAGCAGCCAGCCTGCGCCTCTGCAAAATATTTTAATGTCACTTTCTTTGACAAGCAGACAGCCATGCTGAAGTTAAATTACTTTTGCTAATTAAAATTTGGAATAATTGTTTGTGCAATATTTTCTGCTGCATTTTTGTGAGAAGACTTTGCTGTCCATTAGGGAACAGTCTGAGGTGACCATACTTGCTTCATTTCCAATTACTAAGTGAATTTGAATTTGAATGGAAGCTTTGGGGGTGAAACATTAGCATATGCTCCTCAAAGCTAGTCAGTTCTAAGATATTTGATTTATGGGGCCCCACTTAGTGTGCCTTTATGTGTTAAAGCACCCAAACCAGTGAGTCCAGTGGAAGGGTTACTGGCTTTGCTGATCCAGAGGGAAAGGTAGATCATCTCTCTGAAAATCTATATAAATCGAATTGTCTCTAAAGCAGTGGTTCTCAACCTATTTACCATTGTGGGCCGCATATGTGTTATGTGGGCTGCATCCAATACTACCTGTATGGCCCTAAGGATGTCACATGGGCCACAGCTCTGTGCTGAATTGGCTGCAGTCTGAGAATCACTGCAAAAGAGAGAACCATTTTTCAAGGAGACAGCAAGAGCAAGCCTCCTGAGTGGACCACTGCTTCAGGTAAAGGATAGGGAAGAGACACCCACTCTTCAAATAAAATGTTTTTAACCTATAAAAATGGTTCAGGGTTGGTATGAATTTTGGTTGCAGTTTCTATTTGGTTCTTATTTTTATTGAACTGGTTCTGCTGCCCCTAGAATGACCGCATTAGCTTACTAAAGGCACCACCTGACAGGCATCTGCAGGGAGATTTTGCCCATCTGATACCTAAGACCTGATTCTCTTCCTGTTTTAAATCAAGACTAGTGCCATGGAAGTCAGAAGAATTATACTGATGTAAAACTAATGTAAGTGAGAGGAGAATCAGGTCACTAGTGGTTGATTATCTTGGAAGTATAATAGCAGTTTACAATGACCATATCTTAAAAATCGTTACTAATTCCTATGGCACTTTCATTGTAGTAATGTTGCTGCTGGATTCTTTGGTGAGAGAGTGAATTGTGCATCAGGAAGAGTCCCACTTTGATCCAATATTTAATAATTTGCATTTATTGTAATACATTATTAGCATTGTTAATAGCTAGAACATCAGCCTGCTTGGTCTGTAGAGAACTTTCACATTTATAAAAATGCATTTATTTAGAGAAAGCTGGTTTTTTTCCCTTAATTTGTTCCATTTCAAATATGCCTTCTAAAAATCTTTGCATCCTACTGCAAAAGATTCCGAGTGGGAGGGGCTGAGCCTGAAGGTAGCTCCAAGTCTTTACGTAAGCCATGTGCTGTAGCAAGTGGAGTCATCTTAGCCTTAAACTTTTCAGCAACTACTGCCTATGAAAAATGCACTAAGATGACTTCCAGTGAGGGCAAGATTGACAGTTATGGGTACAGCCACCATTCTAGCCAGAGTATATCATCCCTTTAAATCAGGGGTTCTCAAACTGGGGGTCGGGATCCCTCAGGGGGTCGCGAGGTTATTACATGGGGGGTCTAGAGCTGTCACTCTCCATCCCAAACCCTGCTTTGCCTCCAGCATTTATAATGGTGTTAAATATATAAAAAAGTGTTTTTAATGCATAAGGGGGTGTCGCACTCAGAGGCTTGCTATGTGAAAGGGGTCACCAGTACAAAGTCTGAGAACCCCTGCTTTAAGTGATTACTTCTAGAGATGCCATAACTGGAATAGCTATGAGTTGTCACAGATCTAACACTGAGAATGCTCCAAGACAGATTGTGTTGTGATCTCCACAATCACTGCTTGTGTATCTCTCCATGTTTTAGTGGGAAGTTGATGCTGGAATAGTTGGGAATTCCCCATAGTTTTGTTTATATTTATTAAAATGACTTCTTACAAGAGAAACTGGGACTGTGATCATATCATGTAATTGTTTTTCTTTTGTTTGTTTTTGTTTTATTTAAAGGCATCCATTGGGTTGACACCTCGTATATGTGAGGTATTTGTTTTTTTTATGAACTTGAAATTGTTTAAACTGTTCTTAATTTTCTTTTCTTTTTATTTTTTTAAGAGAAAAATGTAAACTTTTGGTTTGTGCAGGGCCTTTTCTCAAGGGAGGATGATTATTCAGAGCAGCCAGCATCTTGCAGAATAGAAGTCAGGTAGGAGTGTCTCATTATTTTTGGCCATATGTTTCTAAATACTTTCAAATGTGTATTTCCATAGTCAAAGCACACAAATGTTATTTGATAAGTTTATTTCTCTTTCTCAGGGCTGTCAATCATTTTGTTGGGGTGGGAAAATCTTGCAGTTCAGTTTTCAATCCAAGTATAGTTCCTTGGATGCTGTTTGTTCACTGTTAGATCCCAAAGAATATGCATCTAAATAATAGTAGGTTAAGAGTTCATGTCTTGCTTGTTTAACTCTTCAAAATTTGGACCCTATACTGCATACAGTTCTTATTCATAAACACCATTAATTTTGTGGAGTTTTGTGCTCTGAACAATTGAAGAGTTGGGAACAACATTAATTAAAAGTGCAGGAAATATGCTGTGTTGGCAATGCAGATTATTTATTGTGTCAGCAGTATTTCCAACCAGCCAGCAGCAGGGGACAGTTATTTTCTTTCCTCGTGACAATTGATTGCTTCTCAGCTCCTTTCTAAGTGTCAGTACGCACAACGTGTAAGAAGATGTCATTTGAGAGGTAATGAAGATGAATACTTTAGTTTTTGATGTGGAATGTCTGTGCCAGGCTGCAGGTGCAAATTTTCATTGTCCAAAGAACAACTTTAAATAAATTTTTTTTGTGAATAGCGGATGTCAGAAAGACAACATTTTATTTGCTTTTCTTCAGTTTCCTTGAAATCTATAATGAGCGTGTCCGAGATTTGTTAAAGCAATCAAACCAGAAAAAACCTTATACGCTTCGTGTCCGAGAGCACCCTGAGACAGGTCCATATGTGCAAGGTGAGAGTGAGTTTCTGCATGGGTTACAGATGAATGCCTATGTGCCTATTCTGAATGTTCACTTGCATTCCTAACATGCTCTTTATTATTTCCACTCTTTCCAGTTATTAAACAGCCAGCATGAAATATGTAGTTTGAGGAACTCAAAATCCTCCCAGCAAAAATATATGGCAGAACATGGAATCTAATTCTTAATATTTGAAGAGGGTAAAATTCTAGAGGAAGGACTCATTTTGTATGTGTAGTGAATGTGTTAAATAGAAATATAGAGTATAGGTTTGCTGTACTGTATCAGGCCATTGATCTATCTAGCCTGATAATCTGCCCCCCAACGATGGCTGCAATGAATGTTTCATGAGAATGTAAAACCATACTGCTAATACCAGGAAGAAATCTCTTTCCTACTAAGCATAGCAGAAAACGGGAGTAACCCCTTTCCCCAAACTAACATGGCCTTTTAGTTGATAGCAATTTGCCTGTAAATTCTCAGAAGCTTCAGATTCCTGTCAGAAACTTTTTGTGAAACAATGTACACCGCTACCTCGATATAACGTGACCTGATATAACACGTATTCGGATATAACGCGGTAAAGCAGTGCTCCAGGGGGTGGAGGGGCTGCGCACGCCGGTGGATCAAAGCACGTTCAATATAACGCAGTTTCACCTATAACGCGATAAGATTTTTTGGCTCCTGAGGACAGTGTTATATCGAGGTAGAGGTGTACTTGTTTCCACTGGAATTACTAGGTTACAGACTTCTAATCTGCTGACTTTCACATGTATGTTTGCTGTAGTTATAAAAACATTCTAATGCAGTTTTACATTGTTTCCAAACTTGCATCTTTCTGTAAAATTATTTCTTCCATTCTGTTTTCCTCTTTTCAGTCCTCATCTTTTCTCTTACCTGCTTTTGCCTTTCCAATTTTTCCTCTCCCTTTTTTCTTTCCCTTCCCTTTTGCCTCTGCCCTTTGTCAGAAGTGTAACATCATTTTAAAGTAAACTCTCTCAGCTGTTGGTGCTTAAGTCATTTGATAGTGCATTATACTGAGTTTGCCCTCTCAAAAGCAATACATTTGGTCAGTGATTGACAGAAAGTGGTTTCTACAGAATCAGCGCACTACAGGCATAGAAATCACTGAGTAAGTGATTTAAAAACATATAAAACATATTAATGGTCAGGAATGGAAGAAGAGATCTTTCCAAACTGATGCAAACTTTAAATATGGGTGGGTTTGTCTGGAAAGTAAATACACCCATTTCCTTTTTAATGTGCTGCTAAACACTATGTCTACATAGTGGGCAAAACTCCAAATTGCCTCTGGAATTACTGACCGTACCAACTCTTGGCTATTGGCCAAGTGGATTGTAACATGTTTGACACCTACAAAGTATTCCTTTAATGTGTAAAATGCACATAAGACAGAATCATATTGGTTGTGTCATGTCAGATCAAATACTAGCTTGTTCTGCTTTTAAAACTCTCCATCCCCCTTTGTAAATTTCCTTTGTTCTCCTCTACCCCCTACTCCGCTGTTTGCCATTATCATGCCACCTGGCTTACACAGGTGGTTTTTTTTAGGAGAGGGAGGGAAAGGGAAAATCAAGATAAATACTGCGACTGGATTTTTGAAAGAGCTGGATAATTTTAGAACTATTAACAACATTTTTAGTCAATTAGCTTGGCTTTATAAGATATAATAATAGTACTTAACATTCTTCATCCAAGAATCTCAAAATGCTTCACAAACATAACTTAAGTCTCTCAAAATCTCTGTGAAATATATAAGTGGTATTCACAATTTACTGATAGTGAAACTGAAGAGAAGAGAGGTTAAGTGACTTGCCCAGGTTTATCCAGTGACAGAGCCAAGTAAAAGAAACATGAAATCCCGATGTCTAGTTCCCTGCTAATCAATATGTCCTGTAATATTGCATTTAGCACCTGATCATTGTCATCAGTTTTCATGTCTCAGAGAATAAACTGATCACCAGCAGAGCCAATAGATTTTACACACAAACCTCCTATACACGATTGGCCAGGTAGCATTCTAGTTATTTTAACTATGACTTTCTGTACCACCAGCATCCTACTAAATTCAGGATTGGAAAATAAATGAATTGATGGTCTGATCCAGTATGGCAAACCTGTAATCCTTTGTAAACTAGGAGAAGCGTACATATTTGGCCTTCACTCTGGCCTTTTCTGGGTTCCTTCCCTGGCTCCCTCTCAGCTGGGAACCTCATTACAGATCTGACCCAGAGCCTAGTTACTGCAGAGCCCCACCAGGAGCTGCTGCTTTTTCCTGATTGTTGCCTAGATTGAGACGAGTGCTTTAGACTGTTTCTTTCCCTATTTGCTGTGCTGTCAGGAGTACATCTCCAGTGGTTCCTAGGCTGCAAATCCCAGAGTTCTCTTGATCTGGGAGGAAACCAGGTCTGATCTGGGACATGAATCTCTTAATGTCCCAGCTCACCCTGTGATACTGTGGTAGGAAGTTATGCAGTTGTTTCCCAGATAGATCCTCATGAGATAAATCTATCCTTTGTCTTCTAGTCCTGATATTTTATATTTATTGTTAGTTCTTTAAATAAGAATTCAATACCCAGATGTTACCTAGAATATTGTTTGTAACTAGAATAGTGACTTTATAAAGTTGCAGTTCTGTTTCCCTTAAAAAATTCCCTTCCCTGAATTTTTGTTACTTTGTACTATGAGAAAAGTATAATATAAACCCATTAACAAAATCAGAAAGTGCCATTTCAGGTCACATGAGAAAATCCAACTTGGATATTCTATTAGCCCTACTCCTGCCATCTTTGTCCCATGACAAACACAAATTCCTATAAAAAAATCTCTGCAAAGAACTTGCAGCTCTGCTTATAATAAGTAACGTGATTCAAAATTTTAGAAAGAAATGGCTGGATGAGTTAAAAATGAAATAACTTCTTGTTTGAAGTGTCATGTGATAGCATTACACTGCTGTTGTTGTACCACATGCATAGAATTGATACTGATGAATCAGTGTCTTGGGGTCTGTAGTCAGATGACATAGTTCTGTATGTGTATGATACTGTTTGTGTTGTGTGTTTAACAACTATAACCATTTATGCCATATGTATTGCATTTGTGTGTGTGGTTTGTTTGTTTTTGGGAGGTGGCATTATTTTGTTTTTTTGGTAGGAAATTGATAGAGGAGCTGATCACATGGATTCCTGCAGAAGTGTGCTTGTTAGTTAGCTCACATGTCAGATGAGGGGTGAGAGAGTCCAGACATTTTTCACACTGCAGGTCAGTACAGGTGGCTTGATTTTAAAGAACTTCTAACTCAGAAATAAAGTGGTTTACACCTCTGTGGCATATGCCCTTAAGGGCTGCTTACAGTATATTGCTGAAACCAATAATTGCTGAGTTCAATAATGTACGGTATGATCCTGCAGCCTTTCTATGTGAGCCCTTGCCCTTTGAAATCCACAGAAGTTTTGCATGTGGAGTCTCTGCAGGATCATGCCCTAGGAATCCTGTTACTGATAGCTGGATGGACATGTTTTCTGAATTAGAGCCATATAATTATAGCCTGTAGTTGCATAGGAGGATGGTTTCCTTTGCACTCCTCTACCAGACAATTTGCTCCATGGAACAAATGAGTCTTGTTAAACTGATGAACATAGGCAAAGTTCAGAGATTTCCCATTATCTCACAGTGCATTGCAGTATATCAAGATTTGCATCTGTACTTGTGTTGTACTTGTTGCGCATGAGCAGTCATCAGTTTAGGGGTAACAGAAAAATTTTACTGTTGGGAGGGGCTCCCTTGTATACTGCAGGTGTCACTTACATAGTTTGTTTCAGTAGTCTCTAGTGTATAGAAGTCAATACTTGGATGAAGAATAGACAAGGAGGAGAACCAAAGAGGAAACCCTTTAGGGTTGCCTAGTTACTTTCATATTAGAGGTAATGCATTTTCCATTTGCAAGTCCAGTCAGGAAATCCCAGCACTAAGTATTTTGAATAGTTACATCATTTTTTCAACGTAAAGGCTGCACGTTTCTAGTGTTTAAAATGCTGAAAGTGTTTCAGTGCTTCAGATTGGAATGGTTTCAAAATTCTCTCTTACAGATGGTTGCACTGTTAAGGAATCAGCCTCTTTTAAATCAGGAAATGATGCAATCTATATTGTTACTCTGAGACAGATTTCTGAGGCAGATTCTGTCTTAGTTTGAGATAGATTTCTAGTCCAGACAGAGTTTTGTGATCTTTCTGTGATTCTTGAAAACAGACTTTCTTTTTCCAAGTAGCAGAGAGAGCACTTAATGGCATTCCTTCTCCAACAGCATTAATAATTTTTCTTTTGCCTTTTTATAATAAACCTTTGTGTGTCGTGATCAACTAGTTTCTATACTGGAGGCAATAGTATCAGTAATAACATAAATGTAATGAGTAAGAACTGTGGAAACTTTATAATAAATATAACTGCCTTCCCATCACATAGCTAGTTTTTTATTCACAAGATTACAAACCCTTGAAAGTGAGTTAGAGAAACTATGTAAGGCACTTTTTCCGTACTCTGTAGATTAGCAGATGCTGGTGCTGTTTGAACAGTAATTGGCTATTGTTTTTCAGACAGGAAAATGTCATTACATCTTTTGGAGTTCAATGTATAGCTAATACAATGTCAAACAGCAGAATAAATGCTTTGCTTTGTAAACCATCCTGTAGTTTTGCATGTTTTTAGGCTACGGATGAGATTCTTTTAGTTGTGGGTGAATGTGATGCTGGTGTGAGAATTTGTTTTCTTTGGGTCAGGTATTAAAGGGCTAAAACAAATCACCCATCTTTGGGCCAAATTCTGATCTCATTCACAATCTGTTTATCTACTAGTATCTAAGGACAGACTCCATCCCACTATCTCTGAAATAACCCTTTGAGTCTTGCTGAGCTTTTAAATTATTGACTAGGGTAAGCAATTGATATTAACTGGATACTTGATAGGAAAATCATTTTAATTAGAAAAATTAGACCTTTTAGAAGGGTGTCTCTTTAGAACGTGTGGAATTAGGTGTTGATACCTATCACTGAAAGTCTGTTTCCTGCAGATAAGATGTTCCAATGGAACTATATACTGTTTGTTTTTCATGGTGCCAACAGGTGTGTATCTGTAAATTTGCTAGCGCATTTAAAATAGTCTTAAGAAACAATATTCTTACCATAAATTATTTTTCTGGTAACATATTATACCTTTTCCTCATGTCATCTCCCTCTCCCCCCCAATACACACTCCTATGGCACATATTAAAAAGAAAACATGTTTCATGGATTGTTGTACTAGTGAAATACAACAAAAAACATGAGGAGCACTTCACTCTACCCCATGATAAACAATTTAGGAAAATATTATTTTCTATAGCGCGTTATACGGTTGCCACCCATTCTATAGCGCGTTATACGGTTGCCACCCATTCTATAGCGCGTTATACGGTTGCCACCCATGATACTACAACTGCCAAAAGTAAGACAGAGCAAACATGTGAGGTCAATTTCATCCCAGGAGTAAGTCCCTTGAAGCCAGGGCCGGCTCCAGGCACCAGCCCTCCAAGCATGTGCTTGGGGCGGCACCTGGAGGGGGGCGGCGCTCACCCGGGGAGAGCGGGGCTGCCCTCCCCCGGCACTCTGGCCGGCCGGGGAGAGCGGGGCCGCGGCCGGGCTCGCCGCCTTCCCTGTGGCGCTCCCTGCTGGTGGTGGGGGGGAGGGCGGCGGGAGGCTTTTTTGCCTGAGGCGGCAAAAAAACCAGAGCCGGCCCTGCTTGAAGCCAACTAAGGGCTAGTCTACACAGCAGCGCTTTAACGTGCCTCATGTGGTCGCGGTGCAACACTGGGAGAGCTCTAAAAAAAAAACCCACCTCCACGAGGGGATGTAGCTCGTCTGCACTGGCACTTTACAGCACTGAAACTTGCTGCGCTTAGGGGGTTGTTTTTTCACACCCCTGAGCCAGAAAGTTGCAGCGCTGTAAATTGCCAGTGTAGACAAGCCCTTAGTGTGTTTGCTACAAATTTACATTTTATAAGATGCTAGTAATGAAGTTACATCATAACAGCATACTGCCCTCTAGTGGGGGCCACATTAGTCACTGCCCTTCATTTGCTCCAGTAGTTTCTGCAATGCAGCATCTCTTTCATTCCTGGCTAGTGGACTCAGGGCAGCTACATTAATGCTTTCTAATATCATAATCAGGATGCACTTTGGCGTAGAGTAGGGCACAGAATTTTATACAGCGTTTAGTTTACAGATAAATGTCACTGGTTCACAGTATGGTATTTAGCTAATAAAGTGTGCACCAAAGACTCCAGACAGAGGACTTCCTCATTCTCTGATTCATTTGGACTGAACCTTATACTTTACATCTGCAGAATCAATGGCTGAAGGATTGTCTACACACAAAAAATTGTATCACTTTAACCAGAGCCGGCTCAAGGTTTTTTGCCGCCCCAAGCAAAAAAAATGTTGGCTGCCCCCCATCCCAGCCCTGGGCTCTCCCCACCCACACACACACATACCCTGCCGCACCAGCTCTGGGCTCCCTCATTCCCCCCCACCATTGCCCCCCCCCCCACACACCTCCTGACGTCCCAGCCCTGGGCTCTCCCCCCCCCCCCCCCCCTGCCACCTGCACCCTCCTTCCGCCGCAGCCCTGGGTCACTGGTAACTCGCTCCCACGGCAGGTTATTCAGCAGGAATTTTAGATGTGCACAGAACACAGACAGGATTGGTTCCCATATGGTTACAGAACTGCAGTAAAGTGGAACAATTTTCAGCTTGTGTGATTGGAGGATATCTGGATGCATATAATAAGACTGTCCTACATAAATGAGGAAAAGTTGAGGTGCCTTTATTATTCTTTTCTTCCACTCTTTCTTTCTATGGGGAATTTGCCAATGCAATATCACTGTCTTCCTTTTAAACAAACAAACAAACAAACAAACAAAAAGGCAATGGCTGTTGAAAATAGCAATTCCAGTCCTAATAACCACTGGGAAGCATTTCTTGCTCAATTTTATCCTACTTTTTCTAAAGTAAGTTACAGTGGATCAGTATATTTGATTTGGGAGAAATGAAGTAACAGCTGCCCAAACTGAGCTTGAGCACTCCTGAATTTTGAGGTGTTCAAATCTGGAAGGCAGGTGCTGGGGGAGGGAAGGGGGATGTGGCTCCGCGGGGGAGCACGGTAGCATGTATGCAGCAGTGTGTCTGGCGCTGCGCGGAGCCAGACATGCTGGTCTGAGTGGCACGGTAAGGGGGCTGGGGGATTGGATGGGGTGGAGGTTCGGGGGGGGGGGCAGTCAGGGGCAGGGAGAAGGGGGATTAGATGGGTCAGAGGTTGGGGGGGGGGCAGTCAGGGGACAGGCAGCAGTTGGATAGGCATGGGAGTCCTGGGGATTTGTCAGGGGACAGGTAGGGGGTGGGGTCCTAGAGGGGAAGTTGGGGCGGTCTCAGGAGGGGGCAGCTGGAGACAAGGAGAAGGGAGGCTTAGATAGGGGGTGGGGTCCTGGGGGGCAGTTAGGGGCAGGGGTCCCGGGAGGGGGTGATCAGGGGACAGGGAGCAGGATGGGTTGGGGTTTCTGTGGGGGGCAGTCGGAGGGAGTGGATGGTGGCAGGGTGGGGCTACCCTCCCTCCCTGTGGAGTGTCCTGCTTTTTTAATGTTAAAATATGGTATCCCTACTCACAGTGCAGCTCTCCATTCATAGCAAACTGCAGCATGAGGTCTCAGCTACCTCACTCCCTCCCCCTCTTTCCTGTTGGTAGTGACCAAGGGAATGCTGGGAAATGTAGTTCTTTCCCTGCTCCAGGGCTGGCTCTATAGGCAGGGAGCTAACCAAGGAACTACAGCTCCCAGGGCCCCCTGTTGGTTCTCAGCTCCCAGGTTGGATCCCTGCAGCCCCTGCAAATGGGCTGCCCCAAGCACGTGCTTGCTTTGCTGGTGCCTAGAGCCGCCCCTGACTTTAAACTATGATTGTGTAGTTAAAGTGACAAAAAATCAACCTCATGTAGATGCAGCTATATTGGTATAAAAATGTTTATGCCACTCTAAATTATTCCCATATGGGAAGAGGAATAAACTAGACTGGTATAAGACATTTTTATACCAATATAACTGCATCCACACTAGGGGTTGTACCAGTATGACTAGTTTGGTTTCAAAACAAAAACCCCACTGCTAATCAAAATAGTTATACTGATACAAAATTTATGTGTAGACCAGGTCTAAGTCTCAGACAGAATGTTTGTACTCCCCAGTTGTGGTAGTAACCCTATTGCATAGTTGAACCAAGAGACTAGAGTGAAACAATATTTCCTGAGTAAAACCTGTTTTTTAACAGTCTCTCTTTCACTTTTTAAACCTCTGACAGGATTGTCTCAGCATTTAGTTACAGACTACAAAGAAGTCATAGGACTTCTGGAAGAAGGAATAGCCAACAGGTATGTTTTTTAATCAACCTTTTTTCTGTTTCTCCTGTTTTTCCCAGTTTTGATAGCACAACTACTGATTTTTCTGACAATGTTACATGTTTGCCATTTAACTTTAAACAGAAATGAAGAATGATCTATGCGATGACATCAGGTTTCCAAATTAGTCTCTGAAAAAACATTATATATCATCACGTAGCTCTTAAATGGTTGTTACAAGGGCTCATTAAAATATTCTTTGCATAGATATTACTACAAAACTGATTGTATCCTGACTTACACATAGTATACGTATAATATTACTTTGATATAGGATCAAAAGTGAACCACAGCATTGGCCTACTAAACCCAGGGTTGTGAGTTCAATCCTTGAGGGGTCCACTTAGGGATCTGGGGCAAAAATCTGTCTGGGAATTGGTCCTGCTTTGAGCAGGGGGTTGGACTAGATGACCTCCTGAAGTCCCTTCCAACCTTGATATTCTATGATTCTATGATCTGTATGCTCCACATACTCCATTCTTCAGATGGTATAGTTTTCAATTCAGTTTCAGCATAGCTTAGTTTGTGACTACTGAAATCACAACACATTCGTGCTTTACTACAAACTGTTTGATGTATGTTTATCATGTGATTCAGACTGACCCCAGGGTAGAACTATTGTAAAAACAGGCCAGAAGCCATTTGTACCATCCTTTCCTATGGGAAAGACCTAATAAAAATAGCAGAAACTTAAAATTATGTTGGGTTAATTTCTTTAATATAAAGGAACACATTTTCAAGGGTCCTTAAACTAGCCTCTAAAATTATGATGCAGTGTTTGTACACAAATCAAGCAGATTGGTGTAATTACCTGATTTGGGAGCAAACACTGGAACTTTTGCATGCACAAAAAATAGTCATAGCAACCATTGCAAGCAAAACTGTAGGTGCACAGAATCTGCAAAAATCCTAGGTGTATAAAAACGCACCCACAATTTCTTGCTGAAATGTTTCCATAACCTTAGGGTGAATTTCACCTCTGTGCAGAGACCACAGCTAGCCTATACACCACATAAATTGTATTTTGAGGGTTTAATTGGTGTCTAGGCTAGGAGAGGGTTCTTTGCATGGAGCTGTTTTTCACCCATAGTGCATAAATAAAACAAAGCTAAGTATTTTTGGTTTTTGCACAGGATTTTTATTTATTTATTGGGTGGGGTGCGGGGGATAAGGTAAGGTTTGGTTAATATTCTTACTTCAACTTACTGAAGTCAGTGTTTTATTAAAGTTAATTGGGCCTGGATCCAACCACAGGGCCCCCATAAAGCACAAAAGTGCTTGTGACTCATATATGTTTCCTATTTGATTTTGATGCATAAACTTCCTTTCTGAATTTAGTGAATACTCACAAACTATTAGTAAACAGACACTACATATAACAATTCTGTTTTTATTTTAAAAATATTTTAAACTTTTATGCAAACCTCACAACACACTGTATGGAAAAAAATTAGGGAGATTATCATCCCAGTTAAATTCATGACTCGGAGAGTTATTTTTAATCCAATGATTTCGCTCTCCTCAGGTAGCATTAAGGTGGGTGAAAGGAATGTAGTTTGAAAACTTACAAATGCAGATCACGGTTTCAATATGAATATGAATCCAAACTATTCCCATTAAGGTAGAGAGAGGCTAGGGGTTCCCACAACAAAATTTTTGGTGGCCTCAGAGTGTGGCCACCAACTTTTGCTGGTGGTCGCTCTGACAAACCCATCTCTTTGTCCCTGCCTCCTATGGCCCTTCATTGAGAGCCTACTCTGGGGAAGGTGGGTCAGGAACTCACCATCGTCCGCCTGGGGAGTCCCAGGCTCACCATGCCCCAGCTGGGCGGGAGCGGGGGTGCTTCCCAGGGAGTGCCCTGGAGACTGAACACCACATTTGCCTCCGCTGATGAGAGCTGCCTCCAGCACCATGAACTTCGGCCCCATGTGTCTCCAGAGACACTGCCCGGAGCCCCCAAGGAGCTGCATGGTGCAGGGCGCCAGTCCCTGCTGGCGGTGCAAGCGCAAACAACAAGGTGACGCATCTCACTACCCTTGGTAAAAGCTATTCAGGAGCAACAGCTGGGCTCTGCAGGGAAGGGCTTTGATCCCCCCCAGTATCAACTAGGGTTGCCATCACTCCAGGATTGGCCTGGAGTCTCCCAGAATTGGCATCGATCTTCCAGTGACTATTGAAAGCAATCCGGGAGATTTTAATAGGATATTTTAAGAAAATGATATTGTCATGTTGGGGTGGGGGAATCTCTCGGAATAGCTTCAGTCAGAGTTGGCAACCCTAATCTCCACCCATGCTTTGGAGGTTGTTGTGGCCATAAAAAAAATCCACTGGTGGCTGCATTTGAGAAACACTGGGCTAGAACGTCAAGGACATTGCACACATTTTAAGCATTGTAAACAAAAAAATTTAAAAAGTATATTACTAAGGAAAAGAATGTGCAGTGGAATTTAATTTTGCCACTCAAGTCTTGTAGTGATCATTAGATATCATTTCATGATCAAAAGGGAGTTTCCCAAATAGATCTTCAATGAAATTCCATTGTACGTATTTATCAATGCAATCAGAGCATAGTCTCACCATTGCAGAAACACAAATAAAACATTGTACTAATAATTGTACTAATAAATTTATTTAATAAATTGTACTAATAAAAATGTAACCTGAATGCAAAAGAGAAAATTTAGTGCTAAATTTAAAAAATAAAACAACTAAAATTGCCTGTCAAAAAAATTAAATGTAACAATAAGCTTATCTAAAGTCCTAAATATCTAAAATGCAATTTATAAAGTAATCAGCAGTAAAACATTATGTTCTTCTTCGAGTGGTTGTTCACGTCCATTCCAATTAGGTGTGCGCGCTGCATGCACGCACGTCGGAAACTTTTCCCTTAGCAGCTCCTGTTGGGATAACGGGAGCCCCCAAGAGTGGCGCCCTTATGGCGGTGTATATATTAGCCTGCCGGCCCAACCCCCCTTCAGTTCTTTCTTGCTGTCCGTGGCGGCGTTGGAACGTTCTCTCTCGCTTGCAAGTGATCCCTTAGCCTTTCAGTCTTCTAGTTAGAGTTGTTCTTAGATAGTTATCAGTTAGTTAAATACCATTGTATTCAGGTGTCTGGAAGCTAGTTCCAGCACCAGCCTTGGGCTGTTGGGCATGCTGCAAGCCCAGGGTTTCAAAGCTTGCGCCATGTGCCGCAAGTCTATGCCTAACAGCGACCCCCACGACTCCTGTCTCCAGTGTCTGGGAGAGTCTCATCAGGCAGAGCGCTGCAAAATCTGCCAGGCTTTCAAGCCACACACTAAGAAAGAAAGAGACTTTCACCTTAAGCAGTTGCTCATGGAGGCCACGTTACAACCACCGGCCTCATACCTACTGGCACCGGCCCCGGCTTCCTCGGTGCGAAGTGCCCCGGCATCCGTGTGCGACTTGGCACCGCCCAGGCACTGTAAATCACTGGCACCGAGACGGGATGACCAACCTCGGCGCCGGTCGACCTCTCTGGCACTGACTAAGCATCCTAAGAAAGGGGAAAGAGGGCTTTCCTCAACGAGCTACTAAGCTGCTTAAAGAAGCTCCCAGCACGTAAAGACAGATTGCGGGCCCGAGCCAAGAACTGGCACCATCGATTTCGGTGCCACAGGCCCTGTTGAGTCCGGTACCCAGCGGATTCTGTGCCGACGAATGTCTGGAGGAGGTCCTCGAACACCCCTCCACGCCCAACACTTTCGAGGCAGCGAAAGACCTCATTGAGTTGTTGGCGCCAAACCCCCTCCCGTGCAGGGAGAAACCTCCGGCACCACCCAAAAGGGTGCCATCCGGAGGGAAGCTGGCAATAGTGCGCCGCTCAAGGTCACCATGTCGGCACCGCTCCCGTTAGAGCTCGGCGTCCTGCTATTCCCCGGCACCCACGACCCAGCATAAGGTTACGGCGAACCTGCCAGTGGCACCCGCGGCGACTGCTTGCCGGTCCATTGGTCGCCTGGCACCGGAGTACGACAACCTCACCGGCACCGAGTGCAAGACACTGGTCCTGGTCCCGAGACTCCCGGTACTGTTCACGGTCCCGGCCAGCCAGGCACCACTCCCCGGCACCCTGTGGCCGCTCAACGTTCGGCACCACCCTGGTCCTCTCTGTCGGCATCCTCCGACTCCGAGGCCGACTCTGGTCACTCTAGCTACAGCAGACATCGAACCATAGCCAGCAGAGAATCCCAACCAGCATGGCAGCCACATTGGCCTCCTCCAGGCCAGTGGCCCTTCTGGACTCCATGGGCCTACCACCAGCAACAGGGTATCTCCTCCAGAGCCTTTAGGTCCGGGCAATCTATGCAACACCATTCCAGGTCGCCACACAGGCGCGCATCAAGGACAAGGGAGGCCACTCTCTCTCCAGGCTGCCCCCGGACCCCCAAGAGCAACTGGCACTCTCAGGCCCAATACCTGAGGCGGTGCCAAGCACTGCAACACCCCAAGAGATGTCAGCCCTGCAGGGCCCTGAAGTGACCTAAGCATATGGGGACACACAGGAGGCTCTAGATGAGGGCAACCTACAGCACCTCACTTCCTCCTCTTCCCCAGACAAGGCGGTGGCAGGCACATCAGTCTCAGGACCACCACTGATCGACCACAGGGCTCACCAGGAGCTACTCTGCAGGATCACCCTCAATATGGGCTCCAGGCGGAAGAAACGGTTGAGCAGGAGGATCCGATGGTGGACATCCTGATGCCTGAGGGTCCCTCCAGGGTCGCGCTCCCTCTCATAAAGACCATACAGATGAATTACAACACTATATGGAAGACCCTGGCCTCCATCATGCCGACGGCCAGGGGGGTAGAAAGGAAATACTTTGCTCCTTCCCAGGGCTATGAGTTCCTGTTCTGACATCCACTCCCTGTTTTTTTAAACTTAGTTGTTTCAGCAGTCAATGAAAAGGAACGACAGGGCCAACAAGCCTCGGCCCCAAAAGCCAAGGAGGCCAAGCGTTCGGACCTCTTCGGTAGGAAGGTCTACTCCTCCGGGGGCCTCCAGCTACGCATAGCCATCCAGCAGGTGACCCTTAATAGATATAACTTCAACTCTTGGATGGCCGTGTCCAAGTTTAAGGATTGCCTGCCCCAGGACTCACACTGAGTTTGCGGCGTTAATCGAGGAAGGAAAGGTGGTGGCTAAGACTTCGCTACAAGCCTCCTTCGATTCAGCTGACTCTGCGGCCAGAACCATTTCCTTGGGGGTAGTCATGCAATGCTCAGCCTGGCTCCAGGCATCGGGCCTCCCTCCAGAGGTCCAGAATACTCTCCAAGACCTTCCCTTCGAGGGCTCAGGCCTTTTCTCGGAGCAAACAGACTCCATGCTGCATGGCCTTAAGGATTCTAGGGCCACCCTGAAGTCGCTAGGGATGCATACGCCAGCAACCCAGAGAAAGCCCTTCAGGCCTGAGCCTCCACAGCAGAGGGAGTATCAACCCCTCCCCAGGCAGGAGCCGCATCGCAGGCGGGGCAGAAATAACAGGCGTAGACAGCAGAATAACATGCCTAACCAAGGCCAGAATAAACCCCAGCCTGGAAACAAGCAAGAGTTTTGAAGGCGCGCCTGAGGACAGTGTACCAGCCCCGTTCCTGGATCCATCCCCACGGTTTTTAAACCGGCTATCCCACTTCTACCATGCGTGGTCCCATATAACATCGGACCGCTGGGTCCTACGCATGGTACAGGTGGGATATTCTCTCCAGGTCTCCTCCTTCCCTCCCTCCCATCCACCTTCCCCGTCCCTCTTCAGGGACCCCTCTCACGAGCAACTCCTTATGCAGGAGGTTCGTTCGCTCCTCGAGATAGGTGCGGTGGAGGAGGTTCCATAGGAGCTAAGGGGAAAGGGGTTTTACTCCCGTTACTTTCTAATCCCCAAGGCAAAGGGGGGTTTTCGACCCATTTTAGACCTTCGCGGACTCAACAAATTTATGGTCAAACTCCGGTTCTAAGCACTATCATTCCATCTTTGGATCCGGGGGGTTGATATGCTGCCCTTGACATGAAAGACGCATACTTCCATATTGCCATTCATCTGGCGCACCGACGCTTCCTCCGGTTTGTCGTAAACCAATATCACTACCAGTTCACTGTTCTCCCGTTCAGCCTGTCCACAGCCTCCCGAGTGTTCACGAAAAGCATGGTGGTGGTGGTGGTGGCCTTCCTGCGGAAAAGGCAAATTCGAGTGTACCTGTACCTCGACGACTGGCTACTCATTCCAAGGACGAGGTCCAGTCCCACGTGACGATTGTCATGGACATGTTTCACAGACTGGGGCTCCTCCTCAATGTACCCAAATCATCAGTCAGACCTACCCAAAGGATAGAGTTTATAGGGGCAGTCCTGGACTCGGTACGGGTGAAAGCGAGCCTTCCGGAGGTTCCAAGCCATAGAGCAGATTGTCAAATCAATGCTTCAATATCTCACCACGACAATCAGGTGTTGCCTGCAGCTAAAAGGGCATATGGCAGCATACACGTACGTGGTCAAGCATTCCCAACTGAGACTCAGGCCCATGCAAGCGTGGCTCGCACTGTCTTACCGTCCATACCGAGACCCTCTGGACCTTGTGGTGATGATCCCGGGACAGGTTCTAGAATCCCTGCGCTGGTGGCTGGACTGACCAGTGGTCTGTGCAGGGGTCCCCTTCGCCAAGCCCCAACCTTCTCTGACCTTAGTAATAAACGCAGCAGATCTGGGCTGTGGCGCACACTTAGGGGCTCTGAGGACACAAGGCTTGTGGTTGAGGGACGAGATACCTCTCCATATCAACCTGAAGGAGCTCAGGGCAGTTCGTCTGGCCTGCCAAACGTTTCATGCCACTTTGCAAGGTCACAGCGTGACAGTCCTGACAGACAACACCACCGCCATGTTCTATATAAACAAACAAGGCGGAGCTTGCTCCTCGCCTCTCTGCTCTTCTTCTCTGGAACTTCTGTATAGCCTGATCCATTCAGCTCGAAGCATCCTACCTTCCAGGAGTACGGAACGAGTTGGCGGATCGCCTCAGCAGGTCATACCACATGCACGAGTGGTCAGTCAGCTCGGACATCATACAGTCAGTCTTCCAAAAGTGGGGTTATCCCCAAGTAGACCTCTTTGCCACCAAGAGCAACAGACAGTGCCCTCAGTTCTGTTCATTCCAATACCACAGTCTGGACTCCATTGCCAATGCGTTCTTAATAACATGGGGCAAGGATCTGAAATATGCCTTCCCTCCTATCCCGCTCGTCCACCGGGTCCTCCTCAAAATTCGCAGAGACAAGGCAACGGTAATCATGATCGCCCTGTCTTGGCCCCAACAGCATTGGTATTCAACCCTGCTGGAACTGTCCATAGATGCCCCGCTTGCCCTGCCCCTCCACCTGGATCTGATCACGCAGGACCAAGGGCGCCTCCGTCACCCGAACCTGCAATCTCTACATCTCATGGCATGGAAACTCCATGGCTAAATCCATGGAGAGCCAGTGCTCTCAGTCGATGAGACAAATTCTCCTCGGCAGTAGGAAACCTTCCACTAGGGCTACCTACCTGGCGAAATGGAAAAGGTTTTCCTGTTGGTGTGAACCCAAGCACCTTCAACCACTCCAGGCTCCCATCCCAGTTATTTTAGACTACTTCCTACATCTTAAGCATCAGGGTCTATCCCTTTCCTCCATCAGAGTATACCTGGCAGCCATTTCAGCTTTCCATCCAGGGGAGTCTGGGCACTCGGTGTTTTCTAATCACATCATGGGGCGATTCCTCAAAGCTCTGGAGAGGGTGTTCCTGTATTCTTGCCCACCAGTCCCAACCTGGAACCTGAACCTGGTCCTCTACAAACTCATGAGCCCACCATTTGAGCCCCTGGCCACTTGTTCCTCCTCTACCTTTCTTGGAAGGTGGCGTTCCTGGTGCCATTACATCGGCAAGGAAGGTGTCCAAGCTGAGAGCCCTCACCTCCGAACCACCTTACACGGTGTTTCATAAGGACAAGGTGCAGCTTAGATCACACCCCAAATTTCTCCCCAAGGTGGTCTCCCAATTCCACATGGGTCAGGACATTTGCTTACCGGTGTTCTTTCCAAAACCACACGAGCCCGAGACACCGCAGCGTACACACGCTGGATGTCCGGAGAGCCTTGGCGTTCTACATAGAGCGCACAAAAACTTTCCGCAAGTCGACTCAATTTTTCGTCGCCATAGCTGAGAGAATGAAGGGCCTTCCTGTCTCTGCACAACGTATATTGTCCTGGATCACAGACTGCATTCGCATGTGCTATGAGCTGGCCAAGGGCCCAGCCCCAGCGATTACGGCCCATTCAACCAGAGCGCAGGCATCTTCGGCAGCCTTTCTGGCTCAAGTCCCTATCCAGGAGATCTGTAAAGCAGCCACCTGGTCTTCAGTGCGCACGTTTACAGCCCACTGTGCTATTAACCAACAGGCCAGAGATGATGCAGCGGTTGGCAGAGCTGTTCTTCAATCAATCGTTCCATGACTCCTACCCTCCTCCAATGGTAAGCTTGGAAGTCACCTAATTGGAATGGACGTGAACAATCACTCGAAGAAGAAAAGATGGTTACTTACCTCTCGTAACTATTGTTCTTTGAGATGTGTTGTTCACGTCCATTACAATACTCACCCCCCTTCCACTCTGTCGGAGTCAACAGCAAGAAGGAACCGAAGAGGGGTCGGGCCGGCAGGGTAATATATACACTGCCATAAGGGTGCCACTCTAGGGGGCTCCCCTGCCGGCCCGACGGGACCTGCTAAGGGAAAAGTTTCTGACGTCCGTGCATGCAGCACGCACATACCTAATTGTAATGGAAGTGAACAACACATCTCAAAGAAAACAATTCTGAGCGGTAAGTAACCGTCTTTTGCTAAAATATAGCAACTGTCAAAGCCCAGGTCAAAAAAGTTCTCACCTGTTTAAAAAAAAAAAAAAACACCAAAAAACAAAACACTTCTTCAAGCTTTCATAGAGAAATAAATATTGCAGTTTAAAAATGTGAGCAACTTAAATACGTCAGCTGCTCGTAACTTGCAATTAAAAAAAAATCCTTCAAAAGTATAAAACCAATTAAAAAAAATTCAAAAGCTCAGAAAGCAAAGCTAAGCCAAGCAACTTTAAAATATTTTAGTCTCTCATAATAAACTATTTACAACATAACAAAACCCCCACAAAATTAAAAACAATAAGAAAATGTATGAATATAATAAATTAGCTTTTAAAAAATCCACTAAAAATCCATCTAAATCTTCAATTCAAAACTGCAAAGCTAACACACATACTTTTTGGGCAGCAGCCATCATCTTGTGGCAGTCTTAACTTTATGCAGTGTAGTTGTAGCCATGTTGGCCCGAAGACATTAGAGAAGGTGGATGAGGTAATAATATCTTTTATTGGATCAACTTCTGTTGGTGATAGAGACAAGCTTTTGAGGGTCTGAATGTCTGACTTTTGAAGGTCTGAAGAAGAGCTCTGAGTGGTTCAAAAACTTGTTTCTCTCCAACAAATCTGGTCCAACAAGATTTTTACCTCACCCATCTTGTCAGTCTTAACTTCGTTAGTTAACTTTTGAGTGTCTCAGTGCTTTTACAAAGTTAAAACATTAAAAAAATTTAATTATAAATATTAAATATAAATTAATAAATAAAAACCAACATACTAAAAAACCCCATCCCCTTTTCATTAATAAAACAGCTAAAAAAGCTACAAAAATATTAATATATAATTAAGTAAATGTAACTAATGTAATATTATAATGAAGGCTCTATTTGATCACTTAGCCTCATTTGCCTTAGCCCACTTAGCTATGAAAGTTGTCTTTCTAGTTGCCATCATTTCAGCTAGAAGAGGAGGTGAACTGGGGACCCTTTTGGCTGATCCTCCTTGCACGATCTTCCATAGAGACAAAGTTTCCCTGAAATTATACCCAAAATTCACCCCCCAGAGTAATCTTGGAATTTCATCACAGACGACTCACTTACCTGTGTTCTTCCTGAAGTTATGTGCCACCACTGAGATTAGGAAACTTCACTCTCTGGATGTTTGTCATGCCCAGGCATTCCACCTGCAAAGGACAGAATCCTTTAGGAAACCACTTAGACTATTTGAATCCTTTGTGGAATGTATGAGAGGGGAAGAGATCTCTTCTCAGAGACTTTTCCAAATGGATTTCAGGGTGCATGTGCTTTGTTATGAGTTATCAGTGACCCCTCCCTTACAAGGTGTCAGGGCCCACTTAACTAGACCTGAGGCTGCAGCAGTAGTCTCACTTCAAGATGTCTCTCTCCTGGAAATCTGTAAGGCAGCATCATAGGGCTCTGTTCACATTTTTGCAAGACTTAATATCCTGGTTCAAGCTTCTACAGCTGATGCATTCTTTGGAAGAGCAGCCCTCTATCATTGATCCAGCACGGTTCCTTATACCCTCCTTCTCAACAAATATTGCTCGTGAATTACCACAGTGAAATACAAATAGGGACCATCGCTTAAAGAAGAAAGGAAGACTTACCTTGTGCAGTAACTGGAACTCTTTGATATGTGTGGTCCCTATCTGTATTCTACTATGCGGCCTCCTTCTCCTCTTATGGCTATTTGTGGTAGAAAGGTAACTGGAGAGGCAATTGGTCTGCACCTCCCCTTATGCCCAGGAGGAGGAGCAGGGTGCAGGTGTGGACAGATGGATACTGCTAGCAAGAATCTTCCAGTCTCAAGCACCTGGAGCACATGCACACCTCACACTGGAACAGACATAGGGATCACACATCTTGAAGAACACCAGTTACTGTACAGGTGAGTAACCTTGCTTTATACTTTCAAGCTGCAATCAGCTCTTATTTAACACCATAAATATGTACCTGAAGGCTGTGCTAATTTATGTCCCTTGACTGCCCCCGGATCAAAATGCAAAGGCGGATTTAATTCACCTTTGCCCTCCACCTTCTCATGTGCTGTACTGGGCACAGTTTGGCCAGATCTAAGAATCTGGCCACTGTATTTAAAGCTACAATTCTTTAGTCTTAGCCTTCGTTAATCAGTTGAATCTTGTATTTGTACTTCAGAAACATGAACTGTCCCAACTGAACTTTTTTTGTGCACTTTTTATGTAGAATCACAGCAGCTACGCATGTTCACGATGCCAGCAGCAGATCCCATGCCATCTTCACCATTCAATACACTCAGGTTAGCTAAAAATTCCAATCTCCTTTTTTTCCCCCTCCCAAAGAACATTGTTTAGCATACTGTACAGAGTTTGTTCTACTTTCTGTAACCTCGGTAGAAATTATGCTACTTAATTCCTTTGGATTGTACGCCAAATTTTGTTCCACTGCCTACACCAACTTGAAGGCTTTGTACTTGTTGAAGTTACCTTGTTTCCTTGTGCCATCTTATGGTTAGGAGTGAAGCCAAAGGCTCCTTGTGAGAGGAAAAAAAATTAAATTGAAAACTGATCTTTATATTGCAATACCACTCCAACAATGTTGTGAAAATTCATGTGTGGTAATGTGTTTGCAGTTTCACTACCTTTTGTACTCTGTAGTTACTGAATTTTTTGTCTTTCTGGGATTTCTGTATTCATCTCCTAAGCACCTTGGTGCATAGTGTGCTGTATCTGATATAATACATCCTTTTTCTGGGGGACTGTATCCTACACTGTCAGGAAGATGGTCTCAGTGATCTAATAGATCTTTTCCATCTCGCTCTTCTAATATCCTGTAATATTAGAACATTCAAGATATTTTTCAGTAGTTGCACAAAAGAACCTTGGAATATAGTAATGGTGATTTTGTCAGGTCTCGAAGAAAATCTTTTCATACAGTCACAAGGTAGTGAGATTTGCTCAAGAGAGAATGATCATAAGAGTGGGCTTTGCATGTAAGTTAAGAGAACTACTGGGTTGATGTTTTGACTGTACTGTATGGCCCAAGGTCACATAATAAGTAGAAGTGCCAGAAATACAACTCTTCAATAGAACACGTAGCCTCTTGTATTTTCATAAGTTTGAATTGAAAAATTTTGATTTATTTTTCCCTTCAGGCTATACTGGAGAACAATCTCCCTTCTGAAATTGCAAGCAAGATCAACCTGGTGGACCTTGCAGGCAGGTAATAATGAAGTGAGGGGAAAAAGCTCTATTAAAATATTAACTGCTGTATTCCATACAATTGATGATACTGATGATTTAAAAAAAAGGAAATTACATTTTAAAAAATGCATTAAAATAATGCGAAGTATGACTTCTGTATATGAAAGCAAGGAGGATATTGAGCTAAAGTTGTCACTCTGTCATGTATCGTTTTGTTTTGGGAGTAGGGTTTCATTGGACCGATATCCATTACGAGCAATGCATTCACCAAAACCATATGCAATAACGGTGAACTAAGACCAGTATTCTTCCCACTACCACACAGCACAGAAGGGAGTAAAAGAGGAAGTTACTCACCTTGTGCAGTAACGAGGGTTTTCAAGATGTGTGTCCAGGGCCGGCTCTAGCTTTTTTGCTGCCCCAAGCAAAAAAAAAAAAAGGGCGGCCGGACTGCCGAAGCAAAAAAAAAAAAAAAACGGCACCCGCAGGGAGCACGTGGAGGGCGGTCAAGGCAGCTTGAGGGGAGTGAAGCGCGGTGCCTTGCAGCTGGGCGAGAGGGGCTCCCCCCTCCAGCCTTGGGGTGCCTCTCCCGGCCGGGCAGGCGGAGTCCCTGGGGGCTGCAGGAGGTGCTGGCTCAGCCGCTCCTTTAAAGGTGGCTCGGCTGGGCCGGGCTCAGAGCGGCGCGGGAGGCGGAGGCTGGTGCAGGCAGCAGGGAGTGGCACATCCCGGGGAGCCCAGCGGCACGGTGAGCGGTGGGGATCGCTAGTTCCTGCCTTCCTCCCCAGGCCGGGGTCCGTGCCCCTGCAGGGCTGGGCTGGGACTGGCAGAGCACGGGGAGCCGGCCGGGGGCTCCGGAGCTGCGGACCAGGCTGCCAAAGCAAAAAAAAAAAAAAAAAGAACCATGGCAGGGCGACCGGAATGTGCCACCCCAAGATTGGCCGGAATGCCATCCCTTACAATGTGCCGCCCCAGGCACGTGCTTTCTCGTCTGGTGCCTGGAGCCGGCCCTGTGTGTGTCCTGCTGTGGGTGCTCCATGTCAGGGGGCGATGTGTCTCTGCACTGCAGAGGGGAGATTTTTGGTAGCAGTGCTTAGTCGGGGCGTGCGTGCGCACTTTTAGTCTCGCAGTGCCATTGGCACCTCATGTAGCACGTGCACGACCTCAACCGTCCTTGGCTGCAGATGGAGCTCAGTGGCAGTGCTGCCTCTTCATTTTATTCTCTATAGAAATAATTAGATTAGTTGTAGTTTAGTAAGTCTCGTTTTCTTAGATACTGTTTCTTCCCCCCCACCCCAAAATTATTTAATTGTTCTCTTCTGCCCCCCTTCCCCCTTTCCCTGTTGGGAAACTTCTGTCAGCCGCGATGTCTGGCTCGCCTGACTTTAAACACTGTGACTCTTGCTGTGAGGCAGTGCCGGTCTCTGACAGCCACTCGTCATGTGTCTGTTGTTTGGGGGAGACTCATATCCCTCAAAAATGTGCCTACTGTAATAATCTGAAAGCCAGGGCACGGTGTGACCAAGATCTCTGCCTCAAGATGATTTTAATAGAAAAGTCCCTTCAGCCTACTCCTCAAGGACCAAAATCACCAGCAGATGGTTCCCCAAGCAAAACCTCTGCTAATGGGAGTGCTCAGTCTTCCAAAACTTCCAGGAAGCGAGCCACTACTTCCATCATAGGGACACTCAGAAAAAGACGAGGTCCCCGGCAAGGTCACTATCCTTGGTAACTCTGTGCTAAACAGGGTTGCAGGATGTACTGAGGGAACAAGAAAGTATGTTCTATGTTCCTCCACCACTAGCCACTTGCAGCGCCATTGTTCTGTCTCTATCTCAGCTGAGCTCTGCATTTAAAAAGGGTACATGTGGATGCGGTGAGAGTGGAACTTTGAATTGCTGCCCTTTAAGAAGTACCATAAAAGGAATGTATTTTATATAAAATGCCCAAAGCATATACTGTTTACTTCTGAGGCTTGAATTCATCGTTCTTGAACCTGAGGAGAACATGTTCTCGTTCAGGCCCGCCCTGGCATGTGTTAAATATTAAGTATAGTCACACAGTTTGTATTTTTTTTCCTGATATGTGTCTTAGTGAAAGAGCTGATCCCAGTTATTGCAAAGATCGAATTACAGAAGGTGCCAACATTAACAAGTCATTGGTTACTCTGGGAATTGTCATCTCCACCTTAGGTATGTGTAATAAAATGAATATTTTTTATTTTGAAAGATAGTTATGCACAATGCCACAAGACCCCTTATTGTGTGCTGTATTTGGAAAGTGTGTTAGATTTAGAATACTGAGCTGAGGAGAACAGCTCTGGGGCCCCTTCATGTACTAGTTTGACATTATAGAATGAAAATAGCCATCATTAGAAAAAATGTAGTGATATTTAAACTGATTTCTAAAAAAGCATTTTCGAATAAACAATTGATAATGGTTTAAATACTTTGATATCAGAGGACAGCCAGTGTAAAATACAATATTAATGATATTTTTATTATCTCAGCCAATTAGTAATAAAGACACACCAAATGCAGAAGACAAGAAATTACTATCTGAGCCCATTGAAGATAATCCCTCTCAGAAAATATCTATTGTATTACCTACAGCACAAAACTCTCAGATGTTCAGCAGCTGCCAGAGCATAAACAGCATAACTAGTGAAGGGGACAACCACGTGAGCAGTCACTCTCCAGGCAGTGTCAGCGGAACTAGGCGTCAGGCTTACATCCCGTACCGTGACTCCATCCTCACCTGGCTTCTGAAGGACAGTCTAGGGGGCAACTCCAAGACCATCATGATCGCCAGTGAGTTCAGCTTTCTATTCGCTTTGTATGTGGTATGGCGTACTGAAAAATAAGCCACTACTGTGGTGTGAGGTTCATTGCATCATTTGGGTCCTGGTCCTGCAAAGATTTTCATCCATGCTTAATTTCATGCACAGGGAATAATCTTATTGAAGGAAGTCAGTGGAACTAAATTTAAGCTTGAACATGTGTCTTTCTAAGATTGGGGCTTTGATCAGCGTTATTATAGGATGTGTTTATAAATTAAGGGATTCTGATAAGTCATTCTCTGTGGACTTGAGATAAGTCCCTAAAGACATTTTAAGTTTTTAATAAATTTACTATTTTTATAAAAACAGTAATCTCTTTAAATCATCTTCATTTAAAGCCATCTCTCCTGCTAGCTCCAGCTACAATGAGACCATGAGTACTTTGAGATATGCCTCAAATGCCAAAAACATTATTAACAAGCCCCGGGTGAATGAGGTGAGACACGACCTTCTGATTGTATTTAATTTTTACTATGTTTTAAATTTATTCAGCATACACCCCTCCCCCAATAGAAATTCTGAATTTTATTTTAACGTCCTTTCTTAAGAGTTGTTTTGGAATAACCATCTGTAAGGAAAGTCTTTGTCTTCTTTTACTATATTATTATTTTTAAGTATGATTAATAATTATCTCTCAACGTTTCAGGATGCAAATGTAAAACTGATTAGAGAACTACGAGAGGAAATAGATAGATTAAAAACTATGCTGATGAGCTTTGAACTGGTATGTATGAATTCTTATCTAACTGAACCCTCAGTAATGCTTTTGCTAGCTATATAAACATATTTTTATATATTACACCTTTCTTTACATTTGTTGAATGGGACTAGGAGGGAATGAATCTATTAATTCTTTGAGTGTCTTTATAGTGGTTTGGCACCAGCTGCACCTCTGCCAGAAAGGCTACACTTTCTGGTATTGTTTCTTAATGACCCTTAAGCATAAGCTGTTAAGCAATTATTAGAAAGGGCCTCCTCTCAATCTCTAGGATGGATAGGCTGACTTGGCTACCTAGGCAGACCCTACGGTGAAATATACATTCCATTATACAGTACAGGAGCACCAAGCTAGTAACAAAATCAGATACAATATTAATAATTAATAAAGAGCACCCCCACACTTGTCATAGTACTTTTCTAAGAAAGTGATTAATAGGCCTTGAGTAGTTTAGGGTTAGAATGTAGCCTTCACTCCCTGAGAGACGATGGGAACGGACTCTGAGACATAATATATAGCTAGCATTCTTTGTTGTTTTCCTGCATGTTTCCTGCTTCATTTGGACCAGCTGTGAGCTTTAGCACATTTGTGTCACTACTCCTCTTGCAAGTAGAGGCCAAGACTACACTAGCCCTGAGCTTCCCCACACAGAGATGGGGCAGTGCAAAAGCAGTATTAAACTATTCTTCACAGTATCATACAAGCAGTAAGTAACTAGAAGGTATTTCCTGAGTAAATTTGGAGGGTAAAATCAAATGTCTGCCTAGATTATCTTTACTTCTCTGGCTTCACTTCTCTGAAATCAGAGTGTTTAACAAAACTTGCCTGCCTGAATTGTGAGTAAGAAAACACAGAGATGTCTATAATATTTGTTTGTACAGAGGAATTCTAGCCCTTCCTGGAGTGATGACAGAGATGGAAATCTGACAGAATTGGTTCTTCAGAATGAAATGAAGGTGGGTATATTTTATTAGTCTCCCCTCACATACACTTTGATAGGGACACTGACATATTTTTAAACAACAGTGAAAATGTTCGATGATAACAGTCGGCTGCGTGCGTGTTCCCTCTGTGTGCTGCCCCAGTTCTGCGCAGATAGCTGACACAGCAAACCCTGAGAGAACCCCCAAAGACTACAGACTCTAGTAAGGTACTAAGGTTTATTGTCAAATGAGCACAGTAATAGTTTCCTATAGACTCTACAGGACATACTACGAATATGTGCCCCCTGGCAATGGACAGTCAGTGGCGGGACACTCCACTGCCCCCTAGGCTGGACAAAGATGTGCACTCCGGGACCTACTTTTATACAGTTACAGGACAGATTACTCTTCCCTACTGACGTATTGAAGTACAGCCCCTTGACTCATTGGGGGCTGTCTCTTCCTTTGATCATGTTGTTTCAAAGAGATCTATCCATCATGATGTCCTTTTGACCCTGTCTTTAAGATGCACTTGCTTCTAGCAGCCCTCTTCTTGCCAACTTCTGTGAGTGGGGCCTGCCGCTGGCTCACAGCCCAGCTTTTGCTTCGCAATGCCTGGAAGTACTTTGGTTCAGGCTTCAGGCCTCAGACTGGGCCTCTGACACAAGAGGTTATGTTTCAGGGCCTCTTCTTACTACAGTATATTTTTCATATCTGTGTAACCTGGCCATTTTAGAGTTTTCTGTGGCACCCATCACTGTAGTAACAATGTGCTTCTCAGGTAAATTAGATGTATGAGTTGAGGTACCAAGTGGACTTCAAGGAGAGGAGTTTTCTACCCTTCTCTCTGAAGTGGTTAGGAAGACAGAAACAATGAAAAGTGAGAATTTTGTTGTTTGGGGCTGGGAAGGAGGTGGGGGGGTCGCATCCTCTCTCCCCTGCCGTGGCCGCCCCTGACCTGGGGTTGGGAAGGAGGAGGGTCTTTCCCCGGCAGCCACAGCCCTGGAACTGGGGAAAGTCACCTCTTTCTCTGTCTGCTGCAGCCCTGCACATCCCAAATTCCCTCCCCCACCTCCTAGTCTCACCCCATTGCTGCCTACCCCCTATTCCTCCCAAGGCCACCACCTCACCTTACATGTGTGTCTTCTCCAGGGTCCAAGTACCTAATTAGTGGAGCCACGCCTGCGTGGCTCCACTAATTAGATGGGTGGCACTTCATTCTCCTGTGTGCGCCAGCCCAGGCGTGCACCTTAGAGGGAACTATCTGTGGACCACCTAAATGGAGCTTGCAGACCACTGGTGGTCCACGGACCACAGTTTGAGAACCTCTGAGCTAAGTCCCAGCTTCCCCTTGGAATGGTGTAACGTGCACCTGCATTTTTGCACACATGAAATACAGTGCAGGTACAATTCTAATTGCATGTCTAGTTATGTGCTTTTCACCTAGAATTGGAAGTACCCAGGTTTGTGCCTACAATTCAGTGGAAGATAGAAATTTTGCAAGAGTAAATTGCATTTGCAAAAGGGAAGCTGTTCTTTTGGAAAAAAATGATTTTTTGAGATATACCTAACTTGCTGTGTAAATAAAATCTTTAGTGTTAACTTCCTTTTCTGACCTTCCTTAAGATTGAACAGCTGACCAAAGACTGGAGCGATAAGTGGACTGACAGGAAAGTCATAATGGAAGAATACAGTGTGGACATCAACAAAGAAAAAGCTGGAGTGACAATAGATTCCAATTTACCTCATTTAATGGCAGTGAATGATGATATCCTCAGTACTGGAGTTGTGCTTTATCATCTCAGGGTGAGACATAATCACTTGTTTCATTTTGTCTGACTTTCAATAGGTGTCTTTCCTTTGGGAATAGAGAACCAGATTGTGTGGCATTACAATGGCAATTATCAAACAGCAAAAAGCTGTATTGCAAGTCACACACCAAAAACTCTACAAAAAGACAGTCACGTTGGTAACAGGACAACAATAAAAAACAAAGGGGAAACCATCTGTTCTCCACAATCTGTACAAAACAAGATGCATTCAGCTGAATATTAAGATGACCTTTATCAGTGCATATACAAAACTTATTCAAAAGTGTGTGTGCATGCATGCAAAAGCAAACTAGCTGCCCAGTTATGCAAGCAAGCAACTGTTTGCACACACAGAATGGGTGCCTGTCACTTTTTGTGGGCTCAGTCACAGTTCAGGGCAACTGCTCCTATATTCCCCCTCCATGGTCCAGCATGGACACCCATTCTAGGCTCCAGGCTCCACAAACTGTCACCTCTCTTGGACAGAAACCCATGTCTCTCTCCCTCCTGACCAGTTTTTTTTCCAGGCTGCACAGTTCCCTGCCTACATTGTGATATCCCCAGCAATTCAGACTGCCTAAACAAGCCAACATCTGTGTTTTACCATAATTACCAGCAGTTATAAGCTACCACACAGCCCTTTTTAAGGAGGCACTTTTATTCTTAAGGTGAAAGCCATACAGAAAAAACATATAGAAAAGTATAAAAGTTCTTGTGTGCGTGCCAAAAGCTTTCCAGAGGTTACCCATCAGTTTTATGGCACCTTAGTAGGCCAAAGTCCTTCCCGTTTTTCCCAGGGATTGGATCCCCTGGCGTAGAAGGTTCTGTCCGTTTGCTGGATCAGAACAAAGGCCCTGAGTCAGTTTGAACTCAGGCTATTTATTCAAAAGTCTCTTCTTTGTCTATGGGTCTCTGCAGAATCAACTTTGAAATACTTTATATGCCCCTGTTCGGGTGGTGGTACTTCTCTGGAGTGAATTTGCCTAATCGCTCTCCACTGTGCTTAGTTTCTGGAAGACAGTGGTCACCCTCCCCCATGGTATTACATACAATCTCTGGTGCACAATGATGCATAAGAGGGATAGCTCAGTGGTTTGTGCATTGGCCTGCTAAACCTAGGGTTGTGAGTTCAATCCTTGAGGGCGCCACTTAGGAATCTGGGGCAAAATCAGTACTTGGTCCTGCTAATGAAGGCAGGGGGCTGGACTTGACCTTTCGGGGTCCCTTTCAGTTCTATGAGATAGGTATATCTCCTTATATTATAAGATTTCCCTAATTTGTAGAAAATTTGCCATATCTGTCGCAGGATTAATTGTTTGTGTCAAAGTATGCATGCAGAAGCTTAAAATTTGGCCAGGTGTTCTAATATAAACATGTTATTACAGCCTTTACATGGAATGAGTGATGGGTAGTAGCCAGGAGCACCGGAATCTGTATAGAAGTGGGGGTGGGTGGTACCAGTGCCAGAACTGTGGCCCACCACCGGCACCTCCTCTTCTCTCCGAGGCCCTACCCTCTGGCCAGGCTGGAAGCCAGAGCCGGGCTGTGGTAAGAGCCGCCCAGGGAGCCCAGGACTTTGCTTAGGAGCAAAGTCTCACTGCAAGTCCTCCCAGTAGAAACCACTTTTTAAAATGGGACTTAGGCTTCTAGGTCACTCGGGTCAGATTTTGAAAAGTATTTAGGCATCTAAACCAGCAGATAAGCTTCTGGTGGGACTTTCAAAGTGCCTAGCACCTAGCTGCCATTGATTTTTATGAGAGTTATCTACCTGGCAGCTTTTGAAAATCCCACTAAGCACTTATCTGCATCTTTAGGTGCTTAAATATCTCTAAAAATCTCATCCTTAGGCACTTCTGAAAATTTTACCCAGTCTTTTAGACACCTGGTTTTTTGGCTGCAGCATGCCACTTTGACTGTTTGATGCCACAAGCTAGTACTGGCATGCAGTGATATGGCACATCTAGCTTGCCTGCTATAGACAAAAAGCCGGTTTGCAACATGCATTTGTTTCACTGACATTTATCTTTATGACACAAAATGCTGCAAACCCTCCTCCTTTTTTAGAATCCTAACTCTTTTTGTGACAGCAAACGTGACTTGGAGATCAGGTCAGCGCAATGATCACAATTATTGATCAGGGCAATGCTTTTTTTCTTTGTGTGACATTGTGAAGAATATTGTCTGGGATAGTTCATCCTTAGAACAGCCTGTCAGGTTATCTGTTAACCTGGTTTTCCAGCACAAACAAAAATGTGTTTGAGGGAAATGTTACTAGCTTTCTTGACCTTTTAATGTTATCTCTGTAGTCTGAATATTTTGCTCTGTAACACTAGTTTTATGTCTCCATCTCTTTGATTTCAACCATCTAAAACTGAAATTCAAACCCAATCATTATGGTAACTGCAATTGTTATGGTAAACAATGGTGTAGACTTTGAATTGTCATTCAAATTACTTATTTATTATTACATGATTTCTTTTCTTATTAAATGTATTAATCCAGTTGTCAAGTCCAGCAACTGTTCCTGAGAGCTCCCATAAAAGAGTGCTGTATGCTAGAATTCAGTTCAGGAATGGCAAGCAATATCTGTATTAACAATTCCTATGAGCAATGTATTTTTCTTCTTCCTTTTCTAAACTAACTCCTTCATTGTCTTAAACTAGCTTGTGAGCAACAGGCCGTTTCAAATGGCTAGAACATTTTGTAGAGGCAAGGTGGGTGAGGTAATATCTTTTATTGGACCAACTTCTGCTGGTGAGAAAGACAAGCTTTTGATCCACAAAGAGCTCTTCTGAAGCTTGTGTCTCTCACCAATAAAAGATATTACCTCACCCACCTTGTCTCTCTGAGATCCTAGGACCAACACAGTTACAATTGCACCACATAGAACATTTTGTGTCATTCACATACTGAGAATGCAATTATGCTGTTCTACTATGTGTGTTAATTGCCATGGAGGAAGAATATATTGCTCCACCGGAGCAAAAACCTGCTTTAGGTGCCTATGAAACCTGCTTCAGAAAACAGAAAAGCACTGTTAGTTTAAAATGTGATTTTGACTTAAAAATAGTATAGCTTTTAACTAGGGCTGTCAATTAACTGCCATTAATGCACAGCACAGTTAATGCGTTAATTTTTTTAATGCATGTTAATCTCAGACTCTCTGGGTAGGAAGGCAGCATGAGCTGCTCCGAAGAACCTGTCTGGTCAGGTGCAGTAACACAAGCCGCCACCAGAGGGCGGGAAGAGGAGGCTACAGAAAGTAAGGTAGTTCTCATTCCTGCGTTTTTAAAGTAAAAACAGGACATCCAGGGGCTTGCTGGAGCGGCCCCCTGCCTTGCAGGGCTCACCCGAAACGCCCTCCCCATGCCTCCCGGGGCTGGAGCACGATTAATCACGATTAATTTTTTTAATCGCTTGACGGCCCTACTTTTAACATCATCAGTGCTGTAGAAGGCATTGGGTCGCACCTCTGGTGGAGTTCCTGAGGAGTTCAAAATTTGTATTAGGTCAGATTGCAGTTGCTCAAAGCAACCGTAACTTCAGTTACTCTGGGGATAGGACAACCGAAAAAGTGGCCAGAACTGGCTAAAAAGGGAGCCTGGTCAGGGAAGCCAGTCAGTGCTCTGATTCTGCACCTCCAATCAGCTTTGCATTGATGGAGCTGTGATGGAAATTAAAGCTGCCCCATGCAGAAACCCTACAAAGGCAACAGTATAAACAGTGCTTGCACTCCACAGGGGTAAATTACCCATGAGGCACAAGGGGTATAATTGGTGCAAGGAGGTATAACTTACCCCTTTCTCTGCCAACTTTTTTAATATTTGACCCCTGATTGTAGTTGCAAGACAGTTTAGGTCAGTATGTTATTGTTCAAGGAGTCCTGCATTTAATGGCCATGCCCTCCATGCACAGTGTTCTTTGTGGAACAAATTCAGATACCAAAGACCAAATTTTTAAATTACCTTCTATATGTGAGCCTGCAAATACTGAACACATACATACGGCTCAGGTAGTTACATGGAGTTTTGTATTCAATTTGCAGGTGTAGGTTTGGGGCCCATTTGAAAAATTGGTCTAGGAGATTTCTTTTTTGCAAAGGTGCATCTTTCAAGGTGCATCTTTCTTGCTCTTTGCTTTGACATTTTTCTTATTTGGAAATAGTAGCATTTGGAATTTGTGCTTGTAGATCTTTTTAGTGATTCATTCTCACATTTGATCTGAATGCTTTTATTTGAACTAAATATGTAGACATAACCCTTTCTTCCATCATTAAAAAAAAAAAAAGGTAAATTGCATATCCACAACTTTGGTGGTGCAGTCCAAAGGCAGAATTTTATTACTACTATGAAGGTATATTACCAGTGAGGCAACTAAAGGTCTCCTCCATTGAGCGGCATAGAATACATAGATATTGTCACTGGCTCGTAGTCTGTGGAATTATTTTTGTTATCATTTCAAATCATTTGAAAATCATTCAATCATCATTTCAAAATAAATAATTTAAAGTATTAGTGATGCAGCTGTAAATGTCAATGTTAGTAGACATTCCTATTGAATTTCGACAACATTAATTCAACTGTATATAGAAAGTCGTCACTACTACTTAAAGCACACTTTTTTTTAAAGCTAGTCCTTCCATATTATAATGTTCTGATTTGCAAACAGTAAAGTATTCCACATGCTACTTTTGACGAAACCTAAAGTGGTTAACAGATCTCCATTTTAATGGAGAAAAGCTAGTCTGAAGGCTCACCAATAGGACTCATATAAAGCCTCTTATTAAGTTTGTTTCATTTACACTAACATCTTTGTCCCCTCTTTCTTTGCTCCTAGATGCTGCCTTTTCTTTTCTTTGTGCTTTGCCTCTTTTAGGCTCTGGTGTCTGTTACTTCCATCTGAACAACAAGAAGGTAAAATTTAGTGTTCCTTATGTTTTTGTGCTACAACATTGCACTTTCTGTACTTTTTGCAGGGAAGGAAAAGGCAGCCAATTTTGAATCATATTGTGCAAGCAGTGTGTTATCCATTATTCTCTTCTTGTGTCCTACTTCATATACTTTTCATATACAGTAGATTTTACAACAGCTCAGCGACATGTTGTTAGTTGCCTTTTTTGTGAAGAGTATCTTTCCTCTTGATTTTAATAGCTACTTAGGGTCTGAAGTTTAAATTATAGGATCTATTTGTATTGGTGTAAAAAGGATTAGTCCATTTGTGCAGTAAAGTCTTTTGAGAGATGATGTGTTTTCAAAACTGAAGTGCAAAAATATTTTCCCGAATACAGTAAAAGCTGTGTTATCCGGCACTTTACCACCAGAAAGCTCTATAAACTGGCATTTCTGATCTTCATTCAAAGTCTGGCTTATAATCTGGTTGGAGTGGGGCCGGCAGGCTCCCTACCTGGTTCCGCGTGGCTCCCCAAAAGTGGTGACATGTCCCTGCTGCTCCTAGACGGAGGAACGGCCACAAGGGGTTCTGAGTACAGGAGGGGATGTGGGGCATGGGCTCTTGGAGGGAGTTTGGGTGCGAGAGGGGGCTCGGGGCAAGGGCTTGGGGCAGTGTTCCCTCTAATTTTTTCCATCCATGTGCGGAATGAATGTGCATCATATCGAGATAATGTGTGGATGTGCACCACCAGTAGAAACCAAAAGCCTAGATATAATATATATTTTTTAAAAGTTACCATAGGAATAATTACTCCAGCCAGGACAGGTTAGGCATTTTAGAACTCACTATTCAAATAATTAAATTTAAGCGTAAGAGAAATAAAAATTATGAAATGCATAGACTAGTAAAAAAACTAAAATAACACACTTTAAAAGAAGTATCAAGAAGTAAGAACAATACAAGTATGTGTTGGGAAGTGAGTGTGAAAGACAGTGTGTGCATGCGACGGAGACACGCGCTGCGGGCGCGCATGTTGCCCCTTGAAGTATACTGACCCCACTTTAAGTAGATCAGTTGCCCTTTTAAGTAGATCAGCAAGTAGATCGGATGATTGGAAAAAGGGTAATATAGTGCCCATATTTTAAAAAGAGAAGAAAGAGAACCTGGGGAGCTACAGACCTGTCAGCCTCACTTCAGTCCCCAGCAAAATCATGGACCAGGTCCTCAAGGAATCCATTTTGAAGCACTTGGAGGAGAGGAAGGTGATCAGGAACAATCAACATGGATTCACCAAGGGCAAGTCATGCCTGACCAACCTGATATCTCCTCATAGAAGGCAAACTGGCTTTGTGGATATGGGGAAAGCGGTGGATGAGATAGATCTTGACTTTAGCAAAGCTTTTGATATGGTAGTCTACAGTATTCTTGCCAGCAAGTTAAAGAAGTATGGATTAGATGAATGGACTATAAGGTGGATAGAAAGCTGGCTAGATTGTCAGGCTCAACGGGTAGTGATCAACGGCTTGATGTCTAGTTGGCAGCCGGTATCAAGTGGAGTGCCCCAGGGGTCGTTCCTGGGGCCGGTTTTGTAAGGATCTGGATGATGGGATGAATTGCACCCTCAGCAAGTTCGCAGATGACACTAAGCTTGGGGGAGAGGTAGATATGCTTGAGGGTAGGGATAGGGTACCCCCCATCTGCACAGCAAGTAGGAGGTTCCTGGGAGCAGCTCCAAGGCAGAAGGCAGGAGCAACACATGGCAGTGGGCGGAGGGACACCTGAACTGCGCAACACTTGATAGCCTGCTTATAGCTTACAGGAAACTTAGGATTGGGCGGCTGGCCATAGGGGCTGCCCCAGCAGCAGCTGGCGTGGCTGCAGAAGTCATGGAGGTCCCAGAAAGTCACGGGATCCGTGACCTCTGTAACAGACTCTCAGCTTTGCTTATAGCTTCTTCTCACAGAAAACAAGCTGACAGGGTCACTACCCAAATGCGCTCTTTCTTTAATGAAGGAGAGTGAGGAATTAATTTAGAGTCTTTGACCTCCAATTGTCATGCATAATGACCACTTGCTTTGAAATTAGCACTTTTCTGTTAAAATACATTTGCATTCCACACAGCTTCTTTCTCGTTTGATGGGTTATTTAGTTACAGGTGTGTACACAATGTAAATGTGTACATTACATTGGGATATAAGTAAGTGAAAACAATGAAAGTAACATCCCATTCGTTTTCATGAAGTTTAAACACCTAACCATTGTCATTGCCCTTCTATGCACTTTTTCCAATTCTAATGTATCTTTTTTGAGATGGAGCAACCAGAACTGCACTCAGTATTCAAATACCATGGATTTATATAGTGCCATTATCATATTTTCTGTTGTATTATCTATCCCCTTCTTAATGATTCTATCACTCTGTTAGCTTTTGTGACTGCTGCTGCACATTGAGTGGATGTTTTCAGAGAACTATCCAGGGTGACTCCAAGATCTTTCTTGAGTGGTAACAAGTAATTTAGACCCCATCATTTTATGTGCATAGTTGGAATGATTTTTTTCAATGTGCATTACTTAGGATTTACCAACATTGAATTTCATCTGCCATTTTGTTGCCTAGTCACCCAGTTTTATGAGGCCCCTTTGTAAATCTCAGCTGTCAGTCTTGGACATTGTATCATCTATACATTTTGCCACCTTACTGTTCACTCCCTTTTACAGATCATTTATGAATATGTTGAATAGCACTGGTCCCTGTACAGATCCTTGGGGAACCTGGCTATCTGCCTCTCTCCACTGTGAAAACTGACCATTTATTCCTATCCTTTGTTTCCTGTCTTTTAACCAGATACTGATCCATGAGGGGTCCTTCCTTCTTATCCCAGGACTGCTTACTTTGGTTAAGAGCCTTTGGTGAGGGACCTTGTCAAAGACTTTCAGAAAGTCCAAGTACGCTATGTCCACTGGATCACCCTTGTCCACATGTTTGTTGACCCCTTCAAAGAATTCTAATAGATTGGTGAGGCATGATTTCCTTTTATAAAAGCTGTATTGACTCAGCCCCAACATATTGTGTTTATCTAGGTGTCTGATAATTCTGTTCTTGACTATAGTTTCAACCAGTTTGCCTGGTTAGGCTTACTGTCAGTAATTGCCAGCATCAACTCTAAAGCCTTTTTAAAAAAAAATTGCATTACGTTAGGTATCCTTCAGTCATCTCGTGCAGAGGCTAGGGTGACCAGATGTCCCAATTTTATAGGGGCAGTTCTGATTTTTGGGTCTTCTTCTTATATAGGCTCCTATTACCCCCCCCCCCCCCCCATCTCCTGTCCCGATTTTTCACACTTGCTATCTGGTCACCCTAGCAGAGGCTGATTTAATTGATAGGTTACATACTAGAATTAGTAGTTCTACAATTTCATATTTGAGTTCCTTCAGAACTCTTGTGTGAATACCATCTGGTCTTGGTGACTTATTACTATTTAGTTTATCATTTTGTTCCACCTTTACTAATGCCTCAGCCTGAAACAGTTCCAGTTATTTGTCACCTAAAAAAAATGGCTCAGGTTTGGGGATTTCTCCCACATCCCATGCAGTGAAGACAGATGCAAAGAATTAATTTAGCTTTTCCACAATGGCTTTGTCTTCCTTGAGTGTTTCCTTAGCACCTGGGTTGTCCAGTGTCCCACTTGGACTATTTGGCAAGCTTTCTGCTTCAGATGTACTTAAAATATTTTTTGCTGTTAGTTTGTGGCTTTAACTAGTTGCCCTTCACATTCTTTCTTTCTTGGCCTGCCTTATTATACTTTTACATACACTTGTTTTGCCACAGTTTGTTCCTTTATATTTTCCTCCATAGGATTTGATTTTTAAAGGGTGCCTTTTTGCCTCTAATCACCTCTTTTACTCTGTTGCTTAGCCTGGGAAGGGGCTTCTCTCACTGCAAGTAGTACCTCCTTGTGGCTGCTCTGGGGATCAGCTCAACCCGGTCTGGTGCTTCCTTCCATCAGTTACTCAAGCTGTGACCCCTCTCTCTCTCTCTTTGTGACTAAGCCCTCCAGCCAGATCACTATATAGTCCTCCCCTTCTGGGCAGCCAAGTCTCTCTAGACCAGCTGTCTGGTTGGCACCTCTCACAATCCTGTGCCACTTCCCAGTGGCTGTTAAGGGAACTCAGGCACGCCCTTTGCACTGGGTTCCAGCCCAGGAACCCTGTAACAAGCACTCAGGATCTGTCCTATCCTACCCCTTGCTGCTGTTTCCCTGAACTTCTTCCTACCTTGCCCTCTCAGGCTTCCTTTCCCTATAACTCCTCTGGAGTTAACCCTTCTTGGGCTTATTCTTTCTTGGGTTTTCTCCTCTCCTCTCCTCTCTGCTCCCAGGGAGTGACTGCAGCCTCTCTCCAGCAGCCTCTTTCTGCCCTGAGCTTCTTGGCTTTATACAACCCCTGCCTGTTCCTGCCCAGGTGAGCTCCTCCTCAAACTGCAGCCTAGATGGATAATTAGCCCAATTAGCCAACTGAACCCCTTCAATGGCTGGTTGGGATGAACGCCCCATCACATAGCCATAGTAGCATTTTTTGGTCCTATTACTGTTTTTTTTAATTTGGGGTATACTTTTAGTTTGAGCCTTTATTATGGTGTTTTAAAATAGTTTCTATGCAGTTTGCAGGCATTTCACCCTTGCTACTGTTCCTTTTAATTTCCATTTAACTAGCTTCCTCATTTTTGTGTAGTTCCCCTTTTTGAAGTTAAATGCTACTGTGGTGAGTTTATTTGACATTTTTCCCCCACAAGGATGTTAAATTTAATTACATTATGGTCGCTATTACCGAGCAATCAGCTGTATTCACCTCTTGGACCAGATCCTGTGCTTCACTTAGGACTAAATTAAGAATTGCCTCTTCCCTTGTGGGTTCCGGGACAAGCTGCTCCAAGAAGCAGTCATTTATAGTGTCTAGAAATTTTGTTCCTGCAGCCCTTTCTGAGGTCAATATGAGAATAGTTGAAATCCACTATGATTATTATTATTTTTTTTTTGCCTTTGTAGCCTGTCTAATATCACTGAGTGATTTCATAAGCACCGTCACCATACTGGTCAGGCGGTTGGTAAATATTTCTACTGCTGTATTCTTATTCTTCAAGCATGGAATTTCTTTCCATAGAGATTCTGTGGTACAGTTTGATTCTACTTTATTTGATTCTATGCTTTCTTTCACATCTAGTATCACACCCCCACCAGCGCAACCTACTCTCACACCCCCACCAGCGCAACCTACTCTGTCATTCCTGTGTATTTTGTACCCTTGTATTACCGTGTCCCGCTGATTATCCTCATTTCACCAGGTTTCTGTGATTCCTATTATATCAATATCCTCATTTAATGCCAGGCATTTTAGTTCACCCATCGTAGTATGTAGACTTCTAGCATTTTGATTTAAGCTCTTTTACTACTCACTAGCTCCTATCTGTACATTAACAACTTCTTTCCTATCATCTTTACTAGGATATACAGTTCTCCCTTTAATAAACTCATCCCTAAGGGACATCTCTGCCTGGCTGACTTTCCCCTGTCCCTTAGTTTAAAAAATCCTCTACAACCTTTCTAATTGCACATGCCAGCAATCTGATTTCATTTTGGTTTTCTTTCTTTTCCAAAAGGTTCCCCAGTTGCCAACAAACCTAAAACCGTCTTCTTTATGCCATCGGCTTATCCACGCATTGAGACCCTGCAGTTCTGCCAGTCTTCCTGGCCTGGTGCACGGAACTGGAAGCTTTTCAGAGAATGCTACCATGGAGGTCCTGGACTTTAGTGTCTTAATTGGCAGCCTAAATTTGGCGTCCATAACCTCTCTCCTACCTTTGCCTATATCATTGGTACCCACATGCACCACAACCACTGGTTCCTCCCCAACACTGCACATAAGTCTGTTCAGATGTCTTGTGAGAACCACAACCTTTGCACCCAGCAGGCAATTGTGTGGTTCTCCAGGTCATCACAAACCCAACTATCAACACTGCTGCTAATCAAATCCTCTGTTACTATTACCTTGCTGTGTTCCTAGTAACTGGGGTTCTCTCCCCCTGGAGGGGATCTCCTCAGTACAAGAGGAAACCATGACATCATCTGGAAGGAGGGTCCCAAATATTGAATAGTTTTTTTCTCTGCTCCAGCTTGATGTTCTCTTTCCTCGAGACTTTCATCCTTCTGAAGAGAGGTTGTCAGACTGAGGGTGAAACTGCTCTGTTGTGTCCCTGAAAGTCTCCTCTGCATATCTCTCTGTCTCCCTTAGCTCCTGCATGTCAGCTACTCTGCCCTCAAGAGCCCAAACTCTCTCTGAGGGCCATGAGCTGCTTGCACCGTATGCACACACATACCACCTGCCCCTGAGGCAGGTAGTCTCACATGCTGCATTCAGTGTAATAAACTGGATAGTTCCCACTCTGCAACTGAATTTCTGTCTGCACTATTTTTACTCTTGCATCTTTTTTTTAAAGTTGGTTATTTTTGATTGGTGGGGAGGGGCTGGTTTATTGGCGTAAGTTTAGAGTATGTTTGTTAGATGTATTGGGTTCTCTCCTCCTCATTCTCCCTTTCTTTACTAGGGGGTTTTCTGACATTCTTCTAATAGGTTATCGTCCCTTGGCCTCCTCCCCCTGCTGCTGAACTCTCACTGAAGCCAAACTCTCCTTACCTTGGTAGCTTACTTTGTCTTGTGCTGACTTATTTTGTTGTGGGACTTTCTCTGCTTGAGAGCTGGACCTCGAAGGAATGCCGCTCTCAACTCCCTCGCAAAACTCCTGTTCGCCGCTCCTCTTTGCTAGCTCCTTTGGTCACTTAGGAGCTGGCTTTTTAAACCCCTTTTCTCCCTGAGGAGAGAGCCTTCAACCTCTCAGCAGAGGGCTTTGTGTATGAGCTTCACTCCCTCTCAGTCACCCAAGTAGAAGGTTGTGCTGGGTTGGCAGTTTAGAGTTGTTACCCAACCCCTCTGTACAGGGACCCCAACCTAGGGTTGTCATCTCTGCGATATAAGAACTCGGGCATTCAGGATGATCCTGGGCCTATAAAATTGGACAGCTGGCAGTGTGTACTGAGCACCTTTACAGATTTCCTGGGACAGCTACCTCAAAAAAGGGAAGTTCCTAGAAAAACTGGACAGATGGCAACCCTACCCCAGCTCCATGGGGTGAGAGCAGGGCCGGTGCTACCATTAAGGCGAACTAGGCGGTTGCCTAGGGCGCCAAGATTTGGGGGCGCCAAAAAGCAGTGTCCCCAATTTTTTTTTATTATTTTTTTTACAGCATTCCTCCCCAAGCGCGCGGTCGCCACTCCACTTCTCCCGCCTCCCAGGCTTGCAGCGCCAATCAGCTGTTTGGCACCGCAAGCCTGGGAGGAGAATTAGAGCAGGGGAGGCATGCTCGGGGAGAAGGCGGAGCAGAGGTGAGCTGGGGTGGGGAGGTGCCGCACGGCTCCCCGGGCCAGGGGGATGGGGAGCTGTCGCGGGGGTGCCTCAGGGTGTGGGGGGGAGCTGCCGCAGGGCTCCCCACCCCAGCTCACCTCTTCTACGCCCCCTCCCCGAGCACGCCGTTGCTGCTCCACTTCTCCCGCCTCCCAGGCTTGTGGCGCCAATCAGCTGTTTGGCGCCACAAGCCTGAGAGGGGAGGAGAATTAGAGCGGGGGCGGCGTGCTTGGGGAGGAGGCGGAGCAGAGGTGAGCTGGGGTGGGGAGCTGCTGCACGGCTCCCCGGGGGGGGGGAAGCTATCACGTGGGGGGGGGGCGCCTCAGGGTTGAGGGGGGGAGCTGCCGTGGGGAGGGCACCTCAGGGCGGGTGGGGGTGGGGTGCAAGGTGGAAGTTTCGCCTAGGGCACGAAACTTCCTTGCACCGGCCCTGGGTGAGAGTGACAATCACCCCTTCCCATCAGATGCTGGGAAACTAGTAAGACATGCTCATGATTATATGTAATTCATTATCCCCTAAGTAACCTTGTCATCTTATTATAAACCTCATCCTTCCTTTTTCTGCCCTTATGGATCGTTGCTCTCTCGTGATGCTTCGTGTTTAGAATTAAATTATATGCTATTTGGGGCGAGGACCATATTTTCATTTGTTCTGGTTGGACCACAGAAAACTTCAGATACTGTACAAATAATAATAATTTAATTTTTATATAATCTAAACCGCTGATTATCAAGATATGGTTGTGTTGTAATATATTTTTTAAAATAAACTTGTTAGAGAATGTGTGTGTACAAATCAGCTTACTGAACTATTGAAACATAGTGCTAGAAGTAAATAGATATTGTGCCTTGTCAGAACTAAGAAATGTCCTGACTTTGTTTTCCTAAGGAATAATACAAGGAACATAATAGACAGGATGTGAGTCTACTGCCTTTATTGCTAGTTTACATATTCAGAATATTGATTTGTGACCTTATGTTTTATTGACATTTCTTTTGTCAAAATAGAATAAATATTAGCTTGCTTCCATAACTGCCCCAAAATTTATTTTTTGAACTGGATGGCCTGAGAATTTTTTTATGTAACACTTTGTTCTTTTTTCAAAATTGTGAGTGTATATAATATTTGTTCATATATAGGGACACATAAACTTTAATAATAAACAAGAATATTGATTTATTAGAATATACACGGATTACTCTCTGATTGTAGTTAGTTTACTGCATCCATACTCCGTGCCTAACTCCCTTCAAGAGTTGGGATTTTCTATCTATCTATCTAATCATCAGTAAACTGCTCCTTGAAGATTTACATTCTGGGCTGTGTTTTCAAAATTGGCTTCTTATTTTGCACACACAGATATTTGTGCATGCAGTTATCATAATTACCTACTCAGATTGGGTCATTGGGCATCTGAGTAGCCCGTCTGAAAAACTCAGATACCAGTGTTCATATTTAAATATAGTAATTGTGCATGAGAGCAGCCATGCAAGCAAAACATCTAACTCAAGCAACTTAAAAAAATTATTCAACTGGTTGCAGCATCTGCTTAAGTAACAACAGAGGAAGCACTAAGTGTGATTCGTAGCAATTACAAAACTGAGGGCAGTTGAGGGTTAAGACTCCATACACATTACAACTAATAGCTACAGTCTGCTCTAATCAACCCAGGCAGGGATACCTTGTCTGAAATATTTACCAAGATACTGCAGCTGAATTAATGAGAACTTTTATGCATTTTTAATTTTCAATAGATTACTTTTAATTTACCTTATTTACAATAGTTATTTCCCTATTTTAGGAAGGAACAACCAAAATTGGAAGATGTGATTCAGACCAGGAGCAGGATATTGGTAAGAGACTGAGATTACAGAGGATTTTACAGTGTGTTCTGTCAACCCAGGTGCTTTTGCTTGTCTAGCATAACAGTCTAATAGGCATTTTTTCTTTACCAGCAGTCTCCATGTGAGAAGTTGAGAAGAGAATAACTGCTTGTAGGTTTGCTATATAATGAAGTGTTAGTTAATTTTTGCTGCTATTTATTGGGTCAAGGAACACCGTATAATTGAGTATCTACTTAAGTTTTCCCCTAGTAGGGTAAATTTACATTAGGGATTGAAAATTATTGTGGTTCAAAGCCCAGAACTTGCTCTATTCATTCCGGTTTTAATTCTCTCCCCCCCCCCCCCTCAAAAAAAAAAAAAACTATAGAGAAGGAAACTAGCAAACTGGCTTTCCTGTGGTTCAATATATTTCTTTCCAGCTATGCTGGGTCATGGGTGTTAGATCTTAAAATTACTTAGTTTTCATTATCTTCCTCCCCCCCCCTTCATTTCTGATGTGATTTTTTTTTTTAGCAGCCACAATTTCAAGAAGTACCAAAACTAGTAGAAACTGACATTTAATACTGAAATTGGAAACAGCTTGGAATGCCAGCTTTGATTAAATCATCAGTCTCTAGCTCTAGTATTTAGTGAAATATGAGCTATTAAAATAATGTCACAGTTCAAACAGAAAATATAGCATGATTACAGGTCCTGATAGCTTACAACTTGCTAGGAATAGAATTTTGGAAGAACAGTACAAATACTTTCAGACCAGTAAACTTTTCCAAAAACCGATCCTGAACTAGTAATCAGAGGAGAAATTTAGGTTTCTATATGATGCATAGGATTGTTCTTTGACTATAGTGCTGTACTTACCTGCACTGGAAGCTTTTGTTCTAAAGCAAATGTGGAAAAGAGTTTAAAATAAACCTAAAACGATCCAGTAAAAATGACCTACAATTTTTAGTTCTGCAGGGTCAATGGATTGAAAGGAACCATTGCATTATAGACAACAAGTGTGGGATTGTGACACTGCGGCCAATCCAGGGAGCATATTGTACTGTAAATGGACAGGAAGTCACTGATGCTTGTCGTCTGTCACAAGGTGAGTCTTGCGGTTCCTTTTTGTGACGTTGATGCTAATGATACAGGTATCAGCAGGTGAATACAGTAAAATACTGAGAGAGTAAATACTGTAAATCCATTCCTCAGCATTCCTTAGGGTGGAACAATACAACCTAATAACCCTCTGAGTTCAGAAACTAGGATCTACTGAAGACGTACACGTCTACTAAATGGATGGGCATACGTGTTATGTTAAAATGAAACAGTTATGGTCATATTAAGATTAATTTTAGCTGCAGTAATTCTTAGCTCTCTGAAAACGGAAGGCTTTTCAGGATTGCTTCTGACCAGTAAGGTAATGGGTTAGGTAGAACCCCTCTAACATGTCCACTGCAAAAGCCATAAGAGCTTGGCTTTCTGTGGACTGTACTAGAATGGTTGAATTACCTTAGACTTCATTTCTCATTGGAATCAGATTTTTGTCAAAATTGTAGATGTTGAGCTATAGAGTACAGGGGAGTGTCTCTGAATTCAAAGTTAGGGTTAGAGATTTAAGGCCGGGTTTACAAAAGCACCTAACAAACTCTATTGATGTCAGTGGAACAGGCCCGTATTGTGGTTTCAGAGGCAAACACTGGGAAACCACTTTTCTTGGCTGCCCAGAGCTTCTGCTGTTAGGAGATGCTGCTTCTTTCACACACCACCACCAGACAGTCTTATTCAGCTTGCCAGGACAAGTCTTTATCTTATTATTGACACTTTTTTTCAATTCTACTTCAAAGTTCCAAGATCATGCTGCTGTGGGATTAAAATATGGCTCTATGTAGGGGCGTTTCGAAATTCTTCTTTGAATTTTTTTTTACTTAATTTGTGCTTTAGATTTTTTCTCACTTTTTGTAGCATTTTCACTTTAAAGATTTTTTGAATATCTTAATTACTGAGCACTGGGATTTGAAATCTTTCTCTTATGTGCTCCTTGTCATTAAGATAGAGGAGTCAGAATAAAAAGAAATTTCCAGCAGTGTATTTGCCCCTGACCTCCAGGGTTTAAGATTTTTTAAAAAGCACATTAATGCTGGCAGTAACAGTCAGCAAAGTGTTACTACGAGTGGTTTAAATTGTATGTACCATGGATACACATCAAATTCCAGATGTTTGATAAATTTTATCTTCATAGTTTCCCTTTTTTTTTTTGAACAGGAGGTCTTGTTGTCCTGGGCAAGGCTCATAAATTTAGGTTCAACCACCCAGCAGAGGCTGCCATTTTAAGACAAAGAAGATTGGTAAGTTTTGAGACTTTATATTTTTCTTTCCTAAATTCCTTCATTGGTGACTAACCTTATTTCATTTTAAACGCAAATATCAAATGTATAACATTTCTTCATATCTACTTATTTACTTGCATCATTTCCTCCTTCTAATGGTCTGTAGTAACACTAAACCATTGCGGATGGACACCGGTGCCATTTGCAGAGTTGCTTAGAAAAAGAAAATGCAGATCCTCTTAAATAATTTAATATATCCTTGTTTTCTAGTCATGACTTCACTGGGGTTGAAACAATATAACTAAAGGCAGAATACTAAAGGGGAAAGACAATTTTAAAACTTTCCATGATCAATAATATTCTGAGTTATCCTCGTTATGGTATTAGCTCACCGTTCAGCATTAAATACACTAAAAACAATTTTAGCTGGCGAAATATATATATTGAGTGCCCCAGTATGATTATTCACGTAGATGTTGTTACATGCATTGGAGTTAGAGATTGAAATTAAAAATTGATAAAAGGAAATACTTTTTATGTGGTGTATAAAAAGGGAACTCACTACTGCAGGATATTATTTAGAAAATAGTTTATTCAGATTTCCAAACAGACTTAGACATCTGTAAGGTCGTTGGGACAAGGGATATGCCTCTATTCTGTGGCACATATTAACAGCAGCAATAATAAGTTGAAACCTGCTAGGTTGTTTTAATATTCCTTCCTCCTTCCTCCTGCTCCCATCTTGTTTTTTTTTAATAGATTAGTGAAGTCTCCACCGTATTGAGCAGCAAATCTTTGGAATGGCTGGACTTGGATGGAGATTTCACTCCTTCCCCTCCCAATATCTTTTCTCCACTTGAAAAAGAAAGGTAAGTTTAAAAGAAGTATTCACTGGAATGGAACTTCCCTGGAACCTGGGTTCATTTCAAAGAGAAGTGGAATGCATAGGTCCCATCATATTTTATTTACTTATTTAGATTTAAATTATAATGATGAGTGGAACAGCTCCAACAGGAGAGATCGAGAGAGAACCATGCCTGATTACCCTATGCCCTGGTGGTCAGGGCACTCACCTGGGCTATAAAAGACCCAAGTTCAAGTCCTTACTTCAAATCAGGCAGAGTAAGGATTTAAAAACAGGTCTCCTACATTCCAGATGAGTGCCCTAAGCATGGGCTATTGGGTATCCTGGGATACACACACCACCAGTCCCCCCAAAATGCTCTATATGGTCACCCCCAACAGTCTTTAGTATGAGGCCAAATCTGATATGCATACTCTGAGAACACCTACTGGACTGGGCCCTGCAGGTGAGATAGGTGGGTAAAGTCCTAAAATCTTGCTGGGGTTTAGGCATGATCTAGGGTGCTGAACTGATTAGCAGCATCTCGACTTCAGTGATTTTGCACATGCCCAAAGCCAGAAACTTAGGCATATTTTCACTAGAAATTTAGTCTTCTAGGGAATTTAGGCACCTCCAGGGAGAGGTAGCAGCTGAGCAGAAATCTTAGTTGCTCCTAAGTTCCTTTGTGGGTCTAGCCCAAAGAGATTAAGGTCAAAAGATCCCACTGATTTTGGGTGTCCAATTTGAGATGACTAGGATCTGATTTTTCAGAATACTTAGCATAGGTTAGCACATTACATGTTCAAATCACAGCTCCCATTGACTTCAGTTGCTACTGTGAGTTCTCAGCACTTCTGCAAATCAGACCCCTGCAGGGTCTTAACTCAGGCACCCAGAAAATGAGGAACACACAATTAGTGACAACCAGGGAAGAGTTTGGTTTAAGTGATTTGCTCAGCATCACATAGGAACTCTGTGGCACAGGCAGGGATTGAATCCAAATTTTAGGGCATTCAACTTTCTTAACCATGAAACCATCCTTTCTTTTCCTCCAATCCCCTGCCTCATTCACCACATGCCTTTCAACTTCTGCAACAAAGGGGTCCTACAGACAGCAGCCTCCTTTACGATACAGCCTTCATTCATCCCCAGAGCAGGTCTATCGTGTGCACTGAATAAAGCTGTGGAAAATATAGTATGTGATTGTGAAATTAAAGACCATAATGCATTACAAACAAGGGGGCTGAATTAATGCTGCACAGGCAACCTTAATTCTGGCATTTCCTAACTTTTGAGTCCTTAACTTTGCAACCTTAATGTTCTTTGAAGCTAATTTTGGTGTGAAATTTAAGTTATAAAGAGGATGCTATTTGGTGTATTTATAAAACTGAAATATAACCATTTTCTTCTTGGAGAGTTGTCATGCGATGGTGATTTGTATTTAATTGTTGGGGAAAGAACAACTGCTTCCAGAGTTCACTTCAAGCATCAACCCATTTCTTTGCTAGAGTTATTCTAATGGAATAGCAAAATTCAGCATTTTTTAAATTCTCTTGGAATGTTTTTCCTTCTTATATTTATGAACATGAAGCACTCATCCTTATACAGTATTTGTGCATGCTTTCTGTGTTACTGCCTCCACGTGTGCACTCTGTGCTTTTCTTCTCTCAGGATAACATCCTTAGATCCTCTTCAGCTATTTCTTTTAATTTTATACGGAGATACCTTTCTTTACAAAACAATATTTGGTATTTATTTGTTTTGTACAATGTATCATACCAGGTCATGTCACTTTTACCTCCCTTCCCCACAGAATGGAAAAGTTTACAAATAAGACGTTTGCTAGTGATCTACATCATGCCAAGAGACTCACTACACAGTTTTGAATATAAAAGAGGTAGAAACTTTGTTGTAGGCTCTCAGTGATGGGTATCAGATATTTGAGACATCTCAAGGCATATAGGATTGTACATCGGTATTTTGGTTTTTTTTTAGCGAGTGTTTGAGTTGCCTTCATAAACCAGACAGGATTGAGGACTATTTCTGATTGATTTCCAGATTATGTATAGATAGTAGATTCCTTTAGGATGGGAATATGCTATATTATAGTGTATAATGTTGTTTTCCATTTTGCCATGATTATCTTAAACTGTTACTCTGAAAATGAAACTGAAACTGAAACTGAAAATGGTGTCCTGCTCATTTGAATTTTTATTAATGACTGTCTGTTACTGAGATGAGATATAATGTGCACGTAGTTTTTATTAGCTGTGTTTTACCTGAAGAAATCCAGGAATCTTTTGTTTCTCTTCTGTAGTCTTTCCACAAAGTTAAACCAAATTGTTTTTCTTTTTCTTCCCTTGCACTAAGTGATAAGTGTGTCTCTTATTCCAGATAAGTGGATTTACTCATGTGATTGAAATGTTTCCCCCTAAGAGGGTCAGCACAAAGGTCTATAATATAGGGATAAAATGGGACTGAAGTGGTCTGTAGATGTTGCAGAGGCAACATCAGAGCAAATCAATGTCACCTAGTAGAAGCGTATCTGATATACAGTACTGACTGTAATATATTTCTTGGTTTTTCCACAGTCAAAAGCATATAGGCCATGAGGAGTGCAAACATTCAACTGAAATGATGAGGTAAGAGACTAGCTTGAAGTTAGTATATGACAGTACCTTTCATCATGAGATTTCCTGCACAGTTCTCCAATCTTTGCAAATGAGTATGCATCCTCATGCAAACTTTGGGAATTACAGATATGTGAGGCTCAGGGAAATTGATACTGGTGCAAAGATGCAGTCAGCTCCTTCCTCTGTAATCATTAGGTCTTCATGTCCATCTCCATTCTTGACTCAGCCTGTTCAGAGCTATAACATTGTTTAATTGCTTAATTTTCTAGGCTTTCTTAGCTATGACTATCACAAGTTAGAATTATTAGGATCATGTCAAAACCATACTGATTTTCTGGCCTCTCTAGCCCTTCCTTTCCCCATTGGCCGCTGTGGGAGGACGCAGTCTGGACCACGATAATCCAAGTACATTTCATCACATTGAAGTGTCAGAATGGCAGTTTGCAATCGAAGTGCAGATGAGACCCTGTTGCTTGCTGCCATGATGCTATTCTTATTTCATATTTGATGCTTTTTTGCTTTAGTGGCTTGCCAAGCTATTAAACTCAAGTCCCAAGTGAGACGAACCTAACATTCTAATGGATCCAACCTTAAAGCTGTGCTGACCAATTGTGGGTTTTTTTAATGTTGTAAGTGCAATTTAACAAATGGATTGCAAATGACCCTGCAAAGCTTCTTTATCTCATCTCAGGGTCTTTTTTCAGTCAAACTGTAAGTGTGAAAATGCTGCTTTTGAGGGGATAGAGTGCTGTAAGTCAAATGCTGCAGTTGGAAGGAGCTGTGGAGCAATTGTTGACTAACTCCCAATGTTATTCCAGCTGACATAGGACTGAATAGTGTCAAAAACGTTCAGGATGGGTGAAATTCACACCTGTGCAAAGAGTCATCACTCTTGTGCTTTCTAAGTAGGGCTTAACCATGACTCAAGCAGAACTCAAAGTGATGTGTAAGCCATATGCTGGCTGTCTGCCCAGGGCTGAATTTCACCCATTTGGAATATATAAACACATAAAGAACATCATGCCATTTTCACTTATAATTGTAATATTTTTATAGGTGTCAATTTGGTAAAGTGTTCTCATAAATTCATTTTAGACTTTTATGTGTAACCAGGTCAAGCCTGTACTTTTTGTTCCCTTGATAAGAATAGAATAAGTACAAACATTCACAGTGAAATAATATTAAGGCTCTAACTCAGCCTGACAAAAGCAGGTAATTAAAATGTAATGCCAGATGTGTTTTGTCTTTATGTACTGGGCCCAATTTAGCAAACTTTATTCTTGTAAGTAGTCCTTACTCACGAAAGGTAGTTCCACTGACTTGTATGGGACTAATTGCATGTGCAAGGACTAATCATATGATTAATGTTTTTTAGAATTGGGCACTATGTCTGGTGGTTCTAGGAATCTCCAAACTGTGTAGGGTCTGGTACAATATCTGCTCATACTAGGTGAATACTGTGACAGGTTGGATCACAGAAACCCGTTGGGAACTGCCACCTGATGTGCCAAGACCACTTCTGCTCCTGCTTTCCTGCCCTGGCAGCCTAGGACTCCAGCACCTTGTCTTCTTGAGCCATACACGCCAGTCTGCTCCATCACAGACCCAGGGTCTGAACCATGTGCCCCAAAGCTGCAGACTTAACCTGAAAGCAGGGGAGGGATAGCTTAGTGGTTTGAGCATTGGCCTGCTAAACCCAGGGTTGTGAGTTCAGTCCTTGAGGGGGCCACTTAGGGATCTGGGGCAAAATCAGTACTTGGTCCTGCTAGTGAAGGCAGGGGGCTGGACTCAATGACCCTTCAGGATCCCTTCCAGTTCTAGGAGATAGGTATATCTCCATATATAATAATATATATTAGCACTCAGATACCCAACTCCCAATGGGGTCTAAACTCTAAATAAATCCATTTTACTCTGGATAAAACATATACAATAGTGGCTCTCAAACTTTTTTACTGGTGACCCCTTTCACATAGCAAGCCTCTGAGTGCGGCCCCCTCCCTTATAAATTAAAAACACTTTTAAATATATTTAACACCATTATAAATGCTGGAGGCAAAGCGGGGTTTCGGGTGGAGATTGACAGCTCACGACCCCCGATGTAGTAACCTCATGACCCCCTGAGGGGACCCGACCCCCAGCTTGAGAACCCCTAATATACAGGGTAAACTCATAAATTGTTCACCCTCTATAACACTGATAGAGATGCACAGCTGTTTGCCCCCCCAGGTATTAATACATGCTCTGGATTAATTATAAGTAAAAAGTGATTTTATTAAATACAGAAAATAGGATTTAAGTGGTTCTAAGTAACAGCAGACAGAACAAATTGAATTGCCAAGTAAAATAAAATAGAACACGCAAGTCTATGTCTAAGAAACTGAATACAAATAAAACCTCACCAGTTCCAGTAAGCTTCCTTTTACAGACTAGTCTCCTGCTAGTCTGGGTCCAGCAATCTCTCACATCCTCTGTAGTTGCTGTCCTTTTGTTCCAGTTTCTTTCAGGTATCCTTGGGGGTGGAGAGGCTACCTCTTTAGCCAGACGAAGACAAAATGGAGGGGTCTCCTGGGGGTTTAAGTAGACTTTCTCTTGTGGGTGGAGACCCCCTCCTTACTCCTATGCAAAGTCCAGCTCCAAGATGGAGTTTTGGAGTTTCCATGCATGACTCAGTTTTTACCAGCCAAGCCACATTCCTGGGAAGGCTCAGATGTGGATTGGCATCTTCAAGTTCATTGTTGGTTTAAGTGGTTTTTGATTGGGCACTTCATTTGCACTTTTCTCAAGCTGACCAAATGCTCTACTAGGCTAGTTAAAATCAAGGCAGTACACAGCCAATATTCATAACTTCAAATACAAAAATGATAATGCATACAAATAGGATGAATACATTCAGTAGATCATAACCTTTACATAGATATGTTACATGGCATATGTAGCCTAAAACATATTCTAGTTATGTCACATATATAATCATAAGCATATTCCATAAAGCCTTATGGGGGGCACCATCACAAATACTGGTTGAACTACCAATACAATAGGTACAAAAGTTAAATCCTGGTGCCACTGAACTCAGAGAGAGTTTTACCATTGACTTCAGTAGGGCCAGGATTTCACTGAAAGAAAAAGAAAGTATGTTACTTTATACTAAGAAAGGGCCCATAGGAAAGCAAGTCAGTCTGTTTTTAAAATCCTAATAAAAACTAGCTTCAGAATAATGCATTACATAAATACTGTGTATCAGAATTAATGGATTTAACACAAAACCTATGCTTCATCATTAGGGGTCTCAGATATTCAAATAATCACAATATATCCCAAATTTCCTTGATAAATTGTGCTCTGTTTTGATGAGGAGGGGATGGCATTATAGTATAAAGTATTTAAGAAGTCCAAGTGTTTAAGATCAAAATCAGGCCCATTTAAAAAAAAAATACAAAAAACTAGACACCGAAAGAAGCAGCATCCCAGAAATATACGCTGAAGTTGCATTTTAGTTTCTTGGAGAAATAACCAACTTTTATATAACACCTCCAAGCTTCGTTCTTTCTCTTCCTTCCCCTCCTCTGCCCCTCGCCTCCTTTTTTTAATTACAATGGTGGTGTTTTTTCATCCAGTTTAAAAGAATAAAAAAATCAAATGGTTTATTTATAGCTATTGGAAGACACTGTAATTCATGTTAACATACTTAATCCATTGCAATATGGTGAACATGGAGAATTTCCTCTTAATAGTCTCATAATAATATTTTGAAATTCTAATAATGGCTCTCATTTGGAGATCTCAGAGCTTTATAGTTCTGAAGTACGTAATGGATCACTTCACCCACCTGTGAAATACTGTCACATCTAGGGTGGGATACAGCAGCTGAATAACAGTGCACAGCAACATTACATAGCACTTCAGCACACGAACTGAAGAATGCTATATTCAGTTGAAATCACAGGGGGTAGTTGAGATAGAGTGCAATTCCAACTGAGCTGGAATTTTGCAGAGACACCACTGTCTTCTACGGAGCATATGTTGTGTCTTGACTTACAGGAGTCTTGTTCTGAACTAGGGAAAGGACTGTACATTTATTCTTCTGAGGCAGTGTGTGTGTCTTGTTGCTGGCCAGAGGGGTAGGGCTGTCTTATAGAGATGCTCAGATGCGTTGTTGGTATGTCACTCCTGGCTGGTGTTATTGTGTCTGCATATTTAGGCGGTAGGAGGAGTTGGTCATATTTTTAAGAGGAGAACTTAAGACAACTGAACAGTCACACTAGTCAGCAGACATTTTTTTTCTTTAAGCACATCAGCTTGTCAAAGAACTAAATGCCTGTCTTGCAGGATGATGATTTCCCTTCTCTAACCTTTAGGGATTTCCCTTTGTGTGCTTGTTTTCAAAGATCACATATGGCTCTACTACCGTTTTTAATTCATTTTCTTTCTGCATATAATTGTGTAACTTGCAGTGTCTCAAAAGACTGGGGAAGGAGATAACACAAAATGTTCATAGCCATTTTATCACTTTTCCCTTAAGAGCTAGTAAGTTTTAAATTCTGTGATGTGAGTAGATATATATAGCTAGTTTCCTAGGGTGGTCCTGTGCAGTTGCCGTAATCCTCTACTTGCTGTGTGTTACTCTGAGGCTATGGTGTGGTGTGGGAAAGGAGCCTTCTGATTGGACAAATGTGCTGGGGAGGGAAGAAAAATGCAAATTAGTTGATGGGCTAGAAACCTGGACTTGTAGTTGCTTTTATTGCCAGCCTGTCTTGCTTTGCAAATATGCAGTGGAAAAAAAAATCTGCTTTGATTTTTTTTGTTTGTTTGTTTGGTTTAAATAATAAAGAAAAATGTAACTGGAATCTAGATCGGCAGTAAGGAGGGGGGAAACTGTCTGATTTGAGTGATGGTTTTTCTGTTTTTAAATCAGTAAAACTGGTGTTAAGGGACAGTATTTTTTTTTCTTTTTCTTTTGTAATACTACTTTGCTTGAGTTTCTTGTTTTGAGCCTTAATGTTATGTTGCAAGAAGCACTCTGCTTCATTACAGGGCTGTCGCTGCCATAGTTACTGAAAACTGCATTATGCTGTAGAAGCCGCCAGCCTCTGCATCAGCCTTGGAAGTATTTGGGGAAGAGGGGAGGGGAATTACACAATAGGACTCCAGAAAGCTGACGACAGAACAGGCTGGAGAAAATGCGGATCTACAGCAGGTTCATTTAGCATCCCTAATGCAAACTTTGTAGATAGAAAGATGAGATGAAAAACAATCCAGCTTTGTTACAATATGAAGATTTTCTCAGTAATTTATTACATTTAGGTTAAGGTTGGTATTTTTTTTATTTATTTTTTTTGGGGGGGGGGCTGCTTACTTAATAGTTTTAAATGTTTACTTGGAGGAGGATGAACTGTTAATATTTCTATTGTATTTGGTAAATCTGGGGTGTGTCAGTGTGTGTACAATTCTACAGAGGGAAACCGCTGTCCTTTATTCTGAGCTTGCTTTTTGACATGCTGTGCACCAGTAAATGCTGGTCTTGTCTATCTGGGTTTCTGTTTTGGAGATAGATGCTCAGCTCTGCAGAATTTAAACTGCTTACCCCATGCCTGTCCTGATGTTAAATTATTTTATTTCCTAATAGTGCTACGTGAACTGTTTATGTGTGCATGTGCATTTGGGAGAGAAGGGGGGATGCAAGCAATAGAGGGAACTGATCCCTGCTTGAAATACATAGATTTGGAATATCTGAAACAAGATGAAATCTTACTGGAGTGTCCAGTTCAGGGGGTGTTTCAGTGGACCAATGAAACAACCACCTGTACTTATCTCTGAATGTGCTAATTTGTTTTTGTAACATAAGATGACCTTCATTTTTAGTTAATCATTCAAATGTATTTTGAACATATTAATTGGACTTTAAATTGTCTGTTTGGAAAATTCAGCTACCAAATATGTTAGCATTTTATTTTCTTGTTTGGCTAATGTCACTCATTTGTAACTTCACTTTACTCTATCATTTTCACAAACCAGCAAGGATAATTCGGGGTGGCTGTAAAACGTTCAGAAAGTAAATGGGAAACATTTTGGATTCATATCATTGTTTTTAATCACTGAATGCGGAGTGACAGATCTGAATCCCAAATCCAAGCAAATCATATTATACTCAAGATTACTAGCCTCATTGCCAGTGGAAAAACACTCCATGTTCTGCCATACCTGTATTATGTAAGCAGCAGCCTGTGAATTTTCATTATCTCTCCTCCTCCTCCTCGTCCTCCTCAGAGAAACTGTTGTCAAGCTGTAAATGTGTAAAGACTGGTTGGTGCTGTCCTAGCCTGTGCATAGGTACTCAGGCCTTTCTTCATTTCCATGTCTGATTTTTATCTTGTACTACTAAAAACAGAGAGAGAAGTCAGAGACACCGATATAGCAACAGAATTGTAACTAGCATGTGTGTCTTGCTCTTTTAGCAATAATAGGACAATATTCCCTTCATCTGTTACAGAATCAATAACCTCAGAGAGGTAAAGAGCCATAGCTATTTGTCCACATAATGAAAACATAGGATTATAACAGTATGATAATAATTGTAGTCATGGTGTTTTCTAAGTGTTGCAAAGCATTTTTGAATGCAGTGGGGTATGGGTATACTTCTGTGTACTGTGTCTTTCAAGGACATATTCCTAGTACGGAGCTTTCAATAGTGTAAGTAGGTTTGGCTAGTATTGTCCTGCTGAATGTGCAAACTCAAAATGGTTAACATTGGGGAGGATCACTAGCTTCCTGACAATTCAGCAAAAACAAACTCTCATGTGAGGGGATCTGCTGGTATAGCAAAATTATTACTACATAAAACTTTCAAAATGTTTTCATTGGGGGGCATCAAAGGCTCTTTAAAGCTTTACAGTTTCCTTTAAAGAGAGCAAAAATGTCAATCTTAGAATCAGAAACGTAGGTCTGGCAGGGACCTTGAAAAGTCATCCAGTTCAGCCCCCTTTGCTGAGGCAGGACCGAGTAAACCTAGACAATCCCCGACAGCTGTTTGTCCAACCTGTTCATACAAACCTTCTGTGATGGGAATTCTACAATCTCCCTTGGAAGCCTGTCCCAGGGCTTAACCACCCGTTATAGTCAGAAAGTTTTTTTCCTGATATCTAACCTAAATCTCCTTTGATGCTAGTCCTATATTCAGTGGGCATGGAGAACAACTGATGACAGTTCTTTTTATAACATTCCTTAATATGTTTGAAGACCTGTTATCGGTCTCCCCCACCCCCAAGTTGTCTGTTCTCAAAACTAAACATGCCCAGTTTTTTTTAACCTTTTGTCATAGGTCAGGTTTTCTAAACCATTGATCATTTTTCCTGAAGTGTGGTGCCCAGAATTGGACACAGCACTCCAGCTGTGGCCTCATCTGTGCTGAATAGAGCAGGACAATTACCTCCTGTCTTACATACAAGACTCCTGTTAATGTACTCCAGAATGATATTGACCTGTTTCACAACTACATCAAATTGTTGACTCATTATCAATTTGTGATCCACTATAACCTCCAGATCCTTTTTAGCTTTACTACCACCTAACCACTTATTCCTCATTTGTAGCTGTGCGTTTGATTTTTCCTTTCTAAGTGTAGAACTTTTCACTTGTCTTTATTGACTTTCATCTTGTTGATTTCAGACCAACTCTCCAATTTGTCAAGATAATTTTGAATTCTAATCCTGTCCTCCAAAGTGCTAACACCTTCCAGTTTGATGTAATCTGTAAATTTTATAAGCATACTCTCCACTTCATTATCTGAGTCATTAGTAAAAATACTGAATAGTACCAGACGCAGGCCTGACCCCTACAGAGCCCCCCTAGATACACCCTCCTAATTTGACAGCGAGCCATTGATCATCTTTGAGTATGATCTTTCAATCAGTTTTGCACACTCCTTATAGTAATTTCATCTAGAGCACATTTCCCTAGTTTGCTTTTAAGAGTGTCACATGGGACTGTCTAAAAGGTCTTACTAAAATCAAGATATATAATATCTACTGTTTTCTCCCCCAATCCACTAGGCCAGTAGCCCTGTCAAAGAAGGAAATTAGGGATGGTTTGTCATGATTTGTTCTTGACAAATACCTGTTGTCTGTTCCTTGTAATCCTGTTATCCTCTAGGTGCTTACAAATTGACTGTTAAATAATGTGTTCCAGTATCTTTTCAGGTATCAGAATTAGGCTGACTGGTCTATAATTCCCAGCTTCTCCTTTGTACCCCTTATTGAAAATAAGTACTATGTTTGCATTTCTCCATCACATCCTCCCAGCACCCTCAACGATAATTGTTAAAGCTCCAAGATTACTTCAGTTAGTTCCTTAAGTGCGTTAGGATGTATTTCATGAGGCCCTGCAGACTTGAATACATCTAATTTATCTAAATATTCTTTAACCTGTTTTTTCCCTATTTTGACTTGCGTTCCTTCCCCCTTGTGGCTAATATTAATTGTATTGTATCTGGTCACCATTCACCTTTTTAGTGAAGACTGAGGCAAAATAGGCATTAAACACCTCAACCTTCTTGATGTCATCAGTTATTCGCTCTCCTTCCCCATTAAGTAGAGGACCTACACTTTTCTTCATCTGTCTCTTGTTCCTAGTGTATTTAAACAATTTCATCTTAGTCCGTTTCATGTCCCTTGCTACGTGTAACTCATTTTGTGCTTTAGCCTTTCTGATTTTATCCCTACATGCTTATGCTGTTCTTTTTTACTTCTCCTTAGCACTTTGTCCATGTTTCCACTTTTTGTAGGATTCCTTTTTGGTTTTCAGGTCATTAAAGAGCTCCTGATGGAGCCATATTGGCCTCTTACTATTCTTCCTATTGTCCTTCGCATCAGGATAGTTTTCAGTTGTGCCTTTAATATTGTCCCCTTTAGAAACTGCCAGCTCTCCTGAACACATTTTTCCCATAGATTTTCTTCCCAGGGGACTTTCCCTACCAGTTCTCTGAGTTTGTTTAAAGTCTGCTTTTTTTTAAGACTATTGTCCTTATTCTGCCGCTCTCGCTCCTTCTTTTCTATCTATCTATCATTTCATGAACACTTTCACCCAAATTGCTGTCCACCTTCCTATTCACTGCCAATTCATCCCTGTTGGTCAGAATCGAGTCTAAAATGGTTAAATTAGCTATAATTTTGTAAATAAAAGTTTTGTTCTTTCCTAAAATGAATCTGTATTTATTCTTTTTCAATGTTTTACACATTTAATTTGCTAAATTTACAAGTAAAAAATCAAATGTGATTCATATATCATTCCTGTAAATATTCTGCAGTTGAACCTTTATTGTTAATTGAGTTGTTGATGGACAAACTAGAATGGAATCCAGCTCCCTCTTTCATAACTATGAGTGGCTTGACAGTATAAGTGAAAGTAGTAAAAAATTATTTTGTCATTGAAATACATGTATACATATCTTGAAATGCACTCTGGGAGAAGAACTGTTAATGTGTTTTGTTTAACATAGTCGCCTTTTTGGCCATAACTGCACTTAAAATATAGAAGAAGCAACCTTATCTAATGGTTAGAGTAGAGAATTTGGTGATAAGATCTGGGCTGTTACGTTGACTCTATTAGCTACTGATTGTGTAACCTTGGGTTACTCGCTTAACCTCCCTAGGCTTCAGGGTTTTTTTGGCCTGTAACAAGAGAATAATAATAACTTGCCACTTTTGCAAAGTACTTTGAAATCTTCAGATGAAAGGCACACAACATGAAAAGTATTTTTACATATTTAAAAGAAAAGGATCTCCTTATAGGATGAGCTTAAACAAAAATGATCAGTGACAATATTAACAAATTACCTTTGCTATTAACTTTCTAAAGATGGAATTATCAGTTTTACCATGAGAAACCTCATGTGTGATAGCTTTGATTTATATGGGATTGTGACATACTATGTATGACATCACATATGCAATTACCTTAGCACCATACGATCTTGACATAATTTTCTAGTCCTTGAATGTGTTTGATTGTACACACAATAGCTTGAATTTTGTCTGATTTAAGGATCTAACATAAAGAAACGTGTCTTAACAAAAAAATGATTGTTTGTTTCTTGGTTTAAAATTATTGTCATTGTCTAACAGCAGAAAGAGAGATTCTGTGCATGAAGAGTACAAGCAGAAGCTGAGAGATCAGGAAGCTTTCCACAGGGAACACATTCAACAGCAGCAGCTCTACGTTGAGGATTTAAAGCAGCAGATCCTGGCAGGACAGATCAAAGCAGAGCGGGAACTAGAATATGACCAGGCACTAATCAACCAGCAGATCAGAGAAAGTGGGTGTCATCTCTCTTTCTCTCTCACTTCCCTTCTTTTACTGCATTCCTTCATTGCTGTTTTCATTTTTCTCCCCTTTTTACATTTTTGGACCATTGGTGGAGTCTTTGATAGTTAACCAGTTTTCTCCTATAATTGTCCTCCTTATGAGGACAGTTATCAAATTTTTGCTAACAGAGGATGAAATGGAGTTCATTAGCACCTGAAACCCCAACCCCTGGCTCCCGGCAGGTGTGCCCTGACTCTCGAACTTCTGAAGATTGACGTATGTGGCTCGGTGGCCCAGTAATCCACAGAATTTTAAAATATTGTGTGCAGATTTTATAATTTTTTGGCACAGAATTCCCCCCAGGAGTAATACTACTTGCTTTATGGCATGGAGCTCCACGCCTCTCCTGATACTCCTGGTCACTGCTTGTCTTGCATGGCTCTATTTAAGTATTTAACTCAAGTGCCCCTTATGGCAGTGTGGAGTGACTTGGCTATCTGGGCTTTTTTCTTTTTTTAAATGTCTACCTGTTATCTCTTGAATTTATCCTGAGAAGTTGAAACCCAAGAAGGCCTTTCAAGGCTGAGATAATTCCTGATGAAAAGCATGTGAGGAGTTGCCCTTTGGAGATAGACTGTTATACACACTAACACATATTGATGGAACAACTCATGCTTGCAACTGCAGTAAAGATCTGTGGGTGTTATATCCCTGCTCACTTTGCCAGTGGTATCACCTGTAAAATGGCATAGATCATATTCACACACTCATAGTCAATTTCACTCTCAAACTGATGTTAATAGGAAAATGTTATGTGTATAGGCCCATGGCACTGATTGAAATCTTCTGCGAATTCCATGTGAAACCTAAACAATGGAACCAATTAAATACAGAGAGAACCAAAAATGACAAGAGGGACAAACATGAAAAAGAAGAGAGACAATTTGTTTAAAATCTAGGTCAACACATAATATATAATATGAAATTTGCAAGGGACAATCGAGTTTAGGGTAAGATCATGGCCCTGCTGAAGTAAAAGTGAGTTTTGCCATTGACTTCAGTGGGACCAGAATTTCACCTAGGTTTCAAAAATTTGCTTGATGGCAGCTCTGTACAATAATTTATTTTGTTGGCCTCTAAAATTATTAATTTTGACCTTCTCTAAATGTGATTGATGCCTTCCAGCCAAATGCTTTCATATCTTTGTCAATACTGAGCAAGACGTGTCTTGCAGTAGTTGAAGCAGAGTCTAATTAATTATAGGTTAAAACTGCAACATTACTATTACAACATGGTCTCTTCTCTGTACATTCAAATGGAAACTACAACGGAAGAACTCAGTTTTTTAGGGTGTTGATTTACAGGTCTTCAAAGATGGCATGGTGGTCTGTAATCATAGAATATCAGGGTTGGAAGGGACCTTGGGAGGTCATCTAGTCCAACCCGCTGCTCAAACAAGACCAATCCCCAGACAGATTTTTACCCCAGTTCCCTAAATGGCCCCCTCAAGGATTGAACTCACAACCTTGGGTTTAGCAGGCCAGTGCTCAAACCACTGAGCTATCTCTCTCCGCTCCCTACTGCATACATGGCATATAGGCCAGCCTGAGGGAGACTCTGTTACAGGAATGTCACCATTCCTGTTCTGTTCATCAGGTGAAAGTGATTTGTTGACTGGGGAAGGATATTTTACTGATGAAACTGCTCTGAGCATATCCACAGCTATCCCTAAATGACATGGCAGTGATGTGGACTGGGAAGAAGCTGGTTGTCAAAGCCAGAGTTAGGTTTTCTGACCTCGTTGACCAATTAGAATAAGGGGTGGTGAAGACAAAAAAAAAAATGTTGAAAAAGGGTATTTGAAAAACAAAGAGATGGACAAACATTCCTGAGGTGTTCGTAACTCTGAGGTTCTGCTGTATTATCAAACACAAACAGGGTCGTGGTGATCTACCCATTTGTAAACTCCAGGGTTGATTATTGCAACTCATCATATTGGAAATGATGCCACACACCCTGAAAAAGCTTCAACTGATAAAGAATGCTAAAATCCTGTCTGCTGAATAACACATCAACTCAGTGCTCTGCATTGGTTCTCCACTGAATACAAAATTAATGATCTCTGTTCTAATATTCAAAGGCCTCTATTGGATTGTCCTCTAGCCACCTGCAAGATTGCCTCTCCCTTTGCAACCATAAAATCATAGGAGTGGAAGGGAACTCGAGAGGTCTTCTCGTCCAGTCCCCTGCACTCAAGGCAGGGCTAAGTATCATTTAGACCATCCCTGATAGGTATTTCTCTAACCTGCTCTTAAAAATCTGCAAAGATGGACATTCCATAGCCTCTCTAGACAATTTATTCCGGTGCTTAACCTCCCTGACAGGAAGTTTTTCCTAATGTCCAACCTAAACTGTCCTTGCTGCAATTTAAGCCCATTGCTTCTTGTCCTATCCTCAGAAGTTAGAAAAAAATTTTTCTCTCTCCTCCTTGCAACAACCTTTTATGTACTTGAAAACTGTTATGTCCCCTCTGTCTTCTCTTCTCTAGACTAAACAAACCCAATTTTTTCAATCTTCCCCCATAGGTCATGTTTAAGGCTATGATTTAGGCACGGGTATTTTTAGTAAAAGTCACAGACACATCACGGGCAATAATCAAAAAGTCACGGCCAGTGACCTGTCCATGACTTTTACTAAAAATACCCGTGCCTAAATCTTAGGTGCTGGGGGCAGGGAGGTTCTCCGGCGGTCATTGCTGCTCCTGGGGGTGGGGGGTGGCCTAGGGCCCTGCCACCGCTGCTGCTCCAGGTGGGGGGCGGCTCATGGCCTCGCAGCCTTAGTCATGTTTTCTAGATCTTTATTCATTTTTGTTGCTCTTCTCTGGACTTTCTCCTATTTGTCCACATCTTTCCTGAAATGTGGAGCCCAGAACTGGACACAATACTCCAGCTGTGGCCTAATCAGCGCAGAATAGAATGGAAGAATTACTTGTCTTGCTTACAACATTCCTGCTAATGCATCCCAGAATGATGTTTGCTTTTTTTGCAACAGCGTTACACTGTTGACTCATATTTAGCTTGTGGCTCACTATGACCCGCAGATCCCTTTCTGCTGTCCTCCTTCCTAGGCAGTCATTTCCCATTTTGTGTGCGTGCAACTGATTGTTCCTTCTTAAGTGGAGTACTTTGCATTTGCCCTTACTGAATTTCATCCTATTTACTTCAGGCCATTTCTCCAGTTTGTCTAGATCATTTAGAATTTTAATCCTACCCTAAAAGCACTTGCAACCCCTTCCAGCTTCGTATCATCCACAAACTTTGTAAGTGTACTCTCTGTGCCATTTCTAAATCATTGATGAAGATATTGAACAGAACCGGACCCAGAACTGATCCCTGTGGACGTCTCATGACAGTTACCATCTCTATTTTTAAATACTTTCAAAGCTCTCAAATACTATGGGGATCAGGGCCGGCTCCAGGCACCAGCCCACCAAGCTTGTGCTTGGGGCAGCACCTGGAAGGGGGCGGCGCAGTGCTCCGGCTCCGGCCGCTGGGGAGAGCGGAGCCCCGGCTGGGCTCTCCGGCCTCCCCCCGGCACTCTGGCCGCCGGGGAGAGCAGAGCCCCGGCCGGCACTCCGCCCTCCCGCCAGCGCTCTGGCCGCCGGGGAGAGCGGAGCCGCGGCGGGCTCGCCGCCCTCCCTCCAGCACTCTGGGCGCCGGGGAGAGCGGAGCCGCGGCTGGCTCGCCGCCCTCCTCCCGGCGCTCTGGCCGCTGGGGAGAGCGGAGCCGCGGCGGGCTCGCCGCCCTCCTCCCGGCGCTCTGGCCGCCGGGGAGAATGGAGCCGCGGCGGGCTCGCCGCCCTCCTCCCGGCGCTCTGGCCGCCGGGGAGAGTGGAGCGGTGGCGGGCTCTCCACCCGGCGCTCTGGCCGCCACTCCGCCCTCCTCCCGGCGCTCTGGCCACCGGGGAGAGCGGAGCCGCGGCGGGCTCTCCGCCCTCCCTCCGGCACTCTGGCTGCCTGGGAGAGCAGAGCCCCGGCCAGCTCGCTGCCCTCTCCCCGGCCGGGCTCTCCACCCTCCCCCCGGCGCTCCGGCTGCCAGCGGAGCCGCGGCAGGCTTGCCGCCCTCCCCCCGGCACTCTGGCCGGTCGGGGAGAGCGGCCTGTGGCCGGGCTCGGTGCCCTCCCCTGCCGCGCTGGGGGGTGAGGGCGGGGGGGCGGCGGGAGGCTTTTTTGCCTGGGGCGGCAAAAAAGCCAGAGCTGGCCCTGATGGGGATATGGACTATAGATAGAGGAGCTAGAGAGTTAGTTGTTTAAATGCATATACTTTCAATGGAGTCACTACAAATCCAGGAAATTACTAGTTAAGACAACGTCAGCATGTAGGCAAAACTCAATTCCCATATCTTACTAGCCAAAATGTAACATCCAAATGCTTTGGGCACCATGGCTCCACAACACACTGCCTTTCAGTTCTACATAGACCTACCCACAATGCACATTTTCACTTCCTTTAAATCACACATACAAACCATAATCTGATCTCAGATATGTTGGTAGAAGTATAAGAAGTTTCTTCCATTTTGAAAGACAATACTGTTGGAGACATACACATTAAATGAGGAATACCAGTAGAACTTGGTAACACCTCTCAAACCAGCAGGAAACGTTAAGTGTATCCACTGCATTTTAAGGTTAAAGTTTGAATGATTTTTGAGGAATTAGATGTGTAGATGCTTATCCATATAGAAGTTACTTGCCATTGCAACTTCTTGCTAGAGAAACCTTATCCCATCAGCTCCCTTAGTTTTAAAAACAACTCCACCACTGATGCAGCATACTTGTACGCAGCTTTCCAAGTCTTATCCCAGTTGGAGGTCTCTCCATTACTAATACAGCACATTGCTGCCACTAGAGGGGATGTGACATCCATTTTCTCTAGATTCATTGGATCACGAGTATCCTCCATTGGTATCCAGCAAGTACAAATCAGGGAATGCCTTTTGTCTGGCTGCCTGCTTCTGCCTTTAATCTGGCTACCTGCTTCTGTCCCATCTGTGTACCCTTTAGACTTCACACCCTCTACCCTAGAGAAGGAAGGGATCTTAGAATTAAGAAAGGCAGTGGGGGTAGGCCAACAATATACTGAAGCAGAACAGAAGAGATGTCTGATAGCAGCCATTTTAAATATCCTGATCTGGTTTAAATAATTCATATGAAGTCTTAATGTATAATTGATTACACACTTCAGGTGGGTCTTTGCTGCTGATTGAAATTAGGAACAGGATAATAATGAAGACATTTTCTAATATTTTTCTTTTATGATTTTGCTTATAGACCAACAGTGGCTTAATGAGAAGAAACAACTTGCTTCCCTCCAGCCTCAGCAGAGGGAGTTTGCTGTACAGACAGAATCTAAGTCATATGCAGAAGCTGAAGTGCAGAATACTGTGGATTTGGAGCTCTGTCCTTCCCTGGTAGAGCAGAACAGGAAGAGACTGGTACAGCTGGAGCTTTTGCGGAGATACTCTTTAAAGAAAGCAGAAAGAAACATAAGGCGGAAAAAGGTCAAGTTCCAGTTGGAGAGGATTATCAAGAAGCAAAAATTACTGGAAGCCAAGAGAAACCTAGAGCAGCTAGAGGCCAGCTGCTGGCTCAGTGAGGATAACCTGAAACAGTCCCAAGTCCTGAACCAAAATACCACAATTACCTCCTGGGATTACAAGCTGCAAAGGAGAAGCAAGTCATTGGGTTCAAGTTCCTTGCAACACAGAAGACATTCTTTTTGTAATCCTTACCCACCACATGTACCCATTTACAGGTAAGTAAACTTTTGTAGAATTTTCCATATTTGTTCCACGTTTAAGAAATATTTGCTGCCCTAGTATCAGGTAATGTACTAAAAACATTTTTATAACGGTATATTAACCCAAACTTTGTATAAGTCAAAACCCTGTTCCATCTTATAAAAGCAGCTGCACCACTCTCACTTCCCTTTAAGTCTCCAGACTTATTTTATAACACATTTTCAAGTGGTTTGTCCTTGCTTTCAAGGCAATGCACCCCGCCTAAATCTTTGACCTAGTCTCCTTTCACATCGCCCCTGCCTCCTTGATACCCCTTTCACTGGCTCTCACACATGCCTCTGCACCTTTTTCATAGGTTTGGAATCCCTTTCCTGGACTCTTGGTCAGGACTCCATTTTTGCCTGATTCAAACCACTCCTAAAAACTTACTTCTGCAGTGTCATCTTAAAAGATAAGCAAGGGTAGGGTTACCATAATCCAGCAATCAAAAAAGAGGACGGGAGGAGCCCCGCCCCTGTCCTGCCCTAGCCCCGCCCCATCCTGCCCTAGCCCCGCCCCTTCCCCCTCTCACTTCCCCCCCTCAGAACCCCCAACCCTCCCCCCACTCCTTGTCCCCTGACTGCCCCCTCCTGGGACCCCTTCCCCTAACTGCCCCCCAGGACTCCACCCCCTACCTAAGCCTCCCTGCCTCTTGTCCCCTGACTGCTCCCTCCTGAGACCCTCCCCCCATCCTAACTGGCCCCCTAGGACTCTACCCCCTACCTGTACCCTGATTGCCCCAACCCTTATCCACCCCCCCACCCCCAGAAAGACCCCTGGGACTCCCATGCCCCATCCAACAACTCCCCACCCCCTGACAGCCCCCCCCCAGAACTCCCGACCCATCTAAACCCCTCTGCTCCCTATCCCCTGACAGCTCCAATCCCTCTCCCCACTCCTGTCCCCTGACAGCCCCCCCCAGAACTCCCAACCCCCCCCTTGTCCCCTGACTGCCCCCTCCTGGGACCCCTGCTCCTAACTGCCCTCCAGAACCCCACCCCCTACCTAAGCCTCCCTGTGCCTTGTCCCCTAACTGCCCCCGATCTGTGATGCAGGGAGGGAGGGAGGAGGAGGACGTGCTCTCTCTGGCTGAGTGTCGGAGCCCCAAGTAAGTGACACCGGCCGGCCGGCAGCACTGTTAGCCGCGCGTGCTCTGCATGGGGGGGAAGTCCGGACATTTACAAATTCCCCCCGGACGCTATTTTTAGCTTAAAAAGCCGGACATGTCCGGGGGAATCCGGACGAATGGTAACCCTAAGCAAGGGTACCCTTAACCACTCCCAACACACCCACAACATTTGAACCACCAAAACATATATATGCTTAAATTGATTAATCGCAGTTAACTATAACGCGATTAACTCAAAACAATTAATCTTGATTTTAAAAATGTATCGTGATGAATCGCAGTTTTAATCGCACTGTTAAACAATAGAATACCAATTGAAATGTATTAAATATTTTGGATGTTTTTCTACATATTCATATATATTTGCACTGTAAAAATGATAAACGAGTATTTTTCAGTTAATCTCATACAAGTACTGTAGTGCAATCTCCTTGTCGTGAAAGTGCAACTTATAAATATAGAATTTTTTTGTTACATAACTGCACTCAAAAACAAAACAGTGTAAAACTTCAGGGCCTACAAATCGACTCAGTCCTACTTCTTGTTCAGCCAATCGCTAAGACAAACAAGTTTGTTTACATTTACAGGAGATAATACTGCCCTCTTCTTATTTACAATGTTTCCAGAAAGTGAGAACAGGTATTTGCATGGCATTTTTGTAGCCAGCATTGCAAGGTATTTACATGCCAGATATGCTAAACATTTGTATGCCCCTTCATGCTTTGGTCACCATTCCAGAGGACATGCTTCCATCCTGATGATGCTCGTTAAAAAAATAATGCATTAATTAAATTTGTGACTGAACTCTTTGGGGGAGAATTGTATGTCGCCTGCTCTGTTTTACCTGCATTCTGCCATATATTTCATGTTAAAGCAGTCTTGGAGGATGACCCAGCACATGTTGTTCATTTTAAGAACACTTTCACTGTAGATTTTACAAAACGCAAAGAAGGTACCAATGTGAGATTTCAAAAGAGAGCTACCGCACTCAACCCAAGGTTTAAGAATCTGAAATGCCTTCCAAAATCTGAGAGGGATGAGGTGTGGAGCTTGCTTTCAGAAGTCTTAAAAGAGCAACACTCCGATGCGGAAACTACAGAACCCGAACCACCAAAAAAGAAAATTAACCTTGTGCTGGTGGCATCTGACTCAGATAATGAAAATGAACATGTATCGGTCTGCAGTGCTTTGGATTGTTATCGAGCAGAACCTGTCATCAGCATGGACGCATGTCCTCGGGAATGATGGTTTAAGCATGAAGGGACATATGAATCTTTAGTGCATCTGGCACGTAAATATCTTGCGATGCCAGCATCTATAGTGCCATGAGAACGCCTGTTCTCAGATTCAGGTGACACTGTAAACAAGAAGCGGGCAGCATTATCTCCTGGGGGCAGTCAGGGGACAAAGAACAGGGAGGCTTAGGTAGGGGATGGGGTTCTGGGGGGCAGTCAGGGTGGGAGTGGATGGGGATGGGACTCTCCCCCCCCCCCCCCGGCCTCTCTTTTGGTTGTTGAAATATGGTAACCCTAGACGAGGGGGGAGTCGGGGGGTGCATGGGGGCTGTCACCCAGATGCATCCGCTGCAGCCTGCAGGAGCTCCCGGGGGGGCGCCGGGGCGCAGCCTGGGCAGGAGGGGCGGGGGGGCGTAGCTGCTCCTCACTAGTGGCGCCGCTGCCTTTGCAGGGCTGCTGCACCCCGCACCGTGCCGGCTACTCCATGGCTGGGGCTCGCTGCCGCTGCAAACGGAATGCTCTGGCTCTCTGGTGCCTCCGGAAGGCGGCTTCTCCCTGCTGAGCTGCTGCAGCGGCCCAAGCCCGGCAAAGCCAGTGAGTGGACGCTGAGCGGGGGCCACCGGTGTGGGGTAGGGAGGGCTTGCAGGGGCGCTGTGCACTCTCTAGGGGAGTTCACGGGGGCGGAGAGGGGGGAACCTGGTCTGGGGAGCAGCCCCTGGGCACGGCTGGCCCCTGGGGTCTATAAAGGCTCGTTGGGATTTGCCCCTCAATGAACCAATGTGCAAGGAGGGGAGGTGGAAGTTTCACCTAGGGCGCAAAATATCCTTGCACCAGACCTGCCCCAGGGGGTGCGTGCACCCCAGGTTAAGAACCACTGCACTAAACTGATAAGATCTGTATTTTCATTTAATTTTAAATGAAGCTTCTTAAACATTTTAAAAAACTTTACATACAACAATAGTTTATAGACTTATAGAGGGAGACCTTCTAAAAACATTAAAATGTATTACTGGCATGCGAAACCTTAAATTAGAGTGAATAAATGAAGACTCGGCACACCACTTCTGAAAGGTTGCCAACCCCTGCTCTAAAGCTTTACATTGTTTTATGTTTGAATGCAGGGGTGGGTTTTTTTTGGACATAATTCTACATTTGTAAGTTCAACTTTCATGATCAAGAGATTGCACTACAGTACATGTATTAGGTGAATTGAAAAAACACTATTTCTTCTGGGGATTTTTTTACAGTGGAAGTACTTCTAATCAAAAATATAGAGTGAGCACTATACACTTTGTATTGTGTTGTAATTGAAATCAATATATTTGAAAATGTAGAAAACATCCAAAAATATGTAAATAAATGGTATTCTATTGTTTAACGGTGCGATTAATCATGATTAATATATTATATGCAATTTGATTGTACATATAACCTGCATCATTCCCTTTTCCTTGATATTTTAACTTGATTGAGAAGTCTCTCACTAGACTGTACGCTCTAGAGTTCAGGGACTTGTCTTCTGTTTATTTTCCTATGAAGCACCCAGCACTCTTGTGGGCATTCTGAAATAATTTATTAATAGTAACAGCATTGCTTTTTGCCTATCACTGATTAAAGTGCTGTATCTGGCTCAGATTTTGAAGTCATTACTAAACTAGCTGAGAATCTCCTCAGAGAGCTCTCTTAAATTTGGGAACCACAGGGTAAGGGTAAGGGGGCATGACTAGACTTGTGTTAAGTGGATTTCAGTGACTCAGGGCTATAGTGTGATTAATAGTGATTACAGTTACTGAGTCTCCATGGGTCAAGGACATAATATATACTTATATAGTCACGCAGTGTATGAAAGCCTCTGATTTTTTGTCTTGGATTATTTTCACAGCTCTTTTCTGAAGAGGGAGACCACCTCTGAATTATCTACCTCACCAAATACCTATAAATGCCAAGAAGGCAATGCACCATGGAAAACGTTGTCTCTAGAATATCTACCCAGAACAATTAAAGACAATTCCAGGGGAGATTACCTTAATGATGAGAGGTATAGGTCCTTCGCAACACAGAGACAGCTAACTAAAAAACAAAAGACATCACTGTTTGGAAATAAAAAAGGAGCAGAAAAAGACTGTAATGGTTCAGTTATCATATTACATATCAACAAAGATAATAAAAAAATGGAAAAATTAGATGATAGACTCGTACAAACTGAACCTCAAAGCCAGACCTCTAAGAACCTCTCTTCCGATCAGCTTAAGAAGAAAGGTGAACTCGAAACCTTTATTACAGGGACACAAGTGACCAAAGTGAAGGTATTAGGAGATTCAAGTCAGCCTACAGGGAGACAGCTAGAAGAAAGTGAATCCCAGGCATCTCATAAAAAGTCTAGAATGGATTTAAGAGGAGAGCGCCAAGATTCACTTCCAGAAAGCTTTACTAAGGAAGTGAAAAAATCAATAGTGCGTGGAAAGCCACCATCAGGTTATCTAAGTCAAACAGCAAGGAACTTGAAAAGAGAGACAAAGTCATCCTTGCCAAGTCATGATAGGCAGTTAGTGGAAAAGCAGGAGTTTCTGATGACAGCTACTTCAGTAGGAAACCTTAATAAGATAAACATCCAGACACCACTCCGTTACATTGAAAAAAAATGGCACAGTGCTGAGGTGTTGAGTGTTGGAATCTCAAAAACAGCCACAGATCTGCTAGGGAACTGGCAAGAGGATGATGAAAATGACTTTTCTGATACTGATAGTTCCTACTCTGTGGATTCTCTCTCCTGTGCTTATGCAAAAGCCTTGACTGAGCAACTGAAACAGGAAGATTCAGACAGGAATAAATGTATCACCAACCCAGAAGATTCTGAAAGTGATGATAGTCAGATGTCTCAAGACTCTCTGGTAGAAAAAGAAAATAAAGCCAAAAAACGAAGTAAAAAACGTTTTCACAAATTAGTGGTTCACCAAGAGCCAGTTAAGTTTTACAAAGACAGATACGATCACCATATCTCACCTTTGGTGACCTCATCCACATCACGCAGTGGATTGGCAAAGACTGAAAGAAGCTTTTCTCTGGATAGCTTAGCTGATGCAGAAGAGGTGTTAGCAGAAGATCTGGTAGAAGAATCCAAATCTGATTCATCTGATGAAGTGCCTGCAGAGATATTTTGGAGGCTGCAGAGTCCTAGGTCCCCAGCCATACAGACTGAGGAATACCAGAAGCCTGGAGCCTGTGATAAAGATGTAAAAGGAACAAATTATGATCTAAAACAGAGCAGTTCTTTTTATCTGGGTACTCAAACACTGTCCATTTGCAATAACACTTGCAAACAGCCATTAAAAGAGATGGTTTGTTTTGTAGAACAGGAAAGGTTGCTTGATCAAACACTTAATTCTACAGGTGGAAACCCTTTGACGCTCATTGATGCTTTGTCTTCATATGACTCCAAAAGTGAAATCAGCAGCCCCAGAATAGCTGTACCTTCTTTTCATAAAAATTTACAATTTTGTGGTGCTCATCTGAGCAAGCTGGAATGTTGGATGAAGAAAGAGGACCTAAAGCAGTCAGCTGCTGAAGTATCTTTTGTCTCTGGCTATAAGCAGTTACATAGTATTTCTCATTTATCACATGGCGTAAATGAGATAAATGCAACTTTCTCCTCTGATGGATCAGAAATACCATTACCAGAAACAACACATTTTGAGATAGATGAAAACAAAGTTCCTGAGAGTGGATCTTTATTAAGTAAGATGGTCAAAGAAAATGCAAATTCTGATGAAAATTCTGTCTTAGAATCTCAAGATGTTAGGTCATTGTTTGTCAGTTCAATAGGACCGAGTACTTCATGTGTCCCCATTTCAGCATTGTCAGCAAAACGTGGTTATTATGAAGATGTCAAGTCAGTTCATCCTAAACACAAACAGCTTACTGTATCATCTACTTATGGATCTACTGTTGAATACACACAACAGCATAGCTGTTTGAAAAAAACCTCTGTGACAGATTGTTTGTTACCAGTATCTGGAAAAGAAGAGGGCTCTCTCCCCACAATTTATCCTGAACTGCCCAAGGATCAGGATTCTAAAAAAATATCATTAATTTCAACACCATCTACATATGTTTTACAGCAGAGAAATGATCATGGAGATTCTGATTTAGAAGATAACTTCTTTAGAACTATTGAAAAAGAAGACATGGGTAATGATTGTGATAATTTGATAACGGAATCAAAATCATTAGATTCAAACTGTAGAGATGCATCTGTCAATGCAGCTGCCAGTGGATTGTCTAAAGGGCTGTGTCCTGATACAGCTTCAATACCCACAGTAGGAACATCGTCAGAAAAACAGGGAATATATGAAAAACATGGTCAGCTCTTTGCAAAAGAAGGAACATCAACATCCTGTGATGAGGGTTTCTTTCTCAGTGACATGTCAAACAAGAATAGGAATACTGGTATAAAGAAAAGTTATACACTTCAGACTTCTGTTGAACAAGGAGAAAATTCTGCTGGTAAAGTAGGTCTACTCAGTTACAGGGGGAATAATTTTAAATCTGTGCAGAAGATTGATTACCAACAGTTGTCTGCGGGAGAAATAACCATGGACAAAGATTTTTCTTCTGAAAGAAAACTCTGTCACACTGGTCCTGCAGCCTTTCCCCAGGATGCTAGTTATGACCAATTCACAACATCAATAGACACTTTTCAGAAAGAGTTGGTCTGTAATACAACAAGTAGAGATATCCTAATTGAAACTGCCTTGGAGGCCCCTTCATTCAGAGATACTGAAAAATATGAACAGAAGGAGGAAAATCTGTGTTCACAAAATAATTGTGAAATTCAAAGGAAAATTGTTTTAAAGAATGATTTTCTTGAAAGTTCACAGGCTGACAATCCTGAAAGTTGCTTATCCCTACAGGTTTTGGGAAACACCACATTATGTCCTGAGACTATAAGAAAAGAAAGCAGTGAAAGTAAAGAAAAACATAATTTGAGTTCTCACCCTGTAGGCCAGGAAAGGTCTTCATCCAAATATAGAAATTTGGTGGTAGATGAATTAAGATACCTTAATGTGAATTTAAATGGAAAAAACTCTGAGCTCTCAACTGCAGCTACTTGTGAAATTAGAGATGAATCCACCTCACAAGCCAACTCAAGTGAATTTTACTATGACACAGCAAAAACTAATCTTTTCCTACGTGCTTCTGAATCTGAGAAATATAATACACAACTGCAGGATCTTACAGCGATTAATGAAATTTGTGATACCAGATCTAATCTCAGTATAGAAAACAATGTCGAAACAAGTTGTTGTTCTGAAACTAATTCTAATTGCCTCTGCACAATGTGCTGCTTAAAATCTGAAGAGCAGAAAAACAATATGTATAAAAAGGCTTTTGAAGGTCTTGTGGGATATGATGCAGCCGTTCTCTCTGATGATACTCAGACCAAGAACAAATCCTTTCCTGAATCAAGAGAAGAGAGTGAAACTGCTTTTTCTTGTATGGTTCATACTGAAAGTGATTTCTCAGGAGAGGTTTTGTTTGTTGGAGGAACCAGTAATTATGTAAAACCAAACTCTGGAAAAGTGCTTGAACACAATACAATTATATCAGACACTGCTTTCCAAGAAGGGAGTCCAAGTGTGAATAACAAATCTGAATGCACAAAGAAGGCAGCTGATCCTGAAGATGAAATTATCCTGGAAGAGACTTTGGTTCCCTATCAGAGTAAAAAAGTAAACACCACTGAAGAAATTGCTCAACTGGTTAACAGTGTCATCAAGTTGGAAAGCAATATTTTGGAAATTAAAGCTAGACAGACTGAAACCTTACATAACTACTCTATAGTTGAAGCCCAATGTGATATTGCAGAAAGGAGCAAAAATAATTTGGAAAACAAAAGTCTGGTTCAGAGATCAAAAGATCCCAGTGATCTTGTGGCTTGCAAAGATCACCATGTGTTTTACAAAAAGCTGCACACAACAGTACTGCATGAAGAGGCAGAGAAAGAAGAATCGGGTGTATATAGTGTTGGTGGTGTAGGACACACTGATGAATCAAAAACAGTGGAGATTTCTGACAGCTGCATTCAGACAAGTAGCTGTCATGAAAATAAAAGGAAAGCAAACATGGAAATAAATTATTGTTCAACAGAGACTGAAGCTGCTTCTAAAAGCATTCCTTCCTCACTGCGTTCCAGCTCATCGGATTTCTCTGAGAATACTATAGGCTTCCTTGATACTTATGAGGAGTTGAAGCAGACTAATAGAATAATAGAAAAGGTGTTGAATACTGAAAGCATAGCCAGAACAATACCAAGTAGTTGTGGAGAAGAGAACTCTTTAGAAAACGGTGAAAAGGAACAAAAAAATGCTTCTAGCAATACCAGTGAAATTTGTATAACAGACTGCTTGGTGATGGCCCATCAGAACTTTTTTCAACAAAACAGAGTTGATGAAAGCATAACTAACTCCAAAATGATTGGGAGTGAGGAACAAACTAATGTAAAAGACCATGAGATGTTGGTTAGCACAGGGAGAGGTGAACTGCACACAAATGTAAATGTTGTTTCATTTACACAAGAGACTCCAGCTCTAGATCAGATGTATTCTGACACAGACAACAGTGAAAAATTTATAATTGAATCTGAGATCCCAGAAAGATACTTTACAGCTTCCAAACTAGAAGAACAAGATGTTTTGTCAGTTGATACTTCAAGGTTAACAGGAGGTAGCCATGATGCAATTGAAAAGAAGGGCAAGACAGGTATAATGAATAAATTGGTGGAAGACATCAATAACTGTGACAGTTCAGCTGATGATAGTGAGCAAAATGTAATCAGAGGAAAATCTGGAAGACTTATTAAAGAGAATAGCAATACAGATAAGAGTTCTTATACCGACTATCCCGAGTGTGGGGTGTCTGAAGGTTTGGATGTAAATTTTATTGGAAGCAGACCTGATAATTTTGAATCTGATCCAATGCGCTTCATAGCACAAGAGAAGGAGAAAACGCATCTGATAAATCTGGTACAAATGGCTAAAGCAGATGTAATAAATGAAAGTTTGAAAACATATAATGTGTCTGTTTTTAGAACAGATGAAGAAAGGAAGGCTTTCAAAGAAAACATTGAGAGTCGAGAACTGACTGCTTCACAAAATCAAAATGAAGTTCCACCTGAAAACAAAGGCAGCCACCAACTGACAAATAATAAATTAAATGAGACCTTAAAAGAAAGTCATTGGGTATCTAAAGATTGTTCTAGAAATGATGCCAATGATTCCTCAGTACCTAATAAACCACAGCGTACCCCAGAAACTATAAAGTCTTCTGAAGAAACTCAACAGTATTTGCTTAAAGTCTTTCCATGTCAGTCTGGTAATCATCCTTTATATTTTGGAATAAATAACAGCACAGAAGTTGTGCAGGATGATCCCACTGTGTTAAGAGGACATGTAAAGTCATTTAATAGCAATGCTGGTACGGGAGTTGTTCTTCCTTATTATGAAACATTAATGGAGAACGATGTGCACGTTGGAGCACCCAGTATGCTTAACAAAGAGAGACGAGATGAATCATATTCTGATAAAATGCAAAATAAAGACCGTGATTTTCTGCAAACCATGATCATGCAGAACAAGCAGAGGGAAGGACACTTTGTATTAAACAACACATCTAATTATGCAGTATCTGAGCAATTTCCTGATAAGGATGACATAAATTCAACTTCCTCTATTGCAAGGTGTCATGAATCCATAATTGTTACACCTAGTCAAGGCACAAAAAATAATTCAATTTCCCTGGGAAGGTTAGATTCTCCTGAAGATATAATTCAAAATGTGAGCAATTCTGACACAGAGCACAGCACAGGCTTAAGTGTGGGAGGAAAATCAAAAGTTCGTTTTAATTCCTTAGATGATATAGTTCAAGAAGGAAGTATGGCTGCATCAATGGCTGTGTCTGGTCCACAGACTTCAGATAATGAAAATCTGCTTTCCTCTTCAATGTTGAAAGATAATGCTATGAAAGAGAAAAGAAAGCAATCACTACCAGAGGTCTGTTCTCAGAAAGCTTTTCAAAATATTAATATAAGTCAGAAAGAATTAGCACAATGCAATCAGACAGAGAAATGTTCAGCTGCAGACTATATTAAAACAGACTGTAGAAGTAATAGTGAAAGGATTCCTGATGTATTTGGATATCAAACTGAACCCAGTGAGATTCAGGCATACAGGGCTTCTAGAGATCTTTGTGTGGGATATCCAGACAACTCTGCAGTTGCTTCTGAGACCTTTTTAGAAAGTATTAATCAACCCTTGTGGAAAAATGCTCATTATGACGAACACTCTGCAAGATATAATATGAATTCTTCTGTTTCTAAATATTCTGCTGGTCTGCTGAAGAATAGCCCTGCTACACTTGCAAATGTGTTGGTAGACAACAGAGAAGACAAATGTAAAATTGATGCTGTTTGTTTTGGAAAAACAAAATACTTTGAAAGTGAATCATTAGATTTGGATGTGCCTATACTTGTTTCTGATGATCTCTCTGTAAATCAGAAAGATGATGAAAGCAAAATTTGTTCTGTAGTGGGAAAGAGAGAGAGAACAAACACACAGCATGATGAAATCACTAAAGAGGTCGTTGGAGTAGATCAAAAGCAAGAACAAAGTCAAGATTCTTTCCAGATTTGCCATGGTGTAAAAGAAAAAATATTGTGTTTATACCCAGAAGACTATATTGGTAGTTCTGGCATGAAACTACCAGAGAAGAGCTTGCTTACGTATCAAAGTCTTGAACAAATTAGCAATAAGGAAACAAAATCTCTTACCTTATGCACTGTGGAAGATGTTCCAGCTTATACAACATTTCAAAGTTCCAACAATCTTAGTACCTTTGAAACCTCTAATTTGCCAGAAGACTCCAAATCTCTGAAATTTAGGCAGCTTGATGACTCATTGCAAGACATTTCTTTGACTGACCGGTTGTCATCTACTTTTACAAATCCTCATTCTCTACAAGAAAGACAAGAGAGAGAGTTTCCTCGAGCATTTCCAAAAGTTTCTTACCCATCATTAAAAATGTTTTCAGAATATCCTCTTACTGCTGACATTGGTTACAATGAAACTAGCAGATACGATGTTTCACATACAACTACTTCAAACTGTTCTGCATTTGATATAGTTCAAATGCAAGAGAGTCAATCTGATGATGCTGTGATATTTGACCAGCAGCCATCTGCTTCAACAAGTATTGTACTTTCTCTTACAAAAGAAAAGGGACATTTCCCAGTAGCTGATACAAAATCTACCTCTCAAGGATATCCTGCTGAAGATGGAAAATCAATACATAAAAGTAACTCTGAACAACTCAACAATGAAACAGAGGTTGATAAACAACCCTGGGATAAAGTTTCGCTACAACAAGCATTTTTAGAAAACCTAAGGAAAGTAGAAGATGATGTTTCTATGCCATCATCATTAGCTGTTGGGGATGCTAGAAGAGCAACTCTTAATAAAGAAGAAAATATGAGAGAGAGAATTAGCAGAAATGAGAAGGCACTTCCTGCAACAGACAGGAAGCAGAGAAGAACATTTTTAAGAAAAGATCCTATTGAAAATCAAACCATAGCATCATCAGTTTTTGCTAATGAGTTCATGGACCCACAAATTACAATATTGCAAAACCCATGTTCAGGAAACATTAGTGTGGATTCTAGGTACATGTACAATCTGTATGGGCGAGTATGTCCCACAGATAACAATGCTGCTGATCCCAAAGAAACATATCACGCTGCCTCAAATTTTGAAATAAATTCATGTGCAGATTTACAAGACAATTGGCAGGTTGGGCATGCCAGGGAAAAAGATCAAAGTAGAGCAAATGTAAGCAGTGGAAAAGATATGGTACATTGCAAAAATAATGCATGTTCAAATGTTGATAGTCCTGACAATTCTCGGATAGTGGCAGATAATATAATGAAGATTAAGCGAAAGACTTCAAAATCAGAAAGGCTAAATCTTTCTCAGAAAAATGAGAATACATCCTTCAAAATGTTACCAGAAAACAGTTGTTTGCCGCCACAGGAACCCAAGTTGGTATTACTTAGGAATGAAAAATCATACTTTACTGCACAAAATACAAAGCATTGCAGACAAGATGAACAAAGAAATTGTTTACAGAATCACATATTGTCAGCCCCAGCTATTTCTGCAATCTCTGATCTTGAATACACTTCAGAAGTTTCGTCTAAGGCACATCTTTCTTTGTATCCTGCCTCTAAATCTTTACAAGAATTGAATATGAGTGTTGAGCCTCCATCTCCAACTGAAGATGATCTTCATGGAATTGAAAGATTTTCAAAATTGGAGTCAGATAATTTCATACTGGCTAAATATAAACCTAGATTGCAGCAGAGATTGGTACAATCTCAGAGACTTGCTAATTATGATCCAAAAAGCTCACAAAACTATGGGGAGAGAAGCCGAGGCAGCAATTCCTTAGAGCCCTCTGCTATTCACTATTCAACTGCTTTGGCACATAGAGCTGGTCGTTCCATGGATATAGAAGTAAAAAAACATTCAGTTAATACTTCTTTACCACAGTGCAATGAAGAGACAATTGAAGAATTGAGAGATCAACCAGAAGAAACAGATTTATTTTTACAGGACAATAAAGATGCAATGCATTTTAGTTCAAGTGATATCAATCCATACATTCATCCATGGCAGCAAGATGGACTCTGCAAGATTGGTTGGAAGCAGTATGTTTTTGGTAGTGCAAGTGATGTCTCTTGCAGTCAGCCTCCTCTAAGCCTGGATAATCATAAGGTTATGAGATGCTCCAGTGTGGATAATGGACTGAACTCTCAAAACTCCCCTTTTCACTCTCATCTCAGTTCTTATGCTAATGCAAAAGTACTATCAAGCACTTTAAGCAGCATTGAAGACCCCCAGGGATGGGATGATGTGAGACAGGGCTTTGAATCTACATATTCAAGTGACAACAGCAAGCATTATGTAAATGTATCCAGTGAGATACTTGAAACAACCCCCAAAAACAGAATTTCAACATTTGAGAATCCTTCTGAGCAACCTGGAAACACTTCCATGCAAGTTGATGAAATTGTACTCCTCTACCCTTCTGAGTCAGAAACAGCCCCCCAAAAAACACAAGGCATTACTTGTGAGCAGGGAACACAAACAATGGCTACAGGAAGGTATAAAAGACAGAAAAGGCACCGGAGAAGTTATACAGATGTTTCTGCAAGAAAACAAGATGCAAGTAGGAGTTCATTTCAGCGACCTTCTTCTTGGACGAGCATGCAGAATCTGTCCATCCACCTATCACAGCTTCTTCATAACACTTCTGAGCTGCTGGGAAACCTCTCCCAACAGAATGTTATAGATAACGAGCAGAATGCCAAAATCAATCAAAGAGGAATTGCTGAAGAGATTGTAAGGGCTGCTATGTCAGACAGTTGTACTCAAACTACAGGAGATGTAGGCATTCAAGCTGATATTTCAGAACATCCACAAAGCAAAAACAAAGAAAATCTATTGCAGGCAACAATTGAAAATGAATTGCTGAAAGCTCAGGAAGTGAATGTGATTGTGAAAGTGGTAGGTTCAGATACTGTATGTAGGTCTCAGGAAAAAAAAGATGTAGGTCTGACTATTCAAGCGAGAACTCCAGAAAGCATTGAAATGAGAATGCAGAGCATGCCTGACTTCAGTGACTCTGCTGCTAATATTTTGGGAGATTCCTTTATGCATCTGCCTTCATTAGCCAGAGCCTCCACTCCTATTTTAGATTTTCAGAAACCACCATTCAGCACACAGCAGAATGTTGCTTTTGGCAGTCCCACAGTTTCTCCTGTTGTATCATCTTCACTGAGTTCAGGACAAGATGAATCTTCATGCACAGTAGTTAGCAGCTCTACTTCTAGTACATCTCAATCTCCAGCACATTACGTTCAGGATAAGAGAACTGTTGATGAATCTGATATTGCAGTAGTAAGGAAGCTATGTTATAAAAACACTTTATTAGTTGACAGAGCCTCTTCCCCTATTCTAACACTTAGTGCAAATCCAAGCAACCAGGTTACCTGTAGCAAGTCCATTTGGTCTATCAAGGGATCTGTGGAACATCCTCTTGATACTTCAAGTTCCCTTAGTAATCAAAGAAAGCAAGGATCACGTTCATGTTCTGGCTTGGGCACCTTGGAGCCTCATGTAGACAATTCTTCACAAACAGAAACAGACAATGAATCTACCACTTCTAGAAATAGCAAGGAAGTGAGCAAGAAATCTGGAAGTTTCTCAGATAAGAACACGGCTAAAGAGTTCTTAGGAATAGGTGTTTCAAAAGAATTGAAGGAAAAGCACAGATTCACTGTTGACGCGCACACTACAATTCGTGCAAAAAGACTGTATCATTCAAGTAGCACTTTAGAGGTTTCTGGCCATGGGGAATATCTAGTTGATGATCTCAAAGAGCACATTCCAATGGAACGTTCACTACATTGTATGTATGCCACCAGAAGAGGAAGAGGCTCTTCAGGAAGAATCAGATATGACAAAACCACTGGAAGTTCTGATGCCTCTTTGATTAAAAACCACTCTCAGACTTCTTATGTTGAGGAATGTAGACATTCCCCTCCAAATTCTGACTTGCTTTTTAATCAAGAAATTAGCACGTGTTGGTCAAGCAAGACAAATGCTGATGGATCTCCAGAACATCAGATAGAAGCCTCTTCTGCACAGTTCCACCATTCCTTTTGGAAAAATCAAAATAGCTGCCCTTTTCCACTTTCTAAAATGAGTGACATGCATGTACCCCTTCAAGATGATGATACAGCATCGGCTTCTACAAGTGAATGTAATACTGAAATTCTACTAAACGAGAATGACTCCTTAGTGAATACACACAGGCCACGAAGCTATAGTCTTCGTGACTTGCCCCTACACAATAAATTTAGCAACTGGTGTGGAGTGAAGGGCAGTCCTCCATCCTCAATAATTAGCTTGACTGGCAGTGCTGCTGATTTACAAAATCAAATGGAAAAGAAGCCAGTCAGCAAACAAGCAACTGAAACAGAAGTGAAATCCCAGCCTTGGGAAAGTAGAACAAGAGAAATTGAGAGACTTCGAAGAGAGCGTGCCCAGATTATGTCTGGCATACATCTGGATATGAAGCAGCACCCTCTTACTGTAGAGCTTACTGAAGCAAAGCTGAATTATGGAATTGGGGAAACAGATGCACTGCTGAGAATTCTTCAGAATGGAACAGGGGAGGATCTGACTTCAGTTCCCATAAAGCAGCAACTTTATGAAAGGTAAATTACTTAAAATAGTTTTGTGTGGAATCTCATGCATTTTAAATACACTTTAATAATAATAATAATTAATAAACATAACAAGTGTTAAATATTCAGTTTATTAAAAGATCTTATCTCGAGGACAGAAAAATTTGTGTGAACAAGCGTAACGTTAAGATTCTCTTACCCATAGTAAATGATAATTAAGAACAAGGCTTTTGCTGTAATAATGGAAATGGGAAGAAATGGAAATCTGTACAAGCTACAGATTATTCAGGTCTAGCGTCCTCCTTCTACTAAGTGAACCAAAATCATTAGCAGCTATGAGAATCACACGCACCAATCTCTTCATTGTGAGCCATTGGAGTAGGATTCTGTTGATGAGTTACTGCAATGTAAAAAATTTGATGCCTCAGTATTTTTTATAACAATATTTCATTCTTGGTTCTGTTAGTAAATACTGCTATGTGAAGGTGGCAAAAACAAATAATAATAATGGTGGAGAAACTAGGAAAAATTAAGCCCTTTTTATAGGATTCTTATAATAGTGTAATATTTGTATTGGAAATCAGGAAGTTATTATAACCTATAAGCTTAAGACCAGTATTGAGCTTATCTCTTGATTCCCCCCCCCCTCCCCTCAGTAATTAAAAACATGAAAGGGAGTTCTAATTCTTTGTACTCGTTTCCTACTATTTTAATGGTTTAGCATTTCTGAAACTCCTGTGATCATGTCACTGAGAGGGGCTGTGCAGGAGTCCTTTGTTAGATTCTTGTGAATTTCATGTTTTCATTTTACCTGGTTTTCAGGGTTTTTAGCAGTGGAATATATCACTCTGGAAAACTGAGCTTTGTAACTTTATCAGGCACATACCTTGTAACTCTGATCTTGGACCCTTTAATAGGCACATGAAGACAATCGAAGCCCTGAGAAAGCAGAGGGAGGAAAGGCTGCAGAGCTTTAGGAGAACCCGCAGTCTCAGTCCACAAAAGCATCTGAGCCTGTTGCAGATGTTGGACACAAACCAGCGGGATCTGGATCTCCCCAGCAGACGCCGAGAGTACCTGCAGCAACTGAGAAGAAATGTAGTAGAAAATACTAGGTAGGGACACATAAACTTCAGCTTTGGGAACCCGTGCTGCCCTCAGGTGTACATGCACAACTCCCATTTTATTCACTAAGGTGGACAGTAATGTGTGTGTGTGGTAAAATGAGCACATAGATTCTCCTATGGAATGCCAGATGTAGAAGTGGTGAACTTTGGGGCAGGAGAGTTGTTTATTATTTTGTTCTAGAGAAGGCAAAAACTTTCCGTACAAGTTTTGGTCAATTTGATTTCACTTTTCAAACTATTAACCTAGAAAAGATTCTCATGACTTAGGGAAAACTAAGGTTCCCCACTGCAAAGGAAATGCCGCATAATTCATATCTACCTACTTTTAATTGATAGTCTAAAGTAGTAAACCATGGACTTATTTTTGCACATATACAATGTTTAGCAAAAGACTTTTTTAAAAGCAAAAGCAAGATTGCACCCCACTTATTATGAATTACTCACCAACCTCTCCTTTCACTCCCCACCCAAAAAAACAAGGAAGAGAGATGGGATTTGCATTATGCTCTAAATATCAACAAACTTGGGCTCTGTCAGACCATTGAGAGAAGTGAATTCCAGAGTCTAAGGGCTCTCTGCTGAGAACCCCAGCCCCGAGCTGTTTGAATTTAGAGACTGCCCCAGCTGAACTTTGCTGCCCTGGTGGTAGATGGGGAGAGAGGCAGTCTAATAGATAATTGGGACCCTTGTTTTACTGAGCTTAATAGATCAAAATCAGCACCTTAAGTTGCTCCTGTATGTTAATAGGATGTCACAGAGGTGTAAGTATTCTCACTGTGATGAATACTAGACATGCACCCTGAATCCAATTTTCAAGCTCAGTGGATGTGAGGCCTGCAAAGGAGATGTGAATGTGGTGATTGCACAGTCTGGGAACTGGGAACAGCAGGTAGGAAAGGATAAGTGATGCAACTCATGCCAAGGCTTTCCATTTCCCTGTGAGAAGATCGTGTCAGAGGTGGTCACTGAGTTGACTCACCGTGGGAGTTCCATGCTGCCCATTAAGAGAGAGAGTGAGAGAATTAGAGGCATGTGTTTGGGGGAGGGGAGGGCGGGAGTGAGGGGTTAACCAAGAAGCAAGAGGGGGCATAGTGGGGTGATGAGATGGGGCTGTTGTTTCAGTAGAACATGCATTGGTGAGTTTTGTTACTGCTGCAGATACAGTTCTTCTTCACACATAATCATACATATTGAAGATTTTGTATTTAAATAAAGCCTGAGGTGACCATGTGCGCATTTTTCTTTAAATATTCAGCAGGGTGGAGAGAAGCTAGGTAGCTATTCAGAAGCTCTTCCGTGAAGCAGGGAAGGAGAGTATTTTTTAGGAATAATCCTGTTTTCCTTATTATGAAGTTCCTTGTTCAGTGTTGGAAAAAAGCAACTCTTTCTGTGATTCTTTACCATTGTCCCATGGCATTGTATCAGACATTTCTTAGTGTGTCTTTTTCCCACCCCCAATCTTTAGAGTCCAAGAACCACAGAGGAGGATTGCCCAGTATCCTTCAGAGATTGAACTACTACTCCGAGACTATCAGAGGGCACGAGAGGAGGCCAAGACTGAAATTGCAAGAGCAAGGGACAAACTTCGGGAGAGAGCTGAGCAAGAAAAGAGACGTATACGAGAGCAAATATTTTCTCATCTACAGAAGGTGAGCATTAAATTACAGTAGTTACTGAACTGTTCTGCATGACTCAGGTTAATGCACGTTATTTATTTATTTATTTATTTATTTTTAAGTAACCGTGATGGTGATTAAGCCCAAGGCAGATCTTTATCTTTAATTTTGCCTGTTGAGGAGGTAAAGGTAATAAGGAATAATCTTGTTAACTTGTATTTAAAAACAAATAACCCCACACTGATTTACTGGTGGTGCTTCTGGACTACCTTTGTGCAATAGTGTCATTTTATTGACAATCAGTATGCCAAGACTCCTAAGCTTCACTCACTGTATGAGAGGATGTCTTTAAGCCACAAGTGCTGGATATTAATGCATGTAGTGACTCTACTGATACAGGCTTAATGTGGTTGAATTCTGTATGTTAAAATGACAAGATGAAAAGAAAATCTTTCGCCATCCTTTTTAGTCTGCTTCTCTCTCTTTCTCTTTAGTCTGGTGTGTGTGTTTGCTTCTTCCATTTGTTTTGTATTTTGTCACCCTTACTGCACACATGAGAGTTTTGTTGGGGTTTTTTGTCTGACTTTGGAATGGTACCATGTTACCTTCAGGTCACTCTGCCTAATTTGTGACCATATTTTTCCTATAGCAACTACTTTGTCACCTCTTCTGAGCAGAAGCTGCAGTAACCCTCTGAGACGTTCCCCAGGGTCCAATCTGGACTGTTGAACAGTGATGTTTCCTTAATTCTCTAACCTGGGGTGCCTTTTACAATGCTTTGGGGTCAGAACAGCCACCCCTGGCCTGCTCACACATCCTTCAGCATGTAAATTCACTCCCAGCTAAATACATGAGCACTCTGACCAGTCACTCATGAATTATGTGCAGGGCAACACCCACAAGCTCTCTAATCCTTGTCTTGTTCCCCTAGAAATGTGTATCTTGTACTGTCCAGCACACTACTACTGAACAACGCACACTCATAGGAAGTCCACCATTTCATCAAAGGAAAATGGTATATGCACAAGCCTTGTTATCCCAAGTGGAGTTTCCCACACACTTGAATCCAAACGCTCTGGTTAAGATAAAACAATAAGATAAATTTATTAACTACAGAAAGATAGATTTTAAGTGATTACAAGTGATGATGCATAAAAGTCAGGATTGGTTACAAAAGAAAATAAGAGTAATATTCAAGCTAATACCTAACTTAACAAGCTAGGTGAACTTAAAAGCAAAAACAATGAACTGTGTGTCACCATACGCTGTTGTAAATTTCATAGGCTAGGTCTCCTTTCAGCCTGGAACCACTCTCTCCTTAGTTTAGTTCTTTGAGAGTCACTGATGTCATGAGCAGAGATGAGAGGAGGAGAGGTAAAGTCAAGTGTTTTTCTCCCCCTTGATAATTCAGTTTCTTGTGCTAGAAACGTCCTTGCTGAGTCATGGTGACACACAGTTCATTGTGTATGTGAGGTTTGAATCGTCCCTGTGATGAAATGTAAATTTATTGTTTACACTTTCCCGTTGCTAGAGAAGGGCTGCTTAAGCTGGTGATAGCTCTTTAAAACCTGGCTGGGGTGCCAGTGAGTCTTTGTCTCTGAAAAACTGATTTGGCCCTGCCTTTCTAACTATGGTACATGTTACATCAGTGTTACACACATTTTACCAGGACAGTAATGTTCAGCAGATTTTGAGTTTTCAAATGATATCTCACAAGGCATACTGTGTACAAAATTTATCATAGTCTTGTAAAAGTGGTGACCATAGTATAGACTGTCACAAGCTCTTCTCATATGTGACAGGTAATTCAGGAGTCTGTCACTTCGTTGCCTCTGCCTCCTTTAACATGCTAAGCAGTCAGTAGATAATTGTGCATCGGCCAAATCTATCTCAGCTTCTGCATTATGGAAGTCTGTGAAAGTTCTTCATCGGAACTGGCAAACTAAACTTGCAACTGCCTTTCTGGTGAAAAAAACATCTAAGGGTTTTTAGTATTTTCTTGTCATCAGTTAATTATCTTTGCTACTTTAAGGCTCGCATAGAGTAGTTACAGCTAAAGTAAAATCTTCAGTCCTGCCAGTGAGTTATGTCAAGGCAGGGACTCACTTGAAGAGATGCAAAGAGGAACAATTGGAATTTCAAGGAGATTGTTTATTTCTCCCCCCGCCCCCTGAAAATCTGTTGCTGGTTTGACAGCCTGGAAACTTGAAATCCTTTATCTAAAAACCAGAAGCAGCACAGGTCATGACCATTCAGGGTTCCCCCAGCTTGCCACACTCTTGACCTGGAGTGGCCACATGAATGGTTTATATGAATGGTATATATCATTCAGTCTCCATGATCCATACAGTCTTGGACTTTCTGCTGAATTTGCCAACTTAGAGTAGTTATCAATAGTATGCTGTCAAACTGGGGAAACTGGGCGCTGCACGGGTTCGTCCTAAGTCCAATACTAATCAATATTTTCATTAATGACTTGGATAATGGAGTGGAGAGTGTGCTTATAAAATTTGCTGGATGGCACCAAACTGGGAGGGATTGCTAGCTCTTTGGGGGATAGGATTAGAATCAAAATGACCTTGACAAATTGAAGACTTGGTCTGAAATCAACTAGATGAAATTCAGTAAAGACGAGTGCAAAGTACTACACTTAGGCAGAAAAAGTCAAATTCACAGCTACAAAACAGAGACTAACTGGCTAGGTGGTAGTACTGTTGAAAAGGATCGGGGGTGGAGGGGGGTGTTATAGTGGATCACAAATTGAAAATGAGTCAACAATGTGATACAGTTGTGAAAAAGGCCAATATCGTTCTGGGGTGTATTAAGAGGAGTGTTGTGCGTAAGACATGGGAGGTAAGTGTCCCGCTCAACTCAGCACTGGTCAGGCTTGGCTGGAGTACTGTGTTCCATTCTGGGCACCACACTTTCAGAAAGATGTGAGCAAATTGGAGAGAATCAAAATAAAAGCAACAAAAATGATAAAAGGTTTAGAAAACCTGACCTGTGAGGAAAGGTTAAAAAAAACTTAGCATGTATAGTCTTGAGAAACTGACTGAAGGGGAGGGGTGTGTGGGGAGACCTGATAGTCTTTAAATAGGTTAAGGGCTGTTTATTAAGAGGACTGTGATCAATTGTTCTCCATGTCCAGTGCAGGTAGAACAAGAAGCAATGGGCTTAAACTGCAGCAAGGGAGATTTAGGTTAGATATTAGGAAAAACTTTTGTTAAGTACTGCCATTGCAGGGGTCTCAAACATTGGTGCACTTCCCCTCCCTTCTATTCTCTGCCTGTGGCACATAACAGTCTAGTCCCCAGTGGGCTGTAATACTATGGTCTCATTTCAGCTGTTGAATTTATTATGTGGGTGGTGTTGGTGGCCTGTGATACACAGGAGGTCGGATTAGATGATTTAGTGGTCCCTTTTGGCCTGAAACTCTGACTGTGACACTGGAATAGGCTTCCAAGGGAGGTTGTGGAATCCCCATCATTGGAGACCAGGCTAGACCAGTGGTGGGCAACCTGTGGGCTACACACAGCTGAGCCACGAGACAGTTTGCTTACATTGACCGTCCGCAAGCATAGACGCTCGCAGCTCCCAGTGGCTGCGGTTTGCCATTCCTGGCCAATGGGAGCTGCGGGAAGCGGCACGGGCCGCAGGGACATGCTTCCCACAGATCCCATTGGCCGGGAATGGTGAACTGCAGCCACTGGGAGCTGCGGGCGGCCGTGCCTGCAGATGGTCAATGTAAACAAACTGTCTTGCGGCCTGCCAGCAGATTACCCTGATGGGCTCCAGGTTTCCCACCACTGGGCTAGACGAACATCTGCTGCACAGGGGGTTGGACTTGATGACCTCTTGAGGTCCCTTCCAGCCTTACATTTCTATGCTTCTCAGAATCAGGGTGGTTGTTAGTGTTAGGAGTAGTGGTATTTTTTGTAATGTGAACAGCAACCCACAGAGAATTGGATTTAAATCACCAAATAAGATCACTCCTATTTCATTTCGCAGAGCTACTGTACACTCATTTATTTGGCTAGATGCTAGTGAAGGTAGACAACTCCTACTTTCTAGTATGTTTATAACACTGTGGCATCCTTCACAGGAAGAAGCAAAGCTGAAGACACTTGTAAGCACAAGCACTTTATGTACAGATTCCAGCCTAAGTCTTTCCTCTGGCCCAACATCTGGTTATAACAGCAGCAACGCTGCTACTTATGCTGCAAATAAACTCAGCAAACAGGAAGCACTGGTAAGAGCAGATTGCTGACAGGTCATCAGTGAGGGTAATGCCTTTCTGATTTTTTGATGGTGAGAGGAGGGATGTAATAGCAGAAGGCTTTGTTTTGGGGAAGGTTAATGGTCAATCAGGGCTCTCAACCTGTCAAGGTCCAAGTGGGTGCCATGGTCCAAAGATGTTAAATGCGGGTCACCACATTATAATTGCAGAGGAAGATGTCTGAAATTATAGTCTTCACTTCTTTAATATGAACCAAGTTTTGTATAACTTCGATTTCAAGACGCTGCATTACTGTTAACAACTCTAACAATTCCACTAGCTAAAAGTTAGGTAACTAGAGCATTCTCAGAGCAAAGTGAAAGGAAAGAGTCTCCCTAAACTAATATGTAGATACCAGCTTTGTAAAGAAGGTTTCAGGCTATAAGCATAGCACTTGTTTGATTAGGTAGTTTAATTTCTTTCCCTAGTCCTCACTACAAACTATTTTTGCCCTCTTTTGAATAACAGATTTCTCCTGGAAGTGCAGAGCTCCCAAGAGGAGATACAAGAGGTCGCTCAGCTGTTAGAAATAGTCAACTTTATGTGTTAGAGCAACTACAAAAGAATTCAGCATGTGGTAAGTGAAAAAATATGTGCTTAAATTGGGATCCACATCATAAATCTGTGTGGATTTATTATCAATGCAGTCATCCAAGTTTGAGTTGATTCTAGATTTTTGAAGCTATCTTGCTACTATGCATCTTCAGAAAAATCTGGACTACCAGTGTCCAGCGTCTAAGGTGGAATTTATTAAAAATTAAAATAGGATGTATTAATATTACTTTATTTATGTATTTATATTTCCATAGAAGCTAGGAGCCCCAGTGATGGACCAGAATCTCATTTTGCTAGGCACTGTACAAACAGAGGTTCATATGAACCAGTTCCCATGTTACTACTTGGATATAGGTAACAAAGCAATATATTCAGATAGGAGGACCAGAGTATAAATGCCTTGAAACAAAGAAGTTTGAGGCTAGATTTTCAAGTGTAGGCTTGCAAATTGCATTATACACACACACACACTGACTTGTGTGCACAGGTATTTTGCTAGTATATATGTAGTGCTACCCTTTAAACCAAACTGCAACTTAATTATGAGTAGGTGGTCTTACGGGCAGAGATGATAAAAACAAGATGTGCATCAGTAGTTCTTGCAGTCCCTCCTATCTTGCCTTGCTTACATTTATGTGATTGAGTGATTAGAGGATTAGGAGTTAAATAGGTTCTATTCTCAGTTCTGTTACTGATTTACCTCTTCTGCTTCAATCTACCTATTTGCACAATGGACCTAATAATACTTATCTTAATAATACATACTGGTATCACAAGAAGCTCAATATAAGTGAAAAGTATTAATAGCCTTTTGATTATTTCTGAGCTGTCAGCCCTTCTTGATTTTAATCTTCAGTTACTGATTTTGATTGACATTATCCAATTTAGATTTAATCCTGTCTTATTTGAAAAGCTGCAGGGAGTGATATCTTTTTCCCTAGCATGCTGTCTTACCTTGTTAGTTTCCAGTATTCAATTGAGGTTTGAAAAAATCTGCAACTATGTTCTCCTTTAGTTGTGTAGGCCTAGCAGATGTCAACACAGTACTTCCACTGAGCTTTCATGACAGAAACAAGTATTTTAAAATAAGTGAAGTCTAATGTGGGCTAAACTTTTTGTTGTAGAATTCTGCTTCAGCGTATCTGCCAGCTCATGAGTAGCTCTACCTGCTACTTATTTCTTTAAATATTTTCAGCAGCATTAGGAGTGCATTATACACACACAGTGAAACCAGCACAAAATAGGTGAGATCATCCCAGAAAATCCTGACATATTAGGCCATAGCCTTAGGTTTGGACTAAATTAACAGAGTGCAAATCGAGTGGTGTGGAAAGGAGCCTTAATTTTTTCCTTGACACTGCCCAGGTCCTGGTGTTGTCTCTGCATGATGACAGCCCCTGTGCTGTTCTAGAGCATCATGAGGGCTACTCTAATTTACATCTAACTTTAACCAGCTGCAGGTGGATCAACATACAACCCAAGATTCGAAGAGTGGCCATTAAGAATAATGTCACTGAATATATATGTGGAGTGAATCATCTGACAGATATTTCAGAACTGGATAGATGTCAAGGTAGTCAGTTTTAAGGCCCAGTTACCTTTGCAGTCTCTTAAAAAAAACAAAAACAAAAATCAAATGAGCGTTTTTGTGCCTTTCATAACTTGTAGCAAAGTATACATCCTGTTGCTATAGGAAGTGAGATGCTGAAGAACCACCACCTTCCCCATCCCTTTTGTGTTCCAAGAGTAAGATGCACTTCTTTGCCATTGCTGATATAAACACATCGCACAGCACTCAGATTATTTTGAAATATCCACATTCAAATTTCCCCTTGAGAAAGCTGCACATGATAGTAGTCACATTGCTGAATGTATTACTGTGAGGTACTTGGGTACCACGGTGATGGAGATGGTATAGTAGCCTGAATAGAATATTTTTTCTCTCCATTTCAAAGACTTCTCTTTTATTTCTTCACCCTCCACAGAGAGCAGCAGAAATCAGTCACCACTTCCATCTGCTAGCATCAGCCATAAGTTCCGTCCTGGACTAACTCTTTCAGTCAGCTCCTCTCCTACAAAAGAATACCAGGATTTGTCCAAACACATTTTGGATAATGCTATCACTGAGGTGAGTAAATGAGCATGGTCATTATCTATTTCTGTATTTCCTAACAGAGTGTGCGGCAGGTTTCCAACAACACACTGTCTGGAACATCTGGTGCACTCTTTGCTCAGCTATCTAGAAAGCTGATTTGACCATGACAGCATACTGTGACCTGCCCTTTTTATTGGTCAATTGTATATAAGGATGCTCAGAGAAACTGAAATGGCAGAAGTGAAGCAGGCCAGGTTGCAGCCCTGGGGTTCTGACTGTTGTGTATTATTTAGAATTTTAAAATAACAACAACCAGATGGCCTACATTGGTGAGCACCATAATGGCGAAGGTTTGGTGAAGGCAATAGGGTGTCATCTTACAGATTTTGTAACATGCTCATTCTCAATCATTCCAGGCAAATGTACAAGTTTACCAGACTTAAACCTTCATTGTAATACTGTAGCTGACCATTTCAACATCACTGGGATGGGGATTTTAAACTAACGCTTTTCTCCCCAAATTTCAATTAAGTTTTAACACTGTGCAAAGGATACATACAGTATACTAGATCCAAGGAATGTCTAAGCTGTCTATCCATCTTGGGGTACGTCCAGACTACCCACCGAATTGGCAGGTAGTAATCGATCTATCGGGGATCGATATATCACGTCTCGTTGAGACGTGATATATCAATCCCCGAACGCGCTCCCGTCGACTCCGGAACTCCATCAGGGTGAGCGGCGGTAGCGGAGTCGACGGGAGAGCCGCGTCTGTCGATCCCGTGCCGTGAGGACCCGAGGTAAGTCGAAATAAGATACGTCGACTTCAGCTACGCTGTTCCAGTAGCTGAAGTTGCGTATCTTACATCAACACCCCTGCCCCCCTCCCAAGTGTAGACCAGCCCTAGGTCTCTTCTCTGAAAGCGCTCTTTCTGCCTAATGCTTTCTGGCTTATTGACCAGGCTATCCAGCATGACTTGTGTGTTTGTGCATGCAGAGGGTGGGAGAGCGAAACTTGACATATCTCTGTTTGGAATCACACTGGGAGAACATCAGCTGTGCTCCAAGTGGAGGGGCAGTTTTATACTGTCCTGTCAACCCTCCCACAATAGGCAATGGGGAGGTGTGGTCTTACCACTGTGGAATGACTAGTTGCATACACTTAAATAGTTAAGGCTTGTTCTTCAGTCTGGCTGAAGCAAACTGCTGTACTGCAAGACAGGTGAACACAATTTATAGATCAGGCACTCTCCCTTGATTACATCTCTGAATTGTAATTTTTAAGGTTATGGCAGCATGTTCAAATAACCTGAGGAACTTTTACAACTGCCAGGCAGCAGCTGGTTGGAAGTAAGTATATGTCAGATATTTTCCTTTTTGCAGTACTTGGACACACTTCTATGTTGTCTTTAGTGCAAATACCTGAAGCATGTCTTTTTTCTTTAGATACCAGTGTACAGAAAAAGAGGTACTGGTTTATTACAAAGTCTTCCCATCAGCAACTAAGCATGGGTTTTTGGGAGCTGGAGTGATTGAAAGACCTCTTCCCAATGTGTGGTGCATGGTGAAAGACCCTGGCAAAAGGCATCTATATGACAAAACCATTAACACAGCTCAAGTACATAAGAAAGTAACGAGCCATATTCAGCTGGGTGAGTTATCAATTGGGATTGCTGTGTGTAAGGGGAACTTTATGGCAATTGGTTCATAGCTGTCTCTGTCCTCTGAAGAATGTTATCAATTCCCACTGCTAGCCATTTTATCAGAAGAGATGAGGCTGAAAAGTCAAATAAAGAATAAATGTAACCTACTTTAGTGAAAATCCACATCATAAACTGAACAACAGACATATGAAGTGAGATGCTTTTGGTAAATACCCACTCTGACACTGTACATGTAGGGCCAGATCCTCAGATGGTGTCAATTTGACGTAGCACCATTGATTCAGAAACCCAGGATCTTTTGAACCCACCTCTTAGAGACCATAGAAACTCAAACTATTTGAATAAATAAAGGAGACAGATTCACCCTTATCTCAGACCATCTGTAATTAAGAATTTCAAAGCCAGAACCTAGGTGTTACTTTAGAATGTTACTTGTATTTTAAAAAAATTATCTTATGCTCAGTGTGCCCAGAATATTCAATATTTTATTGACCCAATGTAACATACTGGCTTCTATAGATACAATGAGCTGTTTGGCAAACAAATGTTTTGCTACTTTTAAAAATACATATTATTACCTCTTGGAAGATCCTTGGAACTATTATTATTAAATATTCATCTATAGTACTACTGGTGTGCATGGGTTTTGACAGAAAAAATAAAGACATGGGCTTGAAAGTCATGAGAATAAATCTGTAACAAGGGGCTTTTTAAATAGCTGAAGCTGATTTTTGACTTATTACCGTTTCATGTCACTGACTTCTTAAGGAGCTGGCTTTTTTCCCCTCAGTTCTAATCCATAGATGTGTCTCAACATTTCTGTTGGACAGAGTTCTGAACTCAGTCAGCAGTGGCAGAAACTGTAGAAATTGGGTGCAATAGGCTGTCTTTTGCACTAGTCTATGTTGCTTTTCAGCTTGGACAAGTTAATATACAGGCATTTATAAGCTTTGAAGGCAGTGAAGAATTGTACAGATGAGGAGTAAGTTTCTTCTAAAGAGGAAACATTCAAAAGCAGGTAGCCATGTATAGTTGCTGTAGTGTGATTTTTTTTCTCCTCTCTCCCCGCCCCCCAAATTTATTTCAGTATATTTGGTGAGTGATACTTCATTGTGTTATCTAAAGCAACCACGGGATTTCTGCTGCATCACGGTAGAGGCCAAAGAGGTAACTTTATCAGTACTTTCCAACATGTAAGCTAAATTGTTTAAGATTACTGTTCAAGAAAAAGCTGGGGTATGGGGAAGAGGGTCCACAGCTGTACACCCTTATGAATTAGGTGGGAAGAGAGATTTGCTTGTGCTCCTGGAGTCCTTATTGGTGTTGAGAGTTCAGATGCTGACTCTCAAATTCTAACCTGATTCCTTATATTACGAGGTAGATTTATCAGAACATAAGAATAAAATAACTCAGGTTGCATCCTGAAGAGCGTGTATGGCCGGTGCCTTTGAAAGTTAAGTCTGTAGAAAGGAAGATTTTCCAGACATATTTGCTGATGCACAATGTAAAATGCTTTGGCAACGAACAGCTCTGGTATTCATCTGGAAGGAGTGAGCAGAGCATGGAGGTGCTGCTTGTTGGCCCAGCACAAAGATTTTATACTTCTATTGATACGGGAACATGGTTTGTGGAATAACCCAGCATAGGGAGGATGCCAGAGCAAAGATGCAAGCAGAAGTATTGCCATTAGGATTGTTAAAGAATCGTAGTTCAAAAAGCTTGAGTATTCACACCTGAAAGTAATGCGTCCGGAAAGAGAGCAGTGTATAATATCTGGAAATACAGCAGATTATCTCTCGCACCACAGCTGGAGCGAGGAATGCCTGAAGAATGAGCCTGAGGCCATTAGAATAAATAAATATGATAAAAGTAAACTAAAAATATCTAGTAATGTTTCATGGATTCCGAGGCCAGAAGGGACCATTGTGAGAATGGTTATGTGATCAGCTGCCCATAGCATGTCTCTTAGGAATTTACTGAATTTCAGGTTGTTTAGTTAAAGCATAGACTTAAGATACCTTACATTTTATTTAGTGAAAATACAATTTAAAAACACAGAAGTTTATATGATGCTGTTTACAAACTTAAATAAATGAAACTTAATACAGTTCCTTTTATCAATTAGTAAATCAAGTGTATACAAAAATAAGTTACTTGAATGCTAGAGCCTCAACCAAATGCAATTTTAAATTTAGGTAATGGCTTAAAATGGAAATGTCAGTTCAAAATGACCTTCCTAGATTATTCATAGCCATAGTTCCTCTTTAAAGACTCACACACTAATACCAAGTATGCACTTAGGCTGCAGTCCAGCACCACATTTAAGCACAGGAGCAGTCCCATCTACTTCAGTTGGGCTACTCAATGCTAAACATTAAGCATGTACTTAGTGAGTTGCTGGATGGAGACACTAATGATTTAAACTAGCTTTACTTTCTCTGCAGATTCACCAGTAGGTATAAAAATGTAACCTCTAACTTTAACCCACTTCAAGGTTTGTCACTTTATTATTTAAAAAATTGGTTAAACTGCTCTCAAGGATCTACATGGAGGCTTAGTGTGCAACAAGTACTAGTTTGCCATGCACTAACCCGCTGTGTGGACCTTGCTTCTACATGCCAAAAGTTCAGTAGTATACTTTGAAATATGTGGTAGCAGACTCCCTGTGGCAACTTTGCTGAGGAAGGCTAGAGCTGTATACATTCACACCCTGGCTGGCTAAGACCCCTATATGCATGCATTCAGTTTCCTGTTAAAAGTAATGCTACGCTGATCTATTACAATAAATTTTTCAACCCAGTGGACTTAACTTGTTGAAGCTGGGAATTGGCGATGGGATGGATCACTTGATGATTACCTGTTCTGTTCATTCCCTCTGAGGCTCCTGGCATTGGCCACTGTCAGAAGACAGGATACTGGGCTAGATGGATGTTTGGTCTGGCCCAGTATGGCCGTTCTTATGTACTGTGTGAGTTTTATATAGAAGACATGACATATCTAGAACTTACTCAAGTTTTGATGTTAGCTTGCATTCATAGTTAAGACATTTATCTCTGTGAGGAGTGCCTCTTTTCTGCTTATCACAAATTAGTCCCCCCTTCAAAATGTCTTCTCATTTTCTAGGGTGCATTCTACTCCCATCAACCTAACATCTCATTATTTAAACTTCACCAAGATTAGGAGCAATATGGTGTTTCAACTTGGGAAAAGGGTGTTTTTTAAATCTAGTCTAGACAAGACCCTAGCTTTTATTTTTCTTTGATGTGTATGAAACTTAGTTTTGTCCCTCCCCCCACCCCCCTCTCATCTGTATAATGAAGTCCAGGATCCATAGCTGCTTGACAGTCAGTTTTAGATGACTTGATGTTGCACATTTTTGTTTACCTGTATTTCAGCTGCAGGAGATTGTGGCATTGCACCAGTTGGTTATTACAAGTGTCTTACTGGCATTCTTGTCCAGGTTCTCCTTCTGCTTTCACATTCTATAAAAAACTAGGCTAAGCTAACATTTAAGTACTACAGTATTTATGTATGAATCATTGCCTCAAATAAACAACAGCACATGGTGTTGTTTTACCTTTAAAATGTATCACACAACTTATATTGCTTGTGTTAAGACTGCGCCTTAACAGATTGAGCTGTCTGCACTGAGCGGTGAGTGAATTTAGCTAACTTTATTGTAGGTGATTCAAATCAATGGTACCTTATGTTGTAAACAGATTGTCACTTTTCTTCCTTGTAGCCAGAGGGAGGTGGGATTCTCAGAGAGGATCCCAGCACAGGTAACAGGACATACCTAAGAGCATTTTTTGTTTATCAAATGAATGGGCATGAGCTGGTTGAGGCATTTCCTTTGCTCAGGACTAATAGGTATTAGCATCCCTTTGGCCCAGACTGTGTCTCAGTGTACTGTGTCCAAACTATTTCATCTGTATAACTTGTACTGTGCCTTCTCTATGCTAAATAAATAACTGTTTTTGGCACTCTATTGTATGCAGGAAAACTTGTCGATTTTAGCTATTCAGTCTATCTATGATGAGTCCATGCCTCGTCCTTGTAAAGAAATGGTACGAGGGGAGATTCTACCAAGTGCTTGGATATTGGAACCTGATCGAGTAAATGGAAAAGACATCACCAGAGTCATTTACATGGCACAGGTGAGAGATTCTATGCAAATGTTTTGATTCAGTTACACATCCAGTTGAGTTTAAGCAATTTCTGCAGTGAGAGTAGTATACAACTAACATTAGTCTCAATATTCTAGCATGAGCACTTTGACAGATTTTAAATCATACTAAATTCAGTGAGATTGCTCCTTTGTTGTGAGCACAGTGGTAGCCTGATTACAAGAGAGACTTAACCTTGTTACAATCGTGTCAGGGCACCTGATTCCATATGTGCCCTAGATAGACCCCTTTATTGATATTACAGCATCTAAAGACTGGTTTACACAAAGTGTTGTCATGTGTCCCATCTCTTAACTATAAGATTTTTTAGTGAACAAAATCTATACAGCACATACTTGCAATGTATTGAGCTCCAATAAGTGCCATTTGTCTAGGGTTCGAAAGGTAATGGTGTCTAATAAGTCCCAGAATCCAAGGTTGTAGTTTCCACTCTAATGACTGGGTCTCAGTTTCTCCAGCTGTAAAATGGGTATAATACTTACCTAGATATCAACAGGTTTGAGAACCTTCCGTAAAGGTGACTTTATATGCAAACTAATTTTTCATTTGTGTGGCTCTGCAACTGTAAGTAAACAATCACCACAATAGTCTATGTATTTTCTTGCAGCTATTATAAACAAAATGCCAGAATGTAAAGAATGAGATTGAAAATAATACAATTCCATTGTAATACACTGCCATTATGCAAGACCTCATTGAGAGTATGATGTTCATTTCAGCCCCTATCTCAAGCAGAAGGGGACCAGAGCCAGGTGATGAAAGTGAGTACAGGAGAGACAAAGTACTGGCACTGTTTTGAGAGACGACAAATTAGGGGGGTCACAGAAGGTGGTTTACAAATTAGTTAAAATAAAATTAGCCTTCACTCTCTGAGATAATACAAGAACAAGGGGGAAGTTAATGAACCTGACAGACAACAAATGTAATTTTCCATTTCACTGTTTCATTTTTACTATCATAGTCCCATCTTCCATTCTTACAACACAGGACTAGTATTATGGTGCCAGCTACAAGGAAGCAAAGAATTGTAAAACTCCATCCCCTGTTGCCAACTTGAGTAAGAAACAAACTAGGGAGTATTTAAAAGAGAAGACAGGATCCCCCTCATTTCAATGAACTGTGATACAGGAGTTTGTGTTATGCTCTTAGCATCCAAACTAATTCTGTTTTTTCACCTGCATGTTAAAAATAAAAAGGAACTGTACTGTGTAGTAATGTTATACCCTGAGAGCTAAAATTTAATTAAGCTTATTTTTTCCTACTTAAAGAACTTTTCATCCCCATTTTTCAATTCTGTTCTATTGTATAATGCTCTCCATATATTTTAAATGTAAAATCATTGTTTACAGTACTTTCAGTGACTAAGGGCTTTAGTTTGCCTACTTAATTTTCTGCAGTATAGTATACATTGAATTTGCATAGTTTGTCAGAGCAGCTTGTTCTCATGAATTTGAAGCTGACTTAGTCACAAGCTATAAATCAAACCGCAAATTACATTTGCTCAAATCGTACCTAAGCACTGCAATCGACAAAGTTGACTTTCTCTCTTATACAACACCAGTATGAAGTAGGCAGACTTAATTTTAACTTCAGACGTCAATCATACCACTAAACACTATTACCTTCTATTTTGTACTTTTTCCTGACTCATCATTATTTGTGACACAGGGACTATAATGTGTTTACTGTGTACTCTTACACCATTTAGCCATTGGAAACCCACACTGGAAAAACTGCCTTGATTCAAGCGCACTTACAAAAACCCTTCTATTTTAATTTCTACAGGTCGATCTTGGCGCCCCAGCTATCCCTGCACGGCTTCTGAGCTCCATTGTTAAGCAGCAGCCTCTGGTGATTGCTAGGCTAGCACATTTTTTTGCTAGTTAACAACAGAACCAGACACAGTTACAGTGGGAGAAAGCTGCTAAGTACCAAGGAATAGATGTGAAAGTCTTTATCCTCCTCACAGACAAAGTAAAATTTTGGCTTAGAAAACATGTCCCACTTCAGAACTGGAGATGAGAAGCAACAGGCTAACCAGCCATGGGCAAAGCTATTACTGAAACAAACAAATGGAAGACCATCAGCTGCAGGAATCACTGTTCAAAGAGTAAACATTCCTGGGGTACCTGTCCTTACCAGAGGTAGGTCCCTAACTGCACTTGCTGTTCAGTAGTGGGAAAAAGTGCTGCCTGTAGAAGTTCTGTCAGCAAAGGCAGAGAGCACTCACCTTGCAAGCAATCAACATCTATATGTAGAAATCTGCTTGGGTGCAAAAGGCAGGTTACAGCTATTTCAAAGTGCAATCCTTCCTTCTCCACTGCTTGTTTTTCTTCCAAGAAAAAAGAAGTGATGTAAGAGTATATCATGGCCAGAGGCTTTTTACAAGCCCTTATATAGAGAAACAAATCTGTTGTAATGCTCCTTGTAGCATCTGACAAGAATGATGCTTACAGATGGAGGCTTCATAATAAACATTGTAGATAAAGTCAGCTTGCCCACCTGGAGGAGTCACTTCATCTTGGCAAGGTTAAAATGTTAACAGCATGACAAACTAATCATTCTACACCCCGCTTGAATGAAGATCTAGATCCAGTATATCAAATTGTCACTATTCAGCAACAGTGGCAAAAAAAAAAAAACATACCTCAGGAGACACAATTTATTAGTGCTCTATTACACGATCATTGTAATGTAGAATTAGGTGCCTTGAAGTGGAGAAACCAAATTGACAGTTGTAAAGCAAGACTATTTTTTTTTTTAAATAGGGAGTAGAACTGATGATTCAAGTTGTTTATAGAATTAAAATCCTGCAAACATGAAAAGTTTAGCTTTGTCCTGATGGCTGTTCCATTCTTTTTCTCACCTGTACCAACCAGATTCTCTAGCCTGTGACATTGGCTACAATGAGACAGTTGCTGTTCACAGTTCCCTTGTAGCATTCCTAATGAGCTCATGACTGGGAGAAACTCTCCAGCTGAATTTTGTCTGAAACTCCTACTTTAAAGCTATATATACAGAAAACCCTCTTTCTATAAAATTCAGTCATGATATTCTTTTAAAAATAATTAAGGGACTAGGTTTCATTGAGCTGTATTATTATTATTTTGGGTAACGCTCTTCAACATTGCTATAGCAGAGAACCACTTAAGGCATTTTATTGCTTGAAAGGGGTAAAGGTCCCTGCTGTCCAAGGTAGTACTGCACTTTAAATGTGATGAATGGGTATCTATATCAAGCATCTAACTTCAACATGGTACCTAAGGCTGGTTGTCTAAGTTAAGAAAAACAGCCATGATTTTCCCCCCCTAACAAGTCCAGTGCACCTTTAGAATCTGAGGGCTAAAGTCTGCTTTCAGTTTAACTCTGCAATCCACCTACTTCACTGAGGTTGCACATGCCTAACGGGGCAGAATTCAGTCCTTAAGCATAGTAAATTAGACACCCATTTGTGTCAAATGGTCCAGAAAATTAAAGTAAAATATTCAGATCAAATCGTTGTTCTGGTGTGACAGGGATGAGTGAGTGCTTAGCACCTACTCAACCACTGTTGCGTTTAATTCATTAATCACTCACCTGCCAGAGAAAACAAATTCCAGAAATAGCTTTCAGCAAGTGACAAACCCCCACGCTGCACTCCCCAATGTTTAAAGGGATAACAACCCATTTCCTTCTTTCCACTAAAAAAAGCCATCGTATATTGACTTGGGGGTGGACTTGGTTCCTCCTCCTGGCTCTAAGTACCCCAGAACCCTTTGATTCAGACTTAGCAGTAGCTACAGCACATTGCAATCGGGAAAGTGCCAATAAGCTATTTTATTGCAGCTAGACAGGGAAAGGTATGAAACCTTCATATAACCCATAAAATATTTGCTGTTTAAGTGAAAGGTTTGCTTGTTTTCCATTATTTTGGACATGGCACTCTGTTAATGACAAAGCAATATTTACAGGAACAACATCTAGGACGACTCAAGGAGGTCAACAGTGACAGTGCCTATTGAAAGATAATGTCTTATTGTACAGTGCATCAGATGTTTATTTTTATAAATGCATATGATTGTTTTTTTCTATGTTTACAAATTAAGTTATTTATATATATATGCTTATTTTGAAGTTTTATATGCTGATGAAGTTAATTTTTATTTTTACTGGTATTCAATTAATAAGCTTTTTTTAAATACAATTGTCAATTGATACTAAATAGCCCTATTTATACAGATGTTTTCTTTTGCAAATATAACAACATTTTATGATACTGTTAATGTGTGGGATTGGTTTGTTTAGAAGAAAAGTGGGACAAAAGCTAGCTGATGTATTTGTTATCAAGACAAGGCAAAAACTTCCTGTCAGTATTTTACTATCATTATAGCAGTAGATTTGAATGATAGTGAATCAAATCAATTGTACTGTATCTCTTATCCCATCTCACTCAACAAGGATTGCTATTTTCATATCCATAATAAATAGTATTTTCTACATAGAGAAAACGCCCCAACTGACATTCATTGTCTTAACATGCTCTGTCTACTCAGTCCTTCACAAAATGTGAGAGTTAATGGTCATTAAAATGATTTAGGAAATAACCAAAAGGCTTACTTGATGATAAAATTCTGTAGGGCATCCATACAACACCCTCAAATTATAGAAGTTAATAAGTAATTTCTCATTAATCTAATTCTCTATAAAAAATATAAACAGCACAAGACATTTGCAGTTCCTTCAAAGCATTATTATAGCTTTTTCCATACAATACAATGCCTAGCTGTTAATTTGGAGATATTGAAGTCAGCACTGAGTCTTGTTCAGACTTCTCAAGATGCACTTTAGAGTATCAACCCTAACAACTTCCTAGCTGACCTCCACCTGAGGAGTAGCTAATTTTCACAATTTTTGGATGGTCACTGCTTTCTACAGAAGGGGAGGGAAGGCTTCTAGCTACTGGGATTTGGCAGGAATGAGTGCTCCCTCCCACCTCACATGACCTGATGTGACCCCTTTCCTCCCCCACACTAGTTCCCAACCTCTCACCATCAGCAGCAGCCACTAAAGAGTAGGCACAGAGCAGGGGTCTCAAAGTCATGGCCAGAAGATGACATATGCAGACACCGCCCCCTGCAGCTCCCATTGGCTGGGGAAGAGGGACAGAGATACCATCATTAGTTGCCAGGCAGCATCACTTTTTTCCACAATGAATATAAACAAGTCAAAATACTGAACACAACTATCTGATGCAAACCTTGCGGCAATCCTGAAGGTTTCAATTGCTCAGTCACTGGGGCCAAACATCAACAAACTGACAACTGAAATGTTGCCAAGTGTCTGGCAAGCGAAGAATTGTATAAAGTTATATGACAGTTTTATTATTTCTAAGAAATTTGAAATAAAAAATACAATATGAATGTTTTCTTTTCTGAACACCATCTTCAGTGACATTATTGGCCCACTGGGAGGATTTGAGGACTGGCCCTGGCCCTAAGGTAAATGGAGTTTGAAACCCCTGGCATGGAGCCTCCAATGCCTGTGTAAGGAAAAGCGGAGAGGGAGAGAGCAGGACATTCCTGTGCTTAGCTAGACTCAAAGGAGGCAGAAAGGGTTCCTCCCAAGAGAAGCATACACTCTCTTCCCTTTCCCCCCCATCCTATGGTAACTCACTCCAGATGGATTCACTTGAGTAGAACACCAGATTTATGAACAGACCAGTCAACCACACTTCATTGGGAACCAGAAGTATGCAATCAGGCATTAGCAGAGACACTCCCCTTTCCCTCCCAAAAGGAGGAAATACAGTGCAGTACTGTTAAATGTAAGCTACTAAAAAAAACTTTCCCTTTAAAAAAAGATTTGAGAAGGTAAAGGAACTGTTTCTGTACTGGTTTCGTTTCAATTAAGGTAGTTAAAAAGCAGCGTTTTCCTTCTGCATAGTAAGTTTAAGTCACTGTAACTCTGAAATGTTCTTTCAAAAATTTACAACTGAACAAACAGCCTCCAGTCCCAGGATGTTTGTAATTGAGGTTCTATTACAACACTGAAGATGAGGGCCCTGCTTTCAACATAATGCTCAATGGGTGATTTATTTAATCTTAAGCTACAGAAGAACTAGATGTACCCCACTAGAGAGCAGACTGAAAATTGAAAGGCTTACCTGATTATTTCTTTTCTAGGCCAGGCCAGTCAGACACAATTAGGCTGTGCCTGTCTTCCTGCAAATACCGGATGCACTTCAACTTCTTCATAGGGCTTGGCGCCTCCTCATAAGAGCTTCTAAAACTGTATAGGAACACAGTTTTACATAAATTCCTGAAAAATACAAAGTATGATAGCTATATACACGGACTCTCAGGAAGCCATGGTATAGGTACCCAAAGAATGTACCTTGGGCAGGGAGGGTGAAATCAGTCCCAGAAAAGAAATAAGGACATTTTGCAGAGGCCATTGGAACATGAAGAATGATGGTGGGGAGGGGAAGATGCAGGACAGGAGAGAAAATCTGCCCCATCCCTAAAGTAAGTAGTAGTCATTGATGGTGACAGTGGTGGTTGTTGGGATTAAGGGGGACCGACCCTCACACAGAGGAGGGGGTAATGGGCACACAAAAGCCCTGAGAGTGGGGGAGTTGCAGGAAGTTCCTGAAATAGAAGGGGATAAGGTGCTGGCGCACACGGTGCTTATAGGGATGCAAGGAGTTCCTGGTATGTGGAATAAATTATCTACACAAGCTACAAGTGTGCAACACCCAAGTAAGTACTTTTCTCGGACAAAGCATGCACCCTGATGCTTTCAGAGGATGAAGTTTTGGCCAGAATGAAGGAAGAATTAACTTATCCTTGTAGTTTCATGGACCCTTCTTGCTGACAGGACTGCAAACAGGAAGCAGGTCTTCAACAGAAAAAATTGATCAGATTGAGCCATGAAAATCTGCTGTAAAACCCAGGTAGGGAAAAGGCAGGCCTGGCTGTTAGTTTGAATAGAAGTGCTGCCCAAAGGAACCTCAATACCACTAAGGGAGCCTGAGGTTGTAACACTGTTTAGTGCTGACAAGATGAGATGGTGGGAGGCCTTACACCAACATCTAGGCTATCCTGAAAGATATCCAGAAGACCTGGTTTCGTGGGTCTTTGATCCTTGTAGATGGACACCATTAAAGGAATCGTGTCTATACTCTTGTATAGGCTAATGTAGTGGAAGGCCTGTGAAAAGCAGGGGACGCCCTTTAGAGGGATATTCCTTCTTGTTTAGGATTTGCCACTCAAGACCTGATGCCAAACTCAGGTAATCTGGACTGGGACTCAGGAACAGGTTCTGGGCCAGAAAATCCTACCTGCTGGGAAAACGGAGCAGAGGGATTTGGGTCAGGTCCAATAGCTGTAAATATCATGGCTTAGGAATCTGGAATGAGAGGAACAGTTCTTCTATCATCTTTTCATAATTCTTCCCAGTAGTGGAAATGGAGAGAAAAGCATGGAGAAGCTGATATGGCCATCTGTGAACTCCACAGCATCTAATCCCATTGGTCTTTGCCTGATGAGGTAAGCTTTTCACCTTGACATTTCACCTGAACATGAATAGGTCCCATCTAAGGTGGCCTAGCTCCTTGGATATCAGCTGGAGCATCTATAGGTTCGGGGCCATAGGTGCTGACAATTTACCTAGCCTACTGTTATGTTCAGCAGCTTCATTAGGTGGATGGCCACAATGGAGGCAACATGACCTTGTGCTCAGGAAAACACCTGGACTACAGTGATATTTAGACTTCACCTCCTTATGCTCCTTTCTCACTTTATATATACCAAGGTTATTGTGTTCTATATGTCCAGCAGAGCCAGTGTGACCACTCATCTCTAGAAAGCTGATGTTCTGGAGCCTTTTTGGGCCTTTAGCATCGCCTGTGTATTGTGGTGCCCCAAGTGGACTTCCCACCTTGAAAGGCTGGCATTGGTGTAGCTGTGTTCAGGAATGTGGAGGAAGAATCCTTCCATCACATAGGGTTCTTGTTTCCACCAACTGAAGGAATGAATCAGTGGATGGTAAACTTTCCTTTCCTTTCCATGTCTTGTTAAGGATGCCTCAAAGGCCAAGGCCTATCAGAGGAACCTCCAAAGTTCTCTCTCATGTGCAGACTCTCACACAGGACAAGAACAACTGGAAGGAATAGACAAAGATGGACTGATGCCAGGTACTGACACATCTCAGTTTCTTGATCTTGTAGTCTCTCTCTGTTTGCCAGAAGCTGAGAATGGGCAACAGGGGATGGATCACTTGATGATTCCCTGTTCTGTTCATTCCCTCTGGGGTACCTGGCACTAGCCACTGTCAGAAAACAGGATACTGGGCTAGATGGACCCTTGGTCTGACCAGTAGGGCCATTCTTATGAGGTATCCGAAGATCATGCCCTGATTAGCATGGAGTCTAAGAACAGGTATAATTAAATTCCTAGACTCCTAACCCAAGCCGGTAGCTTTGTCAATGTCCTGTGGATTAACAGATAAAAGAGAAGCATTTTGTACTGAAAGGAGCAATTGTTGCAGGCAAACCAGAGAAACTGCCAATGACAGCATCTGATGGGATTATGCAGATAAACCTCTTCCTGGTCCAACAGTGGAAAAGGTCTCCTGGAGAGATTATGGAGAGATCTTTTTGAAGTCTAGGATGGCCCCAGTCTCCTCCTAACCCTTCTCTCACTAGGAAGAAAGTAGAGCAGTGCCCTGAATCTCTTTCCTGGGACAGTTTTTATTGCCATTAGCTCTAGCAGGTGTAAGATTTCCATCAGAATGGCTTAATGTTTTCTTATTCCTGGAGTTTGGAGAGAGGATGAAGGAAGTTGAGGAGCCTGGCATTCCAGAGAGCATCCATACTGCAATGACACTCATGTCCTCCTGTCTAAAATTGACTGGAACCATCTGTCTGGGAAATGAACCATGCAGCTCCTTAAGTTTATCTCCATATGAATGCAGGCTCTGTTTCAGTTATACTGACTATAAAATGACTTGTGGACTTACCCAGGAGGAGCCTAGATAAAACAGAGGAGAGATGGAAAAAGAGATGTTGCTTGTTATTGCCCCAAAAGAAACTTTAAAAATCAAGAGGCTAAAGGGCAAGGAAGAACGCCTGAACTACCACTCTGTTTCCACAATCAGCAGCAGATAATCTGATGCCATGGCACAGACAAACACTGGAGGAGAGCCTCCAGCCTTGGCAGGAAGAAAGGTGCAGGCCAACAGTTTTGGGCTGAGGAAAGTTAATAATAAAAAAACTGATTACAAGTAATGTGAACAACACAACTCACCAGCCAGCGCAGGGACAACGCGTTGGCAAAGTCAGTGTTACACCTCAGTTGGCTGAAAGAGACCCAGCAACTTCACTATTGCAACAAAAGCCTTGCAGAGTGTTTACAGGATGAGTGCAGCTCCCCAGCCATGCTTCTTAGAGAGGGGCATCCTTGTGTGCTTTAGTTTGCACCAGTTTAAAAAAAAACAATGAGCAACTCTGTGCACTTCTAGCTTTATATACTTACAGTTCAGACACAAAACAGGGCTGCATTTTGATAATCTGTTTATTATAGCAAATCTGGCAGCTTCACTGAGATATCAACAGTGAAATGGTCCTGTTATACTGAGCCCTAAAGAGCGAGCGTGCTGTAGCATGAAGCACACCTGTTCTTTCAGTTCATACTGCGGCAGCTGTTCCTGTCCACACACTTTGTTCACATGATAATGTTATTACTGAACATCAACCTGAGCATGATGACAGCAAACAAAAAACACTGAAAAGACAGATACCTGGGATCTGCAGTCTCCTTCAATCCAGCACCCACCAATCTTAGGTAGGTGACAAAACTATCCAAAAAATTTGCAAGATGCACATTGTCCTCTTTGGTTTCCCTCATTTTCTCTGTGTCCAGTAGGATTTAGTAGTAGCCAGATTTATGTAGTTACTCTGATTTTTAAAAACAATTTAACTCCTTGACATTTTATCTTCTACCCCAGGAATTCCTACCCATACCAGCAAGAGATAGGTTAATTAGCAATAGAAATGGCCATTGGTCATTAGCAAACAGCCTAGGATTCACCTTGTCTAGCTGTCTTGCTTATGTAACACAATATTTACTTTTGAATAACCTGTATTTAGTGAGGAAAAAAGACACTCCATCAACCTGTTAGGCAAAAGAAAAAAAATCCTTCCTTATACAGGGAGGCAAATCCTATGCAAACTCTCTGATGGGGACTGGATTTTAGCAATACATTAGTCACTCAACACTTGGAACATTGTATTTTAAGATACTGGCAGTTCCCCTTTTAAGGTGGATCCATGAGGATGGACATGCCATGAACAGGACTGCTTCCTTCCAACAGCCTAGTGATGCTACTTCATGGGAGTTCCGTTACATTTTCAATCTAGTTACTCTAGTCTGAGCTTATGACACACAAGTATTTCTATGGAAGAACCCCAAACTCAAGGCAATAAGGATTTTAAAGACAGTGAGTAACAGATACATGGCATTTATGCTCACACTACAAAAACAATGCCTCTTAAAATACTGTCAGCTCTCCCCAGTAAAAAAGATAACCAGATAATCTCCCCCTCAATTCTATAAAAAACATGAAATACAAGTGCTGCTTTTGTTAAGTGAGACACAAACATAAGCATGAATGTCCTTTAAAATAATATGATCCAATGCTCCAAAATATTGTTTTTTGTGATTTTACTTTTAAAATGAGTCTTAAAAAATTTAAAAAACAAACCTTCAAGCTTGAGCTCATGTTGAAAAATAAATATCCGTTCATCTCCTTGAGCTATAGTTTGACTTATTCCCTCTCCTGGTGGCACAGTGTATTTTCTAAGAGAGTCTATAAGAAATCACACTAAGTTAAGATAAAAGATGGCACCTTGGGAAACCACCAGAAATCCCTCCAGTAACGTAGCAGATTTTGTGCATGAGAACGGATTCCAGACTCTGGTCAGAGCCTCTTGCTGCAGGAGTACGAGATGTGTTTCCACTACAAGTGTAGATCATCAGCTGTGAACCACGGTCAGGTTCTTAAAAGTTCCAAACTTAGAGAGCAACTCTTAGAAGCTTTTCCATTTGCAGATGTAAACCCCTCCAAATCCTTTGAGGGATGTGCGTTCCTGTCACACCTAGTGACCCTCCTTCGAGGGAAAGTTTGATGCAGTTTTTGCACAAGTAACCTTTCAATGCATTGTGATCCAAGCAAGGGGCTTACTGCATGGACTCAGCAGCATTATCGAATGCCACATGTCGAGTTTGCCTCAGTTCCTTAATCCATACAGAGATTATCTGCACTAGCTTTGTGCTGCCACAGTACCTCTTGGTTGTCTCACCAATTCACAAGGCCTAGTCCTGGGTTCTGCAACATGATACTCGGATATAAATATTCTAGAGATAGTTTCCAATTCTTCCAAGAAATCCTGCAACAAACAATGCAAATCAGAGACCATCTTTTAAAAGTGTGAACCAAGGGATACAAAATTCTTTTGAATAATATAAAGTTGAGATTTCACAGGCAAAAACGGGGTCAAAGTTTTGTGTTGGGATGTTACTACAATGACGCAGACTATACCAGTAAAAACAAAGTGAAAGAGACCGCAGCTGCCGAAGTGATAAGAAACACAGATTTGCACGCCAAGCCTTCCCTTTGATCCCTGTGCCCATCTTAGTTTATAGACGAACCTATCGGCAGCTAAAAATCATTGCTTGATTCTTAAAGGTGCTGAGCACCTGCAGTTTCCATTAACTGCAGTGGGATTTATGGGTGCTGAGCACATCAAAAATCAGACCACATTCGTCAGATGACTAACCTGAGGCTCCCACATTTGAAACATCTGGCCAGCAGGCTAGATTCTCTGGTGCATTCTGGTGATGGCAAACAGGCTGAAAAGCAGCTGGATCTTGCCAGCTGAGAATTTCCCCTGGCATAGAGAAGCTCTGAGCTGGAGTAGAGCCAACATACCCAGCCCCGTTAGCCTGGCCAGGTCAGGGGATGGCCAGAGTGTGCTGCACTTCAGCTATTCCCAGCTAGTTTATGGTTTCTTGGGGACCATTGTAAGCTGGTATAGTGGCAGGTTTTCTAATCTATGCTGGAGCAGGGCAGGCACAGATCCAGCCTAAGACAACCCTACACACGTTATATTCCACCAAACAAACTCCACGTAGACAAGAATCTGGGCCTAGGTCTTTGAGAGAGGAGTACAAAAAATGAAAGCAAAATGCCAAACTGACACAGCATCCTCATAGTCATGCCTGAATATTAAATGAAACATAAATAAATACTTACTGAGGACCAGAGAAGTTCTTGGAGGCTATGCAAGCAGCTCTCTATCTCTGCATTTCCCATCAGATCATGGTCAACAAGACCACGAAGCATAAACAGGAAGAAATCCCACTGCAGAAGAAACAAGGAGCGTCAAGTTCCTCAAGATGGACTGTGGCCTGCATCTATTTACTGCTTTGTAAGAACTCTGTACAAGTTATGTTTTGAATTTACTCAAATCTGTATTATGGGGAAAAAACAAAGGTGGAAGGAGGAAGTAAACTCTGTCCCTGGGTTCTGGGGACAAGCTGCACCTGGTAGATGTGGTCTACCATTCTGAATTACGTAAATTTCCCTTGCAGCTCATCTAGTCTATTCTACAATAAAACAATCACACCATGTCAATGTTGATAAATGCAAAGTATTGCATACTGGAAAATATAATCCCAATTATACATACAAAATGATGAGGTCTAAATTAGCTACTACCTACCACTCAAGATCTTGGAGTCATTGTGAAGCATTTTATGAAAACATCTGCTCAATGTGCAAAAACACTAATAGAATGTTAGGAACCATAAGTAAAGGGATAAAAAGACAGAAAATATAATAATGCAACTATATAAATCCATGGTATGCCCACATCTCAAATACTGAGTGCAGTTCTGGTTGCCCCATCTCAAAAAAGATATATTAGAACTGGAAAAAATACAGAGATATGGAACAGCTTCCATATGAGGAGACATTAAAAAGGCTGGGACTGTTCAGCTTGAAAAAGAGACAACTGCGGCAAGATATGATAGAGATTTATAAAATAACGAATGGTGGGGAGAAAGTGAATAAGGAAGTATTATTTATCCCTTCACAACACACAAACCAGGGGTCATCCAAAGAAATCAACAGGGAGAAGGCTTAAAACAAATATGAGGAAGTACTTCTCTTCACACAATGCACAGTCAACCAGTGAAACTCCTACTTCTCGCCTTCACAACATCCCCTGGCAATAACTGGGTTAAAAAAAAAAGATTCCATAAATTCATGGAGGATAGGTCCATCTATGGCTATTAGAAAAAATGGCAGGGATGCAACCCCATGCTCCCAGTGTCCCTAAACCTCTGACTGCCAGAAGCTGGGACTGGATGACAGAGGATGGATCACTTGATAAATTGCCCTGTTCAGTTCACTCCCTCTGAAGCGCCTGGCTCTGGCCATTGTCCAAAGACAGGATACAGGGCTAGATGGACCATTGGTCTGACCCAGTATGGCCATTCTTATGTTCATTTTCAGTTCTGGATTCCCAATTGGAAATAGAGTAAGTGTTTCCTGCCCAGCTCAAGGAGAGGTTGGGAATGCCAGTCTAATTTTCAACTAAAGCTGATATCCTGGTCTGGAACTAGACAGGAAAATTCTTCAGACCCAAAGTTAACCATGGGGCCATTTACGTTTACAGTCCTATAATCTCTCAGGTTGATCAGCAATTTATCATTTGTTCTGGCATTAAACTGAACAAATTCTAGTGTCACTTGCATCTCCCCAAACGTAAGTATTACAGTCTGCCTTCTTGACAACACTATACACTGCTCTTACATTTCCGCTGTCCCTGAAGAAACTCATTGGCAGCTGAACAGTGAGAGCCAAATCCTGCTGGCCTTACTCACATGATAGTCAGTCACAGAAGTCAACAGAACTCCAGTGTGAGTATGGCGAGCAGGATTGGGCAGCTGGTTCTGGAGAGCTAAGGAAGTCCCACCTCATGTCGCTCGACTTCTGCGATGTAGCCGACATTCTTCCTGCTGAACATCAGCTGAACAGGAACAGGTGTCCAAAAGTCTTCCTTCCAAACCAACAGCAGCGATTTCAGAAGGCCGTAGATAGCATTCTTCTTCCCTCGTTGTCTTTCAGGTTTCTTCTGGGTCTGAGGCTTAAGGCCCTGGATAGGAACACGATCTGAAACTATGGGACGGAGGGGATGGACCAATACAGTTTATTACTATTACATTTACAGTCATCTTGGTACGTGCAGCACATTGTTAGTGAGCTGACAGGCTTGGTTAGCACCAATACAAACACCAAGGTGAAAACACTCATGAAGAGGTAATGCAGAGCAGCAGTTACAACTGGGGATAGCTTGGGGATAGCTCAGTGGTTTGAGCATTGGCCTGCTAAACCCAGGGTTGTGAATTCAAACCTTGAGGGGGGTCATTTAGGGAACGGGGTAAAAATCTGTCTGGGGATTGGTCCTGCTTTGAGCAAGAAGTTAGACTAGATGACCTCCTGAGGGCCCTTCCAACCCTGATATTCTATGAATCTTGGAACATGCAAAATTCTGGGTTCTGCACCCAAATCAGAAGACATCACAGACAAGAAATAGAAGTCTGTTCTGAAGTTGACTAATGCTACTCTACTGGCCTATTGCCCACAAAGCTGGGAGAAGACAGACTAAGAACTAGTAGCTAGTTTTATTGCTAACAGAACGGGATGTAGTGGTCACTCCTACAAAAGGCAGTGGTTACTTTAACTGAATAGAACATTTAAATAAATAAAAATGTACACTTTACATTAATAATTTTACTGGTAGATTAGTAGATCCCAGATTTATGTGGGGCTGCTGTACTCTCACTTTATAGTGGATGAACTGTTTTCTCTAAGGACAACATATTCATTTTTAATTATTCTTATTACAGTACTTCTAAATACAGCTAACCAATGAATCCTAAAAAACTCTCAGATCTTCCCTGTAGTCTCTTGTCATCTCATGGAAAGACAGAACTGCACTTCCAGACCCAGTTCAGTGTAAGCGTTTCATCCTTCCAAGGTACAGCAGACTGCTCTCTGAAAGGGGAACATTTCAAGGGGAGCCCTACTACCTCTGAAGGCTCTAGATAGCAGAGATTAGGAGACTGGCCAGGGGGAAAGCTCTGCACCCACATCATTAGCTAGAAGTGTGTGAGGTATAGATGCACATCAGGTATCAAAAACCATAATGACACATTTAGCAAGAGGGAAAAAATCACACACTGTAGTTGGCTGCTGGCAAGAGACTGAGACAGTATTGCATTGGCAGCAGAGAATCTCTTGCTTAACAGTTATAAGTTATATAACAGTATTGCATTGGCTGAACCTGCACAGGGTCGTCACTGATCCACATGAAATGAGCTACTGACTTTCTCACGAGCGAGGCATGAAAATTGGAATCAAACATTACATTTAGGAAAATGTTCAATTCCAAGAATCCAGAGACAGGGATCTCAGAGCTGACTGCGTGTCTGAATGAGGGGGCCAAGAACTGGGAAGGGAAAAAAGGGTGAATGAGGTAAATATGTAGTTGAAGGAGGGCCAGCTCAAAAGACTGATGTTTGTGAGGGGTTTTAAGAAAGCAATCTCCCAGTAGTCATGCTCTGGGTTTTGCAATGGAACGTCTTTGCAGATCCAGTGGCACTTTTGTTACAAGCAGGGAAACCTAAGGGGCACTCAGAGGTGAGGGGAAAGCAGTCAGCATTAACAATGCACAGGCATCACAAATGGCTTACCTAGGAGAGATGCCAACTCTACAGTGCACCTAGCCAGCTGCTGCTCCGATGTGGGACACATGAACTGAAAACATAAAATTGGCATGTCACCATCAGGGAATCTGCAGCCTCTGGTTCAGACTGACTGGACAGGAGCTTTGCATTAAAAATAATTAGGAAAGGCACAAGCAGCAACAGCAGGAGCCACATAGCTGCTGACTCAGGGTCATTAAAGAAGGCATTGTTGGAAAGTTCCAGGAAATTCTCCATGAAAATAATCAATCTTCACATACCCCACACATCACACACAGATATCTAGGGTCAGAGAATGACACTTATCTTTGCCACGTCTGAGCTCAGATAAAAGGTGCCCCCGTAGGTTCAGAGACAGGTTCATTACACTAGCAGGTACACAGATGGCTCAGAAAGCACTGCGTACTTTTTTATTTCTACCTTTCTGCACTGAAGCGTTTGGCTCAGTCTTTTCAGCAAGCACTCCAGCTGGACATAGGGAATTCCTTCATCTTCATCCCTGGGTCCCACAGCAATACAGAGCACGTCCTAGATGAAAAGGCAACAATGGCTCATCTAATAACTCATACTTTGCATTTCTAGAGAGACCACTGGACTGAAGATTAAGTGATTTACAACCATTCCTTAATTTTCTCAAACACACTAAAAGAACCCCAAACCACACAGAGACCATGAAGGAGGTTAGTATTATCCCAATTTTACAGACTAGGAAAGGGAAATAGAAATAGAAATATTGCCGCCAATTTTTTTCAAACCTGGGTGCCTGAAACTAGGAACCTAAATCTATATTTAGGCATGTAATAAGTGGCCTGAATTTTGCCTGTAGCTCTCACTGATGTCAATAGGGGCAACAGCTTCTCACCACCCTTGCAAATCACATCACTTATTTAGCCACCCAAATTTCAAAGTTTTGGTCTAAGTGATTTGCCAAAAGTCACAGAGAGTCAATGGCACAGCTGGTAACAGAACCCAGGTCTTCTGACCCCTGCCTCCATCCACCATCTTGTATCTCAACCATGACATCATCTTCTGCCTCCCTATGAGGCTCAACACCATTATTACAAGGAGCACTATATCACACTCAAAACAAATGTATAGCATTAACTGTCTGGTTCCTTGGATCATATTTTTCCTGATGCTGTGTGTGGTTAACACCTAGCATCACTAGTGACTTACCAACCAATACTAGTATCCTTGAATGAGAACTAAAGGGCAGAACTTCAATTAGAAGACATGGAAACAACTGTTTTAGAACTTCAAAAGGACTATGTCAAATCTAGTGACTCCAAATTTAAGCTGTGTAAAAAGCAAAATTTAAAAAAAAAATTAAGATCTTCATATAACTTTCCATGATTTTTTTTTTTGTAATTCCAGTGGAAACCCCCTTTTTTTATTTATTTAAAAACAAAAACACATTCCATTTCAGTTTTTGCAACCAAAACATTGGAGGCAGTGGCCTAGTACATATGAAACTGATAGGAATCTGACTATAGCTACTCTACTTTCACTACCCAGGTAAACAGAAATTAACTCAGAAAAACAAGCAGAATAGTGAAAAGCAGATGAGATTATTAATATTCTTTCACTTAATTTCAGGTGATGGTGAGAGAACTGTTTGGGTTTATTTTAATTATATGATTTCTAGGAGAACAACATCCATTTAAGCCTGGGACAAGAAAGGTGGGAAGGCATTTTATATCAGTTCTAATAGGAAGGCAATCTGGAAAAATCAAGCCATCCGACCACTCCCTTCTTTCTCTTTAACTTCAATTCCCCCTAAGTCCAGTTAAATGCAGAGGGAAAGGCAGGCAGGCAAACCCCTTTCCATGGATTTGCATTGATGTAGCTGACTGGAACTCAGCAAACAATTCTGTTGGTGCACAAGAAGGAACAGAATCCAGCTAGCTCTGCAGGGCTGATAGGGATAAAGATCAGGAAATACTTATTTTAGTCCCTGAAGTCAGCAGAGCTCACTGAAAAAACACACAGGGAGCAGATCTGCAGTGTAAGAAGGAACCATTTTGACATGGTCACTCTTCATAACAGAGCTGCACAAAACTCTCACTGTGGCAGGATGGCTCTTACATCCCTAAAGCAGGGACTCTGGACTTATGAAGTGGAGTCAGATGGACATCTCCCTCTCACCCCATGGCCATGTCCCCATGAACACTGTATTTGACAGGGCAACTTGGGACCAGAATGCTGATCTCTAAGCAGCTACTGGAAGGGAGTGAGAAGCAACATAGGCGCACCTGCCTCCACTCCCGCCCCACCCAGGCTCAGAGCTTGTTCCTTGGAACTGTGACAGCTTAACTGTATCCATGGGAGGAAAGTCAAAAAAGTATCAATGTAACCAAGGAGACAGTGGAAGTTCTGTACTTTGATCTCATTGATGATCTGAGAGGGGAACGGAGCATGGTGCTGGCAGTTGGGGGGACAACCTTTCCTCTCCCCCTGTGCGTCCTCACTGGGTAAGGAAGGCCCCTGGACTCTCAACATCCGATTAAAGGTAGTTCTCACTTCTCTTTTGATCAGTGCTGTAAGGAACAAATAACAGGGCTTATTACATTCATATTTTTCTCACAAGGGACATGGAGAAAACGGTTTCCAGAAACCACAATATGGGGTGTTCCCTCAAAACTTTCTCCATTGAGTGGTGTCTCAGGACCAGAATGAGGAATGTGTTAGGTTTCCAACATCCCAGCCCTCTGAGCTCCTATTCCTTCTCGTAATCACAGGGTCCCGACCCCGGGCATGGGCAGAGTCAATGCTGCACCCATAGCTCTTCTCAGAAGTGTAGGTTAGTGGTAATACCTAACCCATCTTTTGAGCCTTCTATTAGAGGATCTGTGTGTCCTGTGAACATCAATTAAGCAGGAGATAAACTAGCATCACTATTAGGTAGTGTTTACACTAGAAAGCTGACCTGGTGCGTTGTGCCAGTTTACACATCAATGCTTTAGCATGGCTGCACTAGCCATCACATCAATTCATGTTCTGAGCCCAGCATCCACGTTCGTGCTGTTCTAAACCATTTTAGCTGCAACGCCCACTGGGTACCTATCCCATAGTTCTTGGCACAACTCCCAGAAGCAATGACTTCTGCGAGATTCTGAAATGCTACCAAGGCACTATGGGACAGGAGCTGGAGAACTATCTTTGAATCATTTCATTGCCATCAATGCTAGCAGTAAGCCAGTGCAGTCTGAAATGGTTCTGATTAAACTGGCGTTCTGCTGAAAGCAATTCCAATTTGAGTGGTACCTATTCTGCAGGCAAGCCCTAAGGAGGAGTAGTTGGTGTGGACACAAGGTATTTTAGAAGCATGCTGAAGGGACCAAGCAGATTTTAGCGCTGTAAATGTCTAGTGTGGAAAAGACTTTAGCCCAAGTGACAGATTAGGAGGAAGCCTCCCATATTGTAGAACCCAGCACGCCCCAGACAGACTCCTGAACTCAGATCCTGAAGTGACCTAAATGCCAAAGTCTGAGAACTCAAAACCTTGTAACATGCACTTAGGGTTGGAAACCAGATGGGTGAGGACAGCAACCCCTTCCCCTGCTTCTAAACAGGTATGGATGGGCAGGACAAACCTTTGACTACAAGAAAACCAGGAAGAGCATGTACTTCATTACACTGGAAAGACCTCTCCGATCTTACAAAAGTCCCTGCCTTCAAGTCGGGAGCAGCCACAGTGCAGAGAGCTGAGGCCTACCTGTAATGTTGGTTGACAGCCAGGTGCAGGCCTTCTCAGTAGCCAGTCCCACCGCAATGTCCTCTGCACTGTTCAAAACCTTTGGAATGGATAAGCAGCAGCGTTACAGTTACTGCCATTCACAGGACAGCCCTGCCCTGCTGGGCAGGGAGAGACAAAGGAACAAACTCTCTAGGGAAAAGCCTTTATTTCAACATACATCGTGTTCAGAGTCAATATGTGCGTCTCTTGATAAACTCAAATGGGACGAGGCTGCTGTCATGGAAACTGGGTTCTCAAATGACCAAAAGGGTCCCTTTACACACATTCTCTATGTGAAGCCCATTGACTCAGGCAGTATTTGGTGCTAAGATGTATTATATTAATGTATAATTAATGTAATATAAATTATGATTAATGAATCACATTAATCGTAACGGGAGTTAACTGTGAAGTCAAACGATAATGATGTGAACAACAGTTAACCACTATTTTGCTGCTGGATCATTTTGACAGAAATGCCCAGTTAACCTGGGCAGGCATGAGGCTCAGAGTGATTTTACACCCATGTGTCAGTAAATTCGACCATCCTATCATGGAGGAGTTTAAAAGTGGCAGCAATGGCGATACAGGGATACCGATCAGGACTGAAAGGCAAGGCCTTTAATAGACATGGTACATACTGCTGCTGACGTCTCTTCTGGCAGCAGCACTCTCACAGCCTCAGGCCCTTTCAACCTGCAAAATCTGCAAAGAAAAAATGGCAAAGAAAATATACTGTTGTGTCAGCTAAAGCTCTAGGGCCGGGTTCTCAAACTTGATTGCACTGAGGCGCGCCCCTCTCCCCCCTCCCCCCCCCCCCGGCCTTCTGACAACAAAAATTACTACACGACCCCTAGAGGAGGGACCGAAGCCTGAGCCTGCATGAGCCCCGCTGCCCTGGGTTGGGTGGCCAAAGCCAAAGCCCAAGGGCTTCAGTCTCAGGCAGCTGGGCTGTATCCCGAGTTTCGCCACCCAAGGCCGAAGCCCTCTGGCTTCGGCCCTAGCCCCAGCAAGTCTAAGCCAGCCATGAGGTCCTGACCCACAGTTTGGGATCCACTGCTCTAGGGTGACAGTCAGAAATGTCCCTGCAGGGACTTCCACCTGCTGTGTTACATTTCACCACTTGAACATCATAGTGGGTCCCACAACCAGACAGAACCAAGTCAGCAAAGTTTTAATTATAGGCTCCTGCCATAGGCAGTTGAGCTGTAACACCCAGGATTCCTTCCTTCCTCTCCCAAAAGAGGGGAAAATACAATGACTTGAGCTTAAGTCAGTTTAGAGCTGAAGGCGGCTAGGGTACACAGGACTGTATCCTCCTCAATTCCTTTCCAGGAACAGGATGCATCTGAAGGGAAACTGAGCTGAGGTTACAGGGATGCAGCTAAACACACCAGCATGTCTAAAGCAGAGGTTGGGGGTTTTAAAAATACTGGTTTAATCTCAAAGCCTGCACATCATTAAGGACTCTACAATGAAAAGGAAGAGAAATGACTAATTTAAGTAGCTTCTCCTGCTTACTCTCTGCCTTTGTGGAGAGCCTGCGCCCCTTCCTCGTACAGCTGAGCACACACCTCGTCCAGCAGTTTGCTATGATTAGCATCCTCTTCCTTTACCTTATCCTGCAGCATGACCTCTGCCCTTTTGACCAGCTCTGCTACTAGCGTTGCCCTGTTACAAGCCAATGGGACAACAGAAAGAACAAGCCAGGAAATCAGCATATAGCCCTTATATCCTGCTTCCAGAGGGGCACCATTTTCCTTTAGATCACAGATGAAAAAACACAGATTAAAAACGCCATCACGTTATTTTATTAATCTAACACCTCCCCCCTCCCCATGAGAGAGTCTTATCATCCCAGGCTCATTGGAACTCATTGCCACAGGATGTTGTTGAGGCCAAAAACTGAGATTCAAAAAGGGAGTGTAGGTTTCTATGGCTAACAGGAATATCTAGAGTTCTCAGTTATAGCTAACAAATTTTGGAAGGGCCTAAGCCAATCTCTAACTATTAGGGTTTACAATGAGACCCAACATGAGGGGTAGATTATCCCCCATCTGCCTACTGTGACGTGTCTTGAATCTTCCTCTGAAGCATCTGGTGCTAGCCACTATCAGAGATATGACACCAGGCTAGAAGGACTACAGGCCTGATCCAACATGGCAATTTTTATGTTTCCATGTTCACTCCAAGCAGACATAATCCAAAGTGACAAGGGATACACAGCTTTCCCCTGAAGATGTTCACAGAAACACCCTAAGACACTAAGCTCTTTTGAGAGCGCTAGAGCAGACAGGACTTCAGGCAGCCAGTCACCAGCACCCTGCCTAGACTAGCACTCAGATTAGTTTCCACCAGGAACTCGCAGTACTGAACTCAACAGGCAACTGGACACCCAAACCCTTGGCCTCAGAGATCAAAACCCAACAGGCAAGCAGGGATTTTCAGAGGTGCCCAACCCAGCACTTACTTGATGTGCTTAACACAGTTGGATCCCACCCTCTCTGCCACAAATTCCACTGTTCTCTGCAGGGATGGAGGCTGGTTGTGGAAGAAGGCCTGCTCCAGCTCCTCCTGCTCGAGAGGAAGAACAAGTGCTACAAACAGACCAGGGCACTCCACACCAATCCTCCCCTTTGCACTACAGGAATAAACAGGCCCAGGAAACATTGGCTTTGTTGTGTACTGTACACAGTAAAGGCACAAAACTTGTCTATACTAGAGCATTTTATGACCACAACCCCGGCACACCCTGTAAAATGCTCATGTCCTATCTTCCGCTCACCTTTTAGCCCAAAGCTTATTCCTTTTGACTTGTGAGAAACTGCAAAACAATTGACTGATAAAGGGGGAAAAAGAGAAAGGAAAAACATGGATAGCTCTGTCCATTCTGAGAGCAGCACCTTTTCACAGCAGGCTGCAACTGGGAGCACTGTATGACAATGAGACATTCCCAGGTGGTCTTACTTTATCCCCTTTAATTATAGGATGGACAACACTGTACCACACACAGAACTCTCATATGTCCTACCATGGTTATAGGGGAGTCAGAGCAGTGTAAAAAGAAAGTCAGAGGTACACGCCAGAAAGAAGAGGCAGGAAAAAAGACTGGGTATATAAGAATCAGCTGTGCGTTTGACAGGAAAGGCTTGTGTATTCAGGTTCTCTAGAATTTAGAGACCACCCAGTATCAGTGCTGGAAGATTTAACAAGCAGACAGTATATATAACTGTTATATAACTTATAACTGTTAAGCAAGAGATTCTCTGCTGCCTATGCTTGTGTTGTCCCCCCCACATCCCCCCAACTATAGTTTTATGCTAACACTGTGCATCCTGCCCTCTTGTGAACACTCCCTCCCTTTGCATATCTGCTGTGAAAAGCCACTTCACCATGCTCTGAGCTATTTCATTATGTGGAAACAGAGTGGATCCCTAACTTGTGCAAGGAGTTAGTACACAGCTCCTCAGGTTCTCTCTACCTGCAATTTCTGCTGTGTGACACAAGGTTTAGGTGCCAAGGACTCTGCAGCAGTTGGGGTTATTTTCCTTATAAAGCCACCATTCTTTGCTCCACTGCCAGCCACAAAGGAAGCCAGCAGCTTCCGTAGTTCACCTGTAAAGAGAAAAAACAGGTGTGAAGAGTAGTCCCCCACATATACAGTCCTGACAGTGGGTAACAGAGCCAGACGTGCAGAGAGAAATTCACTGAACCAGGTTCTGCAATAGGAAAGGAGACTAAGTTCGCGATCTGAGGAGAGGCCAGCGCAATCCCAATATCCCACACAGGGTGGTGAGGAAAGCAGGCCGCAAGCCTCTACCCTTGCAGGGCAGCAAGGCACCCCCAGAAGCTGCACTCCCAGCAGGAAGCAGGAAGGCAGCACAGTGCTTCCCAACATTCAACAGTGACCTTTCAGAAGGATTAGGGAGTACTGACTCGGACAAGGTTTTCACGACAATCCCGCCCAGTCCTCCTCAGACCGCCGGATGGAAAGTGGCAGCTCTGCAAGGGCCACCAAGGTTGTGGGTGAATCAAGGACCCTTGGCACTCTGGTGTGGTTACCAAGAGAATGCCAGAGGTGAGCTCAGTGCGGGGGATTTCAACCCTTCAAATTGTGATGCACATTTCTCATGTAAGAATCATTGCACTGACTGTACAGCCTTCCCTGCAGCCACATACACAGCAGTGTAGCCCCAGGAGGTAAAGCCTCCCCCTTTCATCTTCAAAGCCAGCGCTGGCCCTCCACAATGCTAAGGTGGGCACCTCCGTTGTATGAGTGCACAGCCACCAGGAGGCAGTCTCTCAAGGAAACAATGACTGAGAGTCACTAGCAATCCCGACAGCACAAGCTTGACAGTATATGATGTCAAGGTACAAAGGGATCCCTCCCCTCTGCCTTCAGTAAGTGTCAGCCTAGAGACCAGGGTAGTGTCACAATCCAAACCCTTCCCGTTTAAACGCAGCATGGGGCAGCCTGGCACTCCCCCATTCAAGTCTGACTTTCCATGGATAGCAAGGCTCCCCCTCTCCTGTGAATCACTAACTCTACACAGCCAGAACAGTCAATCTGCAGCCTCCCTGTCCCCTGATAGGTACTTCTATCAATTGTTGTTGGAGTATCCATGACTTGGTCTTTTCATCAAGGTCAGAGTTATGATATTCAAGGTTGTGGGAAGGGGTAAGAAAGATGACCTGACTCATGGGACCAAAGAATGCTGGCACGAACATCAATACAATACTCACCAAGGAAGGGACAGCAGGTATAAAGTAACTGCTGATCCACCAAAGGCACAGAATCCTGGTAAAGGAAGAAAAGGAAGCTGAAGGACAGAACAGCTGCAAAAGGGCATCATCTTTAGAGGATTAGAAATCCCTTACGTATCACGCAGATGTCTCAGGGCACCTTACCCCCCAACAGTGGAGCTAATCACAATCCAGATCAAGTGCTTCTGAAGAGAGACATGAACTTTGAATACCCACAGAGCTCATTCCTGCCCTCAAATGTGCAGTGAACAGTGCTGCATTCCAAAAAGATCTGCCATTGCTTGAGCTTTAGTCCTGATCCCTGTCAAAACCCCACTGAGAGTGGATGGCTGTAAAAAGGGATTAGGGACCCCAGCGGAGGCGTGCTGTCCTGACTGCCGCTGACTGGGGGAGGAGCCCAAACTAGGAGGAGGGTAAAGAATACACAACTATTAAAAATTAAAGCTCTACTACTGCTTCCATCCAGACTCACCGAATCAGTCTACTTGACTTTAGACTCTGACCTATGGAGTTACAGGACCACACATACCCCCACCGCCATATTATCACCTGGCACAGCCAAGCAGGGTGGGGATCAAGGGAGGGCCTAGCATCCCATCACTGCAGGCAGTGTATATTGTACATATTTAGGAAAGGCTGCAATGGAGTTCTGCATCTCCCTTCTGCCATTGGAGGCGCGACTGGCACATACTGCACGGTAACAAGATACTCTCATACAGTGGTGAGACAGGCTGGAGGCTCCCACAGACAGCAAGGGAGGTGGGATCTGAAAACTGCCTATTTGTTGGCTTGAATTATTTTTTATCCTCTGAAGTGGTTTTGGTTCAGGTGCTAATTACCCTTTGCCAGGCCAGGTGGATTGTAGGGAAGCCCAATACAGCAGACTTCTTTAAAAAAAGATCTGAGTCACCTATTTCTGGTTTCTGTTCTGTCATCACTCCTAGCACCTGTGTAACTCTCACACAGACACTGCACTGTGGATAGCCTATCAACAGTAGATCAGAGTCTGTAAATAAACATGCTTGTGTGCCCTAGAAAGGCCTAATCTCCTTGGCAAAGCACCCCCAGTTCATACTGTCCATGCTTTCTCCAGTTTAGAGTCATATTGGCAGTTTACCAAAAGCCCTGAGGGGTAATTTGCATAAAACAAGCTGATTGCAGCTGCCTGTGTTTTTAATATTGAAGTCCAGCCCATGGAGACTACAGGTCCCAGCATAAAATGCAATCTGACCAGTTGGACAAGTTGAAGCATTGCCTGCTGGAGCCTATAGCGTCTTTGTTCGACACATTTGCACTGAAGATAAGCCATTAAACACAATGCTGAAGTCCACAGGCTGCACTTGGCCTGCAGGTCACCCATGCCTCAGTCAGTCAATCAGCAGCAAATATTAAAGCAGCTACTTTTACACAAACTTACCAAAGCCTGAGCAGATGTCATAGTGTCCCTCATCAACCCCTCCTGTTTGACTTCACTGCTGAAGAACAACTCCTCTGGGACTGAGGGAACCTGGAACACAAACACTCAATAGTTGCCATGCACCGGCAGTCAGTGAGTGAAATACAGTCCCAGCTACAGGGGTGGGACAGTCTTTCAATGTTCTAAAAAATATATCCTGCCACTAAATCTTCCATACTCTGCCAGACCCACCACGCCACAGGTAGCTTCTTTCTATAAGTCAAGAGTTTATTACCCTACATTTCACATATCCCAACCTCCCACCGAAAAACTTTCATATCCCTCACCAAGCTTCAGGGGTCTCTCACTCCCACTAAAATAGGGATCATTCTCCCAGCTGAGGACAGAATGGGACTCCCTTTGGAGTCTCAATGCCATTTCTTAATCAGCTGGACAAGTTCTCTGTTGATGAATACAAAACACTGCCACCTCCCCAGAGCATTCAGCACACGTGCAAGACAATTTCCAATTTCAGTGGGAACTAATGTGTGCACTTGTAACAGTCAAAGCCCTTTGCTCTTGAGGAAAAGTGCTATATGGTTTAATGAAGATGAGATCTATAGAAATAAACTAGGGAATTATACAGGAGTGTCTTCCATATCACATCACACGATCCACTGTCTACAGCCAAGCCCTAAGATACAACCGAATTTGCTCCAACCCTTCAGACAGAGGCAAACACATACAAGATCTTTATCAAGCATTCTTAAAACTACAATACCCACCTGGGGAAGTGAGGAAACAGATTGACAGAGCGAGACGGGTACCCCAAAATCACCTATTACAGGACAGGCCCAACAAGGAAAATAACAGAACACCACTGGCCATCACATATAGCCCCCAGCTAAAACCTCTCGAACGCATTATCAATGATTTACAATCTATCCTGGAAAACAATCCCTCACTCTCACAGACCTTGGGAGGCAGGCCAGTCCTCGCTTACAGACAACCCCCCAACCTGAAGCAAATACTCACCAGCAACTACACACTACACCACAGAAACACCAACCCAGGAACCAATCCCTGTAGCAAACCTCATTGCCTACTCTGTTCCCATATCTACTCTGGCAACACCATCAGAGGACCCAACCACATCAACCATCAAGGGCTCATTCACCTGTACGTGTACTAATGTGATATATGCCATTATGTGCCAGCAATGCCTCTGCCATGTACACTGGCCAAACCGGACAGTCTCTACGTAAAAGAATAAATGGACACAAATCGGACATCAGGAAGGGTAACATACAAAAGCCAGTAGGTGAACACTTCAATCTCCCTGGTCATTCTAACACAGATTTAAAAGTCACTATTCTTGAACAAAAAAACTTCAGAAACAAACTTCAAAGAGAAACAGCAGAACTAAAATTAATTTGCAAATTTAACACCATTAATTTGGGCTTGAATGGGGACTGGGAGTGGCTGGTTCATTACAAAAGCAGCTTTGCCTCTCCTGGAATTAACACCTTCTCATCTATTATTGGGAGTGGACTACAGCCACCCTGATTGAATTGGCCCCGTCAACACTGGTTCTCCACTTGTGAAGTACTCCCTTCTCTTCATGTGTCATTATATAATGCCTGCATCTATAACTTTCACTCCATGCATCTGAAGTGAGGTTTTTTACCCACAAAAGCTTATGCACAAATAAAACTCCAACAAAGAAAATAACAGAACACCACTAGCTGTCACCTTCAGCCCCCAACTAAAACCTCTCCAGCGCATCAGAGATCTACAACCTATCCTGAAAGATGATCCTTTACTCTCACAGATCTTGGGAGACAGACCTGTCCTCGCTTACAGACAACCCCCCAACCTAAAGCAAATACTCACCAGCAACCACACATCACTGAACAAAACCACTAACCCAGGAACCTATCCTTGTAACAAACCCCGATGCCAACTCTGTCCACATATCTATTCAAGTGACATCATCATAGGACCTAATCACATCAGCCATACCATCAGGGGCTCGTTCACCTGCACATCTACCAATGTGATATATGCCATCATGTGCCAGCAATGCCCCTCTGCCATGTACATTGGCCAAACCGGACAGTCTCTACGCAAAAGAATTAATGGACACAAATCTGACATCAGGAATCAAAATACTCAAAAACCAGTGGGAGAACACTTTAACCTGTCTGGTCATTCAGTGACAGACCTGCGGGTGGCTATATTACAACAGAAAAACTTCAAAAACAGACTCCAACGAGAGACTGCTGAGCTAGAATTGATATGCAAACTAGACACAATCAACTCCGGTTTGAATAAGGACTGGGAATGGCTGAGCCATTACAAACATTGAATCTATCTCCCCTTGTAAGTATTCTCACACTTCTTAACTGTCTGTACTGGGCTAGCTTGATTATCACTTCAAAAGTTTTTTTTCCTCTTAATTAATTGGCCTCTCAGAGTTGGTAAGACAACTCCCACCTGTTTATGCTCTCTGTATGTGTGTATATATATCTCCTCAATATATGTTCCATTCTATATGCATCCGAAGAAGTGGGCTGTAGTCCACGAAAGCTTATGCTCTAATAAATTTGTTAGTCTCTAAGGTGCCACAAGTACTCCTGTTCTTCTTTTTACAAATAAAACTGTTAGTCTTTAAGGTACCACCGGACTCCTTGTTGTTTTTACACGAGTGTTAAACTCTCTACAGAAAGGATCTCATGTTTATTTTAGCTCACTTTATCTCATTTTCAATTGTTTTCTATTAACTTCTATCACACTTTTCCTCCAGCCATTTACATTTCCAGCTACTGTACCTGAAAAAGCCAGCCCAGCACTGCAAGTATCAGTAGCTTGTTTAGGAAACTCATCTCCTTATCTTCAGAAAGAACCAGGCATCTGCCATGGAGAAAGGGCAGTAGAAGAGACCATTAAAACTCAGCTGCATTAATAAAAAAATATTCTCGCTATACTATAACTTGTCTCCATGCTCTCCATTTCCTTGACCTGTTCCCTGCCTTGTCTACCTTAAAGCTCAGGCTCTTTTGAGCAGGGAAGGTGTCTTAGCTTGTGCATGAGGAGGTGGGGGTGTATAAAGTGCATTGTACATTTGGTCTGCAGCAGACAGTTTGGTGACCTGAGGACATGCTACAAATCCCATCTCTTTGCATTGTTTTTTATGGAGGGGAGAAGAACTGAGAATATTTGGGCAGTGGGGAACTTTGCGGAGGGACTTAAGTTTATATTTTGCAGCTGCACACGGCTTGAAGACACATGGGAAGTTGTATATATTTGGTCAAACTCTGTATTTTAATCAAGTGTCAAAGGTTCCCAGAGCTTGTGATGGACTCCTCTTAACATAGTATAAAATCAAAAGAAATACAAGTGATTTACAGCTGTAACAGGGACAGAAGAATTAAGCGATTTTTATAATGGTCCCACCTGAGGGCAAGCATGCAGCCTCACAGCCACCATTTTGGAAGAAGAGTGGGACATGATTATCATAGCAAAGAAATGTTCTCAAGCAGGTGCAGGCATCCTTGCTCAGTCTCTCACCTGTACAGCTGCAGCAGGAGGGAAAATACCCTCCCGTAGTAGTCAAGGAATGGAGCAAAATGATCCACAAGGGAGAGGAACTCTACAACCCAAGGAACGGTAAGGATAGTACGTCGGTTCAAGATAGATCGTCTCAGGAGCTTCAATACATCCAGTACAGGCAGGGTCTTGATGGGGAACACACATTAAGTCAACTTAAAGTAGTCTGAAGCTAACTTTTCACACTTACTTTAAAAAGAAAAATCTACATCTACCTTATGGTTTTTCTTTCCATGATTTAACTTTTTGTACAATTAAGTGGTAACAAAATGGCTAGGGTTTATATCTCTGTAACTTCCAGTCGCTGGAGATCTATATAAATTAAATAACCTGCTAGTAATAGCTAATGGAGATCCCACTGTAGCTTTGAGAAGATGGTCTTCTGGCTAGAACCCTGACCCGGTATCAGGAGATCTGGGTTCAATTCTTACAGACAATAAAAGGCAATTTGAATCTGGTTTGACATATTAGTGGAAGTATTTAGCAGAGGGCTGAGACACTCCTGAAAGTGTTTCTGGCAGTAGAACCTGACACAATGCAAAGGAAGTCTTTCCAGTGTATTCAGGTCTTCGATACAATGGCCATGATTCAACAGCATCATCAAGAAGTTCAGCACTGCACCACTTACTAACACCTCCCTCTTCCCTATCTCATACGCTCTTCTTCACCCAACAGGACACACACATAGGAGACAGGGCACAGCACAGTGTGGAATGTCATTTTGGAGTCTGTTCCACCTCACGAAATGATGCTGCCAGAGGCAGCAGAGTAATATCTGCCTCATCTGGGGCAAAGGAAACTTACTTGCCAAGCAAAAGCACAGGCTGGTTCTCCAGCAGGTTACTTACTTGGTTCCTTAATGCCACTGCAGACTCCTGCAAGTCTCTGCTCGGTGGTTCCACTGTTTGGTATGGCAGGAAAACAAGAAATCCTAGAAATTTTGCCAGGAGCCGGAGAGTCATCAGGGCCGCAGTGAAACGCTTTTTTTCATTCTGAAATGGAGAGAAGGAAAACTGGTCAGGGACAACACCACACCAAACTGGGAGGCAGTTATCTACCAGAGTTCTTTTCTTCCTGCATGGGAAATGCCTGCCAGCTTCATCCTCCCCACCACTCTCTGAAAAACTTTCCCCCCTACAACACAGAGAAGGGCACTCTGCAATATTCAAGTCTCCTTCAAAAGCGGAGTTCAACAATCAAGTGTTTACAGGACCTGGCCCTTCTCTTCAAAGCCCTGCATGGACAGAGGCTGAGCTATGTGACCTCATGTCTCTCTACTTTTCTCCATGGTAGATGGGTTCCACAAAAATGTTTCCACTGACAGAGTCCAGGTTTCAGTTTAAGAGCGTTTTCAGCAGAGGACCCTCAATTGTGAAGCTCACTACTACAAGAGATGAACCTGAGCCCACCTCTTCCAGCCTTCAAAGTCTCACCTCTTCCAGCAGGCATTCCCTTAATCACATTGCAATACAGCCCCAGAAACATGCTCTGGGGACATGCCACTTAGATCTACAAAAGCACCTTAGAATTGAGTGCAAGTAGAGCCCTGGCTCCTCCTCCAGAGAGACCAGTGCAGTACATTTAATCAGTATAAATGTAACTAGATATTGTGGTGATGGGTACATTTAAATTACATACATAAATGGCTGTACACAGCTCCTGTCTTCACTGTTGCACTGGCTACTCAGGGGATAGTCCCATTACTGCCATAAGCAACAAATGAATCCAAGATCTTTTTCTTAAAAAAAGAAAGAAAGCAAGAAGCTGCTCAAACAGTCATACTTCCATATTAAATTACTAATCTTAACCTGATATTCCTGCACTCCTCCATCTCTGGCAATGAAGCAAGAGCAATCAGCACATAGCCAACATCAGCTGAGTAGCAGCTGCATATCTCTGAGAATTGAGAGAGCCGTTTCATTCTGAAAAGTGACTTGGTGAAGATGGCAGCCTGGGGTCCTACGTGTGTTCTGTCTCAGTGACTCCAGACTGTTTGCTCATCACAGAAGCTGCCGGCACCACAAACACATCCTAGGATCTCAGCTAAACTAAATTTGTGGCTTGTGCAACATGATCATCAAAGATCCTGCTGGCCATATTCTGCCCTCTGTTAGACCTGTGCAACCCTCAGGATTTTAGTGGAGTTGCACAGGTATAACTAGGCAAAATTTGAGAACAATGGGATTGCACAGTTAGCCTTACAAACATAGGTATGCTAGCTCTACAGGGTTAACATGATTTTTTTTTAAATGTTAAAAGTTACTTTATTTGTACTGCAGTCAGACCATCACTCAACACACAGTGAACAGACCTGCTAAGACGTCTTTTAAAACACAAAACTTGACCCTTTTCAGAATAGAACCACATTTTAAGAGTTGCTAAACATCAAAAGGTGCCATAGTTCGCATAGCTACACCTGTGACCATAACTGAGCACATGTAAATGGTAGCAGGATAGAGAGGCAAAGTTAAAGTGGCTACTGGAACCTTGGGGGAGAATTTCTTATCTTCCAAACATACTGATGTAACTTAAAAAAAATATTCTAAAATACTATTTAAAGAGGATAATAATTGCAACTATAACTGAATTTTAAACAAGTCTTATTATTATTTATATCACTGTAGCAACTAGGAAACCCTCGTCATGAACCAGCTCTTGGACTGATCCAATGAACAAGTTCTTAGTAGGTGTCTGGAACATATTACTTACCTGTTCATCCATATCTGCCTCCCCATCACTAGGTTCATGCTCTACCAAAGTAAGGCCATCCAGCTCGAGTATCTTTAGACACAGGCTATCCATCAGGTGCTGGTTGAACTGGTAGCTTCAGCAAAAGATGAAAGTCAGACTGAAAATAGCAGTGGAATCTCAACTAACATTTAAGCCTTAATCACTGAAGTGGGGGACGGGCTGATACAAAACATCAATTTGTTTAAGGGAGGAACTCCAAGTGCATTGTGTGGCCAAGAATAGCACTGTCTAACAGCCAGACAGAGCCTGGGCAGACTCCATACAAGTCTCGCCACACAGCTCTGTCAGTGCACTAACCAACCTCAACATTGACTAACCACCTTTTCCATTCTAATCTTGGGCCTCTCTGGAACAGAGACTCCCCTTATTCTCCAACAGCGTGCTAGTTCTAATGCTGTGGCTAAACATTTACAGATGAGACTGTGAGGGCCCTAAACTCATTTCAGTTGCAGTCTACGGGAGATCTGAATCTATGCCGTGGAACATGAAAGGCTAACCATAGAACAGCCCCATACTCCATGGCAGGGCACTGACCACCACCCTGTAAGGAACACTTCAGCTGTGCAGAGCTCCTGCTGTTCACTGTTGCATCACCTCGTGGTATTAGGGAACCATGACCCCCTCTGGCAAGACATTCAGTTTGATTCTGTAGCAAGCTAACTAGGAACTAGCCTGATGTAGCTCTTAGGAGAGGAAGATGGATTGTGCCAGTGGATACAAGAGCAACTTGGTAACTACACCAGCCAGGAGTACTTAATGGACAGTGCAAATGGCAACCTTCTTCAGAGTTTGAAAATGTCCCCACTTGGGCTCCACTGTCCCAAAGAGCTGGAGTTCCAAGACCAGTTTCTGAGTTGACTCCCCAACTGCAGCACAAACCAGTGGTATTAGCCAACAACCATCCAAACTTAGCCGAGGCATAAGCAGTGATATGCAGCTAACCTTCCTGCACTGAGAATGAAGTCCCTGAAGAACTGCTGGCACCCTGGGAAGGCAGGGGGCGGGCAGGGCCCTCTGATGCTCTGAGGAACGACAAATCTCTCCTGTAGCCTCTTCAGCCGGCTCAGATTATCGGAACCCAGCATATTAAGGACATCCTGGTCTGGGGTATCTCCCCAACTTGTGCCACCACCAATAGGACCTTTACACATCTTCAGGAGGGGGAAAAAGGAGGGAGATGGGAAATTTATAAGATTTTCTTTTATCTTGGATATTTTGCTCCACCCACACTCTGCCCCATAAAAAGACTTTTGGTGTAGGAGCTTTCTAACCAATGCAAGGAACTGGATGTTGCTCCCTATAGAGCCCATGAATGCTACCTCCTTCAGCCAATCAAGGGAGGGGAGAACATATGGAAAAGCGTACAAGGCCAACACATGCTACCCTCCCAGCCGAGTAGTCTCAGGAATGGAATCCAGATCCCACACATTAACACTAGGACCATAGGCTGCTGGGCCAGCCTGCCTTCCTATTACACAGAGAATATAAATGCCCTGGATAACTGTACAACCGGCATGAACCAGAGTTCAGTCTTCCACGGTTTAGCCTACCGCTCAGGGATCAGGACTATTTAAAACTGTGCTATTTCTCACTGTCATCTACTGCATGTTCCTGGACCAGACTCTGTGGGGCTCCCCAGTGCTTCACAGATTTTAAGTATTACTTGCAGTGGCTCATCCACACAGAGAGCTACAGCTCAGCACTCAAAGGAAGAGGTCTTCAAGCCCTCAGAACTAATCAGGTACCTAGGCACCTCAAGGATGCAACTTTAAATCCTGGCACCACACTGAGACGTAAACTCCTTAAAATACGGTATGACGAGGTTAACATTTATTGCATCTCAATAATTCTAAACTGAACCTGCTCAAGTTTACAAAGGAAAATAATTTTACAACTGCCAACCCTGTAAACTCACCCTGGGCTCTAAGAGTCAAGTTAGATTCCTTCCTGCTCAGGTATCACAAATCACACAGGGCCAGCAGGCCAAGTCCTGGTCAGTTACACTCATACCTCATTGCAGACAAAACATTTTCAACTTAAGTCTTCAGTTACACCTATGAAACCCTACGGTCTTCAATAGGAATGCAAAGATGTAACTGAGGAAGAAATCTGGCCTTGCAATTGGAACTTGTTAACTAACACCTTTTTTGATGACCCCAGTCTCTTAGCTATGATGGTTCTGCAAGGCTAACAGAAGTAGAGAGCAGTAAAACCATATTTTGCTCACTAAAGTCAGCAGATGACAACTGTGGAGACACACAGGGAGCACATTTGCAGAATAAGAAGATAACATTTTTACACAGTCTCTTTTCAGATTAGAAATACACTTAAAAGGTGGGATTTTCAAAGGTGACTAAGGGAGTTAGGTGCCCAACTTGCAAGTTGGGCACCTAATTCCCTTAGTCTCCTTTGAAAATCCCAACCTAAAGGGCCATTGATCTCAAAATATGCATTGCAAGTAGTTTCAAGTACTACACCTGACCAAGCCTCTGACAATTTTTTGTGGTTTAGATTTTTTTTTTTTTAAATATCTCTCTTTACAGTATTGTGTGAAAGGAGACCCCCCCCACCCAAACAAGGGAAACTGACCAACTATACAGGATCAGCAATAGAAATGACTACACACAAAGCAAACGAGTAGAAAATTCTCTCTCTCTCACAGTGATCTCACACATTACTTGGAACAATAGCAGGGAAAAAAATTAGATAGAATAACAATAATGCTTCAAACAGCATCGAGTCTTCTTCTGGGCATAAATAAACCAAAATCAGGGGCCATCATATCCAGACCAGGATCCAGCAGCAACAATTAATTCCACTGAGAAACACAACAAACATAACCGGGCAAGTCTGAATCAGATACACATCAACGTCTAAACATTTTTTTTAAATTTCCAAATGTGTGAATTTTTATTGCTGGTAAAATGTGCCAGGTGAACAGCTGTCAAGACCAAAGCCCTCTGTAGTCACAGCTCCATACACAGCCCTATTAGTGTGCCACAAACCTGACAGAGGAATCATCTCTAAGGTAGAACAGATTAAGTTATCCACTCTCCATCAATTAATTCCCTGGCATATCTGTCCACTGTGGTATGGACACATGTCCATTAAGAACTGTACTGGGAACAAACTTATTTTACACAGCCCATTCTACAGTCATTAGATAATGGCAGCTTCCTACCGATCTATGCTGGATTTGAACTGATAAAATTATCCCGGTGAGATATCCATTTTCCCCACCCCCTCAAATAATTCCATTCACTCAGCAAAGAGTTCAATTACAGGAAAAAGTATGTGTACATATGTATAAATACTAGGTTACATTTTGCTATAGCTTAGCAAAATTGCTCTGTTTATGGAAAATACAATAAAATTATTTACCTGGATAAGCTGTTTCTGAAAGAGCCTGGCAAAGTGGCTGTGATTATAGGCTGCTGTGAGGTGATTCATCATAGCCCTGGGAAACAAAACAAACTGCTAAAACCATAAAAAGCCGATCAAAACAGAGTCTACATACAGCTATAGCAGAAGCACAATGTGATTTCTTTAAAAAAACAATGCCTTCCAATGCTATATAAATAAGAAAACAAGGAAAGAAGAAGTGGGATGAATCTGTAAACTCAAGGGTCGTACCCTACGACTGGAGAATTGCTAATATAGTTCCTATTTTTAAGAAAGAGGAAAAAAGTGATCCACGAAACTACAGGTCTCTTAGTTTGCCCTCAAATGTATGCAAGGTCTTGGAACAAATTTTGAAAGAGAAAGTAGTTAAGGACATAGAGGTGAACAGTAATCGGGATAAAACACAACATGGTTTTTATACAAAAGGTGGATCATGCCAGACCAACCTGATCTCCTTCGAGAAGATAACAGATTTTTCAGACAAAGGAAATGCAGTAGATCGAATCTACTTGGATTTCAGTATAGCATCTGATACAGTTCCAGATGGGAAATTATTAGTTAAATCAGAGACAATGAGGCTTAATACGAGAACTGAAAGATGGATATGGAACTGGTTAAAGGGAAGACTACAAAGTGTCATATTGAATGGTGAACCATGAGGCTGAAGGGATGTTACTAGTGGAGTTCCTCAGGGATAAGTCTTGGGACCAATCTTATTTAACAGTTTTATTACTGATGTTGGCACAAAAAATGAGTGTGCACTAATAAAATTTGCAGATGACACAAAGTTGGGAGGTGTTGCCAATACAGAGGAGGATCAGAATATCATACCAGAAGATCTGGATGACCTTGTAAAATGGAGTAATAAAAATGGAATGAAATTTAATAGTGCAAAGTCATGCATTTAGGGACTAACAACAAGAATTTTTGCTGTAAGAGGGGGACTGATCAGTTAGAAGCGACAGAGGAGGAGAAAGACCTGGGTGTATTAGTTGGTCACTGGATGACTATGACAATGTGATGTGGCGTGAAAAGGCGAATGCGGTCCTAGGATGTATCAGGAGAGGTATTTCCAGTAGAGGCAGGGAAGTGTCAGTACAATTATACAAGGCTCTTGTGAGACCTCATCGGAGTACTGTGTGCAGTTCTGTTCTCCCATGTTTAAGAAAGATGAATTCAAACTGGAAGAGGTGCAGAGAAGGGCTACTACGATGATCAGAGGAAGGGAAAACCTACCTTTTGAGAGGAGACTCAAAGAGCTTGGCTTGTTTAGCCTAACAAAAAGAAGGTTGAGGGGAGATATGGTTGCTCTCTATAAATCTGTCAGAGGGATAAATACCAGGGAGGGAGAGGAGTTATTTAAGTTAAGTGCTAGTGCAGACACAAGAACAATGAATATAAACTGGCCATCAACAAGTTTAGGCTCAAAATTAGGCAAAGATTTAATCCCCAATGGCTGGAGATGGGAAACTAGATGGGGAGGACTCTGAGTTATTACAGAGAATTCTTTCCCAGGTGTCTGGTTGGTGGGTCTTGCCTACATGCTCAGGGTCTAACTGATCGCCATATTTGGGGTTGGGAAGGAATTTTCCCCTGGGTCAGATTGGCAGAGACCCTGGGGTGGGGGGTGTTGCCTTCCTCTGCAGCATGGGGCAGGGGTCACTTGAAGGTGTAAACGGTGAATTCTCTGTAACTTGAAGTCTTTAAGACATGATTTAAAGACATCAGTAACTCAGCCAGAGGTTAGGGGTCTATTTCAGAAGTGGGTGGGTGAAGTTCTGTCACCTGCCATGTGCAGGAGGTCAGTAAGACTAGATGATCACAATGGTCCCTTCTGAACTTAAAGTCTATGAGTCTATTTTGCTCCAAAACATGAGACTGTAAAACAACATCTTCTTTATAATTAGCTCTGTGCCTTCTGTACATCTACTGGCTTCAAGGACAAAAATAAGTTTTTACTGGATTTTCTATTAGCAAACTAGAGCTGCAGCACCAGTCTCCTACCTGATCCTGTTGCCCAGAACTCTTTCAAAGTCCCAGCCTGGTTTTTCATGGTTATCTTCCCACTCGCGCAACAATTCATAAAAGATGTCCCTATTGAACAAAAGATGCAAACAGGTCAAGTCCTGGGCCTTCAGCATCTGAACCAGTAGCCACTGACACCCAGCCAACAGTTCACAAGATATCCCCTAATTGAATACACTCCAAACTGAATAAGTCACATCTCCAAAGCCTCATGTATCCTACCACTTCGCTGCAGTGACCATCACCACTGAGATTATCAGTTTCAATCTGCAGCCCACCACTGACAGGTGCTCTGCCTGAGCTCAGGCATCATGACCAAAACACCCATCCCATTATTAGACAGAGTATTTTTTATTTTTTTTTGAGATATCCTATCTCATAGAACTGGAAGGGACCCCGAAAGGTCATAGAGTCCAGCCCCACTGCCTTCACTAACAGGACCAAGTACTGATTTTGCCCCAGATCCCTAAGTGGCCCCCTCAAGGACTGAACTCGTAGGGTAAGGGTCAGATAAGCAGATGAACCTGTGTGGTGGATCCCTCAATGAAGCAAAGAGAATAGGAACCACATGAAATTACTTCTACGTGAAAAAGAGAACAAGTCGAGAGGAGACAAGTCGAGAGGAGACAAGTCGAGAGGAGACAAGTCGAGAGGAGACGCTCCCCTACTCTCCCACCACAAAATAGAAAAGAGACAGAAGGAGGAGCTCCAAAGGCTGAGCTGAACCAGCACTGCGTTGTGCTGTACTTCCATGTCAACAACTTCTGCAGAATTTAGACTTCCATTGTTTAAAGAGCTTAAGTCCTTACTCCCTGTAAATAGTAAAGGCCTGTGTTTTTAGAGCAAAACATCCCTCAGACTATCCCCACTATGCTGTATATATACACAGTATAGCTGGATGTTATGGCATCCAATTATTCACGACCATGGATAGAACATACCCCACACACACTAAAACTGGAGGACATTTACCTTTGCTTCTTAAATATATGAAAAGCCCTGTCACTTGGAAAGTTAGAACGATTGTCCGTTTCTGGCTGGAAAGAAACGGACTGGACAGACGAAGGCAGCAGAAGGGACACCTATTGAACATATAACAGAGTCCATTAGTATAATCCAATTCTCTGATTTGACACACAGCCTAACAGTTGGAAGGGTAAAAAGAAATGAATGTGAACTTACGTATTACCACATTCAAGCTGTTCAGACACTAACCATTTCCTAACCATTAATGAGTAACTGCTGGTCAGCACTAGTGCAGAAAAGGCACAGACACAGTCACTCAGTAGGATGGTAAGGGGGCATCTCCTATCACTTTTGAGGAACTCTCCTGAGACCAGGAGAACAGAGCTAGCAGGCACTTGCGCTGGGGAAAGAGCCCTGTGCAATCATTTAATGCACGTCAGCTCAACACAGGGATTCTGAGGTGAGAGTAACAGCTGGTGATTCCTATGTCATCATCTCTCCTCCCCTCTTCTGAAAGAGAGAGAATCCCTTCAATCGGTAAAACAGCTTCATCACAGCTGCTACCTCTATTTATATGGCCCTCATCATATAAGCATTTTACAATCATCAGTTGATTTTATCCCCACAACACTGCTTTCAGGCAGGGAAGTACAACCCCGTATTCTAATTTTTTTAAAACAGATTGGGGACTGAGGCACAGAGTAGATTAAGTGTTTTGCCCAAAACAACAGAGAAAGTTTGTAGCTGAGCTGTGAAATGAACCCAAGCCTCCTGAGTCGCAGCCCAGTGCCATATCCATTAGGCCATCCTTCCTTCCTCCAGACTCACCGCAGGGAAAAGGGTAAGAGTGAAATCCTGGCCCCACTGAATTCACTGGGAGTTTGGCCACAGACTTCAATGGAGTCAGGATTTCACCCTAATTGGAATACAAGTTAAAGGAATCCCCAGCTACAGATCACTGGCCCTAGCAATGCACAGGCTCAATCTGGACAGGAAAGGGTGGTTTTAACATAGTCTCCAAAGAAATTGAAAAATGAAGCCCCAGAGCAGGATGAACAGGGTTTGATATCAGAACCATCAAACTCACTGCGGCCAGGGAGAGATAGGCAAGCATATTACTGGCAACCCCTTGGAATTTCATACATTCAACTTTCTAAGGACTATTCATTTTTTACCTTGGCTGTGCTGCTTTCATAAGCTTTCATAAGCTTTGCATGCAAGCCAGGGGAAAAGGATGCAATCCGCTCATTCTCAGCCAAAAGTTTCAATGTCCCCTTTTCTAAACGAGAAATAATTCTGCAAAAAGAACACACACGGAACACAACATTGAGAGAGTAAATCTAAATAAAGTGTACATTTATTTTTACAAAAAACATGCAGGTTTAACCACTAGCCACTTGGGATCTGGATCCTACTAGCATCAACAGGACACACCGCAAATGCCATAGTCGCATGGAGGTGACATGAAGGAAAAAGTCCACTGAGTTTTTTCTGTTGTGGTGGCATCTGAAGCAAAACACCAGTCTCACCAAATTCCAACTGCATTTTGGATGTGTTACCTCATAACCCACCATTTCCCTGTGGGGACACTTATACTGAAGCATAATGGTGTAGAGGCCACCACAAAGAAAGGTCCTAGTTTTCTAATTCAATCAAGTCATTAACTCAGTGCATGACTTTGCACAAATTACTCAATACCATGCCCCTAAAATGACCTCAGTGAAATCCCGATGCACGCTCTCTCGCCCACTCACACAACCCACCTACACACAAAGAAAGAGAAAGGGTCAACTTACTCAAACTGACAATCCAAGACCTGCACAGCAAAATAAACACAGTTGTGTACATTTCGAAAATGCTGCCGCTCTACTGCATCTGAAAACAAACAGCATTTAACAAAAATTGGTGGAAAATTCAGAAGCTAAATAGAAAAATCTAATGCAATTAATTCAGAGGGATGTAGGAATTACCAAACCCAGTCACATCATTGGTCCATCAAGACCAGCATCCTCCTTCCATCAGTGCCCATTACCTGACATGTAGAGGGGAGGGATAGCTCAGTCGTTTGAGCATTGGCCTGCTAAACCCAGGGTTGAGAGTTTAATCCTTGAGGGGGCCATTTAGGGATCTGGGGCAAAAATCTGTATGGGGATTGGTCCTGCTTTGAGCAGGGGGTTGGACTAGATGACCTCCTGAGGTCCCTTCCAACCCTGATATTCTATGATTCTATGAAGGCAAAACACCCCATTAAAAAGACCCCATTCTAACATAGTTGGCCAATTGTGCAATGTTGCATGAGAGGGGAGGATTCTTCCTGATCTCTGTGGCAATTAACTGGAGCCTGCCCTGAAGCCTGATATTTGATTGCCATTATTCTGTGCAGATCTGGTCACCTCATCTCAAAAAAGATAATTGGAATTGGAAAAGGTACAGAAAAAGGCAACAAAAATGATTAGGGGTATGAAATGGCTTCCATATGAGGAGAGATTAATAAAACTGCGACTTTTCAGCTTTGAAAAGAGACAACTAAGGGGGGATATGATAGAGGTCTATAAAATCATGGCTGGTGTGGAGAAAGTAAATAAGGAACAAGAATTAGGGGTCACCAAATGAAACTGATAGGCAGCAGGTTTAAAACGAACAAAAGGAAGTATTTCTTCATACAACGCAGTCAACCTGTGGAACTCTTTGCCAGAGGATGTTGTTAAGGCCAAGACTATAGCAGGGCTCAAAAAAGAACTAGATAAGTTCATGGAGGATAGGTCCATCAATGGCTATTAGCCAGGATTGGCAGGGATGCAAAACCGTACTCTGAAGTGTCCTTAGCCTCTGTTTGCTGGGAATGGGCAACAGGGGATGGATCACCTGAAGCACCTGGCATTGGCCACTGTTGGAAGACAGGATACTGGGCTAGATGGACCATGGTCTGACTCAGTTTGGCCGTTCTTATTTTAATCGGTATAACTACCAGCGTTCTTGCTGGACAAAATTATCCACCTTTTCTAGTTAGCAGTGGGTAATCAACTAGATCAGAGTTCATGTTAACTCCTTAAATCTCAGCCTTGGACAAGAGGCTGCTTCTCTCTTAAGGGTCAATCCTGGAAGTAATGGAATTTCCACTGATGTCAATGGGAGTTAGACATGCATGGAGTGAGCCCTTACAAGACAGATGTGGACTCCTGGGACAGCATCAATGGGATTCTATCCATCCCCTCCTTGACGAAACAATCAATCCAAACTGATTTGGAACAGGATGAACACATTGGCAGCACTATGTCCACAGACTGCCAACTGTGGGCCAAAACATCGAGCAAATAAACCAATTATAAGACTCCTCCAGAAAGTGGCTGCGGTGCACTGTGCTACCGAAGTCAAGACCAGCCAGGGTCCTTCAGATCTGTAGGTGACAGAACAGTAAGAGCAGCCAAAAATGGAGCCTTTTCCTAACAGACAACAGGAGCTATTCTCAGCTAGAGGTCACTCTTTGCACACCTTACCCAAAAATCCATCTGACGACTAACTTAGTGTAAGGTCTAAATTTGCCAAAAAACTGTGTACAATTCCCACTGATGGGAACTGCACACGTGTCCCTAGGCAGAATTAGACCTTAAACTTACAACGGTCTTTCTGGGTTTGAAGGAAATGATGGGAGAAGGAAATCTGGTGAATCACTCTTCTCTCTGAAAATTCGTTTTAGCAGGTAAATATGGAGTTCTTAGAAAATAGCAGTGAGCTACCATAACCTGGTTTTCAATAGCCTACTAGATTATAAAACACCCGTTCATTCCAAATGTCAAACTAATTTGGTGGCCTGGTCTATAAGTTTTGGGCTAAATACCCTGTCACTCCATAGTGGAACATCCCCCTCATATCAACAGGAGGGTTATACTAGATCAAGGGTAGACACTGGTCTTTTTGTAGTAACTAAGCTTTTAGGGTTCTTTATTTGTTCACTACCTGACTGCCATATTCCATACCACTCACTGAGATATGCTAATTCACTTAATGCAGGCCTCAGAAGTCTTCAGTGTAATGACTTTTGGTCAATAAATCCCTGAAGCTGGATTTGAACCCCTTGAATCAGAGGTGATATGCTCTGTATCCCATAACCCAGGCCTGGGAACAACCTAGTCTCCATTCAAGAGCATTGCTGACCTTTACATCCTTGATTGAATTCCAGGTCATTCTCACCATCTTCCGAAGAAGTTGTGCCCTTGGATGTTAGCAGCTGCAGGACAAAGAAGAGCTCCAGGAAAATATTTGGAACCAGATTTTCTGGAAGAGGAAGTGAGATAAAATGGTTAGATACTCAGCATTAGTCTATGTTAATAAATCAAGATAACAATGAGGATAATCAAATCTCAAGCTTACAGTCTCAGCTGATCCATACAGGACTCAACAATGCTGATACACAGCCATGCGCATTTGGGTAGGTGCATTATAGAAAGCGTTTTACCTCCTTTCCCCCAAAAGTTAAACCATGGGTAACAGTTTAAAACAGCTTATAAACCACTTCAACCTAATAAGCATTGTCAGGGAAGAGTCCTGGCCTCTGGTATTCACTTTTCCAGTTGGGCCAATACAGTTCGAGTCTGCTGAGGGGTTCAGGGAATTGTGTAGGGCCCATCTTGTTTTCTAGGCTTCTGTCCAGTGAGGGGTGGATATACTCTTTTGAGCAGGAGGGAGGTTTCTGTTTATTTTTCCAGGCAGCACTCACTTGTATTAAGTCATCCCTGCATTCTGGAAATAGTAAGTATTTAAAGAAGATATTCCATGCCATGGTCATCTCACTACTCCCAGTTCTTTACCTGCTATACAAGTTGAATAGAGCTGAGCCAGCTGTTCCAGCTGTTTCTTGCAGGAAACTTTAGTGAGATCTGCACAGGTCACTAGCTGACTATCAGTAGCAAGACTTCCACTCCAACTGTAATTAGGCTTGGTAGGTGTACTGGGATCCAGAGACAGGCCTGCAGGAGACGTTTGGTGCAGCAACTTGCATCTGAAATTCAAAGTCAATGACTTACAGAGGAACTGAAGATGACACACACCACATTCAACACAGGAAGATTTCTTTTCATTGTATGGTTTGCTGGGATTCCTACAAGAATTGATCACAACATTTACAGAATCTAATGCAGTTTCCATACAGGAGATGGGTTAAATTACCTAATACATCTATTTTCTGCCTAATGACAAAAGATTGTCTTGTGGTTAAGGCACAGAACTGGAATTCAAGAGAACTGGGTTCGAACTCTAAATCTGCTGTGGCTCAGAGTGTGACCCTAGGCAAGTCACTCAACCTCTCTGTCCTATAGCTTTCCCTTTCCTAAAATGGGGTGATGGGCACTGCATTACACCTCTGCGCACCCTACTAGCTTTCAGTAGGTTTGCATAGGTAAAACAGAGCATCAGCTGAAGACAATGGTGTTACATAAGTATGCTTGAGCGTGCAGTCTGACCAACAGAACTTTACATTAATGCAATAAGGAGTAACTGAAATACAATAAATTCAGGACCAATATGATGCCAGAGTCACTTTTCACTTAAAGGTGTGCTTCTACTCTGCAGAGTGAAGGCTGAATTTGAAAACTTGTTAGTCTGATACCACGTTCATTTTCATCTCATCTGCTTTTAGGTCAATTTTTGATTAAACAACTAGTATCTGGTCTGGATATTTTCTGTTAATTTACAACTTCTTATTGGCAATGTCCTAATAAAGGGAGATGTATGAACCCCTGCAGATGTGTCCCCACCCCTGTTCATACTGTACCGTTCTTTCTTCAGCATCTCCCTCTCCTCTTGAAGGCTGCTCCCAGTTATGGAGGTAACGTTCCCTTCCTGGATGGCAGCAAAGGTCTCAAGACTGGTCCCAGATGGAAACCGAGCAGCTGGAGACTGGCTGACGGGCGTGGAAGTGAAACACATCTTAGGTTTTGAGTGGGAGCGCTCAGCACTCACTGGAGTTGGGTTGATTCGTCTTGATGGCTTGCTTTTGCTGCAACAATTTAAGAGAGGCTTCCACTTAAATGAAGCATAAACTGATCAAGAGAGAAAATAGTCAAATCCATCAAACTTATTCAGAGGATTTTGATGCCAGTGTAAAATTGATAAGGAAGGAGAGACTCAAGATACAGTGCAACCGTAATTGCATCTGGCAGGGTGGCTGATTTTACCCCAGTCAGTAGACAAAGAGTGGGTACATCCTACAAATATAGACTTCAATGATCCTGATGAAGTACAACGTATTTCCTACTACTACACTGCTGTGACTTAAAAGTAACTATGATCACCATGGGGGAAAACGGATGAAAAATGGATACTACTCAACTTATCTAGCAACATTGTAAGACTGCTAACCTAGGATATACCAAGTTTTGGCTGCCCATCAGTTCATCATATAGTCATCATATAGTCCCAAAATGTTCATGAAAGCATGACATAGTGGCCAAAGAGGGTCAGTAGAAGTCAGGACTCCCAGATTTCTATTTTTGCCTCTGTCACCAACCTGCTTTGTAACCTGGACAAATCCTAATCTCTCTTCACCTCTGTTTACCTATCCATATAATATTGCTTATCCACCTCACGAGGGTGATGTGAGGCATAAGATTTGTAAAGTGCTGTGAGATTCTTGGGGAAAAGGCTCCATAGAACAGGAATATGTCATTTTAAATAAAATGTAGAAATTATGATAAAATCAGTGTTCTACAACTGACATCTTTTTTCCCAATGAATCTGCTGCCTACTACAATGTTAGCTGCTAGGGACCTCAAAAGACTACTTATACTGTTACTTCCAGACTTATATTTGACTGGTCTCCTCAAACTTTTCACATCAGTCACACTCTGCACAGCTTGAAACTTACTGCTTGTGATGGAAATGCATCATATCCTGCAGGCCAAAACCATCTCACAGAGCATCATAAGGATTTCCCATCTTTAAATCCCCACCGTCCATGTGGAACCCTATTTCTCAGGAGAACTAAGAGGTCTAACCAGCTCTAAAATCACTTCAATTAACTGACTTTAGAACTGCACAGACCAGGCAGCAGAAGCTTAACTCTCCCTGCAAGGTGGTTAATTTATTTATTTATTTAGTGTGTGTGTGTGTGTGTGTGTGTGTGTGTGTGTGAAGATATTACCTCAGTGTAGATGGACCAGGCCTAACAGGAATTGCTAAGTACAGATTCAATTGTAACTATATCTCCTGGAAAGAGAGGGGGTACTCCACCCCTCACGGAGAAAGAGACCACTGACTCACAGGAAGAAAACTCTGGTAGCCTACATTGTGGTATGGAGAGCTGAGTATCAGCTACTGTAGCAACTATTCGGAATTCTGAACCTATGAACTTTGAGGTCTACTAAAGGGAAGGAGAGTTAAGGTGGCTAAGATTAGTGGGGCAGACCTACATTACATTCAGCTAAGTCCAGCCGGAGAAGCCCCTGCCTTGATCTGAAGAGGCCTTTCAGAATCACACATCCTTCAGATTCTTACAGATAGCCATGACCTAAATTTTCAAAAGTGATTTTAGGTGGCAAACATGAGAGACCTTAAAGGGGCCTGATTTCTCCTTTATTGAGATCTAGCAGTGAATCTTAGCTTTCATTAAAGAGAGAGAGAGAGAGAAAAAAGGACCAACAGCTTGTATCACCAGGAAGAGCTGCGCCCCTAGCCAGCCCAGCTAGAAGAGATCATTAGCAATCAGAGGAAACTCATGCACTTCAAGAAACAAACAGAACCCACATGCCAACCATCCATCCAGCCCATTACCACAGGGGACCCACTTCCCTCTCACCGCCACCACAGAGCCAGAGACATACGATGCCTCACCTGCCAATGCTGTTGCCACCAGAGGTCTCAGAATGCCTGTTTGCCATCCCAGCAGCTGTTCCAGACAGCTGCAGCAAAGTAGAGGAGCCACCTAGGATTTCATATTGAGGATAAGCCCTATCATGTTTAAATACAACTGTAAAGAGTCAAGATAATGCTGACTGACTGACTCACTGGTCATGGCAAACAAAGACAAAGGTGTGCTCAGCATCACATCACCACTGTCTCAACTCTTCACAACTGTGTTTAATGGTAAGATTTCCTAATGAAGATGAGCCCCTAGAGCAGGGGTAGGCAACCTATGGCACACGTGCCAAAGGCAGCACGCGAGCTGATTTTCAGTGGCACTCACACTGCCTATGTCCTGGCCACCGGTCCGGGGGGCTCTGCATTTTAATTTAATTTTAAATGAAGCTTCTTAAATATTTTAAAAACCTTATTTACTTTACATACAACAATAGTTTAGTTATATGCTACAGACTTATAGAAAGAGACCTTCTAGAAATGTTAAAATGTATGACTGGCACGTGAAACCTTAAATTAGAGTGAAGAAATGAAGACTCAGCACACCACTTCTGAAAGGTTGCCGACCCCTGCCCTAGAGGGGCCTCAGAAGGATATTGGGGAGGGGGAAGCATGGTGAGTTGAGAAACATGGGCTGCACAGCATAGCAACAGCCCCCAACCTGCAATCTATTACAAAACGTTCATAACTGAGACAGTACAAGATCACCTATATATTATTACCTGTGAGATAACAATGTCAGCTGCTTCCAATAAATAACCTGCAGTACTCAATGCTGCCAGCACGATCAGAAAAATAAAAGTGCAACAAGGAAGACTTGCTCTTACTTTGTCAAGCCAGAAGCAGCACTCATGGGTGGGAACTCCTCCAAGTTGTTGAGGTTCAGCTGATCAGGTGGGGAATTGGGTGAGGTAGGACCCACCTCACTCCGTTTCCTCCTCCCGCCACTCAACGATGTGCTGTCACCCTTCCCATCCTCCTCTTCAGTGAGGCTTCGCCCTATGTCCCGAGCTACTTGCCGGCCAGCGGCATTGGCAGAATTGTAGCCTTTTCTTCTGCCTCGCCTCACTGGCTGGACATCTGGTGTGGGCATAAGGAAGCTGCCCAAATTGGCCTTCTGAGATGAACGTTTCTCACTGTGGTTGAACACAGGGCTGCAACCAAAGCTTGGGCTGGTGCTGGGGAAATCACTGCCGAGGCCAGACAAGCTTGACCCAGTAAAGGCAGAAGAGCCACTTGATGCAGCAGAGGAGTGAAAACTAGCACCTGGGGTACAGGAGCTAGCAGAGGTCCTCTGCGAAAAGAGCTGCATTCGGCTGCTGCATGACCCTGCTGAGTTGCCTGCCCTTCTTTCTGACCCTGTCTTTTGGCTCTCATGGCTAGCTGAGCTCCTGAGGACCTTAGAATTTGGGGTTTTAGCAGGGGTAGAGGGCCCATTGGTCAAGATCTGACTAGTCTGTTCCCTTAAAAAATTCAACAGGAAAGGCACGAAGTCTTTCTGAAGCAAACTATGAGGTACCAGCTTGTCATGGACATGGTTCTCCTGCAAGGAAAGAGAACAAAACATTAATAAAGATACCCATGGACTTACTCCAATTTGTTTCTCGCTCTCATATACTGGGCACAAATTCATCCTCATCATGGATTCTTACACTTTTAAGTTGAGGGAGCATCTCCTGTAGTTACAGCAAGGAACAGATTCAGGAGTTCTTGATTCTACAGAATTCCCAAGTCTGACAATGATTCCTCAGGCCCAAATTTTCAAAAGCAGCCACTAATTTTGGCTGCCCAGCTGGAAACAATTGGGGCCTGTCTGACAAAAATGCTTAGCATCCACCACTGCACCTAGTCATTAAGAGCTGTGGGTGATCCGAACCTCAAAATCAGACCCTTTTAAAATGTTTCAAGTAGGGTGCCAAAAATTGAGGCAAACAAAATTAGTGGACAATTTATTAAACCTGTAGCTTCTCTGTGCTCCAGTTCCCTACTAATACCATTTACTTCCTCAGAGGGTGCTCCAAAAATAAATGATTGTTTGTATAATGCTTTGATATCCTCACATGCAGGACACAACAGAAGAGAAAAGCTCTTACTACATTTTAATGAAGTCATATTATTCACTTGTGAGATCACAGAGCTCCAAATATAGTATGCTGTAACTTTTATGATGCACAAAACTAATATTCAAGAAAGCTAAATAAAAATGCAACATTAATATATTTTAAATCTTCATGGGAACATAATCCTTAAAAGGGTAACATCTGTAAATTATCTGAGAATTCTACCATCGGCTTTTAAAAATTATTATAATACTCTAAAACCTTGTATGCAGTGTAAAAAAAGGCACTCTGCTCTTTCAGTGCATCACATTTCTATTTTCCTCACAACAGAACTAGGCAAAGTTAGACACACTGCCAGAAGAATTCTCTTGGATACTAATTCTTTTTTGTACTGAGACCTGGCAGCCACATTGTCATACTTGTGCTTTCTCTCTTAGGCCCTATCCAAAGAGGAAAAGCTTTATTTCCCTAAGTGAGACCCTGGTGAAATGGAAAGCAGGAATTTCAGAAGACAGCAAGTACTTTATTTTTATGGAGCTTTTTCTTAAGAGAGGAGGTATCTTCCTTTGCTTCATATATATACCCTTCAAGAAGCACATGCTGGGAGATTTGGCTGAAAATGCAAATGAATTTCAGTTTCCTGCTCAAGTAAGAAAAATCTGTAAAATCTCTCTCTGCTTTTCCACTGTTCATTGTTTTCCAAAAATGTCTCTACTAATTAGAGCACAAAACTGACAGTCAACAGACCTGGATTTTATCAGCTCTGATGCAGACTTGCTAAATGCCCTTAGACTTAGATATTAAGGCCTGAAGCATCCATCGCGATCATCTAGTCTGACCTCCCGCACACCATAAGACACAGAACCTTACCACCCACTCCCGTAATAGATCCATAACCTCTGGCTTAGTTACTGATGTTCTCAAGTAATCATTTAAAGACTTCAAGTTACAGAGAATCCATCATTTGCTCTAGTTCAAACCAGCAAGTGACCGTGCCTCATGCTGCAGAGGAAGGCAAAAACCTATCAGGGTCTCTGTCAATCTGAGCTAGGGAAAAATTCCTTCCCGACTACAAATATGGCCGTCAGTTGAACCCTGAGCATATCAGCAAGACCTGCCAGCCGGACACCTGCAAAAGAATTCTCTGTAGCAACTGAGAGTCCTACCCATCTAGTGTCCCATCTCTGGACAACGGGGATATTTGTTACTAGCAGTCGCAGATGGGCCACGTGCCATTGTAGGCAGTCTCATCATACCATCTCCTCCGCCATAAACTTATGCTCAGTCTTGAAGGCAGTTAGGTTCTCTCTCTCTCTCTCGCACGCACGCACACCTCTCCCCCGGAAGGCCGCTTCAGAACTTCACTCCTCCTTCACTTGATTTCGTGCTCTGGGGCTGGAGCATCCACAGAAAAAAATAGCAAGTGCTCAACATCCACTGGCAGCTGTGCTGATCAGCTCATCCCCCTCCTCCACAGCGCCTCTCGCCCGCTGGTGATCAGCTGTTCAGCACCATGGAAGAGGCACTGGGGGGTGGAGAAGCAGAGGTGGGGTGGAACAGGCAGGGTAGGGGCATGGGGTGAAGTGGGGACAGGGTCTGGGGCAGAGCGGGGGGTAGAGGGATGTCGAGCACTCCCCAGGGAAATCACAAAGTCCGCACCTGTGCTTCATCTAATTTCAAGCCTAAACTTGTTGATGGCCAGTTTATACCCATTTGTTCTTGGGTCAACATTGACACTTAACTCCTCACCCTCCCTGGTATTTATCCCTCTGATGTATGGATAGAGAGCAATCATATCTCCTCTCAGCCTTCATTTGGTTAGGCTAAACAAGCCAAACTCCTCGAGTCTCTTCTTGTAAGGTAGGTTTTCCCTTCCTCTGATCATCCTAGTACCCCTCCTCTGCACTTGTTCTTGTTTGAATTCATCTTTCTTAAATATGGGAGACTAGAATTGCACACAGTATTCCAGATGAGCTGTCACCAGTGCCTTGTATAAGGATCCTAACACTTCCCTATCTCTACTAGAAATACCACACCTGATGTATCCTAGGACTGCACCCTTCACCAAGACAGTTACTCTGTCAGACCATCAGGTTTCCCACCTGTAAAATGGACTCTCAATGCAAGAGTAACTAGATGAAATTCTAAGGTCTGTGTTATACAGGAGATCAGACGAAATGATTGAATACTCTCTTCTGGCCTTAACATCTAAGAACATGCGAATATTACTTGTCTACCTCATAGGGGTAGTGTCTTAATGAGTGAGACAGCTGTGGGGGTTAGTTAATATTTGTAAAGCACACTGAGGTCCTTAAGCAGAAAATGCTATAAAGTGCAAAGCCTGTTTTCAAATACAATCCCAAAAACACAATCACTCACAACCAACGTTTATTTATTATTTGTATTACAACAGAAACGAGAGGCCCCAACCAAGACTCACTGCTAGGCACTCTACACATACAAGGAGACACAGAAAGGCAGGGGAGAGCCAGGAATAGAATCCAGGTCTCCTGATTCCCAGTCCAGTGCGCTCTCACTAGACCTCTAATCTCCCTTTTAAGCAATATTCTTCTAGCTGGCAAAGCTGCACTGACAATGACTTCACAATATATCTCAATTTTTAGCTCTTTCCCTTTGCTTTTTTAGTTTTTGTTTCAAAACTGCAGTTAGTGTCTTTTGATTTGACTTCTTTTCCACAAGATATAGATTTTTCTCCCATGGTGGCACCTTTTATTTACAATCACAGAATTAAACTACATTTATACAGCATTTTTCTTCCCAAAAAGATTCTGAACACATCACAAAGGTAAATGTATTTAACAATTACTATCAATTCAGCTACTCCTTGATTCATAGTAACTGTGGCATTAGAAAGTGGCACCTGCTCAGCAGCAATGCTATACAACAGTTTTAGAAAGGAGGTGGCCTTTGATAAAGATAGTGTTTACCACCTTGAACTTATGAAAAATGCCAAGGGATTTTAATGAAGCATTTTACATCTCATGCAACAGACAGCACTGACAGCAGCACAGTATCCAAGCACTCCACTAGAGTAATTAGTCAGCACTAACTCAGAGGGATCCGTGCCATCTATTAAATTGCCACTCTCTTCCTACAGCAACCTGGATTTCTTTGGAAATCTCCTATTCAAGTAATAACCAGGCTAGATCTCATATAGCTTATCAGGTTGATAAGAATATGTTAATAGAATGTGCCTTTAAAATAGCGTTTGATAACAGCTTGCTGCAAAACCAGCAGATGGAGCTCACAAACTACAGGCATAGCCATATTTCAGGAATACAAGAGAATTGTGTGAGTATTCTGTACATACACTTGGATCTGTAGCTCAGGCTGAGTTTATCTAGACTCCCTGCTCAGCTCTCATTCGGCCAAGCCTGCCTCAGCGGCTACAGACCAAAATAATAACCAAGCAGTTTTGTGGGTCACACCAGGGCTGGCAAACTGCCAGAAACAAAAAGCTGTACCTAATTAATGTAAAACGTAACTTTAGCTACCCTTCTCTTAACACAGCTCATGGAAACTACGGGCAGTGCTGAAAACGGGGGGATGGGGAGGGCGCAGAGGATCACACCCACCTGGCACTTTATTTATATAGGCATTAGTGGGGCTGGGCTGCTGAGGAGGGACACACCCCAGGCACTTCTTTACCAGCGCCGCTGCTCCTCCCGTATTATTTTCCTCCTGCCCGCTGTAAGCACTGACCACCGCCAGGGCCCAGCACACAGGGTGCCAACTTCATGAGCTGCCCTGCGCCGTGGAGAGCCCTGGTCCCTGCCTTGGCCCCCTCGGCTGCCCGGGCTGCCCTCAGATCAGTGCTGAGCAGGACACGAGGTTCCCTCCCCTCCACAGGATGCCCCTCCAGTGACGCTGCGCCTGGACCCGGGGCCCGAGTGCGCAGGGAGCCCTGCAGCCCCCGGGAGCAGAGCTCCGTGCTCAGGCGAGCGGCGCCCGGCGGGCTGGGCGTGTGGCCCAGAGGCCACCCCGGGGCAGCCCGGCTGCAGCCCAAGACGCCAGTCTCCAGCCCCCCACGCCACAAGGACTCCTGGCCCGCCCGGGCCGGGGAGTCGGGGCTGCAGCAGGCCCAGGCCCCTCACTGCCGGGCTGAGCGGCGTCACACAGCGCTGCCGGGCTGCGCGTTACCTCGGCTGGGCGGTGGCTGGGACCGTGGTCGAGCCACCGCACCACGGCACCGGGCGCCACCTCCTCCCGCAGCAGCAGCTCCAAAACAGCCGCCATCCCCGGCCCCGGCCGCCCGCCGAGCAGGCGCACAACGCACGTCGCGGCGCGCGGACAAGAGCGGCTGCAGCTGGGGGTGGGGGCAGACCCCGCCTGCCCCCGAGCGCGGGGGACACCAGCTGTGGGCGGGGCTAGAATGCTGTACCACGCGGGCGGGGACGGCGCCGCCACTAGCCTACTTGGGCCTGGGGCGGGGAAGAGATTGGGATCAGATTTGCGCCGTGGGGTGTGCTTGTGACGCCAGAAAGGGGCGGGGCTAGAACGCTCTGCGCCGGTGGTGCTGGGGGCCAGGTGGGGCGGCCGCGGGTCGCAGCGGGGATTCCCATTGGGGAGCGGCGCGCGCCGGCTCCCTGCGCGGGGTGGGGCCGCCAGGACACTGACTCCCGCCCTCTCCCCATGTCAACAAGCGGGGCGCGGGGCGCCTGCGCCGGGGGCTTGCGCGTCCCCCGCTCTCGTGCGCGGCGTTGGTCTCCCGAGCAGGGCCCGGGCTGTGGCCTAGCGGCGGCCGCGCACCGATCGCGGCGGCCCGCGGGCCCCGCCCGCCGGGGAGGATGATGGCCGAGGACTCGCCCAAGCGGCGCAAGGCCAATTTCAACGAGGCGGAGACCGAGGTGCTGATCGAGCAGGTGCTGAAGCACGAGCAGCTGCTGTTCGCGGCGGGGCCGGGCCGCGCCTCCCCGGGTCAGAAGCGGCGAGTGTGGGAGCTGATCCGGCACAAGGTGAACCCGGTGGCCGCCTGCCCCCGCGACGTGGAGGATCTCAAGAAGCGCTGGAGGGACTTGAAGCGGCGCGACCGCAGCAAGCTCTGCCGCCTCTCGCAAGGCTGCGGCCCCGCCGGCCACCCCGGCGGGCTCGGCCTGCTGCTGTGCACGGAGGAGATGGCCCAGCCCGCCCCGCAGCCCGACCACCACCGCGCCTACGGATCCGCGCTGGGCCCCGCCGAGGCCGTGCCTATCGTGGGCGGCATTGACACGCTGGACCTGCCCGGAGCCTCCGTGGTGGATATCGGTGAGCTCCGGGGCTGGTGAGGGGGGAGCGCAGCCCCACACGCCCCTCGCCGGGTCCCGCCTTCTGGCCCCCCGCCCCCCATCGCCGGTCCGGGCCTCCGGCGCGGCGGGAGTCGGCGTTGCCATGGAGCCGGGGGATTAGCCCCTCCAGGTCACTTGTCTTGAGCAGAAGAGCGGATCATCCCTCCCGCAGAGGGGCCAGCTCCGCCTCTGTGCAGCGCCCGGAGGGGAGGGCTCCGCATTTGCGGCGGGGGGGGCGAGGGGGTACTTATTTCCCCCAGTTCAGCGCTGAAAGGGGGCGCCTGTCATTAGCTGGGAGCAGCAGCTTTGGTAAAACGCGGCTTCCTTCCAGCCCCCAGTGACCCGGTTCATTCTTAATGATGATTTTTTTTTTTGCCCTGTCGGTGACCCCGTGTGACTCCTTCCCTCACTTTAAGTACTGGTAGATGTTGGTCTGCAGCCTGTCCCTGGGGTGCATCCTAAGAGACAGATCCAGAGCAGCACTGAGCACCCCCTACCCCCCCCCACACACACACACAACTCCTGTTTACTCACATGAGACAGTTGTGTAATGTACAAATGACACAGATGTAAGAGGGACTTACCCCCAGGCAGCCTTAGGCTTGAAGCTTTGTGTGCTTGCTTATGCCAGTCGCTATTCCAGGGAGGCGCCCCTCTTCCAGTGTTTTAGGGGCCATGATGTATATCTTGTTTGTGTGAAGAATTAATTTACATTATGGGTTTTTTTTTATTTGTGTTAAATCTGTTTCTCTCATGCTCAGCACATCTAGCTGCAAAGTGCATTGTTAGTCTCTGAACTTGCAAATACTTATTTACCTGCTTAACTTTATTCCTGTAAGGTGTCCCACTGATTTCAGTGGGATTACTCTTAATAGTCAAGGTAAGCAATGTAAGGATCAGGGTCTTAAGCAGTATCAGTTCACCTTCTCATTCTGTGCCTCAAAGAGGGAGAAAAAACCTCATGGAACACTATCTGGCCTTATGGGTAGACTGTGTAAAGTATAAAGTCACAAGTAATTATAGTTGTCAGAAGAAAAGAACACAGCATGATTTGAGAAGCAGATCCTTGTCTTCAACAATTAAAAAAAAAAAAGTCTTCAGTTACTTGCTGATTCGCTAGAGGTCCCAGTTGTGTGCAAGTTAGGGATGCTCTACTGTACAACAAACCCATTTTTTCAAAATAATTTCTGCTTATAGTGGTTTTCTCCTCTTACCTAAGTCACATAGATGCTGAACTGTTGGCAGGTTTTGCATGATAGGTTGTGAAAAGTGAACAGATGTATTTTGGATGTGGTGCATTAGACTCACCTGCACATGTGCAAATTTGGATCATTCCTTCCGCTCACTTGCATTCCACCATACAAATTCCAGCCTTTGTAAACTGCAGCTAAAATTACACCCTGTTGTGCATGGGTCTGCAAGGTATGAGCTTTAGTGCAGTGAATCTTACTTCAGGCAAGGAGGAGCAATTCAGATAGGATGTCACTTTGTTTCTGCCTTGCAGATATTGGGTTTCTTGTGCTGAGCTGGGAGAGAGGAAAATAGGAGTTTGGAATGAACTTAATCTCTTCTGTAGCAAATGCTTTTAGCTGATCTATTGGGGAGTAAGTGATTTCAATCTGAGATTTGCATCACTCAGAGCTATGTCATTTACAGTGAGCATGTTTCAATTTTTTTCCCTATCAAAGGAGATGATACCTATGCTACAAGTGTAGGGGATAATACAGTACAAGTCTTCATTATAGGGTCTTGACAGCAGAAGTATTAACTACCCTGTAAATGCCGATAGTGCTCACTGGGCAGGCAGAGGTTTGATTGACCACAGAGATAATGAAGTCTGTTGACTCCTGTTTGTTTTGTTTCCCTCCTCCATGCCCTTTTAGGGTTTACAGATGATCCTGGTCCATCCCACCAAGCCTGTCTTGAGAAGATGAATTTAAAAGAGGAAATAGTAGTGAAGGTAGTGGAGCCGGAAGAAAGTTCTGAGGACATGGCTGTGGTTCCACCTAGCCAGGAGCAACTGCCCTTTCTGGGAACAGCTGGGGGTGGCTTGTCTGGGAAAGTAAAAGCCAAAACAAAAGGCCGGTCTCAGACAGACCAAAATGAAATTACTGAAGAGGACCTAATGCAGATCCAGCAGAACCAGATGCAGGTGATCCAGTCTGGCTTTGACAGTGTCAACCACAACCTTCGGCTGCTGCAGCAAGGCATGCAAGATCTCAGCAACAGCCTCAGTATTATGGCACACACACTGGTGGCTATCAAAAATGTTTATGTGAAAAACAACACTGGCCCAACCACCTATGCCACCACCTCTACTCAGACCACAGCAGGGTACCTGAGTCCTGGGTCTCCCCAGATCTCCGCAGCTGAGGACAGAGGCAGAGCACAGGTGGCTGGAAGCAGCAGCAGAAGCAGCAGCTGCAGTTCCAGCTCTATGTCTCAAGAACCAGGCCCTTCGGAATTTCCTAGACCACCCCTGAGAACCATTAAGAAAGAACATCCAAATGGCTGCTACTATTTCTGTTTTGCAGATGTGTAAAACTTGAATATGTGTAAAGTGACTGATGTTAGAGGTGCTGTTGTATGCGCTGCTCCACCCTGTGACTATAATGGAGCAAACTGGACGTGCCTCCTGCTCTTTTTTCCCCAGTGGGGAAAGTTTCACATTAGGTGGCATTTGACACTAACTACCAATCTCCCATTTGTTAACACTAACTGTTGCAGTTGGTTAATGTCTCTCTTCGGTTTTCTTCACCGTCTTCTTTCAAAAAAAAAATCAAATTTATTTTGACTAAGACTCTTGTCTGTATCCTCTTTGGGTTAATGTGATTTTTTTTTTAACATAAAAGGCATGATGGAGTGGGGTGCAAAGGTAATGTTACAGTTATTGAATAACCGAAGCAGAATCTGTTAGTTACACAAGTTGTGTATTTTTTTTAAACCCAACTGCAAAAATAGTTGACTTTATTTAGTATCTGCTATTTTTATTGTATTTTTAAAAAGACTTTAAAAAAAAATCTGGGCTGTGCAAGGTATCCCCAGGGTTTGGCAACTTTACCTCTTGGGGAGATGGGATAGAACTAGGCCACAGAGCTGCTGATCCATGAATGTGCTGCTCATATTTCATCCAGCATTGATCCATCTGGTCACTGTTCATTTCCAGCTCTTCAGATGCACCTTCCCTGCAGAAGCATTTTGCTTAACTGCAATGAAAGTGGAGGCTATTCGTCACATAAGTTTTTAAAAAGAGAAATATAGCAAAAAAAATTAATTTCTGGTGAGTGATGCCTGCTCTCAATATGGAACAATCTTTGCTGGTATAGCTTAGCACCAGTTTCTGTCTTCAACAGAGCCAGCATGCTTTCTGGGGACAAATGTCACACTGTTTGAAAGAGGTAGAAAAGAAACCCATGTCCTATATTGTCCAGAACTGATAGTAGACTTGCTACTCACAGTATACTAATTAGGGTTTGGTTAGGCTGGGGTAGAGCAAGTGCTCTCTCCTGGCTCTTGAAAGAATTCCATTGGCTGGGCCTCTGTTTGGGTGGAAGTGGTAGAAGATCTTCCATTTCCTTATCATTATTTATATCATAGCACTTAGGAACCCCAGTCATGGATCAGGACCACATTGTGCTAGGCACTGTACAAACATAGAAGAAAAAGATAGTTCCATACTACATCCTAGGGGCAAGGAGAGTTTGAGGAGAAAACAATTCCTAAATGCCAGCCCAGGAGCAAATAAGAGCCAAGGATAGAAAGAACAAAAGTCTGCTTTTTGCATTAATTTCTACAGATGACAATGCATTTAGTTTGAATATCAAAATAGGGGAATTGCTATTTAACAGCTCTTCTTAAATAATTGTGACTTGTACATATGCCTGCTCTGTACACATACCCACAGGGTCCAACTCCCCCTTTCAGTGCCAGCGGAGAAAGCGTGTGGCTCTGTTAAGTAAGAAGACATCATTTTTACAATCAGTTGTGACAGTAGTACTGCACTTTAAGGAGATACCTTTCTGTTAATCCTGAGGAAATGATGAAGCCCTTTGCTTTAAACTATGATAAAGCTGAGATGATATCAACAGCTTCCAGCAGTTGGGAGTGGTGCAAGGATTTTTCCTCAGGCTCCAAAATAACATCCCCTTATTACAGCCTGTGAAACTGCTACCTCAAGGTGAGCAAAATCTCAGTCGCATAGCCTGTACAGAGTCCCCACAACCAGCATTTGGGACTAGCTGTATAGAAGAGGGCCTGATCATGTTGAGAGCTCTGTGATTTTAGCTGGCAGCTCCTCAAGTATTGCTGAAGAATGAATCTCAAACACATTATCCAGATGACTGAAAAGAAACATCTGAAAAATTAAAAATTGGCAAGAGCATACAGTGTCAAAATTAAATACTCCCACAGACATTTTTTCCAGCTATTATTATACAGAAGGGGGGGGCACTTAACTAACCCTCTATCCCCCACAATAGTTACTGTTGTCAGTTACTTCACTTTCTACAGCAGGAGGAAAGAAACCAAAGGTTGAGACAAGGATGGACTGTTACCCTACACCAGCACAAAGACATGTGCTACCTGCTGACGCCATGGTTGAAGAGGTTTAGACTTTGGAGCTTAGGGGTGTTCTATCAGTATTAAATGCTAGGATCACAAATGCAAAAGTAGGGTTCTTTTGTCATCACCTTTGGAAACTATTGCGTTACTTTCTCCAACTCATTAGTTTCCCTTTACTTCTGATGAAAAGATTCCCTTTTATTCTCCTTTATATTAACTTCAGTGCCTGTATATATTTTTTTTTAATCTGGCAGCTGCTGCCTAATTAAAAGCAAACCTGCAGTAGTAATATTGCTGGTGTGTGTTCCTCATTGCCCTAGTCCGTGTACAGTATGCAAGATTATATTGTAACACAAGCATACAGTACATCTACAATGGGGGTTAATACAGGCTAGGTGCCTTCTATGAAGGAATAGTCTGGCTTCTGAGAAGTTTTACTTCACAAAAGCAGTTGCTGCAGGTGATAGGTACAACTATTTTACTAATCACTTACCAGGTTTTCTTAAACTGACCCAGTCCAAAACTAGTTTCTGAGTCCTGTGATATTAAAAGCTTCCTATTGCTTGGAAATAGCATAGGATTCCTGTTTGCCTGATGTGCACATATTAACATGCTGGGCGTTTGCATATTCAGATTCCACTCATTGAGATGTGGGCTTCATCAAGTTGTATTTTCTTTAACTGAAAAGCAGCCTTCGCCTCTCTTCTGTTCTTTTAGGACAAGTAGTCATTAATGCTTCTGTAACATTCCAGTTAGATTAGTGAAATGTTGTGCTCTAAAGCTCACCTAATCATTCTGGGCAGTGACTGCCAATTTGTCCAGACTACAGAAGCCACTCCTTAACTGTTCAACATTCTTTCAAGGCCATTTCTCCAATTGTTGAATTGCTGCATTTGCTCTGTGGCAACATTGCTTGGTAGAGCCTAGCTTGGGCCTCTATCACCCTGAAGTTTAAGTCCCTGCTATGAGCAATTGGATTTTTCAGTTCAGAAACAGCTAATGTTTGTACGTCAAGTGCTGTGGAATTCCTGAGACTCTAGGAACAGTAGGTGGACAAGTACCTCCAATGTGATCATGATGACCGAGGCATACTGAGACACACTATAGTAGTAGTGTATCTACACAAACTGCTTCAGCGACACAGCTGCATCACTGCAGCACTTTAATGAAGACATTACCTACAATGATGGGAGGGGTTCTCCTGATGGCGTAGGTAATCTATTTCCCTAAGAGGCAGTAGGTAAGTCAATGGAAGAATTCTCCTCTCGACCTAGCACCATCTACACTGGGGGGTTAGGTCGGTTTAACTGTGTCGCCCAGGGGTGTGGATTTTTCACACCTCTGAATGACGTAGTTATACTAACTTAACTTCCTAGTGTAGACTGGGCCTCAGAATGTCATATTTGGAATCTGCCATATTTTTACCACACTGAACCTGATCTGTAGCAGAATCCTTGCTTGGTTGGATGGAGGGCGTGGGGCAAGAAATAGAGCAAAGCTAAAGTATCTACCCTTTTTACTGTAATACAGGGTATGAGGCTGCTGAATCAGTAGGAGCACTCCAGTTTGCAACATGAACAGCTCACTGTTGCTTGCTCTAGTACCAACAAATTTCCACTATGTACTTTCTATGTAACAAAAAGAAACAAAAAAAGTATGTCATAACACAATTGGTGCTGCTTCTCTCCATTTATAAGTTCAGAGTTACAACAGTCAAGAAATAGGCTATAAAAATAATTTGTTAGGAGCTTTATAAACAGTAAACTCATCATTCATAGGCAGTCAAGGATTGCAGTTTTGCATGCTGAATGAATATTTTATTTAGAACCAGTTTATAAAAATAAAATACAAAATAATTTGAAAACAGAACATAAAACATTGTACAAAGCCTTGATATGGTACAAATGGGAAAAAAAATAATTACACCTTTATATACAAATGACCGTTACAAGGGCATTAGCTCTTCTGCCAAAACTTATGTTCTTGGATGCCTGAGCAAAAAGAAAAAAAATGGCTTACAAGATTTCATTGGGGGTTGGGGGGGATAAGTACAGGGCAAGAGAGTCTGGAGGACTCTCAAGAATTGCCTCTCACTATGGTAACTAATAAACTCTCGGGAAAATGTAAATGAATTATACCATAGATTTTTAATCTTGAGTTGTTAAATGTCTTCTTATTGGAGTGACTGAACATTCTATCTTTAGTTCATTTACAGATTTTCATTTCTTTGTGGTATTGCTCCAAGATTTTAGATTAGCAGCCAACAGTTCACAGATTCAGAAGTTCACTACTTGTCTCTAAGCCCTGCTGGTGATTTCCTTAATTTATTGGACTGGATACTGGTAGGAAAGCAGTTGAAAATCAGTTGCTGCCAGCGCCAGCATAACAGCTTGTGTCTGGGCTAATTCAAGGGGGAAATCAGAAGTCAGAGGAAGACTTTGGAACCTTGCTCTCTGGCCAGGGAAGGTAGCATGAATGCAGAGAAGGTTTCCAAGCAACTTACTGCTGCGATTCTGTCAGGCAGGTGGAGGCACGGGGTGTGTGAAACAGCTTTTTTAAAAAAGGCTGACCTCCCCGGTGTCAAATTATCATGACTTTGCTCTGCCATGCAGCAGATAGGGGTTTATGAGAACCCCAAACGACTCCCATTCTCCATACATGGGAAGACCAGGCCCATCCACATTGTATCTTTGGGGGAAGATGAAAACTGTCCTGCTGTTAGAGCACCCTATACACTGGCCTGTTCACAGATGAACTGATCCTGAAAGGAGGCTAACACCTGCAACTCCCATTGGAGGTAGTTAAATTCCTTTTGAGAGTTGTGGGTGGTCAATCCCTCTTATGGGCAGCCTGTTTATGATATTGCTTTTGAGACCATGTGCTCTGCACCCCTGGTCACAGCAGTTGCTATAATAAATGAGGAGGGGGCATAGGTCTGCACGGTGGCCACAACACATTCATTTTCCAAATAAAATAACCAGCAACTGTAAATATCCTCACAGTGGACCCATTCCTTCAGTCCATATGCAGGAAAAACCTCCACTGACTTCAATGAGAGTTTCACTTGCATGAAAATGGCTGGACCAGCCCAAGATCTAAGTTATCCATATGCAGGAGGAATGGAAGTAGTAGACAGTAAAACTTATAGATCATATAAGCCAACATTTGCACTGGATAAGGATATTGCTGAAGACCTAAGAAGCAAAACATTTGAATCATCATATACTCATTTGTATATAAGCAGGGTTTCTTTATTTCAGCATTTCAGTTAAAGCCTTTGTTATATTCAAGCTCAAGTTTGCACTGCACAGTCTCTAGCTCTAATGAGAGATGGACCCTGAACCAAAACAAAGGGTCCAGATACCATGAATCTTTGAGAACGTTCAGGTCAATATCTGAGCCTTGCAGTTCAGAACACTCTCTTGTGCTAGCTTTATGCATCAGCCACATATTAATTTCTGAATATAATTTTCCCCTCCATGAACAACTTTTGCAAAGGGAGAAAGTCATTCCCATGATTATCTGGCATGCATGCTGAGCATCTTGGAAAGTGACTGGCTAACAAAAAACAGCACATACTATACAGGAAAGATTGCAAGTACTAGGGGTTTGTCATTGTTACTCTTAAGAGACACTATTGGTGACAATGAATGGAATGAAAGTCAAAATATAAATTAAAACTTGAATGGAGTAGCCACTAAGTTAACATACAGTACCTAGAGATAATAAACTTCTATATATTTTTGTCTTAAAGGGAGATCTGACTCAATATTAAAATAAAGACAAATGATTTAAAGCATAAGACTATAGAGCCTGCTGTGATTGTGATTATACAAATTCCTCTGCTTTAGATAGCGTGCTGTGGGAAACCCAGGTTGTACGAGTCATTACACAATCCAAGCTCCCCCTTATTTCATTTATTTTTCCCCAAAGAGATTTGTGTGTTTGTGTTTCAGGGGAAGGGGAGTTCAGGTGGGAGGCCAGAAAAGTATAGATTGGGTGTTTATGTATATTGTGGTGACTTGTAAGTATCCCTTAAGATTCATTTGTTCACTGTCTAGTTTCCTTGCATTTGCACCAAAGAGATTAGGCATTATACTAAATTATACTAGGCATTTGCACCTGAAAGGATTAGGCATTATACTAAAAGCTCCAATAACAGCCAGGGCCATCCATAGCCTTTAATAGTTAAAGGCAGGGACATAGTTAAGTACTACAGCTTTTATCAATATAGTAACCAGGTCCCCTGACTGTGTTACAGTGGAAGCATAGATGAACCAAAAGACATTTGGAATGACAGTGTGTACTTTATGAGCCTAATCCTGCAAGTTGCTGAGCATCCTCAACTCTAACAGAAGTCAACAGGTGTTGGCAATCAGCACTTGACAGGATCAGGCCCATAAGAAAGCAAATTGTTATTTTATACCCGAGTGACTAGAAATCAATTGGACTGTGATTGCTACTCATTCCTCCCATTCATTTTTGGAAGGTTAATTTTGTCACTGAAATGAAATGTGCAAAAATATTTTAGGTGAAACAAAAAGAAAAAAAATATTATATCAAACAGTAGTGGGAGGCATGCACCGGTTCTTTGCCACTAAGTCACTTTTAAGAAATTGAAATAATTACCCTCTGGCAGCTCTTCATTCTCATGTTGATCTTGCTACTAGCATTCATGTCCTTTAGAGTTCTGGGGAAAATGTACAATTCATTATGGAAAAGGGCGCTTGCTGGCAGACAGGGAGACTGTAGTATAAGTCAGACATTGCCTAAGTTCTACTTTAGGGAGGGAGAGAAGAATGTGGTTTTATAGCACATTACAGTTCAGCCACTGCCACAAATGCTACTGCAATTATAGGGAGCATGGGCATTTTGCCCAAATTAGGACTGTAGGATCATGCCTGTAATTTGGAAGGGGGCTGGTGCGGCAATTAGGCCAGGGATAAGTACGGGGAGTTCAAGGAGGAGGTCAAACTAAATGAAAATACAGTGGGCCTCAGCTAGTTCTGGCAGCTGAATTCTAACAAAGAGGAGGCAATAGCTAAGGTAGTTCCCACACACTTTTATCCAAAAAAAATGGAAGGTGAACAGAACTACTCTTAAAGACCAAATTCAGTGTTTCTGTTGCTATAGTTAATGATCACAAATGCCCCAGCAGTGCATGGAATGGAGCTCTCAGAACTCAGGCCTTGAAAGATGAAAAGCCCATCAGCCCACTTTTAAACATATAGGACAAGATATAGCCCTGTGCTTCATGAGTGTTCTGTGAGGTGAGGGCGTAGAGAGCTTGTTTCTCACCCATGCAAACATCAAGACAGGATTTTGCTTTGTAGTTCCCAGAGAGGATATGGTTACTGGCTACAGGGAATACCCTGCCCCACCACACTCACCCAGCCAGCTAACATATATGCTGGTAGCTGGGGCTAAGTATGGCTCCTTTTTCAGAGCAGTAGCACAGTTCACCTACCAGCATGTTACCTATGCCCACCCTGATCCACCCTGCCCTGCTCTAGTGGCAGATGTATGCTTAGCATCCTTCTCTCTGCCAACTCCGGCATGTCGCATAACTCATTAAGTCAGGGGCAGGATTTTGCCTATAGTTAATCAAATAAGCTGTCAGTGTACCATGAAAAGGTTTTGCCAATACCAAGATACATTTTTAAAAAACTACAAACTAAGCTCACTGCACCTTGCAAAATAGCAGCATAAAAATCTGTTATTCAGAAGTGAAATATCAAATGCTAGATTTTATTTTATTGAATACATTAAGGGATCCATACTGACAGCTGTGAAAAAATGCTCTGGAGGGCTTGGCAGTCATTTAGGCAGGGGGAAATTCTGACCCTTTCCCAACTTCCTCCACTTGGCCACAAAAGACCCCTGAAAGCAGTGGAACTGCCACAGTTTCAGAACACATGGAGGATACTGAAGAGGAACTGTGCAGGAGCAGGGCCGGCTCCAGGCACCAGCCAACCAAGTACGTGCTTGGGGCAGCACCTGATAAGAGGTGGCCAATCTTGGGGTGGCGGGGGGCAGTGCGGCGCGGCGCTCAGCGGGGGGGGAGAGGGTTCCAGCGGCGCAGTGCTCGGCGGGGGTTTTGGCAGCGCTCCGCGTGTGTGGGGGGGTGTTTCGGCAGCGCGGTGCTCCGCAGGGGGTGTTTGGCGGCACTCCGCATGGGGGGGGGGGGGTTCAGCAGCGCGGCGCTCGGCGGGGGGAGTTTCGGCGGCATGGCACTTGGTGGGGGGGAGGGGTGTTTCGGCGGGGCGGGGCAGCACGGGGAGGGAGGGGGGATTTATGGCGGGGCGGCGCTTTTTTTTTGCTGCTTGGGGCGGCAAAAAAGTTAGAGCCGGCCCTGTGCAGGAGGAATCTGAAAGCCCTGTATGTCTTGGCTGCATGGCAGTTCTCTCTATAGAAATGGAGATTAGGATTGAAGGAGGGTATAGCCAGTGGGTCCATGAACTAACCTTAGTGTAAGGGGAAGCTTCTGCAAACTATGCAGAATGGCTGCAGCTTCTCTGGGCCCTGGGGAAGATTCTCCCTTTTCTAAGCATGGCAGAGCTTCCCTGCACAATGCCAGTTACTTAGACTTTACACAGGAGCCACTGTCCTTTAGTGTTTTAAACAACTGGAATTAAATATATAATAATTTATATATTTACATTGCTGGGATTTATTCTTTATAGGGTCACTGATGATTACAGAGGCCCTTCTAGAAACATTACAAGGACGGCAATTAAACAGGGCTTGATTACTATATAGCTACATTTGTTGATAGTTTAGTTCATAATACTCAATTTTGTTACCTTTACAGGGCAGGCGTTATATAACCAACAAAGTAAAGTAGGAAGAAAAGTACAAGAGAGGCTATAGTCTTGACCTATCCATAAATGTAAAGTTGCTTCTATTAGTAACTCAGTAGTTTTCTAACCAGCTACAAAATCTGTGTTTGTCACCCAAATCTGCAGTGAGCCACCACCAGGGACATAAAGTTCTTTTACCATCATTGCACTGAAAATGCCAAAAGCACCATCCTCTGCTTTGTGCTTTCCCCCATTCTGATGTAGTTCCTCTTTTTGTAGTGGCAAGAAGTGCAAATAGTAATATATTTCTACAAGCTCAATGTTCTCTGTTTTATTCATTAGTATGTAATATTGAAAAATATGGATATATTTTAGTCTCTGGCAGAGAGAAGGAAAATATCTTCAGTTTTATGTCTCCCCTCACCTGTAAAACAAACTATTCTTACAATAACAGTGATTACCTGGTTCCGGATCCTGCTATACCAGGGAGAAAATGTAAATACCTTATTTTCAATATTTCAGGGGAAGGGCACAGAGCCCAAACCTGCCCCCACTGAAGTTAATGCCAAAACTCCCAACACCTCACTCATATAGGACTTAATTCAAAGACCAAAGTGAATGCTCCTCAGAAAATTGAGAATGAAAAATTATCATAAGCTGCCACACTGCCTTAAGAGACAGTATCAGCAGAGCCTTGGGGAGAGATGTCTACAATGGGATCCAACTCTCATTAGTGTATATACTGCAAGGTGACAGGTAAGGAAATCAAAAAGGAAAAGACAGCGTTTGATTTTTTTTGTCATAGTCATCTATTAGGTATTCATTAACTGTCACTGCTATTGTATCATGAGCAATGTTGCAGCTTAAAAATGCACATTGTGAAATGAAAAAACAGTAATTACAAATCCTATCATATAATCAAAGATACAGTACCTCTGAGTCTGTGTTCCTGTTTCACACGCAAACAGACAAACAGACAAACACACAAAAAATATAAATAAAAGGAAAAGGCTGAGACACAAAACACTGGCTTCCTGACACATCACCAACCCTTCAGCCCTGTACTGAGGCATGAAGGCTATTTGACTTTGTGGATGCCAGGAAACTATTTTCAGGAAATGAGAGATGCAACGCCAAGAGTATTCAGACACACAACAGAAAAAGAACTGCATCATCTGTGGTCCATAAATTACAAATGGAGAATGAGAAAGAGTAAGTGAATTTATATAAGCATATGTATATATATATATTTATAAATATTTATATTATATAATTTACCATGAGGACATGCAATCATTAGTATAGTACCTATAATACAATATAATACAAAGGAATAAGCCTTTCCAATGGTATAGTTTCTTCAGAAAGAGCAGGTATGCCCTACCTATTGCATTCCACTGCAGTGCTTGAACCTGAATTGAACTAAGGTTCTACACTGTGCTACATTACTTATGGAAAACAGTATGCACAGGAGGAAAAAGAAAATCCCAACACACTCTGACAGAACAAGTGAAATTCAGTGCAGCTCCAGGGCAGCTGTGATGCAGCATTAGAAATGTGTTAGCTCAGAGAGGAAATATTTCCTTTTCAATCCAAAGGTACTAGAGTTTGGCAGCAAACAGAGGTTAAATAAAAAGCACAGATGCTGGCTAGAAAGGCATACGACTACAGCAAGCAGATCAGTAACTGACAGTGCTTCCACACATCCAGCACCCCTGGGACAGGTAGCATTCGGGATGCTAATGTATCCCTTTCAGACTTGTACTCCCGTGTTTTAAACTATTCTGATTCACTGTCCATTTATGAACATTAGTAAAAGCTGCCGTACCCCTAAAGTGTCCTACAATGATCCTCTACAGCATATTAAGTGAGTACTAAAGGAAATTGTTTGGGGAAAATAGGCACCATGGACTTTATTCACAGAGAAGGAGTCTGGCTTCCCTAAGAGAAATTTGGTCAAAAGGGAAGACAAAAATCCCAACAGGGAAGTTGTCTGAGATTTGTTTTCTTTCTGGTTATATTGCCAAATATTCTCATTCAGATTCTGTAGGAAGTGGGCATGAAGGCCTTTATTCCTCATGTCTATAACCTAGCAAGTGTACAGGCTCTGCACTCAACTTTCAGCACGGAGAACACACATACAGTTAGTCTTCTAGACTTAAGCTAAATTCCAAGGTAAAAAATGAATCTGAGTTTGTAGTTCTCTCTACTCCTTCTCAGCTTTGCCATCTTGGGTTTAATGTCAAGACAGCAACATTGTGAATAAGGTCAATAAGGGTTTAAGTGGTCCAAAGCTAATGATTGTTGTAACAAAGGCTCTCTTTTGCACTCAGACAAACTTTCAGACAAATAGGTTTACATACTTCTGACCAAATACACACAGCAGTATATGGTAAGTCTGCAACAACCCTCTAGCCTGAAGACTCTTCCTTCTTTCTCCCATAACTCAGATTGGAATCACTGTCTCCAGAATGTACATAATACAGGCCTGGAGAGGAGAACCATGGATCCAGAAGGAAAAAAGCAACATGACTGATGTTTAAAGGTTCTTGGATACTAACAAAAGACAAATGCCCTGCAAAATATCACTATAAAACTCAGAAAACGTTAAAACTTATTTTTAAAATGTCATCAGTGTACAGAACAGGTGAAGTGTGTAATTTTTTTTAGACAGAGGAATCTGTGCCATTGGGGGGGGGGGCAGTGGATGGGATGGACACTGAATGACTCAGAAAGAGATGTTCACAGCCTGACACTGAAAAGACTCACAAATTAGAAATATCATCTTCCAAATAATGTACTTATTTAAAATTCTACAAATAAATGCCTGAGCAGTACCTGTCTCAGAGGTGGTGGTGTCATTGTGGAAATAAAACTGGATGTTTCAGGTTCTATTACATATTCTTTGAGAAAGGCCTTAAATAATTAGGCCAAATCTCCTAAGTATACAACATAAAACCCATAAATAAATAAAAAACCCTATTAAAACACTCACTTTAGAGATAATTTTAACTTCAAATGTTCCACACAGCTTTGACTGTCCTTCTCTGGCCTCTACCACCCTCCCTGATCTGCTTGCTGCCTGTCATTAGGCAATGCCTGGCCACTCATTTACACACTATGGACTTGTCAAATAATTTATCATATGTTTACTTTCTTTTGAAAGTGAGGATTCAACACTGATATTTTTGTTTTTTTGGGTTTTTTTTTTTTTGTTTAAATACACAGTACACAGACACAACATGCATCAAATTACAAGAAGGCTTTTACACCTGTCAAGGCTCAGTTCCTATCTGCTAAGTTTACTAGCCGATTTGCTCTTTCCTGTGGGGGTTTTAGTGTTTGGGGAGTGGTGGCAGGAGCTGTTGGATCCTTTTAGACCATTCTTGCTTGGTTTGCTGCAGAAGTGCTCTTGTTGGCAGGACCTCCTAGAGGATGAGGAGCCTGAATGGCTAGGAGGCGATTTACTCCTCCCAAGGTGTGGGGATGAACTCTTCTGGTCATGGTGGGGCCGTCCAGCCCGGGATGGTGAAGAACTGGCTGTACGGGGTAAGGAAGAGCTCCTAGGGGAGGCACTGGGGCTGCGTCGAGGGATGACAGGGCTTTTAGGTGGCGTTTTTGGGCTATGTGGCGATCCTGGACTCTTACACTGGGTGGAGCTCCTTGGCTTTTGAGATCCATTCTGAAGGATTTGAGCCAGACGAGAGATGAGGTCTGAGTCTGAGTTGCTGCTCCCTAGAACTCTGTACCTGCGTAATCTTAAAAAGAAATGAAGAGAGATTATTTCCACCATTTTATTGTGCTTTGTCCATTACAATGAATATACACAAACATAATATAAGTAGAAACTAGAGATGGGCCTTATCTGCAGAGTTCACATCTGGATCTGAACTTACCTAAAGTTCAGAGGTATCTGGATCTAGGGTTTTGGTTTGTGTCCAGTTCAAATGGACACAGTACCCATGTTTGTGTAACCCCCAACACATAACAAGAATGTGTTTATAAGTACTAGACAGAGGTGTCAAAGTGCATACAGGCATACTTATTTTACTGATAATACTGGAAGGAGCATATTGAAGGGTGGTGCTTATCAACTCCTTTTTTGGAGGGGTAGCGTACACTCCCTGTCTACCCACTGTGGCTGCAGTCTGTCAGTGTGGAAGAGGGCAAAGCCATCCTACTACACCTTCCTTCAGAGGGTATTGCATCACTAGTGACACCTACACTCCCGTTATACTTGTAGTCTACTCATACACGGAACAGGATTATGGCTGCCCATGCATAGATGTCCAGGGGTGAAGAAGAGCTTCTGGAATCCTCTCTGTGCTCCTTTTCATTCCTGTGCATAATCAGCCATGATCTGATCCTAACCAATTATGTCTAAATATTGTTCATCGAAATTTTCAAACTGTTAGGCTTCTAAATAAGAGTGCTTTGGTAATGGGTTTTGTGAGTGTTCAGCACTTTTGAGAACCAGGTCATTTTTATTTAAGTGTCTAAATATAGCTATAACTTTAGGAACCCAGGTTTGAAAATTCTGGCTATCCGTATCTATTGGAGAGTTCACTGGAAGGCTGTCACATCCTTCTGTAACACTTCAAGATATTATTAATATCTAACTGACGTGTTAAAGCTAAAGATTTAAAAAAAAACAGTTAAGATATTTCTCAAATGCTTTTTTGTGGTCAGATCACTTAAATCCAGGATTTTTAAAAAGAAATCATTTTACAAATGACCGAAGTTTTGGACAATCAGACAATACTCTTTGCAAGCTAGATCAAAGCTATTTTAAAATAAAATACGTATTTCTAGTTTATCTGTATTACCTGGCTTCTACCCCAGGCCTAGTTGGTGGTTTTCCTGGGGGTGGACGAGGAAAGAATTGAGCTGAGGTTGAACTGGTGACTTGATCAGTGGTAGCCCAGGATACTAGCCTTGGAATCTTGCTCTTTCTGGACTGAGAGCTGCTTGGTGACAAAGAGCCATCCTCAGATTGTTTGCCCAAATGAGTGTCCAGTGTCAATCTAGAAAAGGAGGATAAGACGTCATCCTCTGAAAATGGTACAGGAGCAGCAGCCACTTTTTCCTCCAGTGACTTGTCAGAGGCACTTGAGAGATCACCAAGGAAAGACTTGAGCTGTCTCTTTTCCACAAGTAGCCTGACCAAATCTGTCTGATGGGCCTTCTTTAGGAGAAGCTTTTCCTTTGCTGAAACAGGAGAAGTGGACTCTGATGTCAAGTCTATTTCTTGTGCTAAAACTGGTATGCGACTTTGTCTGACTACAAAGGGTGACCTAACCACGTCTTTCTTAGATTGATGAGAACTCTCATTCTCGGAAATACAATGGAACAGCTCTCCATTTCTGGGGACATTTTTCTCTCTTTTGCCCTCCTGGTGAAAAAATGTAGCAAGGTCCATCTGGTGGAATTCCAAGTCTTCACTATAATCAATTTCTTCATTATCATGGAAACCATTTTCCTGCACTACTACTATCTGATGTTCTGGTCTATCAGCAAATAGGTCTATGACTCTTGATGGTGAAACCTCTGATGTCTCAGCTGCTGCTGACTTCAGTACCTCATAGTTTGCATCTGAATTTGGCACCAAGCAGGAAGTCCTTGGCTGTGATTCATCAGTAGATTCAATAGCAGCTGGAGGTTTCCCCTCCACTAATTTTGAGCTCCCTGGTGGAGAACAACTCTGCCCTTTGTGAGACATTTTTAGGGCATCCTCAGAAACCACTGGAAGCCTTCCTTCTTCAGTTTCTACAGTGAGATTTCCAGGTTCTTTTTCTTCCTCCCTACTGCTACATTGTTCAAGTAGGTCCTTTTGGCCACAGTCTATGAGTCTGACACATTCTTTGACGTGCCATTCCCTCTCAAGCACCTCATGGCTGATATGATTTAATTGAAGTACCAGATCTGTTCTGCTGGTACTAGTGGGAAGTACATCCTCTGTCACTACCAATCCAGGCAAATTCTCCTTAGGAGAGGAAAATTCCACAGTGTGTTCCATAGGATGAGTGTTTCTGTCCCTCTTCTCTAGCTGGTGGCCATAATGAAAGCTCTCAGAGGCAGATTGGGTGGATGCCACTGATGGTCTGGGTACTGTTATCTATATTGGAAAATTAAAGGAAAAATTAAAAGATAGGAATATCATCTTATACAGATCATATTCTTTAAAATGCAGACTTGATACTGTATGTTCAAAGTGTTATTGTTCCCATCAATCATTATGTTCATATTGGAAAAGTAACAGCTAATTTCATAAATGACATTTGATTTACAGAACTAGAAAATAAAATTCTCTACCATCCTTGGACAAAATGTATGGCATGTGAAAACAAGCATTATCTCTGCTGAAAAGGTCACATTCACTAAGAACCCTGCTGGAGAACAGAGCCAGCCTAAGGAGTAAACTACGTTTTGTTTGTTATTTTTATACAATTTTGCATATTTTTATAAAAGTTTTACACATTCAACTTCATAGTAAAAAGTAATCCTTAACAAGCTATACTATAAAAATTACAAAACCTTGCAGTCAGGGATGGAAGATGATGAACAGTATTTCATAGGCTAGGATTAAAGAAGTGAGATTTTTGGTCAAGGCAGCAGATAGTTCCCATTGAGTCACCATGGTGTATAAACATATAGTCAGAGCTTGTAATGTTCATCAGCAGTGGAAATGATTATGGAATGTGAGTCTGGCCACAAAAGTCTCCTGGATTCACCTCTGCTGGAAGTTGAAGCTGATGACAGTTGCCATGGAATCTGCAATTTTATATCACAGACACTTCATTGGCACTTGCTGCAGAAATAGTCTTAAAGTGCTGGAGAGCTCAAAGGGCTTTTAGCATAATTAGCATAGTGACACCATTGGCTGGTAAAAATCAAACTCACCCATTAGGTCCCAGGAACTCATTTCACATTTAATACTGGTGGTATTCAATCTACTTCCATGAAAAACAAGCAAACTGGGATTTGATAGTGACATGCACCCTGTTGGGGAATCTGAATTCAACAGCTGCATGGAGACTCTCACTCCTTTTGTACATCCTCTTATTAGTCCTCATGTAACAAACATCCATCATTATAGGGTCAAACTTACTTTCATCAAATACAAACATCCAACTGATGTTGTAAATTATTCACAGGAAAAATATGGAACATTAGCCATGCTGCATCATGATACTGAAGTTACAGAAATTAATGTTATTTATGTTAAGGAAATTATTACCACATCATTCTGAGATTTATTACACTGATTTTCTAATGTGCCTCACTTTTGGGTTTTTGTTCCATATTTGGGCTTGAGGCCGGGTTGGGCAAGCTAGACATGGGAGGTCTGGCTTGCAACGTGGTTTTTATACACCACTGTGTAGCTGGTCTCAGAGTAGCAGTGATTTGCAAAGCAGGTTCTTTGTAGTTTCACAGACAGCATGAGAGTCAAGCATTTTTTCTGTTACTTTTAGGGCAGAGAAAATGGGGTTTTCACTGAGTGCAGAGGGAGAGAAAGCAGGGAGTAGCCCAGCAAGGAAGGCATCCTAAGAATTCCCAAATGGGACTGATTAAGCTGTATCTACTGTTCTTACAGAGGATTTGCTAGGATCAACGGAGCAAGCGAAAACCCACACTCAGATGTCTGGAGTCCTTCTGCAGCAAGAGGGAAACTTTTTTCTCATTTACCTGCTAATTTACTTTCAGGGACTGGATATGCACAGTCCTGGGCTCTTCTTGTTAACTGAATCAGAATGGCATGTTGACAACCAATCAAACCAAAAAGTATTCACACCCTCGGGGACAGTCCTCACTTCTTCTCTTATCTTAGTTTGAGTCTTTAATATATGAAAGAAACATTATCTCCATTTTTGAGTGAGAAGTGCTTTTTTTACTCCAGGATTCAAGGAAAAATCCAGGATCTTTCAGGTGGGAGGGGGGATTTGTGCTGTACTGATCCAATCTCAAAAAGCAAAGGGGAAGTAGGAATAAAATTTGCCTTTCCATGACTGGGTCCACTACTGCACAGAACTTGCATTTTAAACAACAATACCCTAGCAAGCACTCAAAGTGTAAAGGAAAAGGAAAAAAGGACATTAGGGTCAAGAAAATGAAACCATTCTTTCTCCCATTCCCTCTCTGTCTCCGATTGATCTCTCTAAGGGATCACATCTTTACGTATTCTGTGTCTGAAAACTGGAGCTGTTCACCTGAACATACAGCCCACCTCTGTAAAGGGGTGGAGGAAATACCATCTAGTCACTTTATAAAAGTTTATTTACTCTTCTCTGTCTAGGAGACCTAAAGACTGTGCAGGTTGAGTGTGATTTAATCCTGAGGAGAGAAGAGATCTCTGTTATTCTGTACACTCCTATGGAAGCAGATTTTGATCCATTTAGCTATGAAATATGAAGAAACTTGGAGGTTTTTTCTAGATCATTCAAGCAGGACCAAAAATGAATCTACTCTCTCTCTAAAAGAATCCAACTCAGTCACGTACATTTTCAGAACCCTCTGATGGTAGGTTTTGCCAGAATTTTCTTCCTAGAAATGAAAAAGAAGATAGGCCAAACAATGTCCTGGTCCAAATTAAATCAAATATGCAGGAGCATGAAATAGAGCTGCTGTCCCCCTACCTTCTAAGCAAAGATGATTGCTGTCAAAGCCACTGCCTTAAGGTTCAGGAAGTGCAAGCTGAATGACAACAATGTTAAAAAGGATGCAATAGATGCTCTCATATAATTTTTGAAAATAAGACTAAAACTCAAAAGGGCTACAAGACCTGGGAGGAACTAAAGAAAGAAGATTTTTGTGAGGACCAAAGATACTAGAAGAAGGACCCTCCCCTCCTCCATGCATGGAGTTCCTTAAGGCACTAAGAACTGATGTCTGTACCTCTAAGGAACTAGGAGCTAAACTCTTACGAAAACCCTCTTGAAAGAAGTCTAAGACAAATGGGACCCTGCCCTTCTTGGATGAAACCCTCTAGCCCTACACCATGCTGAGAAAATAGACTATACTAAATAGCAGGCAATGGAGGATCTGCTCTCTTGTGAGAGAGGGGCATAGTTTGACCCACCTTATCAGAAATCCTCAACACATTCAGAAGTGCCCTGTCACAAACCAGGCTGTGAGATTTAGGGCTTCTGGATTTGGCTGCAACATTTGTCCATATTTTAGCAGATCTGGACACAAGAGGAGAGGGAACTGAGCCACCTGAGAGAGAGGCTCAGAAGGTCAATAAAGAAGGTCTTACGTGGCCTCTCCAAAGCCAAAAGAATCAATTGGGTCCAGTGAAGAATTGCCTTTTTATTTTTAAGTATTTTCCAAGCAAGCAATACAGGAGGAAATCATAAACAAGGTTGGTGTTCCATGGAATGGCAAATGTGTCATACTCTAGAGACCCTAGAAATGGATACATGCCACAGTAATGAAAACAGCTTAATATTTTATTTTGCTGAAGACAGGTCCATAGATGGGAGTCCTTAATGTTCAGAAATCTTGTGAAAAAATTCTATCTGAAGAGACCAATCCCTGGATGACATTTTTGACCTAACAAGCAGTCTCCTTCGCAATTCAAGTCACCTGGGATCCAGAGAGTTTTACTGAGTACTCTTCCATTTATCTGAAGAGAAAGATGGCTTTCTCTTAGAAGACTTGGGTTGTTTTGTCCCCTGTGAGAGATAACCACCACTGTGTTGTCTATTTTTATGAGAATATTCTTTCCCTTCATCGATTTCCAAAAGGACAGTAGTGATATTTTAACCATCCTTAGTTCAAGTCTGTTTATGTGGAAAATCTCTCTCTGAGTGTACTCTCCGAGTCAACAGAATTGTACTGTCAGGCTACACTGGCTGTGATGTGAAGCCTGCTTTGCCCTTGGAATGGGAAGCCTTTCAACAGATCCTATTGGTTTTGCCACCAGATAAGAGCAATATGTGACAGGATACCATCATGCTGAAAAAGGAGAGAACAGCTCTCTGGGTGACTGAGCAGGACCATAGAATTAGAACTGCTAAATGGTTTATAGCTGCACAATTCTCTCCTTGAATGGAAATATCCTTCCTTGAGCTCATTAGCAAACCCACATGGCTCAAGTGCTCAGAGGGAAAGGAAGCACTCATTTTGTGATTCACCATGAACCCAGGTCAAAAATGCCTATTGTCCCACTGACTCTCCTCAGAGCTTGGTCTTTAGACTTTATCCACATTTGCAAGTGATTTAAATAGCTGATCATGCAGAAGACTTTCCTGAACAAGGCTGCTGCAATTTCAGACATGGCTTTAATAAAATCCAAAGGAGCTTGTAATGGGGACTGGGCTTATCAGTGGTGCTGCATAGTTGTTTGGTCCCTGGGTTCCACCTCTCCTCCGTTTTCAGCATCCCTCACCAGCAATCACTCCAACACTGGGGAGGTCCACTTTTGGTAGGTAGCGATTCAGCCATTCCACCTGGTCATTAGTTGAGTTCACCCCCTTCCGAGGTAAGAGAGGCCAACAAAATATATATAGTTCAACTTCCCCACAAAAGAAAGGGTCTTCATCCCACCTCCAAGCCCGCCATACAATTTCCATATCCAGACGTAGCCCTCTGGTCAAAAAGGTTGACCACCCCTGTGGTATAGTGTCCACAATGTAGATGCAGCCTAGGTGTTTTGATTATTATCTAGCCACAGTAGCGAATCAACTGTAAGCCTAGGTGAGAACTACAACTGCCTAAATGACCACTAACTCCCACCAACAAGTATTTCTATTTCTGTTTTATAAAACCTAGGAAATTAAATGGCAAAAAGCTTTGTTAACATGGAGTTAAGGTTGCCAAATGATAGCTCATGCCCTTCCACAACATCTAAGTTCAGCAAAAGACGGTTACTCACCGTTGTAACTGTTGTTCTTCGAGATGTGTTGCTCATATCCATTCCAATTAGGGTGTGCGCGCGCCGCGTGCACGATCGTCGGAGAATTTTCTACCCTAGCAACACCGGCGGGTCGGCTGTGGAGCCCCCTAGAGTGGCGCCTTCATGGCGCTGAATATATACCCCAGCCGACCCGGCGCCCCCTCAGTTCCTTCTTGCCGGCTACTCCGACAGTGGGGAAGGGGGGCGGGTTTGGAATGGATATGAGCAACACATCTCGAAGAACAACAGTTACAACGGTGAGTAACCGTCTTTTCTTCTTCGAGTGCTTGCTCATATCGATTCCAATTAGGTGACTCCCAAGCCCAACTTAGGTGGTGGGGTCGGAGTGAGACATTGCTGTGTGCAAAACCGCTGATCCGAATGCAGCATCGTCCCTGGACTGCTGCACTAGTGCATAGTGAGCTGTAAATGTGTGGACTGATGACCAAACCGCAGCTCTACAAATGTCCTGGATCGGAACTTGCGCCAGGAAAGCAGTCGAGGAAGCTTGGGCCCTCGTGGAGTGAGCGGTGAGGTGCGGTGCTGAGACACCTGCCAGGTCATAGCAAGTCCGGATGCAAGACGTAATCCAGGAGGATAGGCGTTGTGAGGAGACCGGTAAGCCTTTCATTCGGTCGGCCACTGCAACGAAGAGTTGCGTCGTCTTTCTAAAGTGCCTTGTGCGGTCAATATAGAAAGCCAGGGCCCTGCGTACGTCCAGAGAATGCAAACATTGATCCTGGCGAGTAGCATGTGGTTTAGGATGAAAGACCGGGAGAAATATATCCTGGTTGATATGAAATGGAGAAACCACCTTAGGGAGAAAGGCAGGATGTGGACGAAGCTGCACTTTATCCTTATGGAAAACTGTGTAAGGGGGCTCGGATGTAAGCGCCCTGAGTTCAGAAACGCGCCTTGCTGAGGTGATGGCTACGAGGAAGGCTGTCTTCCAGGATAGGTACAGAAGTGAACAGGTGGCCAGTGGCTCGAATGGAGGACCTGTGAGCTTGGAGAGAACCAGGTTGAGGTCCCACGTCGGAACGGGCTGACGTTGTTGTGGGTACATCCGGTCTAAGCCCTTGAGGAATCTAGCGACCATCGGGTTAGAGAATACCGAGGACGCGAGTTCCCCTGGGTGAAAGGCTGATATAGCGGCCAGGTGAACTCTAATTGAAGATATCACCAACCCCTGCTGTTTTAGGGAGAGGAGATATTCCAATATGAGAGGAATAGGTGCCTGTAACGGGGACGTGGCTCGTTGTTCGCACCAACAGGAGAACCGCTTCCACTTGGCCAAGTACGTGGCTCGTGTTGAGGGCTTCCTACTGCTCAACAGAATCTGTTGGACCGAGAGTGAGCATTGTTGCTCTGCCTGGGTGAACCATGGAGCAGCCACGCCGTGAGGTGAAGAGATTGCAGGTCGGGGTGACGCAGCCGGCCGTGGTCCTGAGAGATGAGATCTGGACATAATGGAAGCGGGATCGGTGTCTGAACCGAGAGTTCCAACAGTGTGGTGTACCAATGTTGTCTCGGCCACGCTGGAGCGATCAGAATTACCTGTGCCTGGTCTCTGCGCAATTTGAGCAGTACCTTGTGGACCAGAGGAAACGGAGGGAAGGCATAAAACAGGTGGTCTTTCCAGGGAAGGAGAAACGCATCCGAGAGGGAGCCCGGAGCTCGACCTTGCAGGGAGCAGAACACGTGGCACTTTCTGTTGTCTCGAGATGCAAACAGGTCTATCTGGGGAAACCCCCACTTCTGGAAGACGGAATGTATGATGTCCGGACGGATAGACCACTCGTGCGTCTGAAAGGACCTGCTGAGTCGGTCCGCTAAAGTGTTCTGGACTCCAGGGAGGAACGATGCCGTGAGATGGATTGAGTGGGCGATGCAGAAGTCCCACAGGCGAATGGCCTCTTGGCATAGAATTGACGAACGTGCTCCTCCTTGCTTGTTGATGTAAAACATGGCCGTGGTGTTGTCGATGAGAACTAACACACAGCGGCCACGTAGGAGATTGAGAAATGCCTGGCACGCCAGGCGCACCGCCATCAGTTCCCGAACATTGATGTGCAGAGCTAGCTGTGGTGCAGTCCACAGGCCCTGGGTATGGTGTTCGTTGAGATGGGCGCCCCAACCCAGAGATGAAGCGTCTGTGACCAGGTGCAGAGAGGGTTGTGGGGCGTGAAATGGCATCCCCTCGCAAACCACATTGTGATCTAGCCACCAGGTGGGGGAGGTCAGGACCGAGTTCGGGACCGTGACCACCATGTTCAGGCTGTCCCGATGTGGGCGGTATATCGATGACACCCAGGTCTGGAGTGGGCGAAGCCGAAGTCTGGCATGCCTGGTTACGTACGTGCAGGAAGCCATGTGACCCAGCAGGGTGAGGCACGACCTCACCGTGGTAGTTGGGAAGGCCTTGAGCCCTTGAATAAGGCTCGTGATGGTACAAAAGCGGTTGTCTGGCCGGATGGCTTGTGCACGTCTGGAGTCTAGGACTGCGCCGATGAATTCTATTCTCTGGGTAGGTTCTAGAGTGGATTTGTCCTTGTTGAGTAGGATGCCCAACTCGTTGAATGTGTGCACTATTATGTGAACGTGAGCTCGAACTTGCTCTTTGGTGCGACCGCGTACCAGCCAGTCGTCTAGGTACGGGAACACCTGTATCCCTTGCCGACGAAGGTATGCTGCCACGACAGCCATACATTTCGTGAACACTCTTGGGGCCGAGGATAGGCCGAAGGGAAGGACTGCAAATTGGTAGTGCACCTTGCTTACCACAAATCGCAGGAAGCGTCTGTGAGGCGGGTAAATTGCGATATGAAAGTATGCGTCTTTCATGTCGAGGGCGGCGAACCAGTCTCCAGGATCGAGGGAAGGGATAATGGCCCCTAAAGAGACCATGCGGAACTTCAACTTTACTATGAATTTGTTGAGTCCGCGCAAGTCCAAGATGGGTCGCAGACCCCCTTTGGACTTGGGGATCAGGAAGTAGCGGGAATAAAATCCCCTGCCCCTTAACTCTAATGGAACCTCCTCTATGGCCCCCGTCAATAGGAGCGTGGAAACCTCCTGTATAAGAAGTTGCTTGTGAGAAGGGTCCCTGAAGAGGGACGGGGAGGGGGGGTGGGAGGGGGGGAATGAAGAAAACTGGATAGCGTATCCTCTCTCTACCGTGCGAAGGACCCAACGGTCCGAGGTTATAAGGGACCAAGCACGGTGGAAATGGGAAAGGCGATCCCGAAAGGAGGGGGCTGGATCCTGGGGGATGACTGGGGCGCCGTCCTCGACCGCACCTTCAAAAGTTCTGCCTGGGGCCTGAAGGTGGCCTTGGTGGCCCCTGGTTCTGACCGGGTTGAGGGCCAGTCCACCTTCTCCTACCACCTCGCCCCCGCCTTCTGGCAGAGTCCTGTCTCTGACGAGGTGGAGGGGGGTAGAAACGTTGAGGCTGGGGCCTAAATGGTCTGCGCTGGGGACCCGCAACATGCATCCCCAGGGAGCGCATGATTGTTCTCGAGTCCTTGAGGCTCTGCAGACGAGAGTCCGTCTTGTCCGAGAACAATCCATGTCCCTCAAAAGGCAGATCCTGTAAGGTTTGCTGCAGCTCCGGAGGCAAACCCGAAACCTGAAGCCAGGAGATCCTCCGCATAGCGATACCTGAAGCCAGGGTTCTCGCAGCCGAGTCCGCTATGTCCAAGGAGGCCTGCAAGGAGGTCCGAGCCACCTTCTTACCCTCCTCTACCAAGGCCCCAAACTCCTCCCTGGAGTCTTGGGGAACCAATTCCTTGAACTTCCCCATAGAGTTCCAGGAATTAAAGTTATAGCGGCTCAGGAGCGCCTGCTGGTTAGCCGCTCTAAGTTGCAGCCCTCCGGCTGAATAAACTTTACGGCCAAACAAATCGAGGCGCTTAGCCTCCTTCAATTTGGGCGCTGCGGCCTGTTGACCGTGGCGCTCCCTTGCATTCACTGATGACACCACCAGTGAACATGGCTGGGGATGGGTATACAAGTACTCATAGTCCTTTGAGGGGACAAAGTACTTTCTTTCCACCCCTCTCGCTGTGGGTGGGATAGAGGCAGGAGTTTGCCATATCGTAGTGGCGTTAGCCTGGATCGTGCGGATCAGGGGCAACGCCACTCTGGATGGGGCATCCGCCGAGAGGATATTTACAATGGGGTCCTGCACCTCCACTATCTCCTCCGCCTGTAGGTCCATATTACGGGCCACCCTACGTAAGAGGTCCTGGTGAGCCCGAAGATCTATCGGGGGTGGACCTGTGCACGACGTGCCCGCCACTGCCTCATCCGGAGAGGAAGAGGAAGATGCCTCCGGTGGTAAGGGGTCCAAGGGAGGGTCCTGTTCTCCCTGTTCCTGGGACGGAGCATCACCTGCCCTTGGGTCCAGGACGTCAGGTGGTGCGGGCACGGAAGCCTCCATGCCCCCTGGAGGAGGGCGAGAGATGGTGGACTCTGGGGCCCTTCTATCAGAGTGACCCGAGCGAGAGGCTGAAGTTAGTGGAGCCCCTTGCGCCTGATGGTACGCCCACGGGGTCCAGAAAGACCAGTGAGATGGGCCGTGAGCAGGGTCCTCTGCTACCTCCTGCCAGTGGCCTATATCTTGCTCCTCGGCTTGCCCCTGAGGGGGGTATGCCGATCTCGATATGTCCTCAGAGGAGCGAGACACCGATCTCGATGGCCATGGCGGTGCCGACTGCGCCGAGACGATTCCCGTGGGATACGGTGCCGCACGGTGCCGGTCCGGAGATGAACGGTCCCTATGCGGTGCCGGCGAATGGTGCCGAGATCGGGATCGGTGCCGATGACCGCGTCGGTGCCGAGAGTCCGACCTGGACCTGGAATGTGATCTTGAGTAGGCCCGGTGCCGGGAGCGGCCTCTCGACGTCGAGCGTCGATCGTAGCGGTGCCGAGAACTACGTCTCGATGTCGACCGGTGCCGACGATCATAGCGGTGCCGGGACGTAGAACGGTGCCGCGACGATGATCTTAGCCGCGAGTACGACCGGTGCCGAGGTGATATCCGGCGCCGGGACTGCGAGCGGCATGGGGACCTGCTTCGGGACCTGGACCGGTGCCGTGGTTCCAGCCCCTGCGATGGGGGGCGCATCAAGGCAGGTTTCCCCCTGGACTGGACCAGACGAGTCAACGGTGCCGACGGTGCCGGTGGTTGGGGCGGTGCCGGCTCCGTGAGAGCAATCAAGTCTCTCGCCATCGCGAAGGTCTCTGGGGTCGACGGGAGGCACTGTATCACCGCCGGTCGCGGTGGTGATCCTGTCTGCACCGGACTCAACGGCCTCGGAGCCGGAGGCACCTGTTTTTGGTGCTCCACAGGCGGACGCGGCTCTACCCCCGGCACCGGGGGAGCCGGCGTCTTCAGTACGGCAGTCCCCGTCTTATGGGATTTTTTATGTCCCGGGGATGATGAACGGCGCCGAGGCACTTGCTGCGAGTGCGGTGCTGACGGGGTCCGGTGCCGTGGAGGCTTGTCCGACGTGGTCGGAATGGTCGGTGCCGCCGGGGCACTGCGCACCGAGGCGCTAGGTGCCGGGGCTTGGCGCGCCGATGGAGCGTCCGGGCTAAGTGCCGCCTCCATAAGGAGTTGCCGAAGCCGAAAGTCCCGCTCCTTCTTGGTCCTCGGTCTGAAGGCCTTACAGATCTTGCACTTATCTGTCTGATGGGACTCCCCCAGGCACTTCAGACACGAGTCGTGCGGGTCACTTGTTGGCATAGGCTTAGCGCAGGACGCGCACTGTTTGAAGCCGGGAGCCTTGGGCATGAGCCCGGCCACGCGCCGGGGGAAAAAGGGGGAGACAACCCCCTTAATCCCCTTTAACTATATAACAACTATTAACAAAGTGAATAAACAACTATCTAACTATATACAACTAGAACTAGAACTATAACTATCAATAAACGGAATAAGCTAGGGAGAGTGGAGAACAGCTACGCCGCGCTCCACAGTTCCAACGACCGTCAGGGGCGGTAAGAAGGAACTGAGGGGGCGCCGGGTCGGCTGGGGTATATATTCAGCGCCATGAAGGCGCCACTCTAGGGGGCTCCACAGCCGACCCGCCGGTGTTGCTAGGGTAGAAAATTCTCCGACGATCGTGCACGCGGCGCGCGCACACCCTAATTGGAATCGATATGAGCAAGCACTCGAAGAAGAACTTAAACTTCTGAAAACCAGGAAATTCAGAATTAAGATAAATGCCCACACAACCTTAACGCTGCCCACGTGTCGCTGTGCACGTGGCCAGAGTATGCCATACTGTCCTGACAGGCTCCAGAACAGCGTCATTTGTTGGCAGTGCCATTCTGGCCAGTGATGAGGTATGGAGGATATCCAGAACCTTATGCGGGTATCCTGGATCTCTTCCAGGCGAATTGGAGTTCCTCTGCAACTCTCCACAACAGTTCCTGAAATTGCCTGAAGTCATCCAGAGGAGAGGGGGATGCTGCAGTCACCGCTTTGTCCGGAGATGAGGAGGCACTGCCGGGACCAGACTAAGGAGTTCTTCCTCTAACAGTGGATCCGAATGCCTGCTAGAAGGATCCCTTAGGGGGGAGGCAGGTGAAGGTTCTCTTGCAAACTGAGCCAGTTCCGGGGGAGGGGTATTAGGAACAGGGTCCCCAGAATGACCAGTAGGTGTCAGAGGCACCCTCTCTTTGCCCAGTATCAGTCCCATGGATTTTCCCAGAACTGGTGTCAAGTATCAGAGGGGTAGCCATGTTAGTCTGAATTTGTAAAAAGCAACAGAGGGTCCTGTGGCACCTTTAAGACTAACAGAAGTATTGGGAGCATAAGCTTTCATGGGTAAGAACCTCACTTCTTCAGATGCAAGTCATCTGAAGAAGTGAGGTTCTTACCCACGAAAGCTTATGCTCCCAATACTTCTGTTAGTCTAAAAGGTGCCACAGGACCCTCTGTTGCTTTTCCCAGAACTGGAGGATCCTACATCTTATGGGGTGCCGGTGATGACAGTACTAATGGACCGGAGCTTGGAGTCGCTGGATCCCATTATTTGTGGAATTTCTTCTTGTGCCTGTGGGCCTTAGCATGAGCTCCATCCCCAGGGCTAGAATTCGTGGAAGGTGTGTCTACTTTTTTCGCTTTTCAGGAAGATTTACTCCCATGCTTATGGGTACGCTTCCTTACCTCCCGACTAGACCCCGCCATAAGGTCCATGGTGGTGGTTCTGCCAGCACTGGATTTGGATGTGGTAGCAGGAGGTGTGCTCCTTGCTGATTCAGGCTGACATATGAGGGGGGTTCTCTGACTTGGGTCCGAACAAGGCCTCATGGAAAGCTCCATGAGGTGCTTCCAGAAGCAGAGAGCCTAGCCTGCTTGAGTGTAGCTAGGGAAAGACTGGCAAATACTGTACTTGGACACGATGTGAGCTTCCCCCAAGCAGTAGAGGCAGCTCTCTGAGAAGGAGTGCAGGCAGGAGGCACAGCGTTTGAAGCCCGGAGGCCTGGGCATAGTCCAGTACCCATTCGTGGCTCTGGGGGACGGGAGAGAGTTGTGGTGAAGAAAAAACACACCCTCAAATTTATCTAAACTAATCACTAAAACTACAAGAAAAACTACAAGAAACTACTAAAAAATAAATTCTAACGCTATGTACAACTATCTTATTTAAAAGTGTGTCAAGACAAGGACACAAAGTTCCGATCCGGACCATTCGGTGGTAAGAAGGAACTGGAGACGCGGTTGGTCCACCCCACCCATTATCAACTTGGATGGAGGCATGAGGCGAGCCACAATGCATGCGCAGATCCACAGACATTACTTTCAAATTCTCCTCCAACTCTGGGCACATGGTGCACATGCACAACCCTCAGTGGAATACAATAGGGACCATCACTCGAAGAAGAACACTTTATGTCTTCCTCTGCTACTATATACATCTCTGAAGAGAAATTTGATGTACAGTATGAAACAGACTACACTATATAAAGTGGTATTGAACTGTGCTTTTTAATGAGACTAAAATTTTTAATGACACTAAAATACCACAGTCCCTACTGAATTTTTTTACAATCTAATCTGCCTATCTCTTATGTTCCCCTTCTATACAAATTTTTGTGGAAGAGAAGAAGTTAAATAAAAACAACTATAGATTTTCTTATCTACAAATTCCAGTGCATTCTTTCTTCGTGGAGGTGGGACTAATATGTGAAAAAGAAGGGAGCACTGTTGCTTTAATTCATGGAGTTGGGGAATAACAGAAATACCAACTACAAAACTCATTGATATAGGACCACAGGTGTGTACCATTCCTGACTCTGAGCCCCTTCTGGTCCTCATTATAGCAGAGCAAGAGCTCTGTGATAGTCAAGTTTAAGACCAGCTTTCTGTTTAAAGATCAACTCTTCTAAGTGCTCCAAAATCTGTACAGTTAATCAGATTGCCTTGAAATTTGGTGTGCTTCATGGGGGCACAAGGTATGGTCAGTGACCCACATTGAGGGCCATTTGACCCTGGGGTTCCCAAGATACAAATCTTTTCTTAAAGTTGTTACATTCTTACAACTTTTTTGCTCACAGAAAGTGATCAGCGATCAAACTACAGCTCAGATCATGGCACCAAGGTCTCAGATGCTCAAGGGTTACCCCAACACAGTGCATGGCATTCAACAGTCCTTTGGGAGAAAGGAAATTAAAACCACTGATCTAATAGATTACACAGAACATGTGCAGAGAGAGATGCTTACTATCCAGAAAACTACCTCTATATCACAGGACTTCAGTGGCTTTTAGGAGCTGGATAGTTAGGAATGATGGTAACACAAATTTAAACATCTGAAATCCAGAAAATGAATAGTTAAAATACACATCACCCCTATTTGGTGGTGGTGCTGGGCTCACCAGAGTATGTGGGGGTGTAACCTGGTTTGGAAGAGGAGTGGACTGGAGTGCATGGACCTGGGGCATACCTGGGGAAGCCTGGCTGAAGCAGGGGCAAGAGTCCCAATTGGGGGTGGACAGTGGGAGTGAGGGGCCCTGCTCAGTGTGCAGCACAGGCTACATAACCCAGGTGGCGTGCAGCCCTCCAGTAAGCTCCAGTAAGCCTATGATATGTATACACAGCAGCATGGAGCAATGTCTTACATGTTAATAGCTTCTACAGTGCCAACTAATGGCTTAATGGGATGGGAAGGGGAGGTGGAGCTGGAAATGTTGGCTGGGGGAGAGGGCTACCTGTTGCAGGGAATGGTTGGGCAGCTGGTGGAGAAGGAGAGACACACCATTCTTCTCTCACACATTTAAAGTTACTGTAACAGCCATGTAATAAAACTCATGCTTTTGGGACATGACTATGGATGGGATTTCTCTCACAGCCCTGTTAGCAACTACATACTACAAACATTTCAAAGCATGACCATTATCATCATTCCATTGTAACAACAAGAGGGGGGAGGAGCACTAAGGAATCACATTAGCAACCATGTGATCTATTGGAAAAACCACTGGAATGGGAATATTCTTAGCTCTGCCACTAGCCTCCTGGGTGACCTTAGGCAAGTCACCTCACCTTCCTGTATCTCAGTTTCCCATCTGTAAAATGGGATAATAAATAAAATTTGAGATCTACTGATGAAAAGCCTAGGTAAAAGCTAGGGCTTGGATTACACTTAAAAGTTAGGCTCACATAGCTGCATCGGTCAGGGGTGTGAAAAAATCACACCCCTGACTGACACAGCTATGCTGACCTAACCCCCAATGTAGAGGCAGCTGTGTTGACAGAAGAATACGTCTGTTGACGTGGCTAACTATTAGGGAGATGGAGGTCCTACACCAATGGAAAAACCCCTTCCATCAGTGTAAGCTGCGTCTATGCTATAGAGTTATGCCAACATAGCTATTCTGGTATAGCAGGGGTGGGCAAACTACAGCCCACGGGCCACATCCGGCCCGCCAGCAGTTTTAATCCGGACCTCGAGCTCCCGCTAGGGAGTGGGGTCTGGGGCTTGCCCCGCTTCGCTCTCCAGCTGGGGAGCAGGGTCAGGGGCCACTCTGTGCAGCAACCAGAAGCAGCAGCATGTCCTTCTTGCTCCGATGCATAGGGGCAGCCACAGGCCTCTGCTCCGCATGCTGCCCGCACCCCAAGCGCCACCCCTGCAACTCTCATTGGCCGAGAACCGTGGCAGTGCCTTGTGGATGGGGCAGTGCGCAGCAGAGCCGCCTGGCCGCGCTTCCGCATAGGAGCCAGAGCGGGGACATGCCGCTGCTTCTGAGAGCCGCTTGAGGTAAGCCCCACGTGGAGCCTGCACCCGAGACACCCTCCTGCGCTTCACTCTCTGCCCCAGCTCTGATTCTCCTCCCGCCCTCTGAACCCCTCAGTCCCAGCCCGGAGCACCTTCCAACACCCCAAACCCCTCATCCCCAAGCCCCACCCCAGAGCCTGCATCTCCAACCAGAGCCCTCACCCCCCTGTCCCTGTGCCCCAACCCTTTGGCTTTGGCCCTGGACCCCAACAAGTCTAAGCCAGCCATGGTGATCCCATTAAAATGGGGTCACAACCCACAGTTTGAGAACCACTGCCATAATCACAGCTCTGTGAAGCTCCTCAAAATATCCCCAGATCTCCTTGTATCACAAACACACCTCTATCAACCTGTCCCACCTATTGCCTCCACTGTTCTCAATATCTACATCTAAAACACTGAAAGCAACTGGAGTGCATGCAGATAATTTCCCATGGCTCTTGCCAACTCTGGGGGGCAGAGTTAAGGAAGGGCTCGTGGTTTCACCAGGTAACCTTAACTCTGTGATTTTCACCATTTAAACTATATAGCACTGTCAACACTGCTGGCACAGTAGCTATGCTGGAATTGGCTGCTCCATCCCAGCTGCATGCCACTCCTCTGTTGAGATTTCAAATGCTGTGTACCGTAAATTAATGTTACTCAGAGCAGAAGTAATTTTAAACTGTAAACTGTAGGTTTATCTAGCCTCAGTTACACCTGTTTGCAGAGAGGAACATGGTATTCTGAGCAACTGTGTTCTGATTTCACCCTTCTGCCAGGTTACACCCTATTTCTGTATACATATAGTTTACATAGAGGGATCACAGAGTGAGAGGAGGGAAGGATATAAAGTCAGAGTAAAAAGTGTTTGTGATAGCTCTGAATGTCCATATTTTCTAATATATTGGGTGGTGGGAGCTAGTGGGGGGGAGGGTATTTTTATAGATTTACCCGAAGGTAAAATTTTCTGAGTTTACAGTTGTGGTTTGAAAACAGCAATGTTCTTTTAAGGTGCTTTCTCCCTTTAGTTATTGATACAAATGTACAATCTTAACTCCTGATTAAGGAAGCTTTTGTTGTGTGACCTAATATAAATGCACTTTAAATTAAATGAAATGAGTAACTGCTTTTAGAGAATATTGGTTACATCATTATAACAAGTGGTTAATAGGTATCCATGTGACTACATGAGATACTCACAAAATAGTGATCTTTTTCTGGAAAAATGTATTAAAAATTATAGAATGGGTACAGCATGTATTTACTGTTAATGGAGCACTGGGAAGAAGTTGTATTTATAATAATAGTATTACAGGATCTCCTCCTTTCATAGAATTATGGTAAAAGTAGCCCAGGTATTGTAATATTTTTCTTGAGTGCAGTGGACATGTCTCTAAACATGCAAGTCTGGGGTTTCACTTGACCCTAATTTCAAAAGGCCTGAAAGGATGGTATCCTAAGCTTCTTTCACCTTCAAAATTTCAACCTTCCATTTTCACCTCTATAGTTGCCAAATTCCTTTCTCCTCATGGTTGCTTTCATCCTTCTGTAACGATGACTGACGTGGAGACTATAATATAGCCAGAAGGATGGCCAAGTCATTGCTTTTCCTTCTAGAAAGTTAGAATCTACTGGCTTCATAAAAGAAGATTTTGGATTCTGTTGCAAAATCAACTGATGGGCAATTGCAGATCACACTTTTAGTAGCATATTTTATTCAGTGTTTTTAAATCTAGATTTTACAGAATAGCTAACAACTTTCAGTAAGATGTTAATTAGTTCTCAAAGGAAGGTTTTTCATAACTCTTACCTACATACTCTGCCTTTCTAATTAAGAAGCAAACCAAGTAAAATAAGACACTGAAAATGATAAAATAATATATTTTAACTCAATCACACACAGAGGCTTTATAGCTGAAATAGAAGACACTGTCAATTTGAAATTAAAAGGTTTACTTTACTTTAAATGATAAATCATTGGTGCTAGTTTGCTTAAAACACATATTACTTATATAGCTGAATTTTTATCTTAAACAAGTTGAGTAGTAACTGCAGTGAATGTGGAATGTATCAATATATATTTTTTTCCTTAGTTCCGAGATGGTTTCATTATATACAAAATATACCCCTGAAGTTAAGCAATTTATTAGTTCCTTCTCCAGCAAAGAAATGTATAATTATCAGAAACATTAAAAGCATAAGATAACACTATTCAGAAAAGTTCTGATTTTCCTGCCCATGGCTATATTATAGCTCATTTCTAAAGAGCTGCACTTTTCCAAACTGGATATCTGTTTTGGAAGATTAAAAAAATTGTTCTGTTTTTTAAACCCAGAGAGGGACCCCATTAACTCTAGTTTTTCTTTGTCATGAGAGTGCACACATACACTGGCACTCAATCACATGAAAACTGCTTTTAAACATTAATAGTGCTGGTTTCAAGCAGCAAACTTGGGGTTGGATTTTGAATGCCTTCCAAAAGGTTTAAGATTTTTCAGATCTGGAGATGTGGTCAGGTCAAATATAAAGGTAGAGGCTATTTGCAAACTTCAGATCCTGGTTCAGATATTAAACACCCCAACATTTTGGTGCTCGTAAGTTTTAGTTTGAGTTCATTTTTAATTTTTGTTATTGCTGCTCTACACATCTATTTTTGTTTTATCTGTGTGTGCTACAAAAATGTAAAATATGGACCTTCAGCTGCAAAACATTAAGGGCCAAAACTTAAAAGAGGTCTGTAAGGCTCCAAATCCTTCAATCAGATAGCAGGCCCATTCATCTGTATTGAGCACTATTAAATTAAATGGGACTTTGCAAAGTGACACACTTTCATGGATCTAGTTGTAGGACTGGCATTAAATTTACACTTGTTGCTCACAACTACTTTGTGCCTCATAAAGAGAATTTGTGAACAGAAACAGCATTTGCAGCTATAAATTAAGATCTCAGGATATTTGATCAGCATATGCAAATGCAATTTGCATACAAATTCTGTGTGTTGTAACATTAAAACTATTGTACACAAAACTACAGGTGAAAATTAAGAATCTAGATCAAGGCTCTTTTGAAAATCTGATATGAAGTGACACCATCTTTAGGAGCTTGTTGATATTGATAGGTTTCTCATAGTCTTTTTTCCTTTTTCAAGATGTAACTTTTTCTCTTATTCTCTGTGTTTATGTATTTTTTAAATAAGCTGAACCAATGTTAGCAGGAGTGGGAGCTCTAATAAAGACAAGGCTTCAGCTGCTTCTTGTATTTTTACCACCATGTTTAGTCAATGTCCTTTTCAGAAGATGATTCAGGAGGCAGGAGTCTTGTCTACACTAGGGCTTCCACTAAATCCAAAATGGGAAGGTATTTTTGTTGTTTTCTTAACTTCTCCCCACCATTCACAAGCCTTTAGAGACGTGATTAGAGCCCAGTTCCTCCTACCTCAATGGTAAATTACTATATGGTCCAGTCTGCAATACAGAATGTGTATATATGCACAGCGCTTAAACATTTTAGAGGCCCAACTATAATGTAGCATGGCTTTGCCTCTGTGGATACAAGGCCAGGGGCAGAGCATAGCTTTTTGACATAGTTATAACATGGTTAGGTCCCAACCACACTGGAAAGATCAAGTGATATTATAACACAGGTGGTCACTAACATGTATAAAGCTCCATGTTTAAAGAGACACTGTCAACTTTCTTAGATTGCAAGCTCTTCAGGGACAGGACCGTGTCTTCAAAAATATTTATATTGTATTTAATATACAATTTTATATCAGTGGGGCTCTGATTCTGTTTTGGTCTTCTGGGTGCTACTGTAATACAAATATCAGGACTACTGTAGTGTATAGGAATAGGTAGTATCCCTCTAAATAGTTTTTGAGCCCTCTAGTGGCACTCATCATGTTCAGTGTTTTAGAAGTTGTCAAAAACTGGTCAGAGCTTGTACTTAGGTCTTGAATGTTTGAGTATATGTAGTTCAATTGAAATTGAAACATGAATACACACTTTAAAAGCATATACAGTGTATGATAAAATACATGTATCTGAAAAAGTATAATAGATTTGAAAAGTCTGAACATAGACTAGCTTCCTTATACAGCTGTTGTTTTTTATGACCATGTCAGTGCATTCAGTTTGGTGATGTTGGCCAACCTAATAATTTCAAATGATGATTTGTAAGCAAAGTCTAAATGAGCTCTCCCTGACAGTAGTGATGAGCTGGGGCTGGGGGGAAAGGCTTCAGGACCAGATTGTATTTACAGTCACACCTAATCTACCTAGGTATCCAGCAAACAGAGCTGTGTTGCCCAAGTGATTTTGGCTGGGGTTGGGTTACAAATCACTTTGAATGGCGGGGGGGGGGGAAGGGAGTAATGAAATGTTGTTATTCTTATTGTATGAGTAAAGGGCAGTAGAAGTGTACTTAGCCTGTGCTGATTGAGGGCATCAAGAAAGAGGGGGGGGGGACAGGTGTTTTGCTTGATGGACTGCCTGAGTCACAAGTACTATTTGCCCTGCCCCTCTCCACTTTTTAAAGACAGAGCTGATTAGGCTCCATAGATAATCTTTTGTTTTGTTAAGTGACCACTACAGCTGAAATCACTGATAATCACTGATAATCAGGTCTAAGTGCTTAGATCTGCTGTGGGACAGTGTTTCTGTGTAAGAGACAGCCCAGTCTGCACTAGCTCACTAAGAGCTCAGCTGAAATCACTGAGAGCTGGTGGAACCTCAAGAGACCAACTCACAGAGGTCACAGTGGCAGGTGGCAGCAGAAGGTGATGGCGCAGGGCCATTGGCAACGGAGCGATGGAGTGAACGGTGGCACAATGAATAACAGTGGCCAGAGCGAACAGTGAGAAGCTGGAGGAATGAACAAGTTGCCTTCTTGCCCCCACCTGGGAGGTGAACTCATGTGAAAGCACCTCTGAACTCTTGAGTCTCCTCTGACCAAGGACAGCACCAGTGAGTGTTAATGAGGCTGTTAAGAATGCTGGAGACACAACACAGTTCATGTGAACAAACATGGCTGTGGCATCATACTTTCCATTTAGGCAAGAGATACCACACACTACAAACTGGAGGCCAATGTTGAGTGCATTGTCACTTGTTCATCCTGAAGTTGAACACTGGTTCTGAACAAGACCAGTAAATGCTCACTCTCTTTCTGCAAGAAACTCAACTGACTGGCTAGAAGCATGTGGTGCAACAGTGAAAGACTCAACAGTTGAAAAAGTGAAGAATACATGCATACATGGCTGATGAATGCACAGTTGCAAATGGGCATCAAGTATTAAGTCATTGTGTACGTTATCTTGATGTCAGTGGTAGGCCAGTAGATGCATTTCTAGATGTTCAAGTTGTAGAAGACACATCAGCTGCATCTGTGACAACCCACATCTTAGAAGAGTTAAATGCTTGTCAATTGGACCCCAAACAGATGGCTGCTTGTGCATTTGATGGAGCTGCAAACTTCTCTGGAAGACATGGTGGAGTACAAGCTTTTCTCAGAGAAAAGTGTAACCCTAATCTCTCCTATACACACTGCAGAAGCCATCTACTCCAACTAGCACTAGTACGAGCTGCAGACTCTTTAAAAGACTCTTTAAAAGACATTAAAAAAGCTATACATTTAATGTCTTCATTATATTCTTTTTTTCAGCAAGAGTCCAAAAAGACTGAATATCTTGGAAAATATAGAAGATATACTGGGACTGAAGTTCAAATTAGTCCAACCTGGGAAAACCCTCTGGCTTTCTCATGAGCGATCCCTTGGCTGTTGTCTTAAAATTACTCCAGCCGTTATTACTGGCTTTGGAAAGTATCTACCAAGATGGGATGGATCTAAGTAGCGAGGCTGGTGGATTACATTTGCTACTATGTTCAGAGAAGACTATTGCCATTCTCTCTCTTGTAAGTCTACTGTTGAAACCACTTGGGTCATTAAACAATGCCATCCAGGCATCTGCTACAACAGTAGTAGATCTCTGTCCAGCAATAGAAGCTACATTTGGATCAATCAGAGAGCTATCCATTGAAAAAGTACTGGAAGAAGCAAAAACTTCAGTCCAGAGGTTGACTAATGAAGGCATTTATATTGAATCCTTAAGTGAAGAGGACAAGAAGTGTTTAAGACAACTGAAAAAGTACACAGACTTGATTCTTAAAAATCTACAACAGCGACTTCTAGATTCTACTCAACCTCTACATAGCTTTTACAGATCCCTGTCCTATAAAACATCGACAGTTGAGTGGAGTGAGGCACTACCAGCAATGGGGCTGCCATGTGCTCAGGACAGAATAGAGAATTTGAACACAGAGTGGAATATCATATGACAAATGAATGAAGATTTGACTTATCATCACTAGTGGCTCGACCCAATCTTTATGCTATGTTTCCTGGGATGAAAGAAGTAGGAATTCATCTCTTGCTACTCCCAGTCACAACAGCTACAGTCAAGCGTTCTTTTTCATCACTGAATAGAAATTTGTGCTCTGAAAGTAGTGGCCTTCTGCCTGATCATGTGAATGAACTAATGAGCATATTAATTGAAGGAATGAAAGTACCGGACACATGAGAAGCCACCAAAGATGATTGCATTCAAGAAGTTCATTAACAGAGTTGTGCAAAATTATAACAAGAAACCAAGAAGGATGTAGATGTAGTGCTTCATAGAAGGCTTGAGTAGCCAACTTTAATTTGTGTGATAATTTTAAAACATGAGTTAAATCTAATAAAATGGTCATGAAACATTTTTCAGTTTTTACCATGGTGCCATATGGCCCACCTTCACCCTTACGGTCTCACCCCTAATCGTCCGACCCCGTTCCCCACCCCGTAAATTCGAACACCCCCCCTAATTTCAATTCCTGGGGAAAACACGGCATTCTCCTATTTTAAAAAATGGTTTCTCACTCCTTTTGCTGTGTGAAAAACTTACACACACAACAGGGAAAGAAAAGACGGTTACTCACCGTTGTAACTGTTGTTCTTCGAGATGTGTTGCTCATATCCATTCCATTAGGTGTGTGCGCGCCGCGTGCACGATCGTCGGAAGATTTTTACCCTAGCAACACCGGCGGGTCGGCTGTGGAGCCCCCTAGAGTGGCGCCTTCATGGCGCTGAATATATACCCCAGCCGACCCGGCGCCCCCTCAGTTCCTTCTTGCCGGCTACTCCGACAGTGGGGACGGGGGGCGGGTTTGGAATGGATATGAGCAACACATCTCGAAGAACAACAGTTACAACGGTGAGTAACCGTCTTTTCTTCTTCGAGTGCTTGCTCATATCCATTCCATTAGGTGACTCCCAAGCCCAACTTAGGTGGTGGGGTCGGAGTGAGACATTGCTGTGTGCAAAACCGCTGATCCGAAGGCAGCATCGTCCCTGGACTGCTGCACTAGTGCATAGTGTTCTGTAAACGTGTGGACTGACGACCAAACCGCAGCTCTACAAATGTCCTGGATCGGAAAGCCGTCGAGGAAGCTTGGGCCCTCGTGGAGTGAGCGGTGAGGTGTGGTACTGAGACACCTGCCAGGTCGTAGCAAGTCCGGATGCAAGACGTAATCCAGGAGGATAGGCGTTGTGATGAGACCGGTGAGCCTTTCATTCGGTCGGCCACTGCAACGAAGAGTTGCGTCGTCTTTCTAAAGTGCCTTGTGCGGTCAATATAGAAGGCCAGGGCCCTGCGTACGTCCAGAGAATGCAAACGTTGATCCTGGCGAGTAGCATGTGGTTTAGGATGAAAGACCGGGAGAAATATATCCTGGTTGATATGAAATGGAGAAACCACCTTAGGGAGAAAGGCAGGATGTGGGCGGAGCTGCACTTTATCCTTATGGAAAACTGTGTAAGGGGGCTCGGATGTAAGCGCCCTGAGTTCAGAAATGCGCCTTGCTGAGGTGATGGCTACGAGGAAGGCTGTCTTCCAGGATAGGTACAAAAGTGAACAGGTGGCCAGTGGCTCGAATGGAGGACCTGTGAGCTTGGAGAGAACCAGGTTGAGGTCCCACGTCGGAACGGGCTGACGTTGTTGTGGGTACATCCGGTCTAAGCCCTTGAGGAATCTAACGACCATCGGGTTAGAGAATACCGAAGACGCGAGTTCCCCTGGGTGAAAGGCTGATATAGCGGCCAGGTGAACTCTAATTGAAGATATTGCCAACCCCTGCTGTTTTAGGGAGAGGAGATATTCCAAAATGAGAGGAATAGGTGCATGCAACGGGGACGTGGCTCGTTGTTCGCACCAACAGGAGAACCGCTTCCACTTGGCCAAGTATGTGGTCCGTGTTGAGGGCTTCCTACTGCTCAGCAGAATCTGTTGGACAGAGTGCGAGCACTGTTGCTCTGCCTGGGTGAACCATGGAGCAGCCACGCCGTGAGGTGGAGTGATTGCAGGTCGGGGTGACGCAGGCGACCGTGGTCCTGAGAGATGAGATCCGGGCATAATGGAAGCGGGATCGGTGTCCGAACCGAGAGCTCCAACAGCGTGGTGTACCAATGTTGTCTCGGCCACGCTGGGGCGATCAGAATCACCTGTGCCTGGTCTCTGCGCAATTTGAGCAGTACCTTGTGGACCAGAGGAAACGGAGGGAAGGCATAAAACAGGTGGTCCTTCCAGGGAAGGAGAAACGCATCCGAGAGGGAGCCCGGAGCTCGACCTTGCAGGGAGCAGAACACGTGGCACTTCCTGTTGTCTCGAGATGCAAACAGGTCTATCTGGGGAAACCCCCACTTCTGGAAAACGGAATGTATGATGTCCGGACGGATAGACCACTCGTGTGTTTGAAAGGACCTGCTGAGTCGGTCCGCCAGAGTGTTCTGGACTCCAGGGAGGAACGATGCCGTGAGAAAGATTGAGTGGGCGATGCAGAAGTCCCACAGGCGAATGGCCTCTTGGCATAGAATTGACGAACGTGCTCCTCCCTGCTTGTTGATGTAAAACATGGCCGTGGTGTTGTCGATGAGAACTAACACACAACGACCACGTAGGAGATTGAGAAATGCCTGGCACGCCAGGCGCACCGCCATCAGTTCCCGAACATTGATGTGCAGGGCTAGCTGGGGTGCAGTCCACAGGCCCTGGGTATGGTGCTCGTTGAGATGGGCGCCCCAACCCAGAGATGAAGCGTCTGTGACCAGGTGCAGAGAGGGTTGTGGGGCGTGAAACGGCATCCCCTCGCAAACCACCTTGTGATCTAGCCACCATGTGAGGGAGGTCAGGACCGAATTTGGGACCGTGACCACCATGTTCAGGCTGTCCCGATGTGGGCGGTATATTGATGACACCCAGGTCTGGAGTGGGCGAAGCCGAAGTCTGGCATGCCTGGTTACGTACGTGCAGGAAGCCATGTGACCCAGCAGGGTAAGGCACGACCTCACCGTGGTAGTTGGGAAGGCCTTGAGTCCTTGAATGAGGCTCGTGATGGTGCTACAGCGATTGTCTGGCAGGATGGCTAGTGCTCGTCTGGAGTCTAGAACCGCGCCGATGAATTCTATTCTCTGGGTAGGTTCTAGAGTGGATTTGTCCTTGTTGAGTAGGATACCCAACTTGTTGAATGTGTGCACTATTATGTGGACGTGATCTCGAACTTGTTCTTTGGTGCGACCGTGTACCAGCCAGTCGTCTAGGTACGGGAACACCTGTATCCCTTGCCGACGAAGGTACGCTGCCACGACAGCCATACATTTCGTGAACACCCTTGGGGCCGAGGATAGGCCGAAGGGAAGGACTGCAAATTGGTAGTGCACCTTGCTTACCACGAACCGCAGGAAGCGTCTGTGAGGCGGGTAAATTGCTATGTGAAAGTATGCATCTTTCATGTCGAGGGCGGCGAACCAGTCTCCAGGATCGAGGGAAGGGATAATGGTCCCCAAAGAGACCATGCGGAACTTCAACTTTACTACGAATTTGTTGAGTCCGCGCAAGTCCAAGATGGGTCGCAGACCTCCTTTGGACTTGGGAATGAGGAAGTAACGGGAATAGAATCCCCTGCCCCTTAACTCCACTGGAACCTCCTCTATGGCCCCCATAGCAAGGAGCGTGGAAACTTCCTGTATAAGAAGTTGCTCGTGAGAAGGGTCCCTGAAGAGGGACGGGGAAGGGGGGGAGGAGGGGGGAATTGAGGAAAACTGGATAGCATATCCCCTGTCCACCGTGCGAAGGACCCAACGGTCCGAGGTTATAAGGGACCAGGCATGGTGGAAATGGGAAAGGCGATCCCGAAAGGATGGGGCTGGATCCTGTGGGATGACTGGGGCGCCGTCCTCGACCGCACCTTCAAAAGTTCTGCCTGGGGCCTGAAGGTGGTCTAGGTGGCCCCTGGTTCTGACCAGGTTGAGGGCCGGTCCACCTTCTTCTACCACCTCGTCCTCGCCTCCGGGTCGAGTCCTGTCTCTGACGAGGCGGGGGGGGGGGGGGGGGTAGAAGCGCTGAGGCTGCGGTCTAAATGGCCTGCGCTGAGGGCCCACAACATGCATCCCCAAGGAACGCATGATCGTCCTGGAGTCCTTGAGGCTCTGCAGGCGAGAGTCCGTCTTTTCTGAAAACAACCCTTGTCCTTCAAAGGGCAGATCCTGCAGGGTTTGCTGCAGTTCCTGAGGCAGACCCGAAACCTGGAGCCAGGAGATCCTCCGCATAGCGATACCTGAGGCCAGGGTTCTCGCAGCAGAGTCCGCTATGTCTAAGGAGGCCTGTAAGGAGGTCCGAGCCACCTTCTTACCCTCCTCCACCAGGGCTCCAAACTCCTCCCTGGACTCTTGGGGAACCAACTCCTTGAACTTCCCCATAGAGTTCCAGGAGTTAAAGCTATAGCGGCTCAAGAGCGCCTGTTGATTAGCCGCTCTAAGTTGCAGCCCTCCGGCTGAGTAAACTTTACGGCCGAATAAATCGAGGCGCTTAGCCTCCTTCGATTTGGGCGCTGCGGTCTGCTGACCGTGGCGCTCCCTTGCGTTCACTGATGCCACCACCAGTGAACACGGCTGGGGGTGGGTATACAAGTACCCGTAGTCTTTAGACGGGACAAAGTATTTCCTTTCCACCCCTCTCGCTGTGGGTGGGATAGAGGCAGGAGTCTGCCATATCGTAGATACATTGGCTTGTATCGTGCGGATCAGGGGTAACGCCACCCTCGATGGGGCATCCGCTCCGAGGATATTCACGATGGGGTCGTGCACCTCCACTATCTCCTCCGCCTGCAGGTCCATATTACGGGCCATCCTACGCAGAAGATCTTGGTGAGCCCGAAGATCTATTGGAGGTGGACCTGTGCACGATGTGCCCGCCACTGCCTCATCCGGAGAGGAAGAGGAAGATGCCTCCGGTGGAACAGGATCCAAGGGAGGGTCCTGGTCTCCCTGCTCCTGGGCCGGAGCATCACCTGCGCTTGAGTCCAGAGCGTCAGGTGGTGCGGACACTGAAGCCTCCATGCCCCCTGGCGGAGGCCGAGAGATGGTGGACTCCGGGGCCCTTCTAACAGAGTGACCGGAGCGAGAGGTCGAAGCAACTGGAGCCCCTTGCGCCTGATGGTACGCCCACGGGGTCCAAAACGACCAGTGAGATGGGCCATGAGAATGGTCCTCTGTTATGTTCTGCCAATGGCCCAAGTCCTGTTCCTCGGCTTGCCCCTGAGGGGGGTATGCCGATCTCGAGAGGTCCTCCGAGGAGCGAGACACCGATCTCGATGGCCATGGCGGTGCCGAGAGCGTCGAGACGATTCCCGTGGGCTGCGGTGCCGCACGGTGCCGGTCCGGAGATGATCTATCTCCACGCGGTGCCGGCGATCGGTGCCGGGACCGCGACCGGTGCCGATGACCTCGTCGGTGCCGGGAGTCGGATCTGGACCTCGACGAGGACCTGGAGTATGCCCGGTACCGGGAGCGGCCTCTCGACGTCGAGCGTCGACCGTAGCGGTGCCGAGAACTACGTCTCGACGTTGATCGGTGCCGACGATCATAGCGGTGCCGAGACGTAGAGCGGTGCCGCGAAGAAGATCTTGGCCGCGAGTACGACCGGTGCCGAGGTGATATTCGGTGCCGGGACTGCGAGCGGCGTGGGGACCTGCTTCGGGACCTGGATCGGTGCCGAGGTTCCAGCCCTTGCGATGGAGGGCGCATCAAGGCAGGTTTCCCCCTCGACTGGACCGGGCGAGGCAACGGTGCCGTCGGTGCCGGTGGTTGAGGCGGTGCCGGCTCCGTGAGAGCTATTAAGTCTCTCGCCGCCGCGAAGGTCTCTGGCGTCGACGGGAGGCACTGTGTCACCGCCGGCCTCGGTGGAGACGCCGTCTGCACCGGACTCAACGGCCTCGGCGCCGGAGTCGACGGTGCTGGAGGCACCTGTTTCCGGTGCTCCACCGGCGGACGCGGCTCTACCCCCGGCACTGGGGGAGCCAGCGTCTTCGGCACGGAGGTCCCCGTCTTATGGGCTTTCTTATGCCCTGGGGATAATGACCAGCGCCGAGGCACTTGCTGTGCTTGCGGTGCCGACGAGGTCCGGTGCCGGGGAGGCTTATCTGACGCCACTCGCGTGGTCGTCATAGCCGGTGCCGCCGGGGCACTGCGCACCGAGGCGCTAGGTGCCGGGGCCTGACTTGTAGATGGAGCGTCCGGACTAAGTGCCGCCTCCATCAGGAGTTGCCGGAGCCGAAAGTCCCGCTCCTTCTTGGTCCTTGGTCTGAAGGCCTTACAGATCTTGCACTTATCTGTTTGATGGGACTCTCCCAGGCACTTCAGACAGGAGTCGTGCGGGTCGCTCGTGGGCATAGGCTTAGCGCAGGAGGCGCACAGCTTGAAGCCGGGAGCGTTGGGCATGAGCCCGGCCCCGCGGCCGGGGGAGAAAAGGGGGAGACGACCCCCTTAATCCCCTGAACTATTATAACAACTAGAACAACTTTTAAAACTATTGAACTATTTAACTATAAACACTAGGACTATAACTATAACTATAACTGCGAATAACAAACTAAGCTAGGGAGAGTGGAGAACAGCTAAGCAGCGCTCCACAGTTCCAACGACCGTCAGGGGCGGTAAGAAGGAACTGAGGGGGCGCCGGGTCGGCTGGGGTATATATTCAGCGCCATGAAGGCGCCACTCTAGGGGGCTCCACAGCCGACCCGCCGGTGTTGCTAGGGTAAAAATCTTCCGACGATCGTGCACGCGGCGCGCACACACCTAATGGAATGGATATGAGCAAGCACTCGAAGAAGAACTTACTATGCAGAAAGTGCTGGTAAATTCACGAAGTAAACAAACTAAAAACAGAAAAAAAATTGTCTAATCTCTTTCAGTTTTAGTGATCTTAGGTGTTAATTGTAACAACAGAAGGTAAAATATTTTCAGACAGAAATGTGATTTTTTTAAGACAGTCCTTGGCAAGCTGCCAACAAGTTATCAATCAGTAACAGGCAGAATAATGGTTTTATGATGTATTAGGCCACTAAGCACAGGACCATAGCTACCTACTCATTTCACATATGTCAATAGGATTTAGGTTCCTAAATGCCTAAATCTCTTATTAAAATGAGACATGCTCCTAAATCACTTAAGCATTGCAACGCTTACCGCTGCAATGACTAAATACCCTTATAAATCTGGGCCTAATTGAGCCATCAGATGGTAACAATTTTTGGCTACCAAGATAGACTGGCAATCTAGAGTTGAAAAGCTTCATATATAATTTCACTTCCTGGCCCAGCCTTCCCCCTACCTATAATAATGGATTTATGATGTAAAGAATATGTACCACATGACAGTTGTTTTGGAAGTGATTGGGGACTGGCATTAAAACTGATTACAATAGGGATAGATGGGATGGCTAGATGTGCAGGTGTGGAATTTTGCTCCCTCAGATACTGAGGTCTTGGAAGGACTGTGGGTTTAAGGAACTATAAATATCAGTAAAAAAATAAAACTCATTTTACATGGTGCTTATTTTTCTTTTCTTATTTTTTTTTACTCTACCACTAGGCACACATACATTTCCTCCTATATTTGGCTTGTCCTTCCACACAGAAAGCTAGTAACGGCTGTATGTAAGTGCTGTTACTTTTACTATTTACTCTGCTAATCTTCACTCTGACCTTGTGCTGCCATCAGAGAAAGCTGCAGGTTGGGTGAAATGGACTAGAGGAATTTGTCACTGAAAATGGATGCTTTCACTGCAGGTAGTACAGTACTTATTGTGACGTTTCACTCCATATTCTTTATGAAAATATGCTTATGATATAAATATGACATAACTGAGATGTACTTTATGCAAGATGGGTCTTGTAAGATATCATTGGAAAGGTTATGATTTACTGAATGTGATTATCCAATTTGTATGCCTGTATCATTTCTGTATCTGAAGTTACGAATATTGACTATATATCTGTATTTCAACTATGCTACTTTGGGTGACGCCCACTGCTAACACTTCAGGTACAACAATGGAAAAGCCAGACCTAGCAGCGAGGACAAAGGACTGTGAAAAGGCTTGGCCTTCCTGCGGCTGACCAATGAATACTGTGATACTACAGAGTCAGGTGATCTTGTCACCTGACACTAAACATTATCTGGGATTTCTTGTAACTTCTTGTAACTTTCCACTGGAAGGGAAGGGGGGAGGGGCAAGTTTGGAAAACAAAGGATTCCCACCTTATGTAAATCCTATTTAAGGGTGGGGAGGAAGGCAAACAGGACTCCTCCTCTCCATGGCCTGTCTGCCCAAGAAGAAAGACTGCTAAAGCTAAAGCCTGTCTGCCCAAGAAGAAAGACTGCTGAAGCAAAGGCGGGGGGGAGGAGTCCAGACTGAGACAGGGATCCAGTCTGAAAAGAAATATAACTGCAACTTTGAACCACAAAAACTTTGCAACCTGCCTAAAATAACATTTAGGGTACATTTTGTAACCTGTTTCTTAAGTATATTGAGCTTAGTTTACGTATTTTGCTTTATTTGGAAGTAAATCTGCTTTGTTCTGTTATCTCTTATACTCACTTAAAATTCACCTTTTGTAGTTAATAAATTTATTTCTTGTTTATAATATAACCCAGTTTATGTAATTTCTAACGGGGGTGGGGGGGACAACAAGAAGTTGTGCATATTTCTCTCCACATTGAGGGAGGGGGCAAATGTAATAAAATCTTTGGGTTTGTATCCCATAAAGGGAGTGGGCACCAGAGTGTTGGAGCAAGCCCCTAGGGCTGAATCTTTCCAAGGTGGATATCTGTCTCTCTGGGGGCCCTGCTTGTGTGCTTGGCTGGAAGAGGCTTGTGAGCCTAACCTAGCAAGGCCAGGTAAAGGGGACCCAGGCTGGCTGAACAGGCTGACTCAGTGACATCCCAGCACATCAGGTGACACCCCAAAGGGCCCAAACCTGTCACACTTATAAAAAATTAACAGGCTCACACTAACTGTCTTGTTGCCCTTAATTGTTTCTTCATTAATTTACAACTTGGAAAGCCTCTATCCTGGCACAGCTAACTTAACATGCTGTAAATCTGAATTTTTCATTGCACCAAAGACAGATGTGATAAAAGTGCCTGAAGAGCTTCTCCATTTTCCAGAATTAAAAAAAATAAACAATCAAAAAACAAACCCTGCAACACTACATTTCAATATGCCAAACAGTTGCATGCATCACCTGGACACATTAAACAAGCAAGAGAACTTTCTAAAAACCTATCTGCAATAGAGGACAGTTTGTTGGCCACAACTGTTTATAAAAGGATACCACCAATTTGAAACCCACTTAATTAAAAAAATAAGGTAACTACAGGTAGGGTGACCAGATAGCAAATGTGAAAAATCGGGACAGGGGGTGAGGGGTAATAGGAGCCTATATAAGAAAAAGACCCAATAATCGGAACTGTCCCTACAAAATCAGGACATCTGGTCACCCTAATTGCAGGTATTATGTGTGTCTTGGGTCTCCCTGCAAATGTCTGATTTTACAATCACATTTTCCTATTCTGAGAATTTTTCTCTCTCCTCTATTGCCTATCCACACAAACAGGGGAAACTGATTGACAGTTTCTTTTTCAACAAAGAAACTTTTATTGGTGAACAGACGCTAGTGGCCAGATTTTCAAAAGTGCCCAGAAGCAACCACCAATGAGAGCTGCTTTGTGCTGAGCTATTTTGAAAATCCGGTCATAAGTGTTGTCAAATGCACAAAGTAAAAAAATGAAAAAATAGAGACATATTTTTCCACTTCCTAATTTCTTTCATTTACATTAGGTGACACAGCAGATAGACAATTTTCAGACAAAAGTGTTATTTTTAAATTGGCAGTGTCTCTTTCATGAAAGGAGGTAGTTTAGTTTCAATGCACCTTTCCTGCTTTGCAAAGACTAAATCTACTCATGGACAGAAATTTACCAGCTGTGAGCTAGACTAAATCCTTACAGTTTCTATCATGATTAAACGTGGTCTACTCTTATCCAAGGAAACTATATTAGCAACTTTCTGGGAAAACCATTATTTAAGCATATTTCTGACACCGTTTCGCTACAATCTAGAGGGAGGCCTACAACCCTGTCCACAAAGGGATAACAACTATTTTAGCTACAAATGTGTCTAAACATAGTTGCTGCTAGCAGGACTCTAACAGAGCTTCACTGCAAGGAGAAAAGAGTTTCCTCCTTCTCCACCTGAGAGCCAGCCTGACCAATTTGCTAACTGTACTTGCAATACTTTATATCTGTGATGGAAAAAACTGAAGCTAAACTGTGCACACACATTTAAAAAAATTAGGCCAATTTACATCCTGGGATACAAAACAACTCTAAGAAACATTATAGCATTAAAGCATACTTTTTAATGAGTTTATTTCGCTGACATTTTCATATCCTAGTAAATACAGTTCAACCATCATGAGGAACTGGATATTCTGGCTTCCTATGTGTTTCACAATACCATGTATCTGGTACCGGCATTTTCTGACAGCACATTTGCCCATTTCCAAGCATCTGGGGTCCAGCTGGAAAGAGGGGCTAACATTCTATATGGAGATGAAAAAAAGCTTGGTGCTGGAGAGAAAACACTGATTATTGGATTAGCTGACAAAATTCTGACATAATTATACCTACAACACTGTTTGTCTTGTCATCACCAGCCATCGATTCTATTAAACTACTGAGAGAAGCTAACCATTAAACAAATCATAAACAAACAAAAAATAAACATTAGATATAAGCTATTTATAATAATAAATATGCAGAAAGCAGAAGACAATGTGGAAATTCTTTTTAGATTAGATTAAACATTTATGGTGTAATGGTGAATGATGAGATGTTTGGATCTATGTGTAATCAATGTTATGTCACACTGCTTTAATAGTCATTGCAAGCTAAAGCTGCTTGGCAAATCTCAAATCACATCTTTGTAACCACAACATAAATTATGAGACACAAAGTATAATTCTGAACTCTAATCTCTTTTTTACTGGAAAGAAGCTGCAAAAATTGGACATAGCACAGAACGAAGACACAAGTTTCCCTATTAACTTTGCCCATAGCAGTTCTCATTGATTGGTCCCAACATTATTTTATCCATTGGAAGTAATGGAATGTTTTTAGATTATTAAGTGTTACAGATACCCAAAGAAAGCACACTGGTGGTTCCTGATCCTATTTTTCTCCACTGAAAGGCTTCCAGGTGGGCCAAATTGTATATTCCTCCCCCCTCAATTCATCAATGATCCCATTTTCACAAATGGAGAGTTGTTGGCTTTATTTTTTAAACCAAGAATCCACTTCTTGATTTATGCTCCCATCTTTTCCCACTGAAAATCCCTTGGAGGAACCTGAATCTATCCTCACCAGTAACAGCAGATCTACAGGATCTCCTGAACATGACTTCCCAAACAACAGATCCCTAAGTGATCTTGCCTATATCCTCTCCAGAAGAAATAACCACTAGGTGTTTCCCAACTGTTCTCTGAAAGACTAGCAAGTAATTCTGACTCTACTTTTACCTCTTTAGGTGGTAATAACTTATCTTTCTCAGGAAATGTTTCTGACTCTGTTCTTTGATGAAGTACACTGGGTGCTCCTTTAATAGATCTTCTCAATATGCTTTCACAAGAAAAATTTTATAGCAGCACGATTAGCACCTCCATATTACTGTGTTTTGCAAAGCAGCTATGAACCATACAACTTAGCAAATGACTGATATAGTGCAGTTGCTTTTATGAAGACGAAGACTTATTCACCTGTTGGAGTTGTGCTTTTGAGATGCGAATGACAGGGGGAAACTTGTTGCCACTGGGAATGACAGGAAGTTTCCTACGGCCAGTTGAGCGGGAAGAGGAGGAATGGCTCTCTGCTGATTGACTCCTGGGTAACCCAGCCTCTTTCTTAGGGTCCGAGTGGGAGGATAGATGGGCAATAGGGCTCAGGGTGCGGAGGATGGGACTTGAAATTCTCGGAGTGGAGAAATGCAGCATGTGAGATGAGTTGAGCTGTGAGAACAACATGGTGGGGGAAAAATAAGTTTTTCAAATATATTATTTTTAACAATTTATTTTTGACCTACTGCCCATGTAGCTTTCTTACAGTAACAGAATCACATCTCTCTCTCAGGCTAAAAGCTGATAATTTAAGAGAGAGATAAAATCAGAAGCCTCCACACATTTATCATCCATTAAAAAAATTAGTATCACAATAAGAAGTGAGCATCCTTTTTCTCTTCGGCCATCTAGTCCTCTAACTTTTCTCATATATTCAGCAAGCATACATATAGGATAGGTATAAACATTAAGCAAAGAAACTGTTGCAAAGATAATGAGTGCATGAAATTGTTGATCATCGCATTTGTCTTTTCTACTGTTTAACACAGCAACATTGTTTTTTGACCGAATGATTTTTGCAGATCCATATACACCATGCTTTACAACTGTGGTGGAACCAAAGCACAATGGGACTGCTGAAGCACCTAATTTAGAAGGATAAGCACTGAGGCTAAAAGCAGCGACTTCTGGGAAATTTCCAAATGATGGATGAAATTAAAGGAACAAACTGAAATGGTGAAGCTATAGCAATTGTGGATTCCTGTACTGCCTGGATCAAGCCTGAGCTAAAGATTTCATCCCAAATGTTGCAACCAACAGGAAAAAAACAAACCTTGGAAAGAGCTTGGATGGCTGTGGTGTGTAGAATAGGCAATGTACAGGAACTGCAAGAACAAAGCCTTCCAGCTAGCAGTTTTTTGGAACACCTTTTCACTTAGGGTAGACAAAGCTCCAATAAAACCTATAGCCCTTGGATGCACAACTCTGAAGCCAACTAAATCTTTGCAAGTCCTAATAAGCATTGAAGCAATACTGTTGAATATCTATTGCTAAAAATGATCAGATGAGATTAGTATTTATCTCCTTTTTTGCAATTACTTTTAGACAAAATCAGAAAAGGGAGCGATATGGAAAAAATTCCTTTAAAGTTTCTTGGACTTGATTTCTTCTGTTACTGCTATTCTTTTCATTGGTATTTGGGAATCCCATTTGTCTTCCTATTATGATTGGATATTGAGAGTACTGTGGATGTATTGCACAGTTTCCAAGGAGAAGGTGTTAGCAGCAGCATCACTCCTAGAGCTTCAGTTCCCATAAAGTACAACTGTCATTCACTTAAAAAAAACTATGCCCACTGTTCATAAAAGCAGCATGTGAGGAGGGAAGATATATTAAAATTAAAATTAATTAAAATTAAAAGAGGAGGAACTCTAAAATAAAGGGAAGAACATTTCGAAGCCCTACTTCCTGTACTCCTCGCATTTCAAAGGCTACTACTTATGATCATGTTAGTGACATTTCTAAATAATAACAAAAACAGAAGCATGCAGACAAATCACTTTTATAATTGTTAATATATATATATATTGAAAGTGGATTGCTAAACAAGTGTGACAAGAACAAACATCTGCTTGATTAATTTAAACTGAAAGATGAAAGTGATATTAGCTGGTACAGATTGGCCTCTTTCAATACTAATGAAAAAGTTGTACTGCTGAGAGATCTACTTGACAAATACTACATGTTGAAGACAGCTTTGTTCAGATACCATATAAAGTCTCACTGCATTTGGATACAGCTAGCAGAAATAAGAAAGAACAAGAAAATTAGTTCCCTCATCTGTAATTTTTGTTTCTTATATTGGAAGGCACCAAGAGCTCTAAATATTACTCATGGGATAGACCTGTTCATTCCACCCCAATAGAGTCATTTTAGACTGTTTTCTTTCCTTTTTTGAGTTCAGATTTCATGTATTGGGCTGCTACAGTCCTGCATTCTGACCCAGGGAGCTTAATTCTAATGCTGAAACTACATAAACTAGGCAGAAAACATTAACATCACTGTAGATGGCACAATTAGTAGAATTAACGGAATTACATCTACAAACTCAATTTTATCAATAACCTTTTATTGTAAACGGAGGGTTTACCCATACCAGTGCTTCCCTTCCATTATGAGAAATAAAAATTACAGGTTAAGTAAATTAATTTTCTCTTTCTCATACATGAGCATCCAATGGCCTGGACAGTACTTATGGCAAGTAGCAAGCAGTAAAAGCCAATTCCTAAAGAGGGAAAACACATCAAATACAAGTCAATGTAAATCCCCACAGGTAAAACAAAAATGAATAATGTATTTTATTCATTTAGTTTTTGTAATATTAACTTTATTACTTGCTTGTTTAGTTTAGGTTAAGGTAAGCCAAAAGTATCAAGGGTTGCATAATTTGAGGAGAGAATGTCAATCTAATAGAACTTGGGGAAATAACTGCAAATCTTAAGTGGCCACACAGTAAATCCTTTTATCACAAGAATCTGAGGGTATGTCTACACTGCAATTAAAAACCCATGCCTGGCCCATGCCAACTGCTCAGACTAAGGGGCTGTTTAACAGCAGTGTAGACGTTTGGGATTGGACTGAAGACCAGGCTCTAGGACCCTACCAGCTGGTAGAGTGCCAGAGCTTGGGCTGCAGCCCAAACCTGAATGTCTACACCACAATTAAACAGCCCCGCAGCCTGACCCCGGCAACCCCGAGTCAGCTGGCAAGGTGCCTGATTGCGGTGTAGACATACCCTGAGGCACTCCTAACAGAATAAACTTTGATGATCCCAGGAGGGGACTTAGTGGATGCTTTGCACACTTAATCTTAGTTTTATTTTTGAGAGATAACATACTGGGACCTTGAAGAATTTTTCGACACTTCCATGAAGGTAGAATAAGGCATCTAACTTTCTCCACTCTTTGTTCCAGTGCTGAGAGATTTTAAAACGCATTTCGCATCCAAAAAAGGTTTTTCTAGTAACAGTTGGGAAAGAAATAGACTGGTCCAACTTTCTTACTGTTATCCACAATCAGGGGTTGGCAACGTTTGGCACGCGGCTCGCCAGGGTAAGAACCCTGGCGGGCCGGGCCAGTTTATTTACCTGCTGACGCGGCAGGTTTGGCTGATCGCGGCCCCCACTGGCCGCGGTTCGCCGTCCCGGGCCAATGGGGGCGGCGAGAAGCGGCGCGGGCGAGCAATGTGCTGGCCGCGGCTTCCCGCCGCCCCCATTGGCCCGGGACGGCGAACCGCGGCCAGTGGGGGCTGCGATCGGCCGAACCTGCCGCGTCAGCGGTAAATAAACTGGCCTGGCCCGCCAGGGTGCTTACCCTGGCGAGCCGCGTGCAAACGTTGCCGACCCCTGTCCAAGATAGTTGTACCTCAAAAGGAGACAAACAAATACGGTGAAGCATACACTTGAGGAGTAAAAAGATAGTAAGGGGGCCGGCAGTGGTTGGAGCAGGGGGCAGGCCTTGTGGTTAGAGCAACAGTTGGTAGCCAGGAATAAGAGCTCAGGATCAGAGCTGGAGTAACAGGCCAGATGTCACAGCCAAAGTTCAGAGCCGGAGTCAGAAATCAGAGCCGAAGGTCAGAGCCGGGTTATCTGGAGTAAGGCAAATTTGGGGCCAAGGTAGGAGCAGGGCTGAATCTGAGGCAGGAACAGGGCTGGGACAAGGATGAAACAAAGCATGAGCACAGCTTGGAACAAGCAGAGTAGGGATTATCACAGCCGTGGGTGAATGCTTTCAGCAGTTGCTGAACAACTGCTTCTTTTGGGTTAAAGAGATGGTCTGCTGACTCTTCCAACCAATCAGGCAGCATAGCCAATCAAGCAGCCTACTGCAGGCCAGTTGTATGCCTCAATTTTTGCCATAAGTGCAATACTAACTCAATATGAGCAGCCCCGCAACCAACTCCACTCTGTGCCTATTATTCTTGGAAGCTAATCCCAGCAGAAAAAAATTACAATGTTTAGGACAAGGAGCTACTGGCTATCAGGGTGGCTTTTGAGGAGTGGAGGAGCCTAGAAGGAGCCTAGTTCCTGGTCCAAGTCCTGATGGACCACAAGAACCTGGAGTACATACAGACTGCAAGATGCCTTAACCAATGCCAGATCTGCAGGTCTCTCTTCCTCACTGACTTCGACTTTGTTGTAACCTATCAACAGGGGACAAGAAACAGCAAGGCAGATACCCTATCTCACAAAGATGAATATCTCGCACCTGGCAGTGAGCCTCCTGCTACTATGCTCAAGATGTCCAACTATGGCAATGGGACAACTGACAGCAGTCTGATGTCCTCCATCCACTTCTACTTCCCAATGACCCATTTGCAACCCAGATCTGCCAGATCCTGAACTATGAGGGTACGCAAAATGATTGAGTTCCAACTACAGAATGGCCTCTTCTGTCTTAAGGGTTGTGTTTATGTTCCAGAGGGACAATCTAGGCTTCAGGTATTGAAATTATGCCACAATTTGCCACTTGAGGGCCCTGAATTCAAGACCTGGAATCTGGTTTCAAGGAGCTTTTCATTACCTCAGAGCTCAAAAACCTTTAAGGTGGTTTGAAAACTCTGCTGCTTCTACTGTTATTTGTTAATCCAGGATCAACATGAAGAGATGGAGGAATATCCTCCACCAAAGTGAAGTATGAAATAGGAGACTGCCACGGGTGGTATAAATACTGGTGTTTGAAAACATGTAACAGGATTTCTGTGGTGACGTTATAGCTATGTCACTTTTGGCAACTCATTGTACCAACCTTTTCATTGCAGAATTACATTTAGATTGTCCACTGCTATGAGCTACTAAACCACACTCTCCTGCTTTGATTTGTGAAGAACTTCCAGTGGGACCAATAAGGTGGCAACCTAGGCTTGGATATCTTGGCACACAAACTGAGGAGCTTGAGAGAAGAAAAAAAATCAGGCATACTTTTTCCTACAGCTTCCAAGTATTTGGATGGTCTGCTGTTTGAGCAGGCCAATGGTACACGTAGACCACTTTGCTGTGTGGCTAAGGAAAGCCAGTGGCAGACAGGGCTAAATCACAATGACATACTCTGAGCCAGAAGAAATGCAGGCCTACTGACATTAACAAGTTAGTGATATAGGCCACTCTGAGTTGCTGAAGGAAGTCAGTGAAGAGTGTGGCAGGCTGAGCTAGGGGGCACACTCACATACAGGGGGAGCTGATCTGCTGGCATAGGCTAGACATCTCTGCTGCACTGCTGAGAGAAGTCAGTGGAAGGTGTAGTAAAATGCATGGCAAGGCTCCACTGCATTACTCATACTCTGAGTTGGAAGCCATGTATATTCAAATATACAGGATCCTCAGGCTGCCTTAAAATGAAAGGTAACAGGTTGCAACTACAGATATGTGACTCATCTGACATTCCCAATGGTTTGTGATAGAAAATTCTCATACTAAAGCTTTCTGCTGTGGAGAGCAGCAAACCTAAAGCTGTTCTCTCTAAGGCCTGGTCTACACTATGACTTTAATTTGGATTTAGCAGCGTTAAATCGAATTAACCCTGCACCCGTCCACACAACGAAGCCATTTATTTGGAAATAAAGGGCTCTTAAAATCGATTTCTGTACTCCACCCCGACAAGCGGAGTAGCGCCAAAATCGATATTGTCATTTCGAATTAGGGTTAGTGTGGCCGCAATTCGATGGTATTGGCCTCCGGGAGCTATACCACAGTGCACCATTGTGACCGCTCTGGACAGCAATCTGAACTGGGATGCACTGGCCAGGTAGACAGGAAAAGCCCCGCGAACATTTGAATTTTATTTCCTGTTTGCCCAGCGTGGAGAGCACAGGTGACCACAGAGAGTTCAGCAGCACAGGTAACCATGCAGGCCGATAATCGAAAAAGAGCACCAGCATGGACCGTATGGGAGGTACTGGATCTGATCGCTATATGGGGAGAGGATTCAGTGCTAGCAGAACTTTGTTCGAAAAGACGAAATGCCAGAATTTTTGAAAAAATCTCCAAGGGCATGATGGAGAGAGGCCACAATAGGGACTCAGATCAGTGCCGCGTGAAAGTCAAGGAGCTCAGACAAGCCTATCAAAAAACAAAGGAGGCAAACGGTCGCTCCGGATCAGAGCCACGGACATGCCGCTTCTACGCCGAGCTGCATGCAGTTCTAGGGGGGGCCGCCACCACTACCCCACCTCTGACCTTGGATTCCGAGGCGGGGATAATCTCATCAGCTACACCTGAGGATTCTGCGGACGGGGAAGAGGAGGAGGATGAGCTTGCGGAGAGCACCCAGCACTCCGTTCCCCCCAACAGCCAGGATCTTTTTCTCAGCCTGACTGAAGTACCCTCCCAACCCTCCCAAGCCAGTATCCAAGACCATGACCTCATGGAAGGGACCTCAGGTGAGTTTATCTTTTAAAATATAAAACTTGTTTTAAAAGCAAGCATTTTTTAATGATTACTTTGCCCTGAGGACTTGGGATGCATTCGCGGCCAGTACAGCTACTGGAAAAGTCTGTTAACGTGTCTGGGGATGGAGCGGAAATCCTCCAGGGACATCTCATGAAGCTCTCCTGGAGGTACTCCAAAGCCCTTTGCAGAAGGTTTCTGGCCAGTGCAGCCTTATTCCGTCCTCCATGGTAGGACACTTGACCACGCCATGCTTGCAGCAAGTAATCTGGTATCATTGCATGACAAAGCCTGGCAGCGTATGGTTTGCTGGCATTCAAGCAACATCCCTTCTTTATCTCGCTGTGTAATCCTCAGGAGAGTGATATCGCTCATGGTAACCTGGTTGAAATACGGGAATTTAATTAAAGGGACAGAGATGGCTGTTCCTACTGGGCTGTTTGCCTGTGGCTGAAAAGAAATCCTTCCCTGCAGTTAGCCAAGTGCAGTGGGCCGGGGGAAATTGGCCCAGAGCTTTTCGCGTTTGGCTAGCAGGGATCTTCCCTGATACCAGCCACGCGATGGGGGGAGGGGGTAAAGCAATCATCCCAGAGAATTCATGGCGGGGTGGGGGGTGTTACTTTGGTTCCTGCAGGGATCTTCCCTGATAACCAGCCATGCGGTGGGGGGAGGGATAAAGCGATCATCCAGAGAATTGGAGGGGGGAGGTAGTTTGTTTTCTGCTGCTGAAGGTTAACAGGAAAACCGCAGCACTCAACGGGCTTTGCTTGGTATGTGGGAAAGGAGGGCGCAGAAGCCGAAAGACAATGTTTTACCATGGCCACATGCAAGCCGAATTCTGTTGCCCGGACATGCGTCTGTGATCTCTAGCAGCAAAGCCACAGGCACTCAATATTAAGAGGCAAAATGCGACCTTGCACAGAAATCACATGTGCTATGTAATGTGAATAGTGTTGGTCACCGTGAAAGAGTATAAGCATTGTTCTGCAAAATGTATCTTTTTAAAAAATTCTCTCCTTTTTTCCCTCCCTCCAGCAGCTGCAAATTTTTCAAGCCTCCCTCCTCCGTCCCGAAGGCTATCTCAGATCAGGCGTCGGAAAAAGAAGACGTGAGACGAGATGTTAGCAGAAATCATGGAATCCACCCGCAGTGAAAGAGCTCATCTGAATGAGTGGAAGGACACGGTTTCAAAGTATAGGAAAGAAGCCAGTGAACGTGAGGACAGGAGGGACCAACGTGAGGAGAGGAGAGACGCTTGAGATGAGAGGTGGCGGCAGGAAGATCAGAGGAGGCAGGATGCAACGCTGGGGCTGCTGCGTGAGCAAACAGACATGCTCCGGCGTCTGGTGGAGCTTCAGGAACGGCAGCAGGATAACAGAGTTTCCAAACTTTTTCAACCAACCAGCATTCATATATCATGGGGTTATTTTTTTCCATTGTGAAAGTCATTAATTTCTACTCTTTGCCATAAACCCAATTCGGATGCTACACTTCTGAAAACACACAATTCAGATCACTATCACCTTCACTTAAAAAGTTAGGAGGGTTACAATAAGCTTTATACATGGAATACTGGCTGCAACCTTAACTATGAAAGTGCTGCTCACTATTCTTAATTATGCAAAGATATCCTTATTTTCCCTGTCTTTATTGTTTCCCTCGCCCTCTATAGTCATCTTCCTGTGTTGTGGCTGTGTAATACCGCGACATTCCTTTGTTTCCCTCCCTATGGAGCAGACAAATCCTCAACTACAATCACAACACAGGATGTATGAAAGAGAAACTTTCCCAAGGAAGAGATTCAAATGAAGCCACTATGAATGAAAGTCATTGTATCTCCTCCACTCTTCCATTTTAGGATAGCATCTTACAATATATATGGGATACACTTTCTGTTTATTCCCAGATAACAATGCATGTGGATGAGATGCACTCATTCAGTGAACCTTGTTAAGGAGGAATGTAACAGTGGAGACTGAAGATACTGAAAGCCATAGTGCCTACCCTATAGAGTCCCAGAGTTACAGTTACTATATAAATGTGCCTTGAGACAACATATTTATAATATTCCACCTAGAAATAGAGACAGCATACAACAGGGCCTGTGGACAGTGATACTGACAACTACAGAACATGCCTAAGGTTTGCTGAATAGCACAACACAAGAAGGATTCAATAAACCTCCTTGTACTTCAAAAAACACCAATCTTGTATGAAAATAAGTTTGTTGATTTATTGCAAAATGTTACAGTCTATTGGCCTAAAAATGACAGTTTACGTCTGACCTAAAAGTGCTCTTTTTAAAATTAAAATAAAGCAGTTATCAGGACAGATTTCACTGCCTATTCTAACTAATGATTAAGCCAATAAAAAACTGCAATCTTTATGGATAAATACAATAAGATGCATACTCCTAAGCAAGGGGTCAAACTGTGGTTTCATGAGTTATGTAGGCACAAAAGCCAAATCCAAAGAATGTGAAGACTCACAAATAGGTGAGAAGACATGCAACCATCCTTATTAAAACCTTTTTACACTGGAGTGTGGAAGATTTAGGATTCTTGTACTAGAGAAACATATCCAGATATGGCTGCCAGATGGAATTTAACACCACTCAAAGATCGACCAGAGTATTTGAGTGATGAAAAATAGTTTAAAAGTAAGGGAACTGTAGAAGTTTACTGTAATATAATAATAAATCAGAACCCTTATTAGAGACCAACAAGAAAAACCTCTTATTTTAAGGCAGAGTTCTTTTTCATGGAAGGTTTATTTTCCAGATGAATTTGCTGAACTTCTTGTAGGCGGCATAAGTCACAATTCAAAAAGAGGTCACAATCCAAGCCAGCAGAAAGTTTACCCTTCTCCTCTCCCTCCTTTTGTTCTGGTTGTTGTGTACCTTGCCAATACCTTCTGTCCCAGAAGTAGCTGCATTTCAGTGGTGCAGTTATTTATGTATTGTATGAAAGGTGCCATATAAAAGTAAAATTCTCTGTCTCACATTAAATTCAGTTACTTCAGTTCATTGTTTTCTTATTCTCCTTACATGTACGTCAGTCATCATCACTCTATTCTGTTTCTCACTACCTTTGATTTTATTTCATTCTATATCTCAGCCACTATGTGCCCATTTTTCTATCTCCTGTTCTTCATCCAAACTTCTCCCTTGTTAGTTTATTCCTCGCTGTCTTTTCCACCAGAGCTGTGATTCGTTTTAATACTTCAGCTGAAGTGGCTAGAAATTCATCTGATTCTGCTTTCTCTATTATTTCTGACAATAAGTAAGTTATAAAGCCCTTCAGCTACAGTGCCAGGATTGGCATTTCAGACCTCTAGGAGACATCTGATGAGATGAGTAATGTACAATGATAAGTACACATTTTTAGTGGGCTGTCAAAATATTAGATTTGACTATTTTTCAGAAAGTTAGGCCCTAAGTAAGGAGGGATGGCACAGTTGTGTGGGATGCGGAAGTGAAATTACAGCATCAAGCTGAATTTTATACCTTTAACCATGAATTCTCTTCCTTTTTTTGCTTTAAGTTGGATTCTTAATATTACTTAAAATGAGATTAATTCAACCACAAAAAAAGTTTATGTACTAAAAATTTATCCAAAATGCTTATCAATAGTCCCATTCACATTAGTGGCAAAGAACTGGGGCCCTAGTCACAGACTTGATTCATCCTAGTCAAACTCTAATCTCTCTCAGCACTGCACAGAAGTTACTGTCTCCAGTTCTCCTCAGTTTACCTTCTTCCTTTAGATAATATCTAGGCTAGGCGCTCTCATACTTTTTCATAACTTGGACCAAATCTTAATAAAAAGGTATTTTAGTGGACATGTCATCTATCATTTACACTATATGTTTGTATGTCAACTAAAGCAAATGCTTACATGGAACAGTTCTATTAGGGAAGTGTGTATGCATTTCTAATTGTTTTGAATGTGATAAGCGTTTTGCCCTTTTGGAAAAATGCTAATCAAACCGTTTACTTTTCATCTCATCTTCTCCTTCTCCCCACCCCTTCCCCCCTCTTCCCCATAATATTTCTCAACCCCTTTATTTCCCTCTCTCCTTGGTCCCCCGGGCATACTATCCAATGGAGTGGTTTTCTGCTCCCTTGGACATTCCATCAATGACTTCAGACCCTGAAGACTAGTTCTATTTCTGTCTCCCTAGGTATGTGTGTGACCCCCATGATTATCAATCAGTGTTACCTCCCCTTCTCTTAAGTAGCTATGAACCCTACTGGAGGTAAACTCTTCTTGCTTGTTTCCAACTGCTTTAACAGGAATCCAGGTCTCCTTTGAAATAAAAAGCCTACCAGCTGTAAAAGCAGCTAGAAATAAGGAGGAAGAGGCAGCACCATGTTACCTACCAGGTATTTGTGGAGCAGCCTCACTTTGACCCTGATTCAAAGGCCACTGAAATAAAAGGAAGACAATCACTAACTTCAGTGGTCTTTGGGATCAGACCCTTTGAAAGGCACTGTTTGATAATCCTTTTCAAATTTACATTAAGTTACCCAAATCACCTCCACTCTTACTTCCAGTTTAATTTCCATTTTCAATTTCATACTGTTTATTCATTGTCAAGGCAGACAAGTTTCCTCCACTCACCTTCTCTGAAATGTCTCCCATTCCTGGTGCAGTTTAAATTTACCTGTACTTCTCTCTTTTTCCAGTTCAGGCCATAATCCTACCCCATTTACCATTTCAGCAAAAGTTTCTTCCTCTACATAGTCCAATTCAAAAACCTAGATTATAGCTATCTCCATTTCCCAGTGCACCTTCACTTTTCTCTCCAGAAATTCACATTGTTCACTACTATTTCAGTGAATGACAACTCCACTAGAATCAAGACAGTTTCAATCCTGCCTATACTCAGAGTTTAAGTAAGCAAACCATTACCCGTAAATTAGTACATTTGTATGAAGAAGGTCCATGCAAAATTGCAAACTGAGAACTGAAAATTAGCATTTTGCACAAACAATGTTACTATACATTGTCTACTATGGCTATAGTTAAAAAGCAACAGTTGAGCTGTAAATCAATGGTACATCTTTATGGGGTTCTCAACCTATTTTAAAACTGCAGTATTTTGTGTTGGTCACATTACTAATGTATGTTTCAAAATTCTTGTTCTCTTTAGCTTAGCAGCAGCTGCATATTTTAAGGTCTTTTCTGTACATTTAATCTTTCTGTAAATTACACAATTTGCATAGAATGGGTGCCTAAAAATAAATAACCATGTATAAAATATTTCTACTGTCTTTAATATTCCATGAGAACATGGGGATATTTGCATATGGGTAGAAGAGATTAAGTAGAACTATTTAATTGCGTCTCTGAATTTTCCTAAAGTAATAAAATTTCAGATTCCTGAATTATAAGTGATCAGGAGCATCAAGGGACATATATTTTTGCAGCCTCTCTTTCGGCAAAAAGGACTTTAACTTTTTAAAACTGTGGTATAAAGTAAGAGAGAAGTGAAGACAGGTTTATTAGGATTTATGAAACCAGAGTCCTTGTCTATCTGGGTTTTAACTTTGGAATTTATTTTGGAAAACAGAATATTGCTACCCACACTGAAAAGAAGTCTCTTCTAAGCAATATGCTGCTGTTAACCATAATGTAGAAAAAATAAGGAGTAGAGAGATTAAGACAAATACTTTTAAATATGGGTACTTAAGGTTAGGTACTTAAATAAATGTGACCTGATATTCAGAGATACTCTACACCTACAGATGCCATTGGTTTAATTTAGGTGCCTAAATATGGATTTCAATGCCTAATTCAAGGCACCCAAGTTTGAGAATACTGACCTGTGTGACCCAGATGACACAGTAAGTGTAAGAGGCAAGAACTGAAATCACAAGTCCTTGAGTCCCTATACCCTGGTTTAACCACTAAACCACACTGTCACTTTAAGGAAGGAAGGGGAGAAATAAAGTCAGAGGGAGCATTATTTGGTGATGGAGACATCTGAGGGGGAAGGAAAACTATTGGGAACTGTGCAGGTGAGGGATGTATGAGACAGAAAAGAGAAACATGCCAACTGGAGAAGGAGCAGAGGAATCTGTTGAGCAATCTGTCCAGCAGAAGAGAGGCAGATGACAAGCAATTACAGAACTATTTCAGAAGTGTGAAGTAGCAGTGGAGTTAGAGAAGCCGGCAAGGAACTGTAGCTGGTGCAAAAGATATCAGGGGTTGCAGAATCATAAATATTACAGTGTCGGTGCACTAGAAGTTCCTACGATCAATAAACTAGGGTTACCATATTTTGTGCCTCCCAAAGGAGGACACTCCACGGGGCCCCCGCCCCAACTCTGCACCTTCCCCCAAAGTCTCCGCCCCCTCCCCTGCTTCCCGCGAACATTTGATTCGCAGGAAGCCTGAAGCAGGTAAGGGGGAGTGTCGGGGGAGGAGGCGCGGCCCAGGCTGGCCCTGGCCCTGGGGTGCCGGCCCCGGGCCCGGCCCCCGGCCGACCACCCCCGGCCCGCCCAGCACTGCGGTCCCCGGCCCGTCCCCCGGGCCCCCGGCCAAGCACCCCCGGCCCCGCCGGCCCGGCCCCCGAGTCCCTGGCCCGGCCCCGCCGGCCCGGCCCCGCCGGAGCCCCCGGCCCAGCACTGCACCGCCGGCCCGGCCCCGGAGCCCCCGGCCCGGCCCCGCTCTGCCGGCACCCAAGCCCCCGGCCCGGCCCGGCCCTCGAGCACCCACACGGCCGGCCTGGCATGTCCCGATTTTCCCAGACATGTCCGGCTTTTTGGGCTTTCCCCCCGGACGGGGATTTGGAGCCCAAAAAGCCGGACATGTCCGGGAAAATCCGGACGTATGGTAACCCTAAATAAACAGATTACAGCCAGTCAAACAGGGAAGCCAAAAAGTTGTTTCAGGGGCAGAAAGCAGCAGAGGAAATTCAGAAGGAAGAAACTAATTATAGGACGGAGGGAGCAAGGAACTTTGTTTTTTTTGGTACAATACTAGCTTCTGCCTTTTAGACTTTCTCTACAGGACATAACATACTATTGCATAGTATTTTACACATTTGTTATACTTTCTGTTTATTTACTCATAACAACATATATTTGTGTATATTTCATTGGTTAAAAGGTTCTTTTTAATGTATATTTTTTAATTAAGCCCAGTTCTGAGGGTTGTTCACTGCTGAACCAATAGCAAACCTTTCACAGACTTTAGACACAAATTTAGCAGATCCTGGGAAATCCCTGGTGCAGAGTCAAGTCCCATATCCCATAACCTAAAACATTCCAGAACCTGCTTACACTTTAGCCACTGCCTTTTCATTTACTGCTTTATTCTCATATAGCTCTGAATAGAGAGTAAAGATATTATTACAACTATGAGTTTTCTTACCAGAGTGAGGGCTCCTTCTGCTTGGGCCTCCATTGGACTTGAAGGTGTGGCTGCAAGAAGCTGGCCAGCAACTCCAGCCATAAATTCTAATTTATCTGAAAATTGTTCAGAAGCAGCAGTAGCATGATCAACAGGTAGATCTAACCCCACACCTAAGGCTTCATTCTTGGCATGGACATTATTTTCTGCCCAAGTACTCAGTCTTAGTTGTTCTTCTTGGGGGGATTCCTCTAGGACTTGTAGCACCTCAGGCTCCTCATCTGAAGGACTTCCAGTTGTTTTATGTACTAAAGCCCCATTGGTCCTGAAATCCTGCAAATCCCGTTCCTTATCCACTATCACCCATTCCTTGGAATCAACCTCCTGCCGGCAGGAGCTTAAGTTGACAGCCACAAAGTCATTACTAACAATGCCATCAACTTGTTCTGGAGAACTGGCTGAAGCAGGCTTAGAAGCATCAGGAAGATATTCTTCATCATAATGCCAGACACGGTCAGCGCGGGCAGCCACAGCAGGAACAGATATTTTCTGAGGAAGAGGAGGCGCAGCAACAGCAGTTTCTTTCCCAGCATTTGAATCTTTCTGCATCTTCTGCAAGCTTAGGAGAGAAAGACGTTACATATGAATTAATTAAGAATGAACTACACTATCTGAATTCTGCCATAAGGGCCAAGCTAAATTCACTTCAGAGTCTACTATAGTGTTTCCTACCACTTTTTAGAACTAGCCTTCAACAGCTGAAACCTTCAAAATATGGGAGGGAAAACAAACCAAAAATAACCCACAGAGTTAACTTTGCAAGTATGTGCAGCATCAGCCAAGTGGTATGACTATGGTGAGTAAGGTGGGAAATGCTGGACAATACAGAATTCCCTGTCCTAAGACAGAGAAAGCTGGGGACATACAGGGAGAAAGAAAGGAATTATTTATTTAGTTTTTATTAATTTCTACCTCCCAGTTACCAGAAGATAACTCTGGCATCTGGTGACGATGGAAGAAAGTTCTTAGGGATTCATATGTAAATTTTATGTATGTATTTAAACTGGGAAAATAAGAGAGAGCAGAGCATAGACATTAGTCAGGGTGGTATCAGATGGCCAGTGCAGTGCCAGTCATATTGTGTCTTACAGATCCAAAGATGAGCATAAGAAACAATTTTCAAGCAGCAGTTATGGAGATGCCTGCAACCAAATGTTTCGCATGTGAAAACGTAACTCCTGCCAAATAAGGGCTCTACAGCACTCTTACTGAAAATAAGGGGAAGGAGGCAGAAAGTTGATAAAAGTCAGAGGAAAACTGGAAAGAAAAAAAGGAAACCAGCTCCTCACCTCAGCATGAATTAATGCCCAAACATTTCAGCTCGATTCAGTACTTCCCTTTTGGTATGGAATGAAAAAAGGAGATTGGGAGATCGAGGGTGACATAAAAATAACCATGTACCACATCAACTTTTTTTGTTTCATAACTTTGTTATTACTATGTAATAAGCCAGCCTAAATATATCCTTTCTATCTACCTGCAAGGATTTTCTAACTGCTGCAGTTTTGCTTTGTGAGAAACATGGACATTCATCCCATCTCTCTGCAGTACGGCATGTTCTCTTGTTTTGTCTGAAGAACACTAATGAGTTTTTATTACTCAGGAATGTAAATCTCTCCCTTTGTTGTCCACTGTGAGTGAGGGGGTGTTAAGGAAATGATGAAATTTTAGTTCTATTACTGGTGCGAGATAGTTGCCTTTCTTTGTCCTTAATTAAGTATGATGTACAATTCTATGTCTCAGTTTTAGTTTATACATGACTCATTCTTTGAACCTCTCTCGTTTATCCAAAATACTACTAAATTCCTTTTCCTCTCTGTCTACTCTGATCATGTCTTCCTCTAACTCATATAAGCTCTGCATCAAATTCAAATTCCTTGTTCTCATGTTCAAGGCTCTGCACAGCTCTACCAACGCCTAGATCTCAACTCTCTTCTATTGCTTCCCAACTTAGCTTTATGATCTGCCAACACCCCTTTCCTCTAGCCTTCCTGTGCATTATCCTTCCATAATACTCCCTTCAGCTGGACTAAATTCCCTGATCCTGTACACTCTCAACCTCCTTCTCCACCTTCAAATTCTCTTTCTCAAAACCCACCTCTCCTAACAAGCTTTCCAGCACTGCTGCATTCCTGACAACTTTAGAAATATAAAATAAAAGTGAAACTAATGACACATGCACTACAGAAACAAGTAAACTCATTATTTTATTTCACATAAATCCTGCTCTTCATACACATTACACTTTACCAGAGGTAATTTATGCCTATATCTAATTTAGTGCTTGATTCTGTAATGCTTATCCAAGTTAAATTGCACTGACTCCCACGAGAAGTCCCACTGAAGTGCTAATCAACAGAAGTGTGATAGAAATGGGCCCTTAAACTAAGAATTCCTTGAGGTAAGGACTTTGTCTTTATTTGTCTATAAAACAACATGAACATCTTTGGCTTAGTGTAAATAGTAATAAAAATTCAATAAAAATGTAACTTAAAAATGCAAAATGGGATAGAAGCCAGGGACGTTCCTCAGAGCAAATACTATGAATCCAGTAGACATTACTAGCCATTACTTGTCTCAATACAGTCTAAGCCAACAAGCCCCTAAAAGATCCAAGCATAAATGCGAGATAGAAATTTTCTCTTTACCAGGTCTCAAGAAATTTATCAGTGTCTGGCTTTGACTCTAAGGTCAGGCGTTTCTCCAGTTCAAAGCTGTGGATTGAACGTAACTTTCTCATCAGTGGGACATCCCTATCTGGCTGGGTGGTCTCTGAGCGGACTCGAACTGGAGAACCAAGGCTTGGTGCATTAAGCATTCCGTTCACTGGTCCATGGCTGTTTTCCTCCTCTGTAGAAGCCTGTGCAAATAAAGAACAACAGAAATAAAAATGTAATTTTTAGGAGTGCTGAAATAGAGGAAGACACAACAGTGTATGCAGTGCACATAACCCAATGCTTCTATCCTATAACAAACCAATTCATACTGAGGATGCTCCTTCAGCAGAAGTTCATGCCATATTTCATGTAGTTTATATGTGATCATCAGCTACCAGTTTCCTAAGGCATAAGTCTAAATTAGAGATTAATTGCCAGCAACGCTGTGGTTTTCATTAAGTCTCAGGATGGAAGGAGTCAATGGAAGAAAACAATACATTACATTTCCCAGATTTTAGATGTATATTGATCCCCACTCCCATTTCTGGAATTCTCATCAATAGCAGGCCAAATCCAGAAGCCTAGGAGGTTCTTCATACTGATTTACAGTCATAGCCTCTTTTTATTTTATTGATGAAAGGTTAATCTTCATGTTAACTCATCCTTATGCATATCTGAGGCATGCAATACCATTGCACTCAAAGTCTACAAGGTAGTTTTTTGATATGGAGCAATGTTTATTAGAAATTAAAATCAGATGTCCAACGGCATCTCACTTTGTAAATCAACTGGGTATGATTCAGTGTTGAATTCAGTGTTTCCCAGATGTAACTCCCACTGTTATCAATGAAACTTGTATCTGCTTATATCTGAGCTGAGTTTGGCCTAAAAAGAGAAGAAGTCCACCTGTCTTCTGCCATTTCCCCTTAAAAAACTAATATACATTAGCCAGGTACAAAAATAAGTATCACAGCAGTCTGGCCTCCCCCCAACACATTTTACGTATACCTGGAAAAATAATACACAGCCCAGTCACTAGATAGTATTTTGGCTTAAAGAACACTTCAGTAACACCTTCTATCAGCTACTGATGACATTTTCACATCAGAGGAGCACTGGCTACAATTGTCTGAATATGAATTTTAGTGATTATGAGAGAGAGAGCGAATAATAGAAGTAATGATAGTGAGAGACCGGGATCACTGTCAAGAGCCAGCTATAATCCAGACAAGCACTGAGCAAGTTTCCCTTCCATGAATTAGTCAATGTATCTCAATTTTGACCCTTAGTACTTCTACTTTTCCAGTAATGGGATTCTACTCAACACAAACTGAGTGATATGTTACATTATGAAGATAAGCATGCAATATTGACTAAATGGAGAATACCAATCATATTTATTTTGTTGTCTGGAGAGTTAGTTCTGATCTATTTTCACATCTTCACCCTTAATTACTACCATGGAAAGTGCAAGAAAACACTTCTGACCTTATTCAGTGACTAGGAAACAAAACCATCTTTGAACCCAATATGAATCATGGCCTTCAGAAGTGAAAAGAGCACTGACCCATTGAATTATGCAGCCCTCTGCTTTGGAAAACCATTCTCTCTGGTCAAAATGCAGAATATTTAAAGTGCCAAATGAGCATTTGCTCTCCTATTACTCATCATGCCACATTATCATGTTCCTGATGATGCCAAGAAATTGCTGAAAGAGGTTTTTCCCACTGCAGTTCTATAAATACCTTACAGATCCCCAGCTTTATTTTGTTTCTGTTGGCATCCATCTCCTCCCAGACATCTTTTTCCTGAGGACGTTGATGCCCAGGGGACCCAGGCAGTTTCTCTGGTGAGACTCCAACAGGAATACCATTCTCCCCATCACTGAGCTGCTCATCTGGAAACACCTCATCCGTGTTCTCTCGCAGCAAATCTCCTGGGATAGGTGTGGCATTGGCTATTCTACAAAGGAAGAAGTGAAAAATAATGCAGTGGAAATGACTCTGGTATTCTCACTCGCTCAAGGCACATACTTCAGTATCAAAACTTCCAGTCAACATAAAATTTGAAAAATTAAATTACATCATACCATAAAACTGTATATATGTAATTCAGTTATGAGAATGAAGGAAACCTTTTAAAAGCTATTTTTCTACTGACTTTGCAGTTACTTTCTAAAGCTGGAAATCACATTCTTCCTGATTCCTTATGTCAAAGAGACCATCTGGTGAACATATATGTTATATTTTATATTATATCCTATTATATTATGTTGCATTCATATAAGTACAATACTTTTCATCTTTGAATCTCAAAGAGATTTGCAAGTGCTACTCATTAGTGACAATTTAAAGCCCACAGAAGGCAACGGAAGTCTCTCATTGAGTTCAATGGGCTAGGGATCAGGCCGTAGGTTCTTAACATAGGCTTTAGCAAAAGGTTGACTGGAGAATGGGAATCTAATAAAGAGATTTCTTAACCCAGACAGGTATCAACATTCGTAACTGCTGTTATTATATATAAATAAATATATATATAAATATAATTCTGTATATTTAGGACAGCAGCACTTTTTTTTTTTTTTTTTTTTTGTGGAGGCGAGGCTCAATAATGACCAAAGGGAGACCTAGTATCCTGCAATACCCTATTAGTTAACACCCTGGAGAAACAGATGTGACAGATGACTTTCCCCTGGTGCTAAGTGGTTGTCTGTTTAGGTTAATATAGGAAATGCTTGAACATACCCAATTGCAGCTGGGGTCAGGCGAGTATGTAATTGAGGAGTTGTTGATGTTGTTGTCGTCGTCAGAGAGCCATCAGTTCCACTCTTCTCCCAGTCAAAAGGGTCACTTTCAATGACACCAGAAGTTTTCATACTGTTGTCAAAGACAGACATGAGAAGCTAAAGATAAAGAAAAGAGTTAATTAATTCTTCTTTCTTTGAATAAGAGAAAGACAAAGCACTCCAGACTCAGTTTCCCCTCAAGACTTTTCTAACATCTGATTCTCCTTTAAGACTTTATCTGACAATTAATTGTTAAAAAGGTAAGGTTTATCAAAAGTGCTATATCATCACTGCCCCTATCTGTGGCTCAGAATGATGCACTATTTATCTTGAAAATTATGAAATAGCTTTTTGTAATGCTTGTGTAGAGAACTTTAAGCGTTGCTACCATTTAACTGCTTCCTGTGTCAGTATTTTTTAACCATTTATTTAAAAAAATAATAATCCTAAAAGAACTGAAGTTCAAAAAATTTCTAACATTCTAACATTACTCATTATGCAAAGAGAAACTAGGACAAAATTATTTATATTACTCACATCAAGTATTACATTTTTCAATCTCCTACAGTTCAAGACATGATATGCAGTCTTGTGTTTTGTGAAAAAAAGCTATGCTTCTTAAAGAAAAAGGAAGCAAAGGAGTACATTGGGAGGCCTATATGGGTAGTGCATAGGAAGCCATCAGTATGTGTGAAGAAGTGTGGTCATCAGGAGTCTCTATAGAGGAGTGTGGGAGTTTCAGTAATCATAGGCTTCTGTGGGAATGGGGAGACATATGAGCACACTAGGAATGTCTAAGGGGTTGCAGAAAAATAAAAAAATAATCTCACTGCACATCTGCATTGCCTAACGATTAAAACTGACAGATCTACTATTTCTGTTTACACAACATATTCCATGGTGCATGAACAACATCATAATACTCACATGGCATAAGTGTCAACATAAAAAATCTCACTGCTTTGCGACAGCAAATCAGAAGTGATGTCTGTTTTTTTTTGATAACTGAGACGTTTTTGGCAGGTGGAAGTTGAACATACTTTTATAGTGTGCGAGCAAATTACACTGTAAATGGATAAGTTTTTAAAACGTCCTCATACTAATACTGCTAATTTTGCTGACATAGACAATGCAGAGTCAAGAAGTAAGAAACAAATGAAGAAGAGAAAGTTTGACAAAAGTTATACTGATTTTGGTTTTATGGAATTTAGTGATGGACGACTGCAATGCATTGTATGCTTATGACTCCTACCAAATGAAGCAATGAAATCTGCAAAACTGAAATGACACCTCACAACAAGGTACCCGGAGTATAAAGATAAACCCAGAGAACTTTCTTCAGTGAAAGAAAGAAGAATACAATAGACAGAAAACTCAAATGACAAACATAACATCGGTTCCGGGAAAGGCTTTGAAAGCATCTTTCTTAACAGCGCTTCGGACTGCAAAGAGTAAAAAATCCCATACCACTGGAGAACAACTGAGTTTTCCAGCTGCTGTAGAAATGTGCAAAGTGATGGTAAGCGAAGATGCAATGAAGAAACTTAAGGCCACACCACTTTCTAACGACACAGTTAGAAGGAGAATTGAAGAGTTTTCAAAAGATGTAAAATCCCAACTAACTGAAAGACTATGTACATTTGAACAGTTTGTAATTCAGCTTGATGAGACTACTGATACTGGTAATACAGCACAATTATTAGTTTTTGTTCGTTATATCTAGCTGAGGGAAATTTTGGAGGATTTTCTTTTTTGTCAGGAGTTAGCAGAATGGACAACAGGTCAGGAAATAGTCAAATTTATTGGATGATTTCATGAAAGCTGAATTGGGAGAAATGCACTGCCGTTGGCATGGATGGTGCTATCACTATGGCAGGCAATAGGAGTGGCGGTGTAGCAAGAATATGAGTCATAAATCTACAAGTAATTGTACACTATATGTTGCATCACCAAGATCTTCATCAAAGAAAATGAAACCCGAATTAAATTATGTGGTAAATGCAGCTGTGACAGTTGTGAATTTTGTGAAGTCCTGGCCTTTGAATTCATGCCTTTTTGCAAAGCTATGTCTAGAAATTGGTGCAGGACATAACAAATTATTGTTTCATATGGAATTGGGTTGGCTATCTCACGGCAGAGTGTTGGAAAGAGTTTTTGAGCTTTGCAAACAGCTGCTTGGTTTTCTTTCTAGCACAATCCAAAGATTGCCACAAATTTTTCTGACCCAATATGGATCACAAAGCTTGCATATCTTGAAGACATTTTTAACTTGTTGAATGCACTGAACCTGTCCACAGAAGGGAGTGATAAAACCATACTTGAGACGAGTGACAAGCAGAGCATTTCAGAAGAAAGTCAAGATTTGGAAAACCAGACAGAGCTGTGGAATCTCAGATACATTTCCGCTACTGACAGAATTTCTGGATACTAACAGCATAACAACTGACTATGTGAGAGACACGACTGTTGCTCATCTTTCAATTTTGGCAGAGTACTTCAGTGTTTACTTTAAAATGTAAACATGGAGGAATACGATTGGGTTCGGGATCCATTCTCAAAATACCCTGTGCCCACACACTGAAAATTAAGTTTCAGGAAATGACACCTTGCCAGTTTTGGCCAACTGTTGCTGCGTACAACCCAGTTTTAGTTACAGAAGCAATGAAAGCATTGCTACTGTTCCCAACAAAATATATATGTGAAGCATCATTCTCTGCCATGACAGCTATGAAGACAAAGTTCAGGTCCCAACTGGAAGTGGAGAATAATTTACGAGTTTGCTTGTCAACCATCACACCAAGGATAGATAGACTGCAGTAAGAAGCAAGCACACCCATCTCACTGATATCTATAAATACTCGTATGTTCTTTTTCTTAAAGCATTACTAACAGTACGTGTTTACATGACCACATATACTTTTGGAGCATGAGCTTTTGTGGGTGAATACCCACTTCATCGGATGCATCCGTGGGTATTCACCTACGAAAGCTCATGCTCCAATACGTCTGTTAGTCTATACGGTGCTACAGGACTCTTTGCTGCTTTTACAGATCCAGACTAACACGACTACCCCTCTGATACTTGACACATATACTTCTGTCAATCAGTTTCTCAGTTGGGGGTCCATGATTAATATTGCATTTGAAAAGGGTCAGTCAACAAAGAAAGTTTGAGAACCTCTGTCCTATTGCACTGTCCACTGCTTCATTGCTCAGCTAGCAATGCCAACCTCTACTGCTCATTTTTGCTACAAACTTACTTTCTTTCATGCTACTCCCTAGACATTAAATGTTCTCTGAACTAATCCATAAGGTCATTTCCCTTTCCTCCTTGAAAGCCCTTCTCAAGACTCACTTCTACTGCAGTGCCTACACAATATCAACTAAATAATGATGGGTGAAGACTGAGGGAGACTAAGAGATAGCTGATATTTATTCTGATTGTTTTAAAAATCCATATATATGTACACAAACTGCACAAATTGATGTGTTTTATGCTGTCCCTCTCCCATTGCTGTCATAAGTTGTTGCTATTTTTAGACAAGGCAGGGACTGTGTCAATTTACGTGCTTGTTCAGTGCTCTTTAATAATATGAACCCAATCCTGACTGGGCCGTCTGGATACCATCCTAACTTCATAGAATCATAGAACTGGAAGGGACCTCGAGAGGTCATCTAGTCCAGTCCTCTGCACTCAAGGCAGAACTAAGTATTATCTAGACCATCCCTGACAGGCGTTTGTCCAACCTGCTTTTAAAAATCCTCAATGAGGAAGACTCCACAACCTCCCTAGGCAATTTATTCCAGTGCTTAACCACTTTGATAGTTAGGAAGTTTTTTCCTAATGTCCAACCTAAACTGTCCTTGCTGAAATTTAAGTCCATTGCTTCTTGTCCTATCCTCAGAGGTTAAGAACAACAATTTGTCTCCCTCCTCCTTGTTATGTTTTCTAGACCTTTAATCATTTTTGTTGCTCTTCTCTGGACTTTCTCCAATTTGTTCACATCTTTCCTGAAATGTGGTGCCCAGAACTCCCAATACTCCAGTTGAGGCCTAATCAGCGCGGAGTAGAGAGGAAGAATTACTTCTTGTGTCTTGCTTACAATACTCTTGCTAATACATCCCAGAATTATGTTTCTTTTTTTCCAACAGCGTTACACTGTTGACTCATATTTAGCTTGTGATCCACTATGACCCCCAGATCCCTTTCCGCAGTACTCCTTCCTAGGCAGTTATTTCCCATTTTGCATTTGTCCTTATTGAATTTCATCCTATTTACTTCAAACCATTTCTCCAGTTTGTCCAGATCATTTTGAATTTTAATACTAACCTCCAAAGCACTTGCAACCCCTCCCAGCTTGGTATCATCCACAAACTTTATAAGTGTACTCTCTATGCCATTATCTACATCACTGATGAAGATATTGAACAGAACTGGACGCAGAACCGATCCCTGTGGGACCCCACTCGTTATGCCCTTCATTAAATAGGGGACATAAAAGGCAATAAAAAGAGGTTATATACATACACGAAAAGCAAGAAAAAGACAAAGGGAAATGTAAGTCCAGCTAATAATGGATGACACCAAGAAGGCTGAGCTGTTTAATGCCTTTTTTGCTTCAGTCTTCACTAAAAAGTTTAATGGCGGCAAAATGCTTCCACAATTAATATTAACAACAAGCCAGAATAGGGAAAGATCAGTTTAAAGAATATTTAGATAAGTTACATATATTCAAGCTGGCAAGATCTGATGAAATTTATGCTAGGATAGTTAAGGAACTAGCTGAATCAATCTTGGAACAATTAGCAATTATCTTTGAGAACTCACAGAGGATGAATGAGGTCCTACAGGAATGGAGACGGGCAAATATAGTATCTATCTTTAAAATTGGGAACAAAGAGGCACCAGGGAATAATAGATCAGTCAGACACACTTTAATACAAATCATTATACAATCTGTTGGTAGGCACCTAAAGGACAACAGGGTTATAAGTAATAGCCAATATGGATTTGTCAAGAACAAATCATGCCAAACCAACCTAATTTCCTTCTCTAACAGGGTTAATATCCTTTAAAAAACTCAAATGCACAACTACAAGATGGGGAATAAATCTGCAGGCTATAGCGGATCACAAATTGAATATGTCTCAACAAGGTTATACAGTTGCGAAAATGTCTAATATAATTCTGGGGTGTATTAACAGGAGTGTCAAATGTAAGAAATTTGAGATAATTGTTTCACTGTATTCGGCAGCTGTGAGGATTCAGTTGGAGTACTGTGTACAGTTTGGGGTACGACACTTTAAAAAAGATGTGGTCAAACTGGAGCAAGTCCAGAGGAGAGCAATAAAAATGATCAAATGTTTAAAAATCCTGACCTCTGAGGAAAGGTTAAAAAAAAATATGAGAAAAGAAGACTGATGGGGAACCTGATAACAATCTTCAAATATATTAAGAGCTGTTATAAAGAGAATGGTGATCAATTGTCCTCCATGTCCACTAAACAAGAAACAATCAGCTTAATCTGCAGCAAGGAAGATTTAGGTTAGATATCAGAAAAAAGCTTTCTAACAATAAGGATGGTTAAGTACTGGAACAGGTTACCAAGAGAGTTTGTGGAATGTCCATCAAAGTTTTTTAAGAACAGCTTAGGCAAAAACCTGTTAAGGATGATCTAGGTATACTTGTTCCTGTCTCAGCATGGGGGGATGGACTAGGTAACCTCTCCAGATTCCTTCCAGTTCTACATTTCTGTGATTCTATAAATAAATAACAACAAAGAACTATGACACAAATCCACATCCCAAAAAGTACTTTTACAACTGACACTAATTAAGGTAATCCAGGTATTGGAATGGGCATGGAAAGTACAATACACTGTTACCCCTAAAGGTATGGCCATCCAGTTCACAGTTATGGCACATGGACAGGGTGGTGTAGGGAAGCTTGCACTGTAGCTGTAAAAATTCTATGAATAATCAAAGGACATTAGTCTACAGGACTGTCATGGCTTTGCCTTGGAAGAGGTAAGATCTATAAATGTATCACTTTAATCTCTTATTGAGTTTCTGTGTCTACAACAGGGTGGGCCATATAAAGAAAGGTGGGGGTGGTGTACATACAGCAGACCTACACAGACAGAAAGACAGAAAGAAAGAAATGCACTGGCAAATGAGGAACTTGATATCACTTGATACTTCCAGTTCTTATTTAAAATCCTAGATCTTGATTTATCTGTTAATGTTAAGTATCAGAGGGGTAGCCGTGTTAGTCTGAATCTGTAAAAAGCAACAGAGGGTCCTGTGGCACCTTTGAGACTAACAGAAGTACTGGGAGCATAAGCTTTCGTGGGTAAGAACCTCACTTCTTCAGATGCAAGTAATGGAAATCTCCAGAGGCAGGTATATATCAGTGTGGAGATGACGAGGTTAGTTCAATCAGGGAGGATGAGGTGCTCTGCTAGCAGTTGAGGTGTGAACACCAAGGGAGGAGAAACTGTTTCTGTAGTTGGATAGCCATTCACAGTCTTTGTTTAATCCTGATCTGATGGTGTCAAATTTGCAAATGAACTGGAGCTCAGCAGTTTCTCTTTGGAGTCTGGTCCTGAAGTTTTTTTGCTGTAAGATGGCAACCTTTACATCTGCTATTGTGTGGCCAGGGAGGTTGAAGTGTTCTCCTACAGGTTTTTGTATATTGCCATTCCTGATATCTGACTTGTGTCCATTTATCCTCTTGCGTAGTGACTGTCCAGTTTGGCCAATGTACATAGCAGAGGGGCATTGCTGGCATATGATGGCATATATAACATTGGTGGACGTGCAGGTGAATGAGCCGGTGATGTTGTAGCTGATCTGGTTAGGTCCAGTGATGGTGTTGCTGGTGTAGATATGTGGGCAGAGTTGGCATCGAGGTTTGTTGCATGGGTTGGTTCCTGAGTTAGAGTTGTTATGGTGCGGTGCGTGGTTGCTGGTGAGAATATGCTTAAGGTTGGCAGGTTGTCTGTGGGCGAGGACTGGCCTGCCTCCCAAGGTCTGTGAAAGTGAGGGATCATTGTCCAGGATGGGTTGTAGATCATTGATGATGCGTTGGAGAGGTTTAAGCTGAGGACTGTAGGTGATGGCCAGTGGAGTTCTGTTGGTTTCTCTTCTGGGCCTGTCTTGTAGCAGGAGGCTTCTGGGTACACGTCTGGCTCTGTTGATTTGTTTCTTTATTTCCTTGTGTGGGTATCGTAGTTTTGAGAATGCTTGGTGAAGATCTTGTAGGTGTTGGTCTCTGTCTGAGGGGTTGGAGCAGATGCGATTGTACCTCAGTGCTTGGCTGTAGACGATGGATCGTGTGGTGTGACCGGGGTGGAAGCTGGAGGCATGAAGGTAGGCGTAGCGGTCGGTGGGTTTTCGGTATAGGGTGGTGTTAATGTGGCCATCGCTTATTTGTACGGTGGTGTCCAGGAAGTGGACCTCCCGTGTAGATTGGTCCAGGCTGAGGTTGATGGTGGGGTGGAAGCTGTTGAAAGCATGGTGGAATTCTTCCAGGGCCTCCTTCCCATGGGTCCAGATGATGAGGAATTAAAAAAGGAACGGGCATTAATCTATGCTGCCTGATCAGCAATCTCGATGGTAGATAAAGGAAGTGGTTTCCAGCAGAAGAAACAGTTTTAATGCAAATAATAGCTAAAAGGCTGCAGTGAGAAAGAAACATGTTTCCCAGACAAAACTCCACAGATATCAACCTAAGGAAAAATGTCGACGGCATTGGTCTCCTAGAGACAGACACAGCAAAGGTATAAGATAAATATAACAGAATAAACTGATAAACAGATGCAATAACAGAGCTTCAGTTGCTGCTGTTTTCTTCCTTCTTAGAATAAACAGTGATGCATTAGTGGCCATCTAATCAGGTTGGCTTTGATTTGTCTGAATATGCTCTGTGAAAACAAGAGAACCAATCCACAATTTGCTAATGTTACACATAAATAGTCTCTACTTTGGAACTGCAGATGTGTGAATATGGAACAGTATGACAGAAAATTTTTCCAGAGGAAAGCTAATTAGTTTCACATGCTCAAACATAATTTAATGGTGATGATAAATATTCTTACCTGTAGTCTTCTGGAAGTTGTAATTCCAGAATTAGTTAATATAATGCACTTATTCAGATTCATTCTCTGCAGTGTACGACTCAGCCAGGACATAGAATATCATTATCTACAAATCAATCAAGTCTATTTGAAAGGCAGCAGGAAGGGGTTTACTGACTCTTAATTAGATCTTGATAGTTTTCCCACATCCTAGATAATGGGTGGAGAAAGTGTATGGAGGGGGCGGGAAGAAGGGGTTGGTCTCTTCTATTGCCATGGAACAAAAAATGGAAATTTACAACAGAGGACAATTGTTGTAGTCACACTTATTGTTCTCCACTTTAAACCTGTGAAGGAACCAGGGACACAATCCTGCTCCCACTCAGGTCAATGACAAAACTCCAATTGCCTTCAATCAATTAAAGGAAATGTTTACATCAGTGCCCATCTTGGTACATCCAGACCTGGCAAAACCCATTGTTGTTGAAGCAGACACTTCCAACTATGTGATCAGAGCAGCTTTGTCAAGCAGCCCAGGACCCATCACTGCATTTTATTCCCAGAAACTGACTCCCATTGAGAAAAACTATAAGATATGTGACAAAGAACTGCTGGCCATAAAGCCTGCTTTTCAAGAATGGCTTCATCACCTTTATACCACATTGCAGGTATATGCGAATTACAAGAACCTAGAAACCTGAGAACAGCAAAAGCTCTCAAACAATGTCAGATCTATTGACCCCCTTTTTTCCTCCACGTTTGACTTCACCATGACTATTGCCCAAGTGCCAGGAATGGTAAACCCGACAAGTTGCCTCCTAAGAGTGAGTACTGGGACAAAGGAGATGGGACTCTAGAAGCAGTCACAATCCAGAAACCCTGCCATTTCACCAACATGGTGATAAACAATACAGTAACTTGCTCTCTCTTGGGAACTCCCTCCTACTCTTTGATCCATTTGCAGTGAAATTTATGTTGACCAGTAAGGACCTAGCTCCTGACTCGAAATTCTCAGTTAAGAAAAGGAACCTCTTGTTTAAAGACCAGATTTATATTCCAAACAGTCAACCACGCCTACTGATGCCCCGGCTATGTCATGATTCTCCCCTTGCTGTCCATTTCAGTCACTTGAAAACATTGAGGCTGGTCTCTTGAAATTTCTGGTGGCCAAAACTGCATTTGTTCATTGGGTCCTACATTAACTCCTGTGACATGAGCGCTTGAAGAAAGACTCCCTGCGCCAAACCTCTTGGGCTCTTTGATTCCTCTAACTCTGTCTCAACCCTGATTTTCCATCTCCATGAACTTTATCACTGACTTTCCCAATTCCCATTGCCACTTGACTCTGCTAGTTGTTGTTGACCTACTTACAAAAATGTCACATTTCGTGCCATGATTTCAAATTCCCTCTATGGAGGTAACAGCCTATGCCCTTCCAGGGTGCAATCAAGACCAGTGAGGGGCTATGTCACCTTTGCCCTGAAACCTGGGGTGCCTAACTGCTGAAGCTCCCAATTTGGGCTCCTCAAAAACAGCCAAACAGATTCAGGTCACATCCTGAGTGTCTGTTTATAGCCACAGCCTGCCAGAACACTCCAGTTTCCATTAGCCTTGGTTATCACTTTCAAGATGACCCCAGCACACTCCTGGTCCCAAATTTTCCCCCCAAAACAGATGTTCTACACTGTCCAGTCCTGTCCTGGACAATCCAGATATTTTAGGTTCATTACCCCTTTCAGAGGATCAATATCCAACAGTTTGCTGCTTTAAATGGAGTTACCCACACAATTTAGTTAAAGTACAACACTGGATTTGTTTTGATTAAAGAATAAAACAAGTTTCTTTAACTACAAAGAGATAGGTTTTAAGTGAGTAAAAGTATAATGCATTAAAGTAAAAAATGGTTACAAGCAAAAAATAAAGATAAAATGCTTCCTAGTACTAAAACTTAATAAAACTTTCAAGTTGAAATCCTTTACCACATTTCCAATAACATTGCTGACCAAATTCTCAGGCCAGGATCTGCTCCCTTAGTCCAAAGGCTGCTTCTTTTGTCTTTCTAGGTGAAAGCACGATGGATAGGGACAGATACCTTGGGGTGGTTTTGCCCCTCACTTTTACAGTCCAGTCATCCTTTGAAATGCATTTTCTTGAAGGTTATCCCTATATAATGTTTATTCCTGCTGTGAGAACGGAGACAAGGAGCCTTGTGGTGAAAGAGGTTTCATGCTGTTGTTTGCCAAGATGCAGATCTATTTGTTCCTAACCCCTTTCCTTGACAAAGAATGGACACTTGATAGGCAATTGCCTTCCAACTGAAACCTGGCTAGAAGCGTCAGCTTGTCCTTAGTCTTTGAGAAACTGATTTACCCAAACTTTTCTGATAAACACATTTCAGACCTAATTTCAGCGTATGTTTATAACTTTACATATAATGTTACTACATATATTTTATCATGAAATTATTGACCAGTGGGTTATAGGGTTGCCAACTTTCTACTCACACAAAACCAAACACCCCTGCCTCGCCTCTTCTCCAAGGCCCCGCCCCTTCTCCAAGGCCCCACCTCCTGCTAACTCCACCCCCCCCATCGCTCACTCACTCATTTTCACCATGTTGGCTCAGAGGATTGGGGTGCGGGAGGAGCTGAAGGCTCCAGCTGGGGGTGCAGGCTCCGGGGTGAGGCCAGGAATGAGAGGCTTGGAGTGCAGGAGGGGGCTCTGGGCTGAGGGTGGAGCTGAGGGGTTCAGAGTATGGGAAGGGGCTACGGGCTGAGGCAGGGGGTTGGGGTCTTAGAGGGGGTATGGGTTCCGGGGTGGGGCCAGAAATGAGGGGTTCAGGGTGCAAGAGGGGGCTCTGAGCTGAGGAAGGGGGTTGGGGGTGGGGGGAGTGAGGGCTCCAGCTGGGGGTGCGGGCTCTGTTGTGGAGCTGGGGATGAGGGTTTTGGGGTGCAGGAGGGGGCTCTGTGCTGTGGCAGAGGTATGGGGGGTGAGGGCTATGACTGGGGGGGGTGCTCTGGGCTGGGGATGAGATGAGTGGTTTAGGGTACAGGAGGGTGCTCAGGGCTGGGACTAAGGAGTTTGGAGGGCGATCAGGGCTGGGGCAGGGGGTTGGGACTCGGGAGGGGGTCAGGGATGCAGGCTCTGGGCGGTGCTTACCTCAAGCAGCTCCCGGAAGCAGAGACATGTCCCCCCTCCAGCTCCGATGCAGAGGACCGGCCAGGCGGCTTTGCGCGCTGTCCCATCTGCAGGAGCCATGGTTCCCAGCCAATGGGATCTGCAGAGCCAGAGCTTGGGGCAGGAGCAGCGTGCGGAGCCCCCTGGCTGTCCCTACACATAGGAGCGGAGGGGGGACATGCTGCTGCTTCCTGGAGCCGCGCCGAGCCATGGCAGGCAGGGAGCCTGCCTTAGCTCCATTGCGCTGCCAACCGGATTTTGTAATGGCCTGACCGGTGCCGCCAGGGTCCCTTTTTGACCGGACATTCCAGTCAAAAACTGGACACCTAGTGTGTAGGGTGTGGATGCAGGGGTGTATTCCATCATATATCCCAACTGTTTTTCAACTATGTCTTCCAACTCTATGGTCAACTATCTAACATAACATCTGATCGAGAATCACAGTTCATTTCATATTTCTGGCAGTTGTTCAAGCTCCTTGTCATGGGGTGACTAATGCACACTCACCCTGCAGGGTTTAATGCAGGCCAGATGGGCTAATTAACAGATTAGGCGGCTGATTAAGGAGGCTCAGCTGGGCAGAAATAGGCAGGGCCTATAAAGCCCAGGAGCTGAGAGGAGAAGAGGTGGCTGGGAAAAGGCAGACACTCCTAGGAGAAAGGGAGGAGTGAGCTGAGACTGCAGTCACTCCCTGGGAAGAGGGAGGAGGCTCTGGGAACTGGTAGGCCCAGGAAGAATAGGGGAACCAGTGGTAGGAAAAAGCCCTGGGATAGAGCAGTGAGGCCAGAGAGAGAAGGCCCAGGCTGCTGAGCTGAAAGTCCCTGGTCTGGGACCTGGAGAAGAGGGCGGGCCTTGGTTCCCCTACCAGCCCCTGGGCAAGTGGCACAGAAGAAGTGAGCAAGAGGACTGCCTACAACTACTGAGAAATTAATCTTCCCCAAAAGGGGGGAACATGGACAGTGACACAGCCAGAGGGCTAAGCCATGAAGAGGACGTTATGGTTCCTGAGGCTGCAAGAGGAGCTGCAGGTGGACAGAGTGACGGTGTGCAAATGGTGGACGGGGGGGCGTTGGCCTCGAGCTAATCCCCAGAGTACCAGAAGGAGGCACCAGTCCAGCATTGAGTGGTGCACCCCGTGACACTCCTGAATGTGGATCTACATGTCTCCTCATCTTATCACTCCAAGACTGATGGACAGATGGAATGAGTGAAACAAATTCTTGAGTAATACTTCTGTTGCTTTATCAGTTACCACTGGAATGACTGGGTTTCGCTTCTCTCTTTTGCCAAATTTGTATACAATTACTCTAACTACAGATCAACCCACCAGAGTCCTTTTTACACCAACTACGGTTTCCTCCACCTGTCCATGCCACAAGTCTCCCACATACTTGCACCATCCAACTTAGCTGAACACCTGCACTGCATCCAGGAGGAGTTCAAAGCCCTCCTAGAATTGGCCAAAAGAGATTACAAAGGTTTGCAGACCTCTGTCTGCAGAGAACCCCTCACATCACAGTTTTAGATAAAATATGGCTCTCCACATGGCACCCTGGCTCTACCCCACCTTCACAAAGCTAGATTATTGATACAGTGGCCCATTGCAGGTCATCCAACAGATGACCTGCAATGAACGCTGTAGCCTTCGAACTATCTTAGTATCAAACTGCCAAACTTCACCAAAGTACCTTATTGCCATTAAAATAGCTCTACAGTGGGACAGTCCATAATCATTATTGTCATGGACACAGGATCAGATCAAAGAAGGATAATTATGGTAAAATAAGGCAAAACAAGATTATTTAAAAATTAGAAATACAAAAAAGTAAAAAGGCTTACCTGGTAATCGGGTTTTGTACAGTAATCTAAATTGGAGATGTGATCTAGAAAGATGTTGAATTCTTGGGGGAGATGTTTCAACATGAGCCTGTGGTCATACCTCTCTTTTATGGAGCCTACTTGCTCCTAGGAACAGTTAGCACAAAAAAGCATTAGCACGCCACCATTCCCAACCGCAGAATATTCACACCATACATCACCGGCATTAAGTGCAATATTTTTGGTCAGAGTTGAAGGGTGTATGAAAAGGAGATTAATCCTTTAGGTTATAACAGGGCTAAAGATCCTGCCATTGCCCTTAGCACCAATGTAAAATGTTCTTTAACCAGTAACTCCTCACTTAACATCCTCCCGCTTAACGTTGTTTCAAAGTTACGTCGCTGCTCCATTAGGGAACATGCTCGTTTAAAGTTGTGCAATGTTCCCTTATAACGTCGTTTGGCTGCCTGCTCTATCCTCTGCTTGTAAGATTCTGTGGAAGAGCAGTGACTTTACAAGGGAGCATTGCACAAGTTCCTCTTCTCTGCCTCCTCCCCCTCCCACCCAGCGCTTCCCCCACCGCCAAACAGCTGTTTGGTGTCACTTAGGACTTTCTGGGAGGGTGGGGGAGGAGCGGGGAAGCAGCGTGCTCTGGTGAGGAGGTGGAGTGGGGGTGGGAAGTGGTGGGCCTGGAGTGGAGCGGGGACGGGAAGAGGTGGGCCTGGAGCATCCCTCGGCAAAGATAGCACCTGTTCTTCTGGGGGGAAGCTGCCGCTGCTGCTGCACAAGGTGCTTCCTAGCATCCTTGCCTGCAGCAGGCTGTGCCTGTGTGGAGTAAGCCAGGGGCACCTCCCAACCACAGTACAGTACTGTACAGTATATACTGCCTTTTGTCTGCCCCCCAAAAATTTCCTTGGAACCTAACTCTCCGCATTTACATTAAATCTTATGGGAAAATTGGATTCTTTGGAAATACCATTTCACTTAAAGTTGCATTTTTCAGGAACATAACTACAACATTAAGTGAGGCGTTACTGTATTTAAATGCTAGTCTAATTTTCTCTTTGTGTGTGTGTGTGTGTTTTGTTGCTGTTTGACACCACTGATTATAATTGGGCATTACAACTCTACTAAAATCATAGACAGAGATTTAAAAGTTCTATTATGTCATCTGCTTCAGTTCACTTCTGATACATAATTACTCCTCAAAGTAGACATTTTTTAGTATTTTTATTCAGTCCAATATCAATTAGTCTGTGGTTTCCAAAGTCAGAAGAATAGGAGCAGTCCTTTGTATGGCCCACCTTCATCTACCACCATAGCTAAGTTAATCAGAAAGTGCTTTTGATAATGCTATACTTTCAAAATAGGTAGAAACAAGTAGTGGACACAGGCCATCAGAGGTTGCTTTTTCTTTGCATACCTCCCATAAGACATCTGCCCAACAGCATGAGCACAGATCTACTGGGCTAACTTTGTCTAACAGCAAATACTGAATATCTATTTCCAAGATGAAATGTCAAACTATGAAATTTTGTACAAAAGGTTTGTGAAGGCAAAAAGCACTGGTTTCAAAATAGGGCCATGAATTAATGTATGTACATTTATATTTGCCCTCTATAATGAATCTGTAAAAACTGTAAGCTCTGTCTAAATTCCCTTGCAAACTAAGACCATTTGTAACACTCCACAGCACTTTAAGCCATGACATTAGCACTGTGAAGTGAGGGGGAAAAATCACTAGAAACTGCTCTAAAATGTAACATTAGAATTTTATGAACCAATGATTCTTGAGTAGATTTTTCATGAAGGTGTTTATGTGCAATGCCCATCTAAGATACTTATTTCTAGATTTTACCTTGTCTTTTATTTTTCTCCAAGGCAGCTGTCCAACCACAAACTCTACCAACATGTAAAACAGGGACCAGAGGTCATCATGCCTTCCCATTTCCTGTGAAAAAGAAAAGGGATGGAATTTTGTTACTCCTCATAACTGCTGTACTTTACCTTACTACTATGCAATCAGAGCTAATGGGCTTTGCTAGATCCTGTATTGCTCTAGAGCATGGGTGGGCAAACTACAGCCCACGGGCTGCATCTGGCCTGCCAGCCATTTTAATCCAGATCTCAAGCTCCAGCTGGGGAGCAGATTCGGGTCCGCTCTGCGCGGTTTCTGAAAGCAGCAGCATGTCCTCCTTCTGGCTCCTACGCATAGGGGCAACCAGGGGCTTCGGCTCCGCACGCTGTCCCCACCTCAAGTGCTGCGGCTCCCATTGGGAGCCAATGGGAGCCGCATGGGTGGTGCCTGTGGACAGGGCAGCATGCAGCAGAGCCACCTGGCCATGCTTCCGCATAGGAGCCAGAGGGGGGACATGCCGCTGCTTCCAGGAGCCGCTTGAGGTAAGTGCTACCTGGAGCCTGCACCCCTGAGACACCTCCTGCGCCTCACTCCCTGCCCCAGCCCTCATCCCCCTCCCACCCTCTGAACCCCTCGGTCCCAGTCCAGAGCACCCTCCTACACCCCAAACCCTTCATCCCCAGCCCCACCCCAGAGCCTGCACCCCCAGCCGGAGCCCTCAGTCCCCCGTCCCCGAGCCCAGCCCCCCACTGCTCCAGACCGGAGCCCCTTCCCGTGCTCTGAACTCATCATTTCTGGCCCTACCCCGGAGCCTGCACCCCCAGCCAGAGCCCTCACCCCCTCCTGCACCCCAACCCCAATTTCATGAGCATTCATGGCCCACCATACAATTTCCATACCCAGATGTGGCCCTCAGGCCAAAACGTTTGCCCACACTTGCTCCAGAGACTTCAACTATTGTATATTCCCAATAAAACCGATTAGAAGAAAAATTGCAAAACAGATCCCTATAATACTGCAAGTAGGAAAAAACTCTCTCCATGGAAGAATAAAAAGCACAGAAAAAATTAAAAGAGGAAGCATGTTAAAATATGATTGCAGGGATGTACATCATTTTACTGTGAAGTGAATGTCATCACACTGGCAATAGTGGTTTGTCCAAAATTCTCTAATACCCTGAGATCATGAAGATAAGTGGAATATACCGTAAATATAATGTTATCACCTGATAATTTCATCTTCCCTGTTCTACTCTCTTGTGGTATGATTAAAACAGTGATGGTAATAATTAAAACAACTATTATGATTTCTGCAACCAGAATACCATTATGAAGATAAGACATACAGTTATCTACAGTAATGTAAAAGTGACCTATTCTTTCCTAAGTATTTCCCACAGTCTAACATCTTTCTATATAATAATGACAACGGGACACAGAAAATGAAGCAAGATTTATACTATACATACAATTGACAGTGTTTTTAATTACTATAAAACTCAGACAGGTGTGATGTAAGCACAGATACTCACTCTGTTTCTGTGAGCATTGATTGATGCATATCGTACTGTTCCTCGAAAACCCGCAACAGCTCGTGGCTATCAAAGAAGCACAGACATAAAAATCAAAGATTTTTCAGTATTACAGAAGATAAACCACCTGATTACACACAGCAACATGTAAAACCTACTACAGTACAGAAGATGGAGCAAAGGCAAATGTCATTTAGATCCTCTGTCTACTTTCGATTTCCCATATTGCTGGTACAATATTACTGCAAGAGATTCATTGCGGGCTCAAATGGACATGACAAGATGGTGTGCCGCATATCCACACATGAGTTAGCTCCAGGGGAAAGTTATCCTCTAACTACATTAGCTTTTGTTTTGAAGAGTGTCAAATTCTCACAGAGAGGCCTCTTAGGAAAAACAAGATGTATGGTGGGTTTACTAATATCTTTCTCCACTGAGTCTTGGTTCTAAATCTCAGGAAGTCTGAAGTTTAAACTATGAAAGGAACAGAAGCATACAAGTATCTTTGAACAATCTGAAGATACTGCTAGGTCTCAGCTATCTTACATCAGAGAACAGCTAGGGACAATTAGGCATCTGTTAAAATTATTTTTATTATCACAATTATTTTTCAGATCAAGAGGTTAATGATTTGAGAAATTCCAAGAGAGGGAAAACCCATATAAAAGTCTCAAAGCTGTGAGCCGAGAAATAAATAGCATGTAATGGGCACCTCGTTAGGCTAACAAAAGGCAAAATATAGCTGAAGAAAGAAATGCATTTGCTGCATCAGATGTTGTAGAATGCCAGTAAGCACAATACGAATCAACCTCTTTCCCCAGAAGCACCTTCTTTGGCAGCTTCCTGGTCCCTACTAACTCTCCACAGAACAGGGCTACTCTTTTATGGGAACTTTTTCCAGTGTGTCTTTCTGGTGCTAGTCCTTTAAACTTGGCAGAATCAAGCAACCGTAGCCCTAAAGTGGCCATCTTTGGCACTGTAACTGGCAGCATCTCTCTCTCCATCTTCTAGCTGGTGAATACCTGTGTTTCTTTCTCACTGCTGAGAAGATAGCACATTCTCACAGATCAAACTGAACTTTTAGAGCCACAGCAGATAGCTATAGAATAGTAATGACTTCCTGATGTCTCTTGCTTCCAATAAAACATTATAGGAGCAGTGTAACTAAATATTTATTTTGTAATATTTTAATCTTCATGTTTATGGTACAAAATAAGTATTATATTACATTGTCAGAAATAGACATCCTTCTCATTTTAGCCACTTAACTCACCCCACATAGACACAAAAAATAACCCCTGCCTGAACTGCTAAATGTTATTTCTGTCTTTGCCTTTTTCCTGAACTTAAGATTTTCGAAAGCAATTTCTTCTTTTTGTTTCCTCTAAAAATTAATGCAAGAGACTTGTATAACCTACACCAGTTCTCACTTGATCTGAGAGGGAGTGAGGGTGAACTCTACTTGCCTGGGGATCCATGCAAGTTTTTAGAGTTTTCAAAAATAATATGATGAAAAGTTTCTATTCATACACATTTGGAGACCACCACAATATACAATTATGACTGTAATCAGGAAAAAAAAATTAATTACCCAACGTGGCTATCATTAGTTCATGTCCACCAATGTGAGCAACCTTGGGAGCCCTCGTATTGGTAGGCCAGCAACTACTGTCATTGTTTGTAACACCACATGGATTAGATCTGCTCTCAAGTAAGATTCCATATCAGCGTTTAAAAAAAAAGAAAAAAAAGCCCACAGTAGGCAGTGGCCCATCTAAGCAATAGTGGAGCTAAACCAGGATTAGTAAAGGTGGGGAAATCTTTTGCAAAAATTTGTAAATGTAGACAGGGTCTTTGAGTCTACTGTAAATAGACTGGGGTTTTTTTGCACTCTCACAAACAACCTTTAAATGACACTTGGAAGTAATTTGGTGGTTAGGTCTGCTAGAGAATTTAGTTTAAATTTCAGCTAGATTAGCTTTACAGTGTAAACCATCTTATAGTTTTTTATAATGAATCTTTAACTTGTATAAATAAAGGTACAAGTATAAAACCCCTGGGAAAGGAAGTGTGGTACAGTGATTACAGGGGGGGTTCTATAAGCCTGACTCTTCCACTGATTCTCTGCATCACCTTGGGCAAATCACTTCACTTCTCTGTGCTTTGGTTTAACCTTTCTGTCAAATGGGAATAATAATCTTTAACAACCTCTCACAAAAGTGGTGGAGTATAGCCAATCTTTGTGGGTCCAAATTCTGTAGTTGCAGCACTGACCTATTGAATCCCATTAAGTGCAAAGGGTTTTTTGTCTGCATAAGAACTGTGGGATCAAAGTTCCTGCATATCCTTGGATCAAAGGCACTATGTAAGTGCAAATTGTCATGAATTATGATCATACATGAGGTTTCCTCCAAGCAGCTCCACATATTAGATATGGATCCCCTCTATCAGGCGAGTGGGTCCTCAGGATTGCTGAAGCCCAGAGTACAGCCTACTTATGTTTTGAGTCTTATATGTCCCTTGCTACCACATAAGGGAGGTATCATTATTTAGCCCCTTCTATCAAGTCTTTATAACAGATATGTCAGTGGTTGCATATTATGCATGCTCTTCTTCATCTAACACCCAGTCAGGACTCTCTGAGAGCTGGTATGCCTTAGATTTTACCCTGAGTAAGAGGGCCACATAATTTCATGCTGCAGAAATTCCATGCTATAGTGTAAATTTAAGTAGGGTCTTTCTGTAAGATTTCAGGAGAATCTCAGCTCCCATTTAAAAAAAATGGGTTTTTAGCCCAGCAGTCCTAATGATAAACAAATCAGTCATCCAAGAGACCTTCTTATCTTACAGCTGTTTCTAAGACTGCTATAATTTAGGTGAATTTCCACAAGGATGTAAATAGGCTGAATGGTAGCACTTTTTTGCAGGATGCTGATATATATCATATCCCTAAAATGCCAACACATCAGTGTCCTCAGTATGAGCAGAGATGCAACCTGTAAATCCCAACAGTGCAGGAACCCAGAAGGTGAAATCCAATGCACTACTGACTTCAGAGTCTCCAGTTAGAATCTAAAAGCACAGCTGCACTAGAGACTTTACAGCCACGCAGCTGCATTGATGCAGCTGTGCTGCTGTAAGCTCTCTAATGTAGCCACTTTAAACTGACAGGAGAAAGCTCTCCCGTTGATTTAACTACTCCAACCCCCATGAGTGGCAGAAGCTCTGTCTGCGGGAGAAGCTCTCTTGCTGACATAGCGCTGTCCACATTGGCGGTTATGTCAGTGTAACTTATGTGTCACTTGGGGGGTGACTTATTCACCCCCCTAAGCGACTTAAATTATGCCAACATAAGATGTAGCGTAGACATAGCCTAAATAAAGTCAGGAACATATTTACTTTTACCAACTGAAATATTTCTCTTTTCATGAGGATAATGAAATAAATATGGTGACTGGACGGGACAGGGACCCATCTTCTCAGACTAGTGACATTCATTTTCACTAGATAACTAGCACACACCAAATCATTTCCCATTTGTTTGACTTTGGGCAAGGAGATTGAACACAAAACAGTTCCTTTAGAGTTTTGATACAAATTTTAAAATGCAATCTTCTCCATGGTCTATTGAATCCATTGGTCTGTTGTATCTAAGGCTACATCTACACTACGGGGGGGGTCGATTTAAGATACGCAAATTCAGCTACGCGTAGCTGAATTCGATGTATCGCAGCCGACTTACCCCGCTGTAGGGACGGCGGCAAAATCGACCTCTGCGGCTTCCCGTCGACGGTGCTTACTCCCACCTCCGCTGGTGGAGTAAAAGCGTCGATTTGGGGGTCGATTGTCGCGTCCCGATGGGACGCGATAAATCGATCCCCGAGAGGTCGATTTCTACCCGCTGATTCAGGCGGGTAGTGTAGACCCAGCCTAAGATCTACACCAGGACAAAAGAAGTTAGTCTTTTTGATCACATCATATAAAGAAGGGAACTTCTCACTATGCCAGCCAGCTGCTTACTGAATGTTAAAACACCTATTTTAATTATACTCTAAGTTGCATCACTCACAGAACTGTTGATGGTTTTGGAGGTAGAGTTAGTTTGACCAGTTGAAAATGGGATTTACTGCCCTCTGGGCATTTACTAAGCTTCTGAAACTGCTGTATCAGAATTCTTGATGCATACCAAAAAGCTTCATGTAATAAAAGATAAGTTCTCAAACCATCCACTTGACTGGGGCTTTCAAAGAAACCTCCCTCTACCACCAACTGTGAAGCTTTTTTGTTTATAGATCCCCAAAATGGATGTGTCCAATACTGGTTCATCTACCAGCAACTCAGGATTCTCCTCATGTAAAGGACACATAGATTATTATGCAGCCACTATAAAATGACTAGTTAATTTTTTTAAAACTGGTACTTCCAAATTAAGGCATTGACAATACTTCAGAATGCTTACGGGGTGCCAGAAAGGATTGGGTTCCCAGAAGCAGGATCCACAATTTTATCTTCCAGATTCAAGCTCTAAGAAATCTGCTTCAGCAGCAGCAGAGCTTTCTGATTAAAATGGATCACATCTGTGTCTCTTTCCATAAGAGGAGAGGCTTTTATGAGACCTCATCAATGCACGGCTGCTTTTTCACTTGGGACCTTGCAGCTTGTATCTATCTAGATTGTAATTCTAGAGCATCTATCAGCATAATATCCAAGTATCATTTACAATAAAAATTTCTCAGAGATATTCCTAGCATACTTGATAATGGGCTCTGCTCTTCATCTCTCCAAGGTTTAGCAGCTTTGCTTGCTGTGTTTTTGTTTTACATTGCTGCTGCTGTTGTAATTTCTTGCCTTTGTTTATTGTAACAAAGCTTTTGCAAAGAGATGAGTCCTTCAGCTTTCTATGAAAACTGTCATACTTGGGCTCAGTCTTATTTGGTCCCATAAACTAGTTCAGTCAAACTCCTTTGATGAACAATAGTTTACCCCTAACTTTTGAGAACTTTACACTGGGCATTGTCAGTTACATTCTCCCAAGGGAGCCACTCTCTAAGTATGTCATGAATGGAGGAGGTGATTTTGAATGTAGCTGGGCTTCAACTCAATGAAAGCTTTAAAGATTAAGACCAGAAACTTGAATTGGCACAAGAAGCAAAGTGAAAGAGGAGCGTATGGCCCACTTGAGTGATGCATTCTCTGCAGTTTTTCCTGCTAAGCAATGAAAGCCAATGTTGGCAAGGCTATGCTGGGGCTATGGGTATGATGTAATCCCCATCTTGTTTGATCTTGGATAAGACCTTGGGCAGAAACAGAACTTGAGGGAAGGCATACAGCAGGCCTTTTGGAAAATTCAGGAGGAAAGCATCTGACAGTGACCCTGGTCTGTGACCCGCCAGGGAACAAAAAAGACAACATTTCTTGTTTTCTTTCACTGAGAACAGGTCCCTCAGGAATACTCCACCATCAGAAAATAGTGATGGACACATCCGGATGATGGGATGATTCATGGTGGCCTGCATACGATCTGCTCAGGTGATCTGCCAGGGTGTTTCGAACCTCTGGAAGGTAGGCTGCTTTCAGGTTGATGGATCTGGCTATGCAAAAGTTCCAAAGCAAGATGGGCTGTGTGTATAACTTTGTCAACTGTGGTCCTCCCTGTCTGTTTACATAAAACATGGCTGTTGTGTTGCCTGTGAGTACTAACAAACTCTGCCCCCTCGTATGCGGGAGTAATGCCATACAAGCCAAATAAATGGCCTGAAGTTCTTTGTTATATGGACACCAAGGTCCTGGGATGACCAAAGCCCCTGAGTCTGAAGGGGGCCTAAGTGAGCTCCTTAACCTATATCCGATGCATCCATGATAAGGCGAGTATCTGCTGAGGAGGCACAAAGGGAAGTCCTGTGCAAACGTTCAATGGGTCTGTCCACCAGTCCAGGGAGGACAAGACTTGAGCTGTTACCTGAACTACCCCGTCCAGGTGATTGTCAGCTGGAGAGTATACGGAGGTAAGCCAACCCTGCAGCCCTCTGAAGTGCAGACTAGTGTGCTGGACCATGTAGGTGCATGCCGCCATGTGCCCTAGAAGTCTGAGGCACTTTCAAACCATAGTGAGAGGATGTGCCTTTAGAACTAGAGCAATGATCCGCAGTGCACTGAACCTCATTTGCGGCAGGAACGCCCTGACCTCTGTGGAGTCTAGCATTGCCCCAATGAACTCTATTCGCTGAACTGGCATCAGAATAGTTTCTTCTGTATTGATTAGGAGCCCTGTTATGTGAAAGGCTGACTGGATAGCGGCTATGTTGGCAAGCACTTGACATCTGAATTGGTCCCTCAATACCCAGTCATCCAGGTTAGAGAACATGTGGATTCCCAACCTGCACAGAAAAGCCACCACTGCTGCCACGCATTTCGTAAATATGAAAGGGGCTGCTGCGAGGTCAAAGGGGAGAACTGCAAATTGGTAGTGTGAATTGTTGACCATGAACCTGAGGAACTTTCTGTGGCTGCAATGAATTGCCACATGAAAGCAAGCATCCTTTAAGTCCTGAGCAGCGTACTGGTCCCCAGTCTCTAAGGAAAGGATAACAGAAGCAAGAGTAACCATCCGAAATTTTGTTTTCTTCAGAAACTTGTTCAGTTGTTTTAGATCTAAAAGAGGCCTGAGCTCCCCTTTCCTTTGGCATTAGGTAATATTTGGAATAGAATCCTTTCCCTCGGAAAGGCATGGGAACTTCCTCTATGGCCCCCAAACGGAGGAGAGACTGGAACTCCTGAAGTATCACACTCTCGTGAGAGTGGTCCTTAAAGAGGGATTGGGTAGGGAATGGGAAGGGGGAAAAGAAGTAACTTGGAGGGTGTAACCCAGTTCCACCTTACTTAGGACCCACTGATCTGTGGTGATGTAAGATCAAGCGCTTAGGAAATGCGATAAGTGGTTGGCAAAAATAGGGGAAGAGAACGATGGTACCCAGGGAAGTGACAGGCTGCTCTCAATCAACAGGTCAAAATGAATGCGTTGAAGAACAGTCTGCCTGGATGAAGCAGGTTCTGTGGGGGGAGGAAAGAGGAGTAGGCCATCTTTTATAACCTCTGCCCACTCTTTCTCAATAGATCTTGGCTATGAGGCATAAATGTGTGGAATTGCTGGGACTGTTGTGGGTAGAAAGCTCTTTCTTTGTCGCTGGTCTTTAAATCCTCAGCAACGTAAGCCTTGGTCGAGTCCTTAAGGCTATGAAGCTTTTCATTCATCTTCTCAGAAGAGAGCAAAAGGCCTTTGAACAGGAGGTCTTGTATGGTTTGCTGCACCTCTGTGGGCAAACCTGATGATTGCAGCCACGTTGAATGCGGCATGGAAATGGCGGAAGCCATAACACAAGCCACCGAATCTGCTGCGTCCAAGCTTGCCTCCAGGTGTGACCTGGCCTCTAATATGCCCTCATCAACCAGGGTGGTGAACACCTGGTTAGTCTCATCAGGATGCTTTCCCACAGGTTGAAACTGTACCAACCAAGCAGAGCCTGCTGTTTGTGATTCTTATTTGTTACCCTTCCGTGGAATAAATTTTCCTGCTGAAGAGGTCTAGGTTCCTTGCTTCCTTCCCCTTCAGGGTTGAGGCCTGATGTCCCTGCCTCTCCTTTTCTTTAGCAGCAGATACTACAACCCAGAGGTGGTTGATTGTAAAAATGTTCATAACCCTGCGAACTGACATAATATCTCTGTGCGACTTGTCTTGAACCCTCTCTGGGTGGATATCCAGAGCCATAGCCACTCTTCTAAACAAAGTCCTAGAGGGTTCTGACATCAACTGGAGGGTGGAGGTAGACTCTGCAATTACTTCCTTATCTGGCAAGGAAGAGGCCACTGGTCATTGAGAGCAGCCCTCATTCAATTCTTGCACTGGAGAGTCCCGAGTAACCGATTCCCCTGACCCAGTACCAGCAAAGGGGGAATGGCAACCGTGGTGTCCATGCACCCAGTGTCTACTAGATGCTGTAGCATGTGGGGGAAGCCCCAAGGGCTCCAGAAGGGCCACTGGTATGGTGATGGTACCCAGCTGTGTGCTGGACATTGATCCCTAGGTTGGGAGCTGCACCAAAGTGGGTAAGGGTTGCTCTGGCCTGGAGGTATAAGGTCCCACCTCAGAATCTGAAGAGGAAGACAATTCCGCTTCCTCTGGCCACAGGGGAGCTGATCCACAGGGAGACTGGTGGTGAATCAGGGAACAGAGACAATGGTGAGACCACTGCAGGCTTTCCCCTCGATAGAATCTGTGAAGACTCTGCAACTGTAGCGGCCACTGGTGCCAACTGGTGCATCAGTGCTGGAGTAGGCACCAAAGGATCCAACACACCCACTCCTGGTGCTGGGTGGGAATCTGGTCCCACAGGTGAAAGCAATACCAACAAGTTCAGTAGTTCCCGAGCTGTCTCCAGCACCCTCCTTCCTCCGCGCCGCCCCACCGAAACAGCAGTATTGACCCATTTGGATAGTCTTTGAGCCGATATCACAGAGCTTTTGGATCTTTCTGTGGTCAAAAGGAAGAGTTTAGGGGATTTCCTGAAGTCCTTAGTCCAGTCCAAATAGAATGCTAATGTCCTTCTAATATCTAACGTATGCACAATTATTTCCCAGTTGTCACAATGTGGTTTTGGGAAAAAACAGGGAGATGGATCTGTGGATTCATATCAAAAGTGCAGAGAAAGTAGGGAGAAACTTGGGATATGGCCTTAGAGTTACTGTGTCTTTAAAAAAAAAAAAAGGCTGTGAATGATGGATGTGCCATCAGGGCCGCTATTTCTCCTATGTGCCTAGCTGAGGTGATGGCAATTAGAAATGTTGTCTTCATGGACAGGTGTGAGATAGAACAAGTTGCCCTGGACTCAGAGGAAGGTCTAGTCAAAGCCCTGAGAACTAGGTTAAAGTCCCAGGCTGGAGTGGGTGGTATCACATGCAGGAAGAGATTCCCAATGCCCTTAAAGAATCTACGCATTAGTGGGTGAGCAAACACCAAGTGGGAAGCCGATTTCGCAGCGAGATGAACCTTAAGAGAACTGAGGGATAGTTTAAAAGGTAGTGCAAAATCAGAGGGAGGAAAGATAAGGTTGGGTCTGTGTGTTTGGAATGACACAAACTTGGAGTCGTTTCCATTTTGTAGGTAAATACGTCGAATGGTCAACTTTTGGTTGTGTTGCAACACATCTTAAACCTGGTGTTTTTCCATTTAGAAGGAGGGGTGGGGACCCAGAGAGACGAAAGATTGCCACCATGTGCCAAAGCTATATAAGGGGGTGGAACAGAACAAAGGAGGTTCCAGTCATGAGAAATCCCCTAGTTACCATGTGAGCTGGAGCTAACAAGAACTGTACTGGGGAAAGGATTGGGCCCAGATTAGGAAGGAGTCCAGTCTGTGAAAGAAGTTTATTGAAATATCTCTGAGGGTCAGATTTATATGTAATCACTTTCTTAATGTATTAGGCTTAGACTTGCGTGTTTTGTTTTATTTTGCTTTGTTCTGTCTGTTATTACTTGAAACCACTTAAATCCTACTTTTTATACTTAATAAAATCACTTTTGCTTATTAATTAACCCAGAGTAAGTAATTAGAATCATAGAATATCAGGGTTGGAAGGGACCTCAGGAGGTCATCTAGTCCAACCCCCTGCTCAAAGCAGGACCAATTTCCAACTAAATCATCCCAGCCACGGCTTTGTCTAGCCGGGCCTTAAAATCCCCCAAGGAAGGAGATTCCACCACCTCCCTAGGTAACGCATTCCAGTGCTTCACCCACTCCTAGTGAAATAGTGTTTCCTAATATCCAACCTAGACCTCCCCCACTGCAACTTGAGACCATTGCTCCTTGTTCTGTCATCTGCCACCACTGAAAACAGCCGAGCTCCATCCTCTTTGGAACCCCGCTTCAGGCAGTTGAAAGCAGCTATCAAATCCCCCCTCATTCTTCTCTTCTGGAGACTAAACAAGCCCAGTTCCCTCAGCCTCTCCTCATAAGTCATGTGCCCCAGACCCCTAAACATTTTTGTTGCCTTCCGCTGGACTCTTTCCAATTTTTCCACATCCTTCTTGTAGTGTGGGGCCCAAAACTGGACACAGTACTCCAGATGAGGCCTCACCAATGTCGAATAAAGGGGAACGATCACGTTCCTCGATCTGCTGGCAATGCCCCTACCTATACAGCCCAAAATGCCGTTAGCCTTCTTGGCAACAAAAGTACACTGTTGACTCATATCCAGCTTCTTGTCCACTGTGACCCCTAGGTCCTTTTCTGCAGAACTGCTACCTAGCCATTCGGTCCCTAGTCTGTAGCAGTGCATAGGATTCTTCCGTCCTAAGTGCAGGACTCTGCACTTGTCCTTGTTGAACCTCATTAGGTTTTTTTTGGCCCAATCCTCTAATTTGTCTAGGTCCCTCTGTATCCAACCCCTACCCTCCAGGGTATCTACCATGCCTCCCAGTTTAGTGTCATCTGCAAACTTGCTGAGAGTGCAGTCCACACCATCCTCCAGATCATTAATAAAGATATTAAACAAAACTGGCTCCAGGACCGACCCTTGTGCACTCCGCTTGAAACCGGCTGCCAATTAGACATGGAGCTGTTGATCACTACCCGTTGAGCCCGACGATCTAGCCAGCTTTCTATCCACCTTACACTCCATTCATCCAGCCCATACTTCTTTAACTTGGCGGCAAGGATACTGTGGGAGACCGTATCAAAAGCTTTGCTAAAGTCAAAGAATAACACATCCACTGCTTTCCCCTCATCCACAGAGCCAGTTATCTCATCATAAAAGGCAATTAGGTTAGTCAGGCATGACTTCCCCTTGGTGAATCCATGCTGACTGTTCCTGATCACTTTCCTCTCCTCTAAGTGCTTCATAATTGATTCCTTGAGGACCTGCTCCATGATTTTTCCAGGGACTAAAGTGAGGCTGACTGGCCTGTAGTTCCCCGGATCCTCCTTCTTCCCCTTTTTAAAGATGGGCACTACATTAGCTTTTTTCTAGTCATCCGGGACCTCCCCCGATCGCCATGAGTTTTCAAAGATGATGGTCAATGGCTCCGCAATCACATCCGCTAACTCCTTTAGCACGCTCAGATCCAGCGCCTCCGGCCCCATGGATTTGTGCTCATCCAGTTTTTCTAAATAGTCCCGAACCACTTCTTTCTCCACGGAGGGCTGGTCACCTCCTCCCCATACTGTGCTGCCCAGTCCAGCAGTCTGGGAGCTGACCTTGTTTGTGAAAACAGAGGCAAAAAAAGCATTGAGTACATTAGCTTTTTCCACATCCTCTGTCACTAGGTTGCCTCCCTCATTCAGTAAGGGGCCCACACTTTCCTTGACTTTCTTCTTGTTGCTAACATACCTGAAGAAACCCTTCTTGTTACTCTTAACATCTCTTGCTAGCTGCAACTCCAAGTGCAATTTGGCCTTCCTGATTTCACTCTTGCATGCCTGAGCGATATTTTTATACTCCTCCCTGGTCATTTGTCCAATCTTCCACTTCTTGTAAGCTTCTTTTTTGCGTTCAAGGTCAGCAAGGATTTCACTGTTAAGCCAAGCTGGTTGCCTGCCATATTTACTATTCTTTCTACACATCGGGATGGTTTGTTCCTGCAACCGCAATAAGGATTCTTTAAAATACAGCCAGCTCTCCTGGACCCCTTTCCCCCTCATGTTATTCTCCCAGGGGATCCTGCCCATCTGTTCCCTGAGGGAGTCAAAGTCTGCTTTTCTGAAGTCCAGCGTCCGTATTCTGCTGCTTTCCTTTCTTCCTTGTGTCAGGATCCTGAACTCGACCATCTCATGGTCACTGCCTCCCAGGTTCCCATCCACTTTTGCTTCCCCTACTAATTCTTCCCTGTTCGTGAGCAGCAGGTCAAGAAAAGCTCTGCCCCAGTTGGTTCCTCCAGCACTTGCACCAGGAAATTGTTCCCTACACTTTCCAAAAACTTTCTGGATTGTCTGTGCACCACTGTATTGCTCTCCCAGCAGATATCAGGGTGATTAAAGTCTCCCATGAGAACCAGGGCCTGCGATCTAGCAACTTCTGTTAGTTGCCGGAAGAAAGCCTCGTCCACCTCATCCCCCTGGTCTGGTGGTCTATAGCAGACTCCGACCACGACATCATCCTTGTTGCTCACACTTCTCAACTTTATCCAGAGACTCTCAGGTTTTTCTGCAGTTTCATACCGGAGCTCTGAGCAGTCATACTCCTCTCTTACATACAACGCAACTCCCCCACCTTTTCTGCCCTGCCTGTCCTTCCTGAACAGTTTATATCCATCCACGACAGTACTCCAGTCATGTGAGTTATTCCACCAAGTCTCTGTTATTCCAGTCACATCATAGTTCCCTGACTGTGCCAGGACTTCCAGTTCTCCCTGCTTGTTTCCCAGGCTTCTTGCATTTGCGTATAGGCACTTAAGATAACTCATCGATTGTCCCTCTTTCTCAGTATGAGACAAGAGTCCTCCCCTCTTGCGTTCTCCTGCTCGTGCTTCCTCCCAGGATCCCATATCCCCACTTACCTCAGGGCTTTGGTCTCCTTCCCCCGGTGAACCTAGTTTAAAACCCTCCTCACTAGGTTAGCCAGCCTGCTTGCAAAGATGCTCTTCCCTTTCTTCGTTAGGTGGAGCCCATCTCTGCCTAGCAAAGATGCTCTTCCCTCTCTTCATTAGGTGGAGCCCGTCTCTGCCTAGCACTCCTCCTTCTTGGAACACCATCCCATGGTCGAAGAATCCAAAGCCTTCTCTCCGGCACCACCTGCGTAGCCATTCATTGACTTCCACGATTCGACGGTCTCTACCCAGGCCTTTTCCTTGCACAGGGAGGATGGACAAGAACACCACTTGCGCCTCGAACGCCTTTATCCTTCTTCCCAGAGCCACGTAGTCTGCTGTGATCCGCTCAAGGTCATTCTTGGCAGTATCATTGACAGTATCATCAATACCTGGGGGAGCAAAGAGCTGTGCATATCTCTCTATCAGTGTTATAGAGGGCAGACAATTTATGAGTTTACCCTGTATAAGCTTTATACAGAGTAAAACGGATTTATTTGGGGTTTGGATCCAAATGGGAGCTGGGTGTCTGGGTGCTGGAGACAGGAGCACTTCTTAAGCTGTTTTCAGTTAAGTCTGCAGCTTTGGGGCACGTGATTCAGACCCTGGGTCTGTGTTGGAGCAGACTGGTATGTCTGGCTCAATAAGGCAGGGTTCTGGAGGCCCAACCTGGCAGAGAAAATGGGCTCAGAGGTAGTCTCAGCACATCAGGTGACAGTCCCAAGGGGGTTTCTGTGATCTAACCCAGCACAGCTGGTTTGCCTGAAGACTTGGCTAGGCAGAGCATGCCTGACCAACTTGGACGTGCTCAGTATCTATTCAGAGCAGGAAGGTTCCAATGGAGGGCGAAGCGCAGACTCCATAAGCAAATATTTGAGTCTGGCTGCTCTGCCCTTTTTTGAATGGGTCTTGAACTCTCTACAAATGTGATATCTGTCACCTACGTGGGCTGCCCCCAGACATTTCAGGCAGCTCGGGTGGGGGTCACTGACTGGCATTGGCTTGCCAGAGGCATGACAGGCCTTGAAGCTACGAGAGCACGGCATGAGTCTGGTTCCAAATCCAGTACCCAAAAGGGCACTGGAGAGCAGTCTACTCTAAGAACTAGACAACTTATCCAATTGGAAACTACTGTATATACAAAAATATTATTCTAAGCTAAACTAACATGACAAACCATATACACAGGAAGGTGAGAAAGATTCAGACACCATTAAAAAACTAAGCATAATAGAAATGTTTCCTTCTCTAAGTGTGAAATTACTCCCCAAGAAATGTTCCCAATCTGAGATGCAAGATAACAATGGATCAGCTTCAATTTTGGAAGTCCCATGTGATAGTATTCATCAGTATTAAGGCCATTCCAAAGTAAAGCTGGTAAAAACTTTATACTTTACAGACTTGTATTCTTTTCCATACATGCTTTGTTTATTTGCATATGTTTTGTTCGCTCTCCCCTCTCCTATCCTTTGGTTGCACCTTCCCTTCCTTTGTTTTGTTTCGCACCCTCACTCTGGCAGCTACCTTCTCTGCCCTAGCTCCGCTGACCAGAGGGATCCATACAGGAAGCAGTGTAGAAGATCATTTGATGATTTTAATGTTGTCTGTGTGCTTTGGCAAGAGAAGAGAAAAGGCACTGTGGGTAAGCAGGTAGCTATCTAGACAACTCCCCCACTTGAATTATTACAGCAATCTATTCTTGGGAGCAGTGTGCAACATAAAGATGTCAACAAGTGTCCTCCATTCCCTGGTTTCAGCACTACATATCTGCAGTCCCAGCTCTTCTCCTCCTTGGCATCTCCTGCTACTCCATGCACTCCACTCCCCATTATTTCATGAGGGCTAATCACAGACCTGAGGAAGGGATAAAGGATGATCTGAAGGAAGTTAAAGCTACAAGTTCACTTGGTCAAGACAGATGAGAAGATGGACAGAGAGGAGTCATTATAAGTGGTATAATGTTTCTAATGTCTATCTTTACTCATTTTATGTATTTTGTATTCATTTAATGTCTATGCTGACCTTCTCTCTATTCTTTGCTAGCAATACTGATTGTAGGAGAACTTCAGATCCATAAAGTACAATTTAGTTTCTAGTACTGCCCTACTGTGAGAGGGCATCACATTTCATTTTGGACATTTCATAATGGCAATATTTTAACCCATTTTTACATATACAATTGACATAATACACCTCTACCCCGATATAACGCGACCAGATATAACATGAATTCGGATATAATGCGGTAAAGCAGCACTTCGGGGAGGCGGGGCTGCACGCTCCGGCAGATCAAAGCAAGTTCGATATAACGTGGTTTCACCTATAACGCAGTAAGATTTTTTGGCTCCCGAGGACAGCGTTACATCAGGGTAGAGATGTAATGTAATATAATACATGGAGATATACCTATCTCATAGAACTGGAAGGGACCTTGAAAGGTCATCAAGTCCAGTCCCCTGCCTTCACTAACAGGACCAAGTACTGATTTTTGCTCCAGATGGCCCCCTCAAGGATTGAACTCACAACCCTGGGTTTAGCAGGCCAATGCTCAAACCACTGAGCTATCCCTCCCCCCAAATCTTTGCTTCCTAACCCACAGGGTTGAATTGTCAGGTACATCATATGCAGGTTTGATGTATGTGGTAAGGGACACAGGTAATGTTTTGCCACTTTTCTGCCCCACAAATCCTGTGGGAGGGGTCAGTTCAGCCACTGATGCAACTTAAAGCAGCCTCAGGGCTGTTCTATATTGTGCCAGTCTGCAAAAGTCCCTTCAGGTCCATTATGCTGTTGGAGATTTCAGAAAAACATCTGTTCTATGCATATCCCTTCCTATCCCTTGCCATCCCTCTACACATGGAAGGAGGATCTGGGAAAGGTGGTAGAGATCTGGTGTAGTTGAGCCAGTTCTCAAAGGACTGTCCACTAGAGCAGCACAAACACAGTTTTAAAAAGGCTGAGGATCTGGCCCATATTTATCTAACATCCTTAGAAAACATAATATCTACCTTTCAAATACACCCTAGCACAACTGCCAAGTTTTATGCAGCTCCATGTCCTATCTCTGCCACTGCTTGAGGAAGAGTGTGCTGTACATAAAGTTGAAATTGATGGTTATATACAAAATATTGTATATGCAAGTTAAACAATTTATTTGCATAAAACACAGCTCCACAAAACTTGGCAGCTATTAAACTACTTCCTCAATTCTGAACAATCACTCACCTAACAGTTCCAGGTTCAGAATACACCCCTCCCCCCAACCCTCCAGACTTACAAAATCTAACCTCAGAACTCTTCCACATCCTAATTAAATTTGCACAAAATGTAAAATGGACTTGCACAAAATTTGGCAGCTATGGAACCACCTCCAGCCCCAACAGGAGTCCACCAGTACCACCCTGCAGTATAACAGGCATGCTATGCTGCTGTGACATTACTAGTTGGTCCCATTAGCCCCTACTGACCATTGCCCCTGGGATGATGGGTGAAAGGAAAGCTGAAGTGGAGAAGGTTGCAGTAGTTGAGGTGGGAAATAAGTATAGTATGGATGAGCATCTTATCATCAAGGAGAGAAGAAGGGGATGAATTTTAGAGATATGTGAATGGGTAGGCTTTGGTGAGGAAGTGATATAATTTGGTGAGGACCTGGATGTAAAGGGAGATGGAAAAAAGGAACTTATATGTCTGAGTAATGGCAAGGATGTTAAGTTATGTGAACTGGACAATAGGGATAGAGAAGATGAGAGGATTTACAAGGAAAGATAAGATAAAATCCACATCAGATGTGATCATGTAATTCTGCATTACAAACACCACTGTGCTACATATTGTTGGGCTGCCAACAGAACCTTAATGACAAGAGACTGCAAAAGTAAATGTCAGCAATGAGATGGTGTTTGACAAGATGTCACCAGGACAAAACGTCCACAGCAAAGTGCACACAACAAAATGGCATAGACCTATCTTGAAGCAAATGGCTTTCCACATTCTTGTTTAGGTTTTGAAGAACAGCCTTTTCGACTAGTTAACATCTTATACCCAATTATTTCAGTTTAATCCAGAGCACTACCAATTGGAAGAGCTCCCCGTTACCAAGGGGTAATGCTGCTTAGTACAATCTTTCTCACATAGTGTGCTCTCAGTTTAACACTGTACTTGTAACAACCATGTGCTTATTGTCTTAGTGAATTAGTACTTCACCCTCATCTCTAAAAGTATGAGTTTAGCTTTAACCCTGTCATTCATGGCAGAAAATGCATTGGAGGCTTTTGGAGATACATAGCTTTTCTGCATTTAAAAAAAAAAACTAACTTATATTGCTGTTTTTCTGAGCACACTAAAACACCACTGTGACTACATGCAACAATTAAAGAAAAAAATGTTTGGCCACCATTTCCTGTGACCTCCCTAAGGATTTTGTTCTTGATGTAAGCTCAATGTTTGTACATTTTGGCTATTCCGACACTTGCCGGGGCGGGTGACTTGTCTACAAAGTTTGCCTAACAAATTAAATATTTACTACAGCTGTGCTCATCAGCAAGGGAAATCCATGAGTAATTAGCTTTGCTTTCATAAATCTAAACATAGTCATGAGATCTATGCTACATACTAGGGCCCCAACTTCCAGGGTTGCTGAGCACCATAGCTGGCATTCAATATTTCTGAAAGTCAGGTCCTAGGGTCTGTACAAGTCTCCAACACATGGCAATGGTTTTAGCTGACAAATTAGCATGTCATTACACTTGTATGCAATGGTGAATGTTATAAGTAAAACTGCACCCCTCCCAAGCACAAAGGTCCAGTCTTAAAAACAGTTTGGAGAACTTTCCTTTGTCATAAACTACTAAGTTTTACATTCTCTAGCTTCAATCAGATCAAGATTTCATTTAAGGAAGAAATATAACTATATTATTGGGGTTAAAATCAATAGTTGCTTTAATATGAGTGAATACAAAGACCTAAGGAATTCAAAAGTCTTCCTGGGACAATTCTCCCTTGCCTCAAGTATATAAAGATAATACACCTCTAATCATTTCTTGGATCTAACAGCCTTTGCCCCATATAAATATTCTCTTTTATATTTAAAAAAAAAGTACTTATAATGCAAGGTTAAGAGAATAAATTCAATGCTGTTTGAGTTGGGGCTGGCCCTTCTTGCTGCCTCTGCTGTGATGTCTACAAGTAAAGGCTTAGAATCTTCTCATCCAAAGCATCCAGTATGTGTGTTATCTTCTCTCATTTTTTATGTTATCATTCTAGTATTGACAGTTTTTCTGCCATAATGCCCAATGTGACTTCTGCAAGGGCTTTTTTTTTTCTTTTCTTTCCCCCCTTTTTTTGTGTGCAGGATGGGACAGGGACACAGAGTTATCTGTCCATCAGGCATTCTCAAATGCACAAGTCTATTCAAAGAGGAACAGGAAACAAACAAAAATAAGCAAGGTGCAGTCCTGTGTCTTATTGCTAAATAATAAAAATCATCTGCTTTTATTCTTGAATATTCTTTAGAGAGAATTAATATAAACCCCAAAGAACTCCAGGTCATAGTAGTTTCTATATGTTAGGAAAGTGAGGTCATAGTAGAATCATAAGACTGCATATACATTTCAAGATTTTATAGTTTTGTGTGTTTAACTGAGTAATAAAAAGTACTGAACACAGTATTTGAAAAGTGATTATTCATAAGAATATTTAACTGGAACAGCCCTCTAATTACTATTATTTTCCATTTATCTCCTCAAGTCCATTTCTAAGTTTTTAAAGTTTAGCTAAACCTCTGTGGTTTTAATGTTATGTCTGTGTTGCACCAACACATTTCTGTGCAGTAGTCTGTGCAGGCACTTTTCGCTTTTCTTAGTATATTTCTAGGGTAGTATCTGCAGTTGCACAAATGTTGAAAATTGATGATAAATGCCCCTTTGCTGGGGTACTCCAAAAGTTCAAATCCCCTGTGAGCACTGAACAAAGGTAAATGGCATTGATTTGGTTTCTTATGCAAACACCTGAGTAGAAGAACATATTCACAAATCCTATGTGCACCGATGTTAAGACTTTAATTGCTTCCATAGTGATTAAAAAGATCTAAACATTTATGTTCGCAGCTGTCTTCTCATGAACCTTTTCATAAGGATCAGTATTTACAGCACTTGTTGGCAGATTCTCAGATTTAGCAGGTGTCAGAGCTGAGAATTTTGTTATTGTGGGGTTCTTCAATTCCCTGTTGAATCAGTAGAGAATCAAGAGTGGATTTTGTCTTCTGCAAGGGACTGCCCATAAGAACTTTATTAGATCATTTGTTTCCTCTGGATTTAAATAGATTTGCAATTGTTTGAGAGGTGAAATTCAAGCATTGTTAGATATTTTATGTGAACACCTCAATGCTTAGAGTCAGTATTCCTCCAAAACATGATGCTATATTTCCAGTTTGTTCTAAAAAGATGAATTCCAGCTGTGCACACTTGTAAAGATTTAATAAAATTCCCAGGCAAAAGTCTGGTAGTTAAAGTACCATAAACCTACTTGGATGACACATTATAAAAATGTATGTTTTTAAAAAGAACCCTCAAAGGCCAGAAATACAAAATTAAAGTTACACTTAAGTAAAAAGTTTCCAAACACTGGACAGTATGGAAATACTCAGTTAAGTTCAGCCAAACAATCATAACTCTGCTCCCATGTCACTGCCCTGAGAACAAGCAAAAAATTAAAAACCATTTTAGCCTCAAAACAGCAAAAAGGTTTATTTAATCACTGACTCAAATTTAACACTTCTTACTAGATACTTTTACTTGCACTCTTTACAGACTTGGCTGTGACATGACAATCTGCTTTGAATAATAGGCAGGGGATGGCTTCACTACTCCAGAAACAAAGTGATTAGAAGGCATGTGAGAAGCTCAAAAGATGCAAAATACATATAGTTTATGACATAATTGCTGAAATATAAGAATCTTTCTCATGGATATAATTACTACAAAGATACCTGTGTACAAATACACTCTTTATATCATTTTAAAAATAGATTACATACTGGATCCTCAACTGAAGCAAACCTTTAATGAAGAAATCATTCTTCAAGTATTTACATTCTCTTTAACATATAATATTGTTTGGTGTTCAAACAAATTGACAACACTCATTACAATAATGTTCTATTAGATCTTTGTATATGTTCATATATAGAAATACATTAAACAAGACCAAAACCATACTATATAAATAATAAATCACATGTTAACAGGGGGGGATACTTTTTCAAGGACCTGCAGGGATGTTGCCTTATTTTAAAAAATATATAATTCTTAAATTGAGCACAAGTTATACATCATATGGCATAAACAGGTATATTGTATACACAGTGTGAGGTTGAAAATGGAAATACTACCTAATCTTCTGCATGGCATAATATTTACATGTGCATTCTAAATAAAACTATTGACAATGATATGATTTGTCCTAATACACTGGTGCAGGACTTCCAGTCCGCTTAGGAAAAAAGCAAGGTTAACCAAATTAGAAATAGAAATATAAAATATAAAATATAACCAGCTAAGCTATTCATATGTCTGTCCTCTGCTGTAGGTGTAAGCACAGCTGATTCCATGCCATGCCAGTAATTGAGCTATTTATGTACATCTCTTCCCTTCATCTCCTCCCTCTTTCACAGCCCTACAAAAATACAATGTATGTTGATCTCTGAGTTAAGTCCTAAGTATCAGATTGATTCATTACTAACAAGCAAACAGTCCTTACTGATATTATATAAACTCAGTAAGCTATGGAGACTCTTTTCTCTTTAGAACTAGATCAACTCGCACACAAAAATCCAGGAGATTATTAAAAATTGCCCATCTCCCAATGAACGTACTGTAATAACTAAAACAGGGATGAAGATTTTTAACTTGCTCCATTTTACCATAAATTCTTCTGTGCAAGAGCAACTCTAATCTGTAACATGCAAAACAGGGTTCAAAATAGGATTCTTTAGCTGCTCTTTATTGTAAAGAGTTTTAACCTTTTTTCTTTTAAACGGAACATTAACCAGATGAGGCAGAGTATTGTAGAGATATATTACAATAAGCAATAGACTGCAACCAAAACTGTTTAAATTGCAAACCTAAATGGAGGACTTGGAACAAATGAAAAAATTGTCTCCATTGATTTAATAACCTAATAATATCTAAGCATATTGAGTCCCAAGGGTGAGCACGAGGGATGCACTTCCTTTTACTGACATCTCAGACACTGAGCCTTAGACATAAATTTGAGGCTGAGTAACAAGAGAGTAGCAAATCATTTCTATTCAAGCAAGATAGCCTTTCAACCAACAACCCTCTCCATAATTTTCTAAAACTTTTACTTTTCCCTGCTCATTAGGAATATGTTAAATTTAAAGTTAAATTCAGAGAGTCCCATGGAATACAAGAACTCTTCTCTTCAATGCTGTAACACATTTTTGAATGGTGTCTTTTTTCTTTTTAACAAAATCACACTTTGTAATAAATTACTGAATATACACACAAATACACAAAAACAAGATTACAAGAAGCATCTGTTCATTTAATAGAGAGTGGAATACGGAGGGCTGCAGTGAAAAATGTTTTGAGGAATGAAACAGGAAACTCATTAGGAAAATAGGATTTCATTGTTTTATGAGAAATGATTAGATGTCATAAGAAGAAAGAGGATGATCTGAAGAGATGGGGCAATAGGCACACAGAGGCTATGTCAGATACAATACGGGAGAACAATCTATCACTCCAACTCAACAGCCATAAACAGAGATGAGAGAGGTATAAATGAAAGTTTTGAGGGTCGTGAAGAAGAACAACAAAAAAATTTATATTGGATTTTTAAACAGACAAGCATGTGAAGATTTCTGAGTATGTGGCAATATGATCCCATTTTCAAGTATGGGTAAACTCCTCAGCTATTTCAGTGTCATGTCACATTTTGTACCGAAAGTCTGAATCAGATGGAATGAATTACCCAAAGAGGAGATCAGAAGCCAGGCCTCTGAATTAGTGAGTCAGGAAAGCCTAACTAATTATCAGGATGACAAATGGCTACATATCAGTGCATTCTGCATCAGCAGTTTATGTGAGGAACTGGTATCTGCTAACTTCCGGGGGCTAATCCCTGGGATTGTTTTGCACTGTACTAGAAAATAGACATGTGGTGGGAAGGAAGGTTGTGGATGAGGGAATATGTAGAAGGGAAGAGGGAGTTAATAATTACAGTAGTGATTTCTTGGATTCCATCAAATGTCACAGTGTTTATCCACCAAGAAATCCTCCTGGGAGTCCTCTTTTTGTAGCCCCCAGAATCATTCGGATTGGCTCTTGCCTACTGTAAATGGAATGGAGGTCATTTGGGATAATCTAAACCAAAGATGAAATATCATGTTTCCTAATAGCCAATGACATTGGAGAGGCAGAGCACCAACTGTGGACATGCTCCACTGACACAAGGAACATTGTGTGAACATGCACAAACAATATAATTACAGCGGTTTATGATCGTCAACATAACTTAAGTGCAATTAACTCTGTAGTGTAGACATGGACTTAAGAGAAAAGTAAGGGAGGGAATGAGAGCAGGCGCAATGAAGATAAAGATATGGGTTGGGATGGGGTTCACTGGGGCAAATGGAGGGGTTACAAGAAGAGAGCAGATGAGAAATGGGGAGGTTACTTACCTGTAACTGGAGGTCCTTCAAGATGTGTGGTCTCTATCTATATTCCACTGAGGGTTATACCCATGTGCCATGTGTCCAGAGCCAGAGAATTTGAAAGTAGTAGTGTCCATTGATCCATGCATGAACCCTTGCTCAGCCTCATGGTTTCTTCTGAGACGATAATGGGTGGGGTGGACTGACCGCACCCTCAGTTCCTTCTCCACCACAAATCAAACAGATCCACAGCAGAGGGGAGGAGGGTGGGACTGTAATAGAGCTAGGAACCACACATCTCAAAGAACCTCCAATAACAGGTAAGTAATCTCTTCTTCTTCGAGTGGTGGTCCCTACTGTATTCCACTGAGGGTGATTAACAAGCAGTATCTAATTAGGAGGAGGGTGTGAGAAAGATGACAGAGCTGCTGAACGAAGGACAGCCACACCGAATGAGGTATCCATCACAGAGTCTTGCACCAAGGTGTAATGAACAGCAAAGGCATGTACCAAGCTCCATGTGGCCACCCTACATATGTCCAAAAGCAGTACATCGTGAAGCATGGCCACAGTTGATGCTTGTGCTCTCATGGAATGGGTTCATACACCAAGGGGTAGAGACAGTCCTGACAATCAAAAGCAGAGCATAATGCGTCCCAAAATCCACTTAGAAATCCTCTGCGTAGAAATCACCTGCCCCTTAATCCATTCAGCTTTTGCAATAAACAGTTTAGGGGATTTCTTGAATGGTCTTGTCTTCTTCAGATAGAAGGCATGGGCCCTGAAGACGTCGAGGGAGCGAAGGAGCTGCTCCTCCACCGAGGTGTGAGGTTTCAGGAAGAAAGCAGGTAAGTGTATGGGTTGTTTGAGGTGAAAGTGCAATATGACCTTTGGCAGAAACTTGAAATGCAGATGCAGAGAAATCTTGTCCTTATGGAACATGGTAAAAGGGGGTCCACCATCATGGCCCCAGTTCACCTACCCTTCTCGCAGAAGCAATAGCTACCAGAAAGCCAACCTTCATGGAAAGGAGAGACAGGGAGCATAAGGCCAAAGGTGCAAAGGGCAAATTCATTAAGGTTAAGAGTACATGATTGAGGTCCCACTGGGCAGCCATAGGTTGAATGGGTGGATAAGTCCAAAGGAGGTTTTCCAAAAGCTGATAGTCAATGGATGTGTAAACACAAAAGAGTGCCCTTCCACAAAAGGGTGGAAAGCACTAATAGCTGCTACATGCACCTTGATGGAATTGAGAGCAAGTCCTGACACCTTCAAAGATAGAACGTAGTCCAAAAGAAGGGGAATGTCCAAGTCAGCAGGGGCAAGACCAGGGGTAAGACCTGCATCAAGGGGGTACTTGATGCATTTACTGTTGGCGTGGAAGGCAAAGAGGTCCCAGGCTGGAGTCCTCCATTGGGTGAAAATGTTGCTGGCTATGGTGTCATGGAGCTCCCACTGGTGGTAGGCCACAAATTTCCTGCTCAGAGTCTGCAATCACGTTCTGAGTCCCTGGAAGATAGGTTGCTACAATATGCTCTTGTGGGTGATGCACCAATCCCATAGATGAACCACTTCTGCACAAAGTACTGGCAACTGCATGCCACCTTATTTGTTGATATAATAAAGGATGGTGGTGTTGACTGACATGACAAGAACATGACGGGAAAGAATAGATGAGAGAAACATGCACAGTGCCCTTTGTACCACCCAAAGCTCCAGAATGTTGATGTGCATTCTGGACTCCCCATCTGGCAAGTGATGCATCTGTGATGACTTTTGTGCTCGGGGAGGACAGAAGGAAAGATATCCCAGTGCAGACCTGACCTGGGTCCATCCACCAGTGGAGGGAGAGGAGTACCTCTGGGGGAACTGTCAAAGGGAAGTCCGAGATATGTCGGGAGGGAGAACAGACCCTCTGGAGCCACAGCTGGAGGCTGCAAAGGCGAAGATGAGCAAAGGTGGTGATGTACGTGGAAACCACCATGTGGCCAAGGAGGGAAAGGGAAGTCCTTACCGTAACAGAAGGACTGGTGAACCATCTTGGCCATCAGCTCTTGTAGCATCTGGAACCTGTCCCTTGGTAGGTAGGCTCATGTCAAGACCGCATTGACGCAGGCTCCTATGAATTCTAGTGACTGTGTGGGATCCAAAGTCGATTTTTTAACATTTACACTCACCTCCAAGAAGGAGAGGAGTCTGAGCAGAACGGAGGTCTAGGCTCGACCCTCCCTTCTGAATCGCACTGCTAGCAGCCAGTCATCAAGGGAGGGGAATATAGGGACCCATATTCTGACGTTGGAGAAAACTTTTTAGTAAAGACCCATGGAGCAGTGGTGAGTCCGCATGGTAAGACCCTTCATTGGAAGTGTTGATGGCCTACTGCAAATATCAGGAATTTTCTGTGGGTTGGATGGATATCTATATGAAAATAGGCATCTGCATATCAAGAGCTGTAAACCACATGCCTTTTTCCAGCGAGTGCATGATGGCTGCTAAGATGACCATATGAAACTTGGGCTTGCATATGAACTGATTGAGATGATGCAGGTCCAAGATTGGTCTCCATCCACCCTTCTTCTTGGGTACGAAGAAATACATGGAATAGAACCCTGCACCGTGGTAAGTTGTTGGACCAAGTTCTACTGCTCCCCTTTATGGAAAAGAGTTCACCTCTAGGGCAAGGACACTGTCATGAGAGTGGTCCCTGAGGCGGGACTAGAGCAGAGTCATGGGTGAAGTAGCATTGTGAACTCAATCGTATAGCCATGTTGAATGATGTCCAGGACCCACTTGTCCATTATCACACTCCAAGCTGGTAAAAAGAGTGCTAGGCTCCCCCCAAAGGGGGTAGGTCAGGTGTACGGTGGGAGGCAAGGTGGTTGTGGCTCTCTATGTGCACTCAGAAATATCACTTTTGCGAAGACTGAGCATGAGATGTTGAAGGGTTTGACATGGAGCCTGGAGGACAGGGCCCTTGGGTCTTCTGTCGCTTGAGAGGATGCTCATAGGACCATTGATGGAAAAATTGAGGAGTTCTGAATCATGTCAGTGGCAGGCAGTAGAACTTGCGTTTGAGTGCTGGTGTGTAAAGACCCAACAATTGTAGAGTGTCCCTGGAATCTTTGACGGAGTGGAGGGAATTGTCAGTCTTCTGATTGAAGCGGTGAGACTCATCGAAAGGGAGGTCCTCTATGGTATTTCATACTTCCCATGGGAAACCAGATGATATAAAACAGAATTATATGAGAGGTAGCATAATTCCCTCCTCATGATGATCCTCGTAGCCATTGTGTGTGAAGAGGTGTCTGCCGTGTCCACAGCGGAATTGGAGTGTCGTCCTTGCAACCATTTTGCCCTCCTCTAAGATAGCCTGGAAGCGGGCACAATACTGCTGGGGAAGCTTGTCTGCAAAGTCCTCCACCTTGTCATAAGTTAAAAAGTCATATTTAGCAAATAGCGCCAGGTAACTGGAAATCCAGAATTGAAGGCTGGCAAAGGAGAAGAGTTTGCAACCCAGAAGGTCCAGCCACTTACCCTCCTTGTGTACCACGATGAAGTGTGGGTGTTGTTGCCTGGCCCATTCCGTTGCCACATATATCAGATGTATGGAGATGGGAGTGTTCCCCAGCCTGGATATAACTGTGGCCTCATGGCAACCTCCATGAGGTGCTTCTTGAGGTGGAGAGCCCAGCCCTCCCAGGTACAGCTTGGGAAGGAGAGGCACATGGGCAGTGGGTATCATAGGCCATGCAAATAGCCCAGCATAGCCCCACCCACGCGCCGCTCCCATAACTCCTCCTGCCTGCTTCCAGTTCCTGTTCTTCTGTGGCCCAAGCTGGGGCAGGGGCAGGCTGGCCTGTCACCGGGACTTGGGGAGGCTGGGGCTGGTGCTCGCAAGGCCTGGGGCTGGGACCAGGCCATGCTGCCAGCCCAGCACTCCGTGGCTGGGGTTGGGGGTGCTGGGACCGTGCTGCCTGCCCGGCACTCCAGGGCTGGGGTTGGGAGAGCTGCAGCTGCGCCACCTGCCAAGCGCTCGAGGGGTAGGGGTGCTCGGGTGGACTGGGGCAAGGGGCCGATGGCAGCCCTGGTGGTTCTCTAGGTTCTGGTGTGGGGGAGGGAGAGGGGTGGGATCTCAGGACAAAGGGGAGCGCGGGGGCTAGCCTCCCCCAACGGACGGTTCACTTACCACCCAGGGAGAGGTAGATACTGCATGTGAATGAAATGTGAAATGAAATGAAATGAATGAGCTTAGGCAGGAAGTGCAGATCTTGACCCCAGTGTTTTCAGCATAATCCAGTACCCAGGCATGGGTCCTGGGTGGGGACTGGGGGAAAACTGGTAAAAACGGTGTCTGAAAGTCCTTAGTAAATATGCGGCCAAGAGGTCAGATGGGTCACCAACGTGGAAATGAAGTCACCAAGGACCAGTGAGGGAGACTGTGAGGAGAGGAAAAGAGAGAGCCAGGAGTTTAAGTCAGAAAGGAAGGCTGATGGGGAGGAATTTGGTGGACGGCAGATGGAATTTGGAGGACAGCAAAATGGATGCCAGAATACAGATGAATAGTGTGGGGAGTACCAAGGGTAGCTACAGAGAGACAAGATTATTTTCAAAAAGTGCAGCTTACAAATGCTGGTAAGGGGTAAACTTGTAGAATTGCCAAAATCCTGCATCCTAACATCTTCCAATAAGAAACTGAGTTTTTGTTTTTTATTTTACTTTTATTGCTGAAGTATAGAATCATCCATTTATTCTGCCATTTTTCTTCGCAAAATCCCTTCTCTTGATGAAATCGTATATTTTCCATGAGAAATATGATCATCTCAGTCTTGTATCATATTGTTCTTTACTATATTTTCAAGGCAAACTGAACCAGGGTAAGTGTACTCTTAGTATTATTTATGTCATGCTCATTACTTATGCTAGGGAGCAGAAGGGAATACAACAATCACATTATCCTTTGTCCTTATTTTATCTCATTGTAAACCATAATATAAAAGATTAAAACATGGGTTCATTCAGTTCAATGTAGAGCACCAGTTTTAACAGGAGAAATACATTCTCCGATGGACGAAGATCAAATCAGTAATAAAAAAAACAATCTACATAAAAGATAGAAAAATTTAAATCTTATGCTCATGCCACACCACTTAGTCAGTATTAAATAGAGATTTCATGCTTTCTATGGTAAGGCAGGTTTCTAAAACATCATGGGAGCAATTTTCCCCTTAATTACATCTCCTTACTATAGAGAGTAATTAAATTTGTTACAGAAGCTGTAGCTGCTTTTAACTTAATTCTACAACCATTTCAGGAAGGTAGAGGAGGCTGATATAAAAAAAACAAACTGCACTAAACTAGAGAATGTTCAAATCTGCACAAAAAGAGTCTATGATCTCCCATTAAGACCCTGTGATTAAATTAATAGGATGGGTAGGGGAATCATTTCCAAAGAACTGGATTTGGAGCATGACAGGCAGTTAAGTGCAGCTGCAGAAGTTGACATTTAGGATTTTTGTCTTTATACACATAGAAACAGAAGGTAAAGAGGAAGGGGAGCCAAACTCACATCAGGGAGGTGACTGTGTCTTCATTCTTTGTAAGGTACCTAACACAATGACTAGGGCCTTTGCAAGCTATCACAATAACATTAAACAATAGTAAGTAGGTACTGGAAAAGATAGCTAATCAATTCCTTTGGACTGAATGAATCTCCATTTCCACTTTGCAACATAAACACTTTCTAATGGAGGTTTTCCTGAGCTTGACCCAAAATTCCCTGCCCTAAACTGCTATAGAGCTTGCTGTGAAATGGTTTTCTGCCTGGCTGCCACCTTCAGAGCTTCATTTACAATGTATTATAGGCAGTGCAGGTAGAGACACCAACGGTAGGGTTGCTGGACACCTCCCGTTACAAGCCCTTGTTTCAATTCCTTATAACTTTGCCAAACTTTAATTGTTTGGGCAGAAATTTCCCATGCCAGATGTCTACTTCAGGCTGATTGATATATTTATTAACTTCAGCAAAACTAGTTCAATCATTTTTCAGAACAAAGTGAAAAGAAATTATGTCAATTTACTCATGTTAAAAAATTCTTACAACATTTTATTAAGAGGCTCTAGTGCTTCCATGTTTTGGGGCAGGGTCTTGAAATTTTTCAAGAAGGGGGTGCCACCATGGTGTCAAAGCCTTTTGCTGTCCCCAGATAATTTGGCCACATTTGGACAAGCATGAGCTTCTAAAAATCTCAGTTCACATATACCCAACAGAAAGCTGTTTGAGTTTGGTGGCTAATCTCTCCAAGGATTATATCTGTACTAAGTATGCTTCATCCTAGGGCTACGGGGCTGAGCAGGCCTTTCCTGCAATTGCTCCTCTGGGCAGCCATAGGCCACTGTGGTACCGAGCACAGGAATTGCGAACAAGGAGACTGTCTCTCCTGGACTTACAATATTCCCTCTGTTGGTACTCACGCAGGGAGGAGGAGACAGAGGAGATAGCCTCACTGGAATGCAAGGATTAGGAGCTAGGCCTAGGCAAGGAGCTGGGAGGGGAGACAAGGATACTGTCTTGAACAGTCACTAGGATAGGCTGGAGGGGCTGGGTAACAGAAAAGGTCAGGCCTGCGGGGAAGGAAAGTGGAGGGTAAAGGCAGAAGATCTATTACCACTAGAATTCACTCCCCCCCATAGAATATAAACTCAGGATTCCCATGTCTCATCATTCCTCTGCTATCAGCAAATACTGTGAAACCACTGGCAAAATTCATGCCTCATCTCCTTTTAGTGATTGCCCACAAAGAAGATGACAGCCTTCCAAAAAAGAACTAGATAAATTCATGGAAGACAGGTTTAGGGTAAAGGGCAGGGATGGTGTCCCTAGCCTCTGTTAGCCAGAAGCTGGGAATGGGTGACAGGGGATGGATCACTTGATGATTACCTTTTCTGTTCATTCCCTCTGGGGCACCTGGCATTGGCCACTGTAGGCAGACAGGATACTGGGCTAGATGGACCTTTGGTCTGACCCAATATGGCCATTCTTATGTTCTACTACTATCATCACTCTTTTAGCTCAAGAGGCAAAAATCTGTGCTTTGGACCTAAAGGTTTCTCTAATACTATTAATGAACCATCTGGAAGTTAATATGGTTCAACAGGATTGAATTTATGGCACTGAATGAGGAAGATATCCTATGGAAAAAAGTAATAATGATCATATAATTAAAGACTGCATGGGCAACTTTAATTCTGGCATTTCCTAACTTTTGCGTTCTTGACTTTTCAGCCTTAATGTTCTTTTAATGTCTTTTTTTTTTTTTTGTATGTAACTGTGTGTTTCTGTGAACAGAGGAGACCTGAAAACTGCAAATTTCACATGTCCTTGGGGAGGAAAAGCAAATGGTCCCCTATGAGAGGGGTGAAAAATGGAGCCGTTCAAACACAATTCCACCTATGCCTGCCAGAGTCTGCAGATGTGTCAATATCATCTCATGATCAACAGTATCAAGGCTACTGACAAGATTACAGCCAATGAGCCTTATCCTGAGGGTTCAGCATGTCCTGTGTGATTAAATAAACACAGAAGTAGTCAAACCACAGTTTTGAATTGTGGAGAGGAGACTAAGGGCTAGTCTACACTGGCAACATTAAAGTGCTGCCGTGGCAGTGCTTTAACATGGCTTGTGTAGTCGCGGCAGAACACTGGGAGAACCACCTCCATGAGGGGCACTGGTCCCAGCGCTGGTGCACTGTCTACACTGGCGCTTTACAGTGCTGAAACTTGCTGTGCTCAGGGGGTGTTTTTTCACACCCCTGAGCAAGAAAGTTGCAGTGCTGTAAAGTGCCAGTGTAGACAAGCCTTCAGAGAGGCCTGTGCACTAGAAGTCATTTAAAATCTAGCGGTGCCCAATAGAAGGGGGAAAAAAATTAATCACTTGTTCAGATTATGTTAGCTATTAGCAAATGGAATCAAGCTCTCCACACTAAACTGGGAGTAGCAGAATGATAAAAATTAAAGTTTCAAAAGTTTAGTTTTGTGCTAATTCTCAGGAACTGTCTTTGCGGCTGAAAATATGCATTTCCTGTTCTATGCACTGGGGGAAAATACCTGAGAAAAGAACACTGTTAGCAAGACTTTAGTATTTGGTACTTATTTCTACATATGTGATGAAGTGGTACTGTCACAATGTGCGTTCATTCTGGCTATATGTAAAGGCAAGAGACATAGGGCCATGTGATCTAAAATATTTGTGAACTATGTCTCCTCTACCTGGTCAATGGTTTTTGACAACAAAAACAACTGACAGACTTCCCACTGACTGAGAGGGTCATATATCCCTGTAAAGTAAAATAAAGAGGCCTTTATTTTACAGGTAATTTTAATGCTAATGCAAGTTTGTAGGTAAACAAACTTCATTTAAGGCATGTAAAATTATTCAACTTTTATTGCAGCATGTTTCTCAGTTACAAAACTGAAGGCAAATATTGTGTGGACATAAAAGCACATAAAATAGTTAAATACTAGCAGGAAATATCCCCAAATATTTTGAGGACACACAACATTTTAAAAGTGAATTTAAGAGATGGAATGTATAACAAACAAAATTGTCAGCACCTAAAATGGTGGCCATTAGTCATGCTAGGAATTCTATTACTGGATGATAGGTTCAAAAGAATCCATAAACTGAAGAACAGCAGCACTGTAGCCCTAGTGAACATTATTTTCTCATTTTGATAGTGACAGGAGCTGTACTATATTATGTAACGATAGGGTAATTCAACAAAATTCCCTCATCCCTCTGAAGAGCTAAGAATTATACTGAGTTTTAAATTTGCTCAGTCTGTTCCACTGAAGACAATACAACTAATGAAGGGAAGGGAGTTTAAAGGTCCATTAAATTCAACAATTCTACCTGCAATGTGATGAATATTTTTGTATACTCTAGAGCAGTGGGTCTCAAACTTTTTTATTGGTGACCCGTTTCATACAGCAAGCCTCTGAGTGCAAACCCCCACCCCCAGTAAATTAAACACACTTTTTAATATATTTAACACCATTATAAATGCTGGAGGCAAGCAGGGTTTGGGGTGGAGGTTGACAGATCATGACCCCCCCATATAATAACCTCACAGCCCCCTGAGGGGTCCCGACCCCCAGTTTGAGAACTCCTGCTCTAGAGTTAACTATTCTATAAAAGCCAGATGCAAGATGTGGGAACTGCCTCTGTAGTCTTAGGCCTTGGCTACACTTACCCGCAAGTTCGACGGCTGGAAATCGAACTTCTGGGTTCGACTTATCGCGTCTAGTCTGGACGCGATAAGTCGAACCCGGAAGTGCTCGCCGTCGACTGCGGTACTCCAGCTCGCCGAGAGGAGTACCGCGGAGTCGACGGGGGAGCCTGCCTGCCGAGTGTGGACCAAGGTAAGTTTGAACTAATTCGAACTAAGGTACTTCGAACTTCAGCTACGTTATTCACGTAGCTGAAGTTGCGTACCTTAGTTCGAATTAGGGGGGGTAGTGTAGACCAAGCCTTAGAGGAGGACTAAATTAATGTAAACTAGGAACCTTTTAGTTCATGCTTGCAGGGTCTACATGGGGAAGTTAAAGTGCAACACTTTGATGCACGTTGTTGTTCACATCAAACTATGGGGCAGTATAGATATGCCCTATGTTAAATGATTATTAATAAGGCTACGAGTCTGTCACGGAGGTCACGGATTCTGTGACTTTCCAGGACCTCTGTGACTTCCGCAGTTATGGCAGCCAGTGCCGCTGACCCCAGGGCCACCCGAGCAGCTGGGATGAACCCAGGGCCAGCTGTACCTGCTGCTGCTCAGGCGGCCCTAGGCAGCTGGCCCCAGGGCCGCCTGAGCAGTGGCTGATGCAGCTGGCCCCAGGGGCCACCGAAGCAACAGCGGCCCCTACACTGTAACAGGAAGCAACTGGTTTGCAGCTGGTAAAATGGCTTTATGACCCTCAGGAATTCCCAGCTCCAGGCGCCCTTTAGGGAAGCTGTCTAGCTACTTTGCACTGCCTAAGCATCACAAAGGAGCCAGAGAGCTGAGGATCTGGCACCATAACTTTAAAAGTCCTTTTCTGATTTTTACTAAACTTCCCATTACAATTCAAGGATTCAGGGACAATACATGGCATGAGAAGTTTCAGTGAGATTGGTTTCTTTTGGGGGAAGTTAGGGGTGTTGAAAATCAGGCTTATTATAAAAAGCCAGAATCAACCTTAACTATGGAGCAGCAACCACCACTCCATAACATATGTTGACTTTTATTATCATATTTTAGATTTAAAAAATAATACACCTCAAAATTTTTGGAGAATTTTTTTTTACTATCTCCAGATTATTTGTGAAATATATTTAGGAAAACCTATAAGGAAATCTAGTGAAGATCAGAATAAGAATCACTATACAGCAGTGAAGAGACAATGTAAACACAGAGGATATTTTGCTTAAAGAAAATGCAACTCAGTTTTATTAGTAGTCATCTTGTTGGTGTAACAAGAACTACTTGCTATTTAACCGAAAGACACAAGTGATTGATTAGTGCAAATAAAAACTAATATGCATTTTCCTTGTTGATACTGTATCATCATTACAGTATGCATTATACCATCAGAAAAGCCTGAAAATAGACTACATTTCATTAAAGAACTACTTCAGTTATACTGCAGGGCACTACAATGAAAAACAAAGGCAACACATGGGTTTTTATAAGAGAAACAAATACACCTCTACCCTGATATAACGTGACCCGATATAACATGAATTCAGATATAACGCGGTAAAGCAGCGCTCCGTGGGGGCGGGGCTGCGCACTCCAGCGGATCAAAGCAAGTTCGATATAACGCAGTTTCACCTATAATGCGGTAAGATTTTTTGGATCCCGAGGACAGCGTTATATTGGGGTAGAGGTGTATGTGTTAACTGCTTGCAACAGAAAATATAGTATTTCTCTTAACTTTCCTGAAAATACTACCATTGGTGGATGTATGTTTTTGAACTTACAGAATCTTAAGTATTTGTTTCATTTCAAAATTACAAGTCAGAAAAACAACCATAAACACCAGACATACAGAAAAAGACAAAAGCTTATGAAAATGAAAAACTACTTGCTCACCTTTCCAACAGCTGCAGCCACTCTGTTGGTCTCCCCTGCTCTTTGTTTTCATTGCAATGTCCAGCATTATGACTGAAGGAATAGAGTACAGCAGAACCTCGCTAATTTACTTTGCTAATCCACACACCTCAGAATTTGCACACACAAAAATAGCCATTTTGCCCCACCTCGCAGCCAAGATTGAATTGTAAATGCTATTGAGAATGTTCCTATTACTCAATTTCACTACATGTACAAAATATACTACATAATATTGACTACTACGTTATTCAATATTACCATAAACATTAAAACTAAAAACTAGTCAAACATATAAACTACATTTTATCATGTATTCTCATACATTGTGTTCACTTACTTCCCAATTTGCAAACTTCAGGAATTCACAATGGACTCCCAATCAACAGTGAATTAGGGAGGCTCTACTGTACTTATTGCGATGTTCTTATTCAGATCCCTGTATCTATGATCCTCTCTAAATCATAGTCATTCCCCAATTCCTAATTCATATTTGAAAATTACTGTATTTCTTATGGCAATATTGTAACTAAACTTAGCTGTATTCTGTTTCATTCTACCATTCCGCCCAATTCTTTCCTCTCCAAACTACTGTATGTTTTCAATGTACTGTTTGAGTTTTTCTCCTCTATATTATTTTCTGTAATTTATTTACTACGAAAAGTTTAGCTCTGATGTAACATTCGTTATTCAGCAAGATTCTGCTTTTTGCCTAATTTTCCAGCTGGATAGATTGATTGACATACAAGGCATTCAAGTACTGCCCAAGGGCACACAATAAATCTATATCTTAGGCCAAAGAAAGAACCCATGATTCTTCCTGGTTTCCTCTCCTTTGAACTTCCCACTAGATCATATGGCATCTCTATTCTGGAATGGAGTGAACCACATTTAGATACTGTATCAATTCAGTCTCCAGCAAGATTTTGGTATATTATCACAGCAAATTAATAATCATTTACAATAATTGTGGGGAAAAAATTCTTACCGGTCTGACATCCCCACATGAGTTTGTAAATTGTCGTGCCAAGCCAAAATCCAGCATGTAGCACTTCCTACATGTGCTAGGGAAACGTCCCATAGCAAAGTTTGACTAGAAAAAGAAACAAAAAAGTATACATTATTAATATATACATATTAATGCATGTCATTTTCCATTATTCTATCCTTCCTTCTATATCTGCCCATGTTCCATTCACTTTGGAGAAAAGAACACATTATACTGGCACTGTATATGCCAAGAGAGGGATGCAGAATGCTCCCTCCTCTTTTCTAGCTGCCTAGAAAAAAATCTTCAAAGACAAATAGGTTGGAGGGAGAGAGTGTGGATTTGGGAGGCAGTACATTCTGAAAACTTCAGTTAAACGCAGTGGTTCTCAAAGCCGGTCCGCCACTTGTTCAGGGAAAGCCCCTGATGGGCCGGGCCGGTTTGTTTACCTGCCACGTCCGCAGGTTTGGCCGATCGCGGCTCCCACTGGCCGCAGTTCGCCGCTCCAGGCCAATGGGGGCTGCTGGAAGTGGCGCGGGCCGAGGGATGTGCTGGCCACCCTTCCGGCAGCCCCCACTGGCCTCGAGCAGCGAGTCGCAGCCAATGGGAGCCGCAATCGGCCGAACCCACGGACGCGGCAGGTAAACAAACCGGCCCGGCCCGCCAGGGGCTTTCCCTGAACAAGTGGCAGACCGGCTTTGAGAACCATTGAGTTAGAGTTCATTTTCATTTTCTTATTCATCATCTGTCTCCACAGATTCTAATTCTTGGGTTTTGTCTACATAGCCTTTTTTCCTGAAATTTCTCAACACTTCACTGGTTCAGCTCCTCTGATGTCAGCAATGTCTCTAATATAACAGTCTGCCTATCACTTGTGTTTTAACCATATGACCTAGACTTGTTCAACAAGCCTTAAAAATTATCAATGGAAAAGAATAGGGCTAGCCCAAAGAGTTGAAACAAGAGTCTGTGCACTAAGTAAAACCCCCGTACAAGTGGGAGAACTCACCATATTGGAAATTTGGCACTGATGACTGTGGAAAAGCTAACGTTGATTTCAGATTCTCTACTGCCTGGTACTTCATGTACCCAGTTTGAATGAAACCAATGAATCCAGTAGTAGCCCTGGTCTTTATAACTTTGGCCAGGATATCATCCATCTTGGAGCAAAGCAGATGAAGTTCTACAAGAAAGAGACTGAACTCCTGTATCTCTGGAAAGAGACACAAGCCACAACGAATAATGCCAGAGGCAGAGCACAAGCTTATAGTTGGATCAGAGAAAGTTAGTATAAAAGAGTCATTAGACAATTCTGACTCTTATAAGTTAGCTGCTCAAGTTGTCATAATTCACTGGCAAATGTTCTAGTGGCATAACTAATTACTAGAACCTAGTAATTTGCCACTCTTGTGAAAAGAGCCAAAGGAAAAAAGTGTCCATTTAGCTATTAAGCAGTCTAATATTCTATATTGTTTATTAGGTGCAGTGAGGTGGAAAATCCTTGGAATTCCAAATCTATCATTTCCTGGTCTCACTCCCAAAGAATTTAGAAGAGTCTATAAAAAAAACATTAAAAACCTGCACAGGGAAGCATTTTAACCATAGACTGGACTGTTGCCAAGTGAGTCTGTAACATATTGGCAGTTTAAAATGATAGGAGGACCTACCTTCTAGTCTATGTCAGATTTAAGCTTGTTAACTGGTTGCAAGTCTTCTTCTGAATGAAGAAAGAGGATCATTTAAAGCATCTGAGAGCTGGCAAATTGTCACTTGTAAGATTTTACATCATCCATCAGAGATGAACAGATGAAACAAAAATTTGCTCTTCAGGAATGGCAGGACCTGTCAAGTTCACGTTCCCACTCAAATCTAGACAGAGAATCTGAGACACTCTCGCTCTGGAAATGAACAAAAGCTTGACATTAATTTAGAAGGATTAATAAAAGGCTCTTTAATGTGAATTAACTTAAGTGGTTCTGTAAACAGAAGGAACCACAGTTCACAGATGTTATAATGAAGATCCACATGGGCCATGGCCAACTTAGAAAGGCTGGGGCATGCTTACTACCTGTCTCCCTCCTTGCAGAACGGATACAAGCAGGGACAATTGGGGACATATACATTTCCTGATGATGAATTGAGACTGTTGACAAATGGATTTTTTTTTTTTTTTGTACACCAAAGGATTGCACTGAGAAAGGCTTGCCTTTGAGATCAGAGGGAAAAAATTGATAAGGAATACTACGTCAAGGAAGATTACTTGGATAGTCTTGATAAATCAGACGTGGATGCTAGCAGAAATTCCACAGTAGAATTTGGCTTTGAGATGTGTCAAAGATAGTACCAAAAACTTGCATTGTAAGAGCTGTACAGAGAGGGCATGGACACTTCAAATCCATTTGACAAGATAACTAAGATTTCATAACTTTGTTCTTTTCTTTTTCTGTGCTTTGACAGATCACTCATCCACAAGTGCACATATAGATTCCTTGAGTATCAAGGCTTTTGAAGTGAGACTAAGATTGGAAGACTTGGCATCAAGGCACTTACCAGGAACTAGACATTTGTTTCTGGCTTGCCATGAGAAGCAAGCAAAGAATATGGCCCATCACTTTTTACAATGCTTAAAACTTGATTTTTTTTTTTATCATTTCAAAGCCAACCATTTTGAAACAAGCTTTTAGGCCTATAAGTTCTTTGTCAGGATAAACACAAAGCCCAAATGACAAATTGAACTATCAGTTTTCTAAAAACTACAAAAAGCATTTCTGCTGAATAAACCTGAAAAAACTAAAAATATTAGAAATATATAGCAGTTTCAGGTCCAATGGGTAGATGAAAAAAATAAAAATAAAAATAAAACAGGAGCAGAAATGTATGTGTTCAGCAGTATTCTCTTTATGCAGAGAGAGTTTAAATGTCCTCTCGTTCATGTCTACAGGCCTGTATCCACAACTGGACTGACTGCTTCTGGAATGCTGAAGGCCTAGGTGCTGGGCATTTTTCTCCAGTAAATAATGTGGACTTTTATCTGTAGGTAAAGAATATTCCAAGTCAAAAGTCCACCTTATCCCTAGAAAGCGATTTAACCCTTTCATCCAGATGTGTTCTGGTGTTATGTAGCACCTCTCTTAGAAGGAAGGAATAGTTCTAATATAATTTGTGGTTCTCCCTGTTGCTCCTGCTCCTGTTCTGGCTCAATATTTAAGTTCCCAATCACTTTTCCCACCAGCAACATCTTTCACCTCCCTGTGGCTTGTACACTTCCTCAACTCCAATGGCTTCATCCAAACTCTTCTCCCTACAACTACGAGGCTGCCTCCATCCATCCCTGGCCCTCCCATCACACACATATCACCTTCTGCTTCCAGCCTACCTCACGGTCTCTGCACCTTTCAAGTTTGATGCTCCACTTATCTCCCTCCAATGTATCTCACTCAATCCTACCTGACTCTGGCTCCACTCAGCACCCAAATGAAGTCCTGGGTGACATACCATTTTTAAAAAAATATAATGCAAGAATGAAGGATAAAAATGAAAATTTCTTAATTCAAAAGTGTCTTCAAAGAGGACTTACATCACACCATCCTGTGAACTGGGCATTATAATTAGGGCATGAAATTCAGTGTATACTGTCAGATAACATTAAGTCAGAAGATGAAAATAATGGTGACAAAAAATAGAAGAGCTTTGCATGTATGGAATTCAATTGTACATGTTCACAGTAGAGTCTGATGAAATTTTTAATGTACAGCAATATATAGTATGCATGTAACAAATGTAGTGATAATCTCAGAGGAAACAAGAAAAATCAAATACCAAAAATAAGACCTACTTCACAGTGGAAAAGTATAGTGTGTGATACTCACAAACAGATGAAAGAAAAATAATTCAGGTTCTCACTAAGTGCATGATCAAACAACACATTGCAATTTATTGGGCAAGGCAGTAATTATTAGTTATCACGCTATACATTCAAAAGATAGCTCTATTTATTGTTGTTTATTAAGGGCTAACAATACATTCATTGCTGTACAATGCACAAATGTGAAGAAAATCCCTGCATGAAGGAGCTTACAATTTTTGACATTCATAGAAAAGACAGGCCACAGTGCAATACCAAAAGAAGAGGGGCAGGGGAATTTTTTTTTTTTTAAATATATCCCATCTCTTCTTTTCAGTAAAGTAGCAGTGGGAATGAGGCTTATTATGGCAAAGTGTTCATAGGCTTCATGGAACAAGTGGGTCATTAGGTGGAATGTGAGAGCCTGGTGAAGTCCCATGTTGTCTCTTATGCATAGAAGAGCTCCAAACGTGGGAGTGTAAGAAGGGAGTAAAAGAGGGCAGTGGAATTGACATCACTGACAGTTGTGAAAGGGGAGAGGATGGACACAATAAGAAATTAGATTTGATATATAGACTGAATCTTAGCCATGCAGGACTTTGAAAGGAAGGATCAGGTGAGCAAAGGGCAACAAGCCGAAGGTTTCAAATAGAGGAGAGATGTGTTCAGAGCAACAGGCAAGGAAAAGAACCTGTTACATTTTGACAAAATTAGTCAGTGATGTGGACTCCAAAGAGAAGAAGGATGCATTAATTAAAACAGAAGTGGCCAGGGTATAGACAAGCGTTTTGACTTTCAGACAAGAGAGGAAGAGTTAGATTTTCTGTATGTTGTGGAAGAAGTAGGAACACTATTTAGTGACCCCTTGCATGTGTGGGGAGGAGAAGGAGGAGTTAAAGATAACTTAGGGGTTGCGAATCTGTGTGACAGGGAGGATGATAATAGTATTTTCTTCAGCAGTATAGAACAGAAGAGACATAGAAGGAACCATAAAGAGCTCATTTCTGGCCACGTTTAGAAAATATATGGAATGCAATAAATAGCAAGGATAATACAGTCCTTTGGAAAGTCAGTGGTTATAATCTTACAAAGGAAAAAGGCATATTTAAAATCGATTATATGCTGAACGCAATACTAAATGCCTGCTATTTAACCTTAATTTAGTTCATTGTTAAAAAACTCACTTGCTCTTCACCTTAAAATACAGGCAATATGCCAGCTTTATAGACATCTGTAGTTTTTATACTTCTCTAAAGAAAACATATACTTTGTAATTTAGAGAAATTTAATAACAAACCATAGGAGTAATAAATGGACAGATAAGCAAGACTAGAGAGTTATCTAAAAAAACTTCACCAAAGAATATTCACAATGGCTAATGCAAAATCTACACTTCAATAGAGGTAACTGAGAAAAATAAATAAATAAAACACTATGTAAATTAAAACAACCTATAAGCTATACCCGCACTATACAATCTAAAATAAGTTATTAACTTATTTAAGTAAAGTATAGCTTATTATTCATCACTTTATGTTAGTCAACTGCCAGCTTGCAAGTGATGTAAGGGCAGTACTGTAGCTTTTTTTGTGGGTGGAACAAAATGGTATTTACATGGTATTTAAAATAATACTTTAAAAAATATAATCAGGCAAATATTTAATTTTAAAGGCACTGAGACCTTCAGGAGTTAGTCTTCCCTGTTAGATCCAACCATGTCTTAAATATCCTGCTTGTTTAATACTGTATCTTCTATTTAAATTTGTGCGTGCTTTTTGAAATTGAAAACTTAGTGTCTTTGTTGGTGAATAAGACTTCCAAACAAAAACAAGCATATTACTACAGAATAATCAATTACCAGAACACCATAATAACTGCTGAGGAATTCCTTCAGAATTATGTACTGTATGTTGCTTTTCCCAAATAAAATTTCTGTACCTACACTTTACTCAAGCAACCAAAAGCTTTCTATTTTTAGTGGGTTTTATCCAAAGCTCAGGCTTTGACAACCTAGCATATCATGCTGCCTCCTGCACATAACAGTTTTCTCCCATATGCAGAGATGGTGTGTATCTCTTTGTTATTCATACATTAGATTATTAAAACTCTTACAAATATTTCCTATGGTTAAAGTTTACTCCCTTTGATTTCTTATATTAAGAGTTTGTTTATATAGTCCAAATAATCTCTAATCATATTTTATTCTGTGGTGGGAGTTACTGCTATATAAGGTCTCTATAGCTGACAGATGAAAATGCTAATTCAACATCACTTGGAGGATGACCGCCATTTATACCAGTTGCAATCTAGCACGAATTAAATAAATTTTGCACTGCCATCTTGGAAGATTCATATCCAATTCTCTGCCCCTTCTAACTTTTGTAAGTTAACATCTAATACCCTGCCCTTTCTTCTTAATGCTGTCAACTAAGGCCCACATATTCATTACTGGTTTTGGCTTAAGAAGGAATTTACTGGTTTAATGTCTCTGTGCAGGAATCCCACAGAGTGAATGCTCTCAATGGACTCAAGAATCTGCTTTCCCAGGCGCAGGGTGGTACTGATGGTGAAGGTCCCTCGAGACTGGCTCCGACGCAGATCTGCCAAATTCCGACCCTAATCAAAACATAAGAACATTTTCGGGAGCAGTCCCAAAAACAGTATTCACAGATAATGTTAATAAATTATTTACTTATCTTATCTTGAACTGAGTCAAGGTGAGTGAGGTAATATCTTATATTAGACCAACTTCTGTTGGTGAGAGAGACAAGGTTTCGAGCTTACATCTCTCACACCAACAGAAATTGGTCCAATAAAAGATACTACCTTACCCACATTGTTTCTCCAATATCCTGGGACCAACACAGCTACAACACTGGATGTTTTTCTTAAACTGTTCACAATGGAAGTCTTAAGAAACGCATCCTAGGACTCGCCCCTCACCCATTGTACTCTTCAAGGACACCACATCTCATAGATGAATAGTTTCCAAGTCCGGAAGGGACCATTATGATCATGTAATTTGAGATCCTGTATAACAGTTGCCACAGAACTTCCCAAAAATAATTCTAGAGCATATCTTTTAGAAAAGCATCCAATCTTGATTGAAAAATTCAGTGATGGAGAAGGTGTTCTAAATTTATATGCAAAATTCTCCAAATATTTCAGACATTAAATTTAGAAGCTGTTTTTGAAAATGTGACTCACTGTCTCTGATTCCATATAACCTGAATCACTGAATCTAGCAGAAAAGTGATTTTGGCGTATTTGTCAGTTATGATTAGAGCTGGACAACATTTTTGGGGAGAAACTGCAGTTTTGGTCTACCTAAAACTATTCGTAAATTTACATTTGAGTTTGCAGAATAGCTTTGACCAAACCAAAAAATCAAAATGTTTTGGAAATGTCCAAACAATACGTTTCATTTTGACCCAACTCAACATTTTCCATTTTAGATTTTGAGCATTTTGACAAAAACAAAGGAGGACTAGATTCAAAAGCGGCTGGAGGTGGAGAATGAGGAGGTGGTCTCCTTATATCTTTTAGCCCAGTGGTTAAGGCACTCACCTGACATGTGGGAAATGCAAGTTCAGTTCCTCTCTCTTCCTGATGTGAAGTACGGCTTTGAACTTGTCTCTCCCACATTTCAGGGGAGTGCCCTATCCACTTAGCTATGTGATGCTCTGGAAAGAATCTATGAATTTGCCACTATGAATTCAAATGGATAGTCTTGAGGCCAGGGAAAGAGGGTGAGAATGACTCTAGTCTGGTAGTTAGAGCACTGACCTAGGATATGGGAGGCACAAATTCAAGTCTGTGCTCCAATGATTATTTAATTATTTATAAGTTTTGAAACAGCTTCAACAGGAGAGACTGTGAAGGACCCACATTGGAATATTCCATAGCCACATAGCTAAGGTACTCTACTGCACTGTGAGAGACTCAAGTTCAAATCCCTTCTCTATTTCAGAGAGAGGGTGGAATTGAACGTGGCCCTTTCACATCTCAGGTGAGTGCCCTAACCATTGGTGAACAGTCATGAGGAAAGTGGAACTACCTCCTTTCCCTGCCATTTAGTGGAACTAGTTTTCCTTAGCTTTTTCAAATTCACTGAAATAGCAACGATAAAATCAGAGCAGGAACAAAACGCATTTTGTTTCAACTCATCTCAAAGTTTAAATTTTCAATTTGCTAAAAATTTTGAAAAAATTTGTTTTCAATTCAACCTGAAACAAAACAGATTTTTTTATTTTTTTGAATTGCCAGCAAAGCAGCTCTAGTTATGATAGAGTCTTTTATCTGTAACCTTCTGAGTGCCTGGCAGCCACAGAGAATAAAAACACAACACAAGTTTTCACAAAAATCTTTACACTCCATTCTTTTTGAATATCCAAGTAGCAGAATGACTAGCAATGTGTATCAGAACCTACTGCTTTTTCAGATTCTTTTTAATGTCACAACATTTTTCTCTAAAGAAAAGTCACATCATTTTGAGTTTCAGAGTGGTAGCCATGTTAGTCTGTATCAGCAAAAAGAACGAGGAGTCTTGTGGCACCTTAGAGACTAACAAATTTATTTGGGCATAAGCTTTCGTGGGCTAATCCCACTTCATCAGATGCATGCAGTGGAAAATACAGTAGGAAGATATATACACACACACACACACACACACACACACACACACACACACACACACAGAACATGAAAAAATGGGGGTTGCCATACCAACTATAACGAGACTAATCAATTATCAGCAGGAGAAAAAAAACGTTTGTAGTGATAATCAGGATGGCCCATTTCCGACAGTTGACAAGAAGGTGTGAGTAACAGTAGGGGATAAATTAGCATGGAGAAATAGTTTTTAGTTTGTGTAATGCCCCATTGTAGAGGTGCAGGACTCACCCCTGCAGCGCCTCCCGCTGGCACGCCTGGGAATTAGCTCTGTCCTCTGCGGGGCGCCCTCTGCCGGTGGTGTCCCGTCCGTCGTCTGCGCCTGTTCTAGTGGCCGGATGCAGCCTCAAAGTCTAGCCCCTTTGTCACAGGGGTCCAGCCACAGCCCGTATCAGGCCACGCTCTTCCTCAGCCAGGTATAGTGCAAGAGGGAAGGGGGTGACCCAGGCCTGCCCACTACTCTGGGTCCCAATCCAGGGACCCTCTAGCGGCAGCCTCCCTGCCCTCCTTCTCTCCCCTTATCAGACTTGTCCCTGGGCCACTTCCCCTTTGGCCCTGTGCACTTGCTCAGCCCTTTGTAGCCAGGCCTGCAGCCTGGGGTTTTCCTTGCCTGGAGCTCCCCAGCTCCTTCTGCCCTTCCCCAGCACTGCTCTGTCCAAGGTGCTACCCTTCAGCCCAGGAGCCAGTCCTCCTCCCTTGGCAGTAAGCCTTTTTCTCAGGGGGTGGGGCACCGCCCCACCACACCCATCCACTCCCAGTCTTTATTCAAGCCTAATTTAATGGTGTTCAGTTTGCAAATTAATTCCAGTTCTGCAGTTTCTCGTTGGAGTCTGTTTTTGAAGTTTTTTTGTTGAAGAATTGTGACTTTTAGGTCTGTAATTGAGTGTCCAGGGAGGTTGAAGTGTTCTCCAACTGGTTTTTGAATGTTATAATTCTTGACGTCTGATTTGTGTCCATTTATTCTTTTGCGTAGAGACTGCCCTGTTTGGCCAATGTACATGGCAGAGGGGCATTGCTGGCACATATCACATTGGTAGATGTGCAGGTGAATGAGCCCTTGATGGTTTGGCTGATGTGATTAGGTCCTATGATACTGTCCCTTGAATAGATATGTGGACAGAGTTGGCAACAGGCTTTGTTGCACAGGATAGGTTCCTGGGTTAGTGTTTTTGTTGTGTGGTGTGTGGTTGCTGGTGAGTATTCGCTTTAGGTTGGGGGCCTGTCTGTAAGCGAGGACTGGACTGTCTCTCAGGATCTGTGAGAGTGAGGGATTGTCCTTCAGGATAGGTTGTAGATCCTTGATGATGCGCTGGAGAGGTTTTAGTTGGGGGCTGAAGGTTATGGCTAGTGGCGTTCTGTTACTTTCTTTGTTGGGCCTGTCCTGGAGGAGGTGACTTCTGGGTATTCTTCTGGCTCTGTGAATCTGTTTCTTCACTTCAGCAGGTGGTATTGTAGTTTTAAGAACGCTTGATAGAGATCTTGTAGGTGTTTGTCTCTGTCTGAGGGATTGGAGCAAATGCGGTTGTATCTTAGAGTTTGGCTGTAGACAATGGATCGTGTGATGTGGTCTGGATGAAAGCTGGAGGCATGTAGGTAAGTATAGCGGTCAGTAGGTTTCCAGTATAGGGTGGCGTTTATGTGATCATCGCTTATTAGCACTGTAGTGTCCAGGAAGTGGATCTCTTGTGTGGACTGGTCCAGGCTGAAGTTGATGGTGGGATGGAAATTGTTGAAATCATGGTGGAATTCCTCAAGGGCTTCTTTTACATGGGTCCAGATGATGAAGATGTCATCAATGTAGCACAAGTAGAGTAGGGGCATTAGGGGACTAGAGCTGAGGAAGCGTTGTTCTAAGTCAGCCATAAAAATGTTGGCATACTGTGGGGCCATGCGGGTACCCATAGCAGTGCCGCTGACTTGAAGATATACATTGTCCCCAAATGTGAAATAGTTGTGGGTGAGGACAAAGTTTAGCCACCAGGTTTGCCGTGACATTATCGGGGATATTATTGTAGTTCATCTTTGTGTGGAATGTTGGAGTAGAGGGCTTCTATATCCATAGTGGCCAGGATGGTGTTTTCTGGAAGATCACCGATGGATTGTAGTTTCCTCAGGAAGTCAGTGGTGTCGCGAAGATAGCTAGCAGTGCTGGTAGCGTAGGGTCTGAGGAGAGAGTCTACATAGCCAGACAATCCTGCTGTTAGGGTGCCAATGCCTGAGATGATGGGGCATCCAGGATTTCCAGGTTTATGGATCTTGGGAAGCAGATAGAATACCCGCGGTTGGGGTTTTAGGTGTGTGTCTGTGCAGATTTGTTCCTGTGCTTTTTCAGGGAGTTTCTTGAGCAGATGGTGTAGTTTCTTTTGGTAACCCTCAGTGGGATCAGAGGGTAATGGCCTGTAGAATGTGGTGTTAGAGAGATGCCTAGCAACCTCTCGTTCATATTCCGACCTATTCATGATGACGACAGCCTTTTTGATTATGATGTCAGAGTTGTTCCTGAGGCTGTGTATGGCATTGTGTTGTGCACGGCTGAGGTAATGGGGCAAGTGATGCTGACTGAGAGTGGATGGGTCATTACACAAACTAAAAACTATTTTCCCATGCTAATTTTTCCCCTACTGTTACTCACACCTTCTTGTCAACTGTCGGAAATGGGCCACCCTGATTATCACTACAAAAGTTTTTTTTTCTCCTGCTGATAATAGCCCACCTTAATTGATTAGTCTCCTTAGAGTTGGTATGGCAACCCCCATTTTTTCATGTTCTCTGTGTGTATATCTATATCTATATATATATATATATTCCTACTGTATTTTCCACTGCACGCATCTGATGAAGTCGGTTTTAGCCCACAAAAGCTTATGCCCAAATAAATTTGTTAGTCTCTAAGGTGTCACAAGTACTCCTCGATCTTTTTATCATTTTGAGTGTTAATTCCCATTTTAACCCCTTTCTACAGGAAAGAAAGGTTAGGCACCTTTTGTAACTGTTGTCCTATGAGATGCACTGCATATGTCCATTGCATTAGGTATGAGTATCTCGTGCACCAGTGCTGAAGAGTTTTCCTAAACAGTACCCCGAAGGGTGGCCACACCCAGGCTCTGGGCTCCTCACAGTCCAAGCAAGAAGGCATAAAGGGAGCAGCCACCTTTCCCACTCTTCAGTACCTTCACACCAGACCCTTAGATGAACAACTGATGCATTGGGGAAGGAGGGAGGGTCATGTAATAAACATATGTAACATCCCAAGGAATAACAGTTATGAAAAAGGTTAGTAACCATTCTTTCTTCTTTGAGTGACTGTATATGTACATTACACTAGGTGACTTCCAATCTCCAATGGAGATGGGGCTAGGAGTCTTACTGGGAGAGGAACTACAAAAGTACTTTCCTACATTAGCATCTTCCCTTGATGCAGTAGTAATCACTCAATGTCTAGCAAAATTGTGGATTGGACTGCATTGCAGTTCTGCAATTGACCACAATGGGATTTTACTCAAACACTGTGGGTGCTGAGTGAGCTCTGGCTGAATGTGTAGACAACTTTTCTACAGGACTAACAACCATGGCATTGTAACACATGACAACAGAGCTGGTGATCCATTTGGACTGCCACTGCACTGTTGCGGGATGACCCCTCATTCATTCTGCAAAGGAGACAAATATAATTGGAAAGAGAACCAAAAGGGCTTTGTTCTTTCTAAATAAAAAGCCACAAAAGTTTTTTGAACATCCAGCAGGTGGAGCTTTTATTTGCCCCTATGACTCTGTGGCATTGGAAAAAAACCTGGTAAATACATATACTGATTGAGATGAAAGTCAAACACTATTTTGGAAATAAACTTGCAACGTGGCCTAAGTTGTACCTCATCCTTGAAGAAAATAGTATATAGAGGATCCATTACTAGGCCATGCAGCTCTCCTACTCTCCTTGAAGACATGATGGCTACTAAAAAGGACACCTTAATTGAAAGATGCCACCATGAGCAAGTGGCTTACAGTTCAAAAGGGGAACCCATGAGGGCAGATAACACTAAGTTCAAATCCCACTCTGGGAAAAGGTCCCTAATATGTGAGAATAGTCTATTTAGATCTTTTAAGAACCTAGTAGTCACTGGATTAGAGAAAACAGTCTTTCCCCCCTCTACTTGAAAAACTGATCGTAGAATAGACCTGTTGAGGGACCACTCATGATCCAAGGTGAAGGACCTGCTTAGTTTGTCCACTACATCATTCTGAACCCCCGGCAGGTGTGATGCTACAAATATCAAGCAATTTTGTATACAGAAGTTCCTCAGCCTGACTGCCTCCTGGCACAGGCTGTTTGATCTGGAGGCCTCCTGATTACTGATGTAGAACACCACTTATACTGTGGTGTTGTTGGCAGGTGCTTAGACAGTTCTGCCACATATATGTGGTAACAACTGGCAATACACTCTGGAGATTGCCCTTAGGTTGAGAATGTTTATGGGTAGGCTTCGTCTTTGGAGTGGACCACAAGCCTTGAACCTACATGGCTCCCAGATGCACTCATCACTCCATGTCTGAAGTGTCCATTACCAGTTATGGAAGAAAGAGGCAGGGACAAAGGAACTCCCCTGCACACCTTGTCTTGGCTCCTCCACCAACCCAACCAGGGTACGATTTTGCCAGGGATTCATATTAGACTGTCCAGGTGATGTATATGAGGGTGGTATACTGACTTAAGTCATGTTTGTAACCCCCTGAAATCCAGCCTGGCATGTGGGGTCACATACATGCATGCTGCCATATGCCCCAGGAGCCTTACTGATGTATGAAGATGGTTCTTGAGGGATAGGCAGATGTCTCATATGGCTAGACATCTTGAAAGCAGCAGAGAGGTCCTGGCTAGAATTGAATCTAGAACTGCTCTGATGAATTCTATCCTTTGGAGGGGTACTAGAGTCAATTCCTCTATGTTCATTACCTGATGGAATGTTTGATGAATACTTTCCTATACCTGCTGACAGGAACTCCTCACAGCAGTCAGTCGTCCAGGTAAAGATATTCCTGGGTGTCCCAGCAGCAGAGCCACCACAGCCATGCACTTACTGAAAACCCTCAGAGCAGATTAAATGCCAAAGGGTAGAACTGTAAATTGAAAGTAGTCCCCTCCTACTACAAACTTTAGACATTTCCTGTGGACATGGTGAATGGTCAGATGGATGTGGAAACATGCATTCTTCAAGTGAAAGGCAGCAGACCAATCTCCCAGATCTAACAAGGAATAATAATTGTGAGGGAGACCATATGGAATCACAACTTCTTGATGTATCTGTTTAGGTTTTGAAGGTTCAGAATGTGCCTGGGACCTTCTTTTGCTTTGGGTATTGGAAAGTATCGTGAGTAGAATCCTCTTCCCTGATACTGAGAGAGCACTTCTTCTGTGGCTTCCAAAGAACATAGAGTCTGCACCTCTTGTCTCAGAACTGATTTGTTAGATGGTTCCCCAAAAAGGGACAGGGAAGGTAGGTAGGAAAGGAGGGGGAGGACAGGAATTGGAGGGTATATCCCGATTCCACTGTGCTGTAGCACCTACTTCTTGGAGATGATGGATTGCCATGCACTTAAGAAATATGACAACCAACTCCCAAAGGGAGGAAGACAGTCTGCAAGATCTTATATTGTTGGTATGCTGTCCTTGACAGAAGATTCAAATGGGCTGTTTAAAGAGGAGTGGCTGCCCGGATGATGGGGAAGTCTCCTCCTTTCCTGCTTGTATGCCCACTTATACTGATCCAGATGTCTATGCCAACCATACTGCTGACTTGGTGGAAGCCGAGAACAAAACTTCAGTCTTTTGGGGACTGGTGACTACAGACCCAGGGACTTGAACACTGCCCTATAGTTTTTTTTAAATGTATGCAGTTAATCATCTGTTTTCAAACAAAACAATTCACAGCCCTAAAAGGAGAGGTCTTTGATAGTCTGCTGGACTTCAGTGGGAATCCTGGAACCAAGCTGCACGGTGCATGGTTACCACCATTGTCATGACTCTGGCAGCTGAATCTTGCTGCATCCAAGGAAGCTTGTACAGCAGACCTTGCAACTGCATAGCCTTCCACCTCTCTCTCAAAATTTTCTGACAAAGAGGTCCAATTTTTGTGTGTCCTTGTCCTTAGGAGTCATTTTTGCTCTACCATGGCGGTGCTTTTCATTTACAACTGCCATTGCTAAGGATCCCTATGGATTATGAAAAAACTGCTCAGATCCCTGAGATGGAACCTGGTATTGGGTTCTGGGTACTTTGCCACTGGCATGAGAGATGATGGAGTTTGCCACAAAGTTTTATTAGGCTGCATAACTTTCTCATTTATAGGGAGAGCAACTTTCCCTGATGTATCCAGGTGTAAAACGTCTATGAGCTTTTGTGGATTTTCTTCCACAAGCTCCATTTGTATCCCCAGGTTGTAGCCATCCTTTTCAGGAGCTCTTCGTAGGCCTCTAAATCATCTGGTGCTGAGAAAGAGGGTTTCAATACCAGTGCTTCTTCCAGAGAGGAGGTGGAATATGTATTCAAAGGGGGCAGGCTAGAACCCTCCTGGCGCTGGTCAAGAATTGTAGATGTAGGAGTCCTGTCTAAAGCCAACAACAAGCCATTCTGATCCTCACCTCATCAGTGATGGTCAGAACCAGGATCAAGAGGCCCATTGATACCATGTGGGGAGACTTCATTGCTAAGGATATATTTCTGTAATGTAGCAGCTGCTCTGTACTGACTTCCTGCAGTCTGTCGATACTGGGTGGAGAGGCTCATCTTCTCAAGGACTGATTTCTGCAGTGCAGCTGGGATGATTATCTAGACTCTGGAGACATCCACCACTGTACCTAGTAAGGCCAATGGTAGGGCTAGTACAGTACTGAAGGACAATCATGCCTAAACCAGGCCCTCAAATGCCTTGGTCTGCTCTTGTCAGGACAACTCATCTGAGAGGATAACAATGACTGGAGAACATCCTAGATTCCCTGTTTTGGGAGACGTAGGAGCCCACTTCAGAGTCTGAGGAGGAATATGAGTACTCTGCCGGCCAGGGAGGCGGAGTACCAAACAACATGATCAGAGATCAGGTCCAATATCTTTGACTAGACTGCAGTACCAGTGGCAACCTCAGTGACTTCCTGTCTATCGGTATTATGCACTGAGGCGGTGGTTGCTGATGGTCTCAGAACCAGCTTCACAGTAAAAGGATGTGGTACTGGACACCAGCATCAGAAGCAACATGTGCACACTGTACGACAGCCCTGACAAGACACTACTGATCTGAATAACTGGAAAGAGCAGTACCGAAAGGCTCAGCCACATAGGCCTCCAGGTCAGTACTGAAATAAGTGTTTGCTCAGTGATAATAAACCCTCTTCCTGCACCTGCTCTGAAGAAATACCCAGCCTTTAAGGTCCCAACTGGTGAACTGGAATCAATGGCTCTGCACTGATCGAGCCACTAGAACAAAATACCAAGGGCAGCAAGCTGGAGGATCCACTCTATCTTCAGTACTAGAGTGGGTCACATCTGCAGCTAAAGAGTCCCGCAGTGAAGACTTTGATACCATGGAAACTGTTCCTTTCTTTGACTTCAGATGCTGAGAGGGCTCTGAACACTTATGCCTCTTCAAGGAGTGTCCTGGTGAAGGAGGTCTCCTCCATTCCATTCCCTGCCTTCTGGTAAGGCAGGGGAGTGCTCCTGGATGGGGAGGAACTCCCTCTATCTGACCAAGTCAGTACCAATGCCAGCCAAATGGAGGTCTCCATGAGGATATACCTGAGGCATTCTTCTCTTAACTTCTTGGTTCTGCTCTTGAAGCCCTGGCAAACTGGATATGTGTCCTTGATGTGACCCTCATCAAAAAACTTGAGGCAGCAAGAGTGAGGGTCGCCGTCAGTTTGTAACACCCTGAACAAAGTTTAAACCCAAGGGACCTAGGCATAGGCTCCCCCGATACTGGGCGGAGCTCTGAGTTGAGAGAGAGAGAGAGAAAAGAAAAGGGAAAGAAACCCCAAAATGAGTACCATTCAGAAGCAAAACACTTACAACATGTTCACAAAGGAACAACTGGCAGCACGCTCTGACCACTGATGGTAAGAAGGAAGAGAGAGGAAGGTAGGGTGGCTCCACACTCCGTACCCTTGGTTTGAAGCACAAGGAGCTCAGGGCACAGGCATGGCCACCCCTATAGGTACTGCTTGGGAAAATTCTCCGGCACAGGTGCATGATACATCTAGCATAATTGACATATACAATCACTCAGAATAGGTCTTCTGATCCTCTGGATTGAGTCTTAACCTACACAGGAAGTTTATCAATGTATTTTCATTAGAGAAGTGATCAAAAACTCATATTGAAAAAAATAATCTATTCCAGAAGCAGTTGGGCACATCTTAAGCTATCTTCCAATTTGAAGTAAAGTTTTCAGAGGGATGTAAACTCTCTCAGAAAACATCACACCTTTCTCACTAAAATATTCAGTCTGTTCTGAAGATCTGTGAGATTTCTCCTTCTTTCTGGCAGATGATGGTAACAATATGAAATATTCCGTTTACCTTGACTCACCACCCCACTATAACAATGGCCTGTTTTCTACTACCCACCATGCTTTAAAATTTCACTGTTATTTTTTGCTAAATACATGCTTGGGGAAAAAATAAATCCCTAAAATCTATTTAGTTCAACTCACCTGCAGCTGCATGACTACATAGTTAAATCTGTCATTCCTTCCACAGCCAATGAATCTACAGACATGGTCTTTCCCTGGGGGGAAAAAAAGAAACAAGTTAGCCAATAACAACTAATTTCTGTCTTTCTTCATTTACATGTCTAGTAAAATATGAAAAAAATGTGCCTATGTATTACTCTAAGTGCCTTTAACTAACTTTTTAAAAGGCATTCACATTAAAACAGCAGTGAACCCAGTGGCAGTTCTGCCTCCAATGAAACAAAACTCCCTTCTGCCACAAACATCAGCTCCCTTAGTAGTGAGGAATGGTCTAGGTATACTTAATCCTGCCTCAGTACAGGGAAAGAACTATATGACCTCTTCCAGACCAACATTTTATTATTATAAGTTCTGCAATATTTACTGCATTATGCCTACGCTTATTACCAGGACACCCGAGAGTCCACCCTCCATCCCACATGGCTACAGGCTTTGAACAGTGCCCCATATATTCACCTTCCTAAAGCAAGCATCCCTGAAGCAAGTCAGACACAGTTCATAGCTTTTATGAATATTTTTATGGGAACTTTTTAGGGAGTTTCTGACTTATCTTTTTCTATCTAGTAAGCCTTTAAATCTAACAATATCTTTCTCACTTGTTGTTTATCAGAGGCCTAAGCCAGGGTACCATTGACAGGCACCCCCTCCATCTCTGCTGAAAGATTGACCATAATCAGGAGAAAGAAGAATGGACAAGGGAGACATTTTCAGACCTTCTCGGGAGTTCTGAGGCCAACTCACAAGAGACAATGGACTGGAGGAAATGCATGCTCGAGGAAAGGCCGAAGAAATGAGACATGCATTGAGAAGCACACAAAACATAATGCAGTGCCTCAAACAAACTCAGATACTGAAAATCATTACAGAGTAAAATGCCTGAAGATTGACACCCTAAAGCCATTGCAATGTATGGACAATTCTATGTTCCCTGGCCATGTGCCATAAACAAACAACCCAGGCAAGGCACCAGCATAGCCTATGCAGAAACCCTTCCACTCAACCCCAGCAGAAAACAAGAAAAATTATATGAGTACACTGACACTGACATTTGGTTCATATAGGAGCATTTTCACTGTGCACTTTGTAAATATTTTTTAAATACTTCAATTGTTGATTACTGTTCAATAAAGTTGCGTTTTGTGAAAATAATATTTATTTATTTTGTCTTACAAAACATCATTTTTGATCCCCAAAAGAAGCATCTCTCCCATCTTGGGTTTTAACAGTACATGTACAATTCATATAGAAACTAAGGAAAGTTTTTCATAAAAATACACAAAATAGCACACAGCAGCACACTTTCATGCTATGGCACACTATTCAAAGTACACTCTCAAAGCTTCCTCAGCCATACAGCATCTCAAAGTCCTCATGTGACTGCCCATGTGTCTGGCTGTTCAAAGTCAGCAGTCTTTCCACTTACCCCTTCCACCCTACAGGCAACATTTGCTCCTTTGCTTCACAAATATTATGTAAAACAGTCAAATGAAACATGCAGAAATAACAATAAGAATATTTGGCTCAATCAGAGCTAGCCTAGTCTCTCAGGACATTTCCAGTAGCCTTTCAATTTACCAAATGCACATTCACCAATTATCCTGCATCTGCTTAGGTGGTAGTTACATTTTTCCTTGCTTCTGTCTAATTAGTCTGTGTATGGCTTCATGAGCCAGGGAAGCAAAAAGGTAGGCTGGGTCCCCAAGAATCACTATTAGCATTGTAATCGAACACATATGAATGTGCCAATCTGAGGGAAAAGTTCTTGTTTCCATCCATTCAAAAAGTCTTGTATTCCTAAAGATGCAATCATCATACACCTTCCTGACCAGCCAACATTAATGTCAGTGAAATATCCCCAGTTATTCACCAGCACTTACATAACCATTGAAAAGTACCCCTTTCCGGGGCATAGTTAAACCAGCAAAGCAGATGGTGGTTTAATCCAGCTCTCTGCAATAAAGGGGGAATAAATGAAAGCAATTTAAGAAGATAAAAAGAACCAGCCACTCTGAATCCACTGATCTGAGCCATAAATATGAATAACCACCCATGAAGCCAGCTTTGAAAAGAAAAAGAGAAGAATGAAGAGAACTTGCAGATCCCAGTCCCAGAGAGCAGCCTCAGGAGGAGAATATCCAGCAACAGAATCTAGTACCACCAGCCTGCAGAACATATTAAAAATTACTCTGCAAGCTTAGAAATGTTGAACTGGACCCTCATTATCCTGCGAAGAGAGAGTGGGTGAGTGCAATGAAGTTAAAAAAATAATTAAAATTGTACTATTGTGGCTGGGGGAGTAAGTATGGCAGCAGCCATTTGGAAAGGTCAGACAAACAAAGGGGAAGTGTGGCAGCAGCCATCCTGAGAGGGACTCAACAAGAAAAAAGGAAAGACAAGAAGATCTGGATGTTCGGGAAAGGAAAGAAATCTTCCAATACAAAGATCAATCGTCCCCTGTCCGCCCTCCCCCGCCCCCAAAAAACCCCAAAGACATGGCCATGAAAGAGAGTAACTCCCCCTCCAGCAAACAAACTATGCAAGTGGATGGAGAATCACAAGTCACTAAGACTGACCTGAAAGATCTACTGTTAAAAATCGAAAAGACGAATAAGGAGATGAAGGATGAGTTCCAGGCTTACATTAAAGATAAAAAAAATTAATTAATGAGATTAATGGAAAAATATCAGATGTGGAAACAGGATAAAACGAGCCACCAGACAGCATGATTAATCTAGATCAAAGAATTCAAATAACTGAAAAAAGAGAAAAAGAAATAGAATTACAGCTGGAATACATGGAAAATAGAGAATGCATGACTAACATAAGGATTAACGATATTACACAGGAAACTGAAGGGAGAACTCTGCTGAATGCATTGGACGATATTGTCCATGAGATATTAAAACTGGGAAATAAAGATTGCATTCATACTGAACAGGCTCACAGATCCCTTTGCCCCAGGGCCTCAGCTGGTTCCTGACCAAGAAGTGTGATCATTTATCTACACTACTATCAAGACAAGGATAAAATACTGAGGGCAATGAAGAGAGAGCTGAACCATTAATGATTCTTAACCACCCCATAAAATTTTTCCCAGATCTGGAAACCTCAACCCTTAAAAAGCAAAGAGACCACCACCACAATTCTTAGAAAGAACAATCTAAGATACAAATAGAAGTTCCCATTTAGACTGTCCTTTCAATGGAAGGAAAGATATGTGTCTATCTCAGATCCAAATGAAGGAAATCAGGTACTTCTGGACATGAGAATACGCAAATCAGCTCAAGAACAATCTGATGGGATCAAGGGCATCAGTCCTACAGGTCACCACGACATCACTGGGAAGCAGTGAGATCAAAGAGAGCCAGAACAGCTCAAAAAGATGCATCATTAAGACAACAGGACAATCATGAGAGTAGAAGAAACAGTCCTGATCCAAAAGAATAATATTAGTATATGGGCTATGACATTATAATAGATAATGGATATTATATCCATGAGGTTATAATGATAAAGGGGTATTGTTAAATGGGAACTGGGCTGTATAGCTTGGAGGATATTTTACTCTATGTGGATACAGTATACTTAATGGGTAAATATTATAGTTAATTGAATGTTGTGATTTATATTATGAAAAAAGTTAATAACAAAATAGGAGACCCAGATCTCCTCAAGTGAAGCAAGTTTGATTTTAGAGTTGTCACAAACATTCCAAAATTAATATAAACTGGAGAAGGGTCACCTATGGTGGAAAATTTTAAGAATATATGAAATCAGAGATGGTATAATAATCTCATAATGCCTTATGTTATAAATATGTTTAATAAGATTTAGATAAAGATTGGTTCTTACGAATATATAAAAAAGACACCCTCCGCAACACAACAGGGTACTAACATGTCCATGAAGGAAGTAAGGTGAGCTCAGGCTTCCACAGCTAGAGGGGACATAGTAACAATGGAGCAGTGCAAAGGAAGGGAAACAAGAGATCAGAAACCGATGATAAATATTGTTACATGTTTTAATATAAAAGAGTATATTATAATAAAATGTTAGGGCACAGAATTTTAAAATTTACAGTAAATCAGACCTAGGGTCAGGGCACAATAATATAGGTGTTAAAGAAAGGAAAAGCAATATATGTGGTAGTGTTAAAATTATTGTGTATATGATGGGAACTATATTTAAAATGTCTTTTTTAAAGAAGAGGAGCAAATGTAATGGAGACCTGGCATCTAGCTGGATGGTCTCACTGCCTTTAACAAAGAGTAATATACTTGGTGACAGAAGATGTGGTACTCATGGGTGAGTTTATTAATGTCATTGCTAATGCACATTGTTAATGTGAAGGGGATGACCAATCCAACAAAAAGGAAAGAGGTATTCTGCTCACTGAAAAAAAGGATTTTCCTAGTATAGTCTATTTACAGGAAACACCCTTGAAGAAATATGATGATAAACACCCAAATACTTCTTGGACACAGCTATTGTACATCTCTCCGGGGAAATTAATAGAAGAGCAATGGCAGTTCTTTTTAATAAACACTTCCCTTTTATTGTTTCAGCACAACTCATAGATATGGAGGACAGATATATTTTAATTAGGCTTGGAAGGATTAGATTTTTATTGGTAAAATATTGGTAAATATCAATTTCATTGTACCCACACAAACCAAGGGGAAAAATATTTCCATCAAGAATAATCAAAATGTACAGATAGGCAAAGTAAGAAAAATGCTGCTTGAGAACTTATTAGAGTTTGGTTTAAAGATATTTACTTTTCATATGTTGACAATTTGTGTTTTAATGGTTATAAAGCTTTAACATTTTGAATCTCAACATCTATTGTCATTAAATAATTGTCTGACTCCCCCATGGTCTCATGCTCCCCGAATAATTTTCTGTAACTGTGAAAATTTACGTCAGTAAAAATCTAAAAAAAAACCAACCCTAAAATCCATAATTTTGCACAATTGTGAAAATGTAATTAGATAAAAATCAGAAAAAATGCTTAAAAATAACCACAAGTATCCGTCAAAATTAAAACAAATAGAAATTGAATTCTGAGAAGCCTAATTTTAATTAAGGGGCTCTAGGAAGTTTCAGGGAAGGGGATATTATTTTGGGGGACAGTTTAATGAAATACTTAATTCCACTTTGGATCAATTGAATGTACACAGAGGGCATTCAAGAGGAGCAAGTGCAAATTTGTCGTATCACTTAGAAAATGAGGATCTGGAGGATGTTTGTCAGATGAATGTGGACGTCAGGAACTTTATGTATTATTCTGTTACTCACAGATCTTATGCCAGGATTGATATGATTTTAGTTCTTGCACCTTGGCTAATTTGGTCAAAAAAGCGAATCTAGGATTTATAACTTGGTCTGATTATACCCCTTCATATACACCTCTACCCCGATATAACGCGACCCGATAAAACACGAATTTGGATATAACGTGGTAAAGCAGCGCTCTGGAGGGGCGGGGTTGCACACTCCAGCGGATCAAAGCAAGTTCGATATAATGCAGTTTCACCTATAACGCGGTAAGATTTTTTGGCTCCAGAGGACAGCGTTATATTAGAATAAAAGACTGGATGGATTGAGTGGAAAAACAAAGGACCTTGGAAGTAGAGTAGTGCTTTTCTGTATAATCCCATTTGAATTCAAAAACTGGTAAAAAATCAGAAATATATAGAAGAAAATAATAAGGAAGAGATCAATTAATGTATTTTCTGGGAAGCTGGAAAGTTAGTAATGAGAGGGATCCTTAAAAATAAAGCACCATACCTCAATACTGAGAAATAATGGAACCCCGGCCATATCCGTCCTTCTTTCCCCTGTCCCCCACCCTTTTTTTTTTAAATGAGAGCCAGGGAAAAAGTCAGGTAAATCATTTTTTAAACACTGTTACCCAGAAGTATTAGTCATCTTGTTATGGCTGAAAGCATTATTCATTAAGTCCCAAAATCAATATTTATATACAATAGCTCTTTATAAGAAAAAGTTTGCAGCAAACTTCCCAAAATACAACTGTGTAGCTTCTCTGCTGCAGTTTGCAGCTAATGAGGTCTCAGCTCAAATATTTACAACTTCTTTTGTAGCAGCTGTGGCATTCTGGAGGAACATATCTGGAGATGTATTACTGCATTTTGCTTTTTCTGCCAAGTGCAATACAGGTGTCCAAAACCTTGACTGCCCCGGGAAACCACTTTTTAACTGGAGCAATAACTCTTTCCTGCCAGTTTGACAAGTGCTTCTGAAATTAACTTTTACAACAATTTGAGGAAATGGTACAGAAGCCCTATTGACACAGTAAAAACAACTGAGTTTTACAGCCTTTGTTACACTCTGATGTGGTTGAACCTGGTTCTAAAGCCTTTTTTTAATCAGATTAAGAAGGACCATCTGCTTTACCAGATTTCATTTAAAAAGCAGAGATAGGTTTAAAGAGTTAAACAGCACTCTGCACACAAAATTTAAGAGATCTTTGTTTCTTCTGATGGGAAAAGAAGTGCTTCCAAAATTATCTCGATCTTTGCTGGACTGATGGCCAATCTGACCCCTAGATAGTCTATAAGATTTTGTATGGAAATAATTTCGAGCTCAGAGACCTGGCCAGGGACTTTGTGGATTTCACCTTTTCCCAGAACTTGTCTTCTGAAGGCATAGACCCTCAGGTCTGAGTCAGACAAATTCACAATTTTAGCCTGGGCCTTCATGGTAAGACTACAACTCCTGAGCCAGGAACATCTCTTAATGGAGACAGATATATACAAGACCATTGTGACTGAAATATCAAAGGAAGCCCTAAGGTAATGTTTGGATGCCCTCTGGTCTTCCCTGAAGAATTCCAGAAACTCCTTTTTGTTGTCCTCAGGAATGTACTAGTTTTATGTGAAATGTTAAAACTGGCCATAACTACCCAATAATTAGAACCTCTTAAAACTAGAGCAGCCAAGGAATAACCTTTCATCAAAACAGATCCAGTCGCTTAGAATGCCTGTTCATAGGAACTAAGGCAGTGGTTTTCAAACTGCAGGTTGCAACCCAGGTTGTGGCGGTTCTGGTCAGCACTGCCGACCGGGCCGTTAAAAGTCCCATCAGCATTGCTGCCCAGCTAAGGCAGGCTAGTTCCTCCTTGTTCTGACACCCCAGAAGCGGCCAGCAGAAGGTCCGGCTCCTAGGCTTCTTCAACTGGGTCGACAGAAAAAAACATTTGAAAACCACTGGACTAAGGTAATATCTTCTACTGGACCAACTTCTGTTGGTGAGAGAGACAAGGTTTAAAGCCACTTGGTTGAATACAAGATATTACCTCACCCACCTCATCTCTAATATCCTGGGACTGACTCAGCTACAACTACACTCCATACATAGGGAGTGAAGACACTTTCATAGTTCCAAATGTCTTATTTATTATAGCAGAAACCACAAGTGAGCCTAGGATAGGATGTTTTAGGAATATAACTGAATCCATCCATTGGAACCTGTCATAAAAGAGAAAAAGCAAGACCTTCACTGAATATTATATACCCAGCATTTGTGGGTAAATATATAATGGAATATAGGTCTTAACAAACAAACCTGATTTCATTCTTTGATAGGATTATTATTATTAATAATAGGGCTGTCAAGCGATTAGAAAATTAATTGTGATTAATCGCACTGTTAAACAATATTAGAATATAATTTATTTAAATATTTTTGGGTTTTCTATATTTTAAGATATAGGGATAGGGCTGGGGGCTCTGGAATTCAGCCGGGTGTGGGGCTCAGGGTTTCAGTCCCCTCAGGGCTTGGGGCTTCAGCCTCTCTCGAGGTGTGGGGATATGGGCTCCAGCCTGGCATGGGGGTTAAACCCAGCACAGGGCTTGGGGCTCCAGCACCTTCCCCACCCCTGCCACCTGGGAAGCTGCAGGCTGGGGCTGGGGCTGCTCCAACCCCTCCGCCACCTCCAGAGCTGGGCTGCATCACTCCCACCACACACACACACACCCCACCTCCAGAACTGAGGGCTGAGGCTTCAGCCCCCGGAGCCCATGCCTCTCGCTCTACCCAACAGTATGCGATTAATGCGTTAAAAAAATCAACATGTTAATTTTGCTTTCAGTTATTCATAGGCATTAACTGTGATGAACTGACAGCCCTAAATAATAATGTTTATTACAGTAGTGCCTCAGGACCAAACAAGAATGGGGCTCTGTTTTCCTAAGCACTGTACAAACAAAAGTAACAGATTGTAAGCTATTCAAGGCAGCTACTATATAATAGACAAGACAGACACAGGGTGTGGAAAATGGACAGAACACAAGCAGAGTGAACTTTCTGATGGCAGCAAACATCATGTTAGTCCCATCATTTTGGGGAGTGGGTTGGGGTGTTAAAGGGAATAAGTTTAATGGAAGGCAAACTGAAGGGAGAGGGGACTTTGAAGAGAAGGGAGATAAGGCGAGCAGGGCAGGGTAGACAAGAATAAGAGGGGCAGGGTGGAGTGAATCTGAGGTGAAGTGACTGTGAGGGAGGGATAAGGGGAGCACTGGAGTAAGCAGCCAATCAGTACAGGACAGATAAAGTCCAGTCAAAAGCATAGAAAGTTCTATGAATGTCTGAAGGTCACTGCTTTGGCTGCTTCTGCAGCTGCCCTTACCTGAAATCTCTGACTGGTTCCTCCCAGAGTTTCCCCCCCTAATGCCACATGGTGGAAAGGAAGGGAAGCATCACATGGGTCCTAGTGCCCCATGGGAGGTGTGGGTCTCCTTTGCATAGTTCTGGGTCCAGGAATGTGCTGGAGGTAGGGGTCACCTCAGCTGGATATCATTTTTAACCTTCTCACCCTCAGTGCAGTAGTCCTTGCTTTGGCTGCTTCTGCAGTCACTCCTACTGGTTTGGTTGATAAAGGCAAATGCATAAAGGTAATATACTTAGCCTTTTGTAAGGCATTTGACTTAGGCTCACACAACATTCTGATTACAAAATTTGCATTATATAATATCAATCAAGCACACATTAAATGGATTAAGAACTGTCAGTTCTCAAAAATAGATGTCAATGGCAAATCATTATCTAATGAGGGTATTTCTAGTGCAGGGTGTGCAAACCGTTGGTCGGATCCGTCCCGCCAGCCGTTTTGAGCCGGCCCTCAAGCTCCCATTGGGGAGTGGAGTCTGGGGCTTGCCCTGCTCCGGCACTGCTGGCGCTTCAGCTGGGGAGCAGGGTCAGGGGCCACTCCACGCGGCTCCTGGAAGCAGCCACATAGCCCTGCTCCGGCACTCCAGCTGGGGTGCAGGATCAGGGGTCACTCCACGTGGCTCCCGGAAGCCGTGGCATGGTCCCCCTCCGGCACTCCAATGGGAGCTGCAGGGGCAGTGCCTGCAGATGGGGCAGCAGCAGAGCCGCCTGGCCACGCCTCCGCATAGGGGCAGGAGAAGGGACATGCTGCTGCTTCCGGGAGTTGCTTGAGGTAAGCACCACCTGGAGCCTGCACCCCTGAGCCTCTCCCCAGCCCCAACTCCCTGCCCCAGTCCTGATTCCCCTCCCGCTCTCCAAACCCCTCAATCCCAGCCCAGAGCACCCTCCTACACCCCACACTCCTCATCCCCAGCCCCACCCCAGAGCCTGCACCCCCAGCCGGAGCCCTTATCACCCCCCCCACACACCCCACTCTCCCATACCCTGAACTCCTCATTTCTGGCCTCACCCCAGAGCCCGCACCCCCAACCAGAGCCCTCACAACTCCCGCACCCCATCTCCAATTTTCTGAGCATTCATGGCCCGCCATAACAATTTCTATTCCCAGATGTGGCCCTTGGGCCAAAAAGTTTGTCCACTCCTATTATAGTGGGATTCCACAGGGATCGGTATTTGGCCTGATACTATTTAACATTTTTATTAATGATCTGGAAATAAATACAAAATCACTGCTGATAAAATTTGCAGATGATATAAAGATCGGCTGAGTGGTAAATAATGATGAGAATACAACATTCATACATAGTGAACTGGATCACTTGGTAAGCTGAAACAAAATGTGCTTTAATATAACCAAATGCAATATTATACATCTAGGAACAAAGAATGTGGGCCATTCCTACAGAATAGACAAATGTATCCTAGAAAGCAGTGATTCTGAAAATGATTTAGGGGTCTTAGTGGACAAGCAACTCAACATGAGTTCCCAGTACAATGCTGTCGCAATAAGAGCTAATACAATCCTTGGGTATATAAACAGGGGAATAATGAGTAGGAGTATGGAGGTGATTTTGCCTCTGTACATAGCCTTGGTGAGACAGATGCTAGAATATTGCACACAGCTCTGATGCGCACATTTAAAGAGGAAGATGAAAAACTGGAGAGGTTGCAGAAAAGGGTCATAAAATGATTTGAGGGCTGGAGAAAATGGCTTACAGTGAGAGATTTAGAGAGCTCAGTATGTTTAGCTTATCAAAAAGAAGACCAAGAGATGACTTGACTATAATGTATAACGACCATCACAGAGAGAAAATACCACGTATTAAAGAGCTCTTTAATTTAATGGAGAAAGGCTTCACAAGAAGCATCGGCTAGAAGTTAAAGCCAGACAAATTCCAATAGGAAACTAGGAACAATTTTTTTTTTAAAACAGTGAGAGTGATTAATCACTGGAACAAACAATAAAGGGAAGTGGTGGATTCTCCATCTCTTGTCATCTTCAGATCAAGACCGAATGCCCTTCTAGAAGATATGCTTTAACCAAACAGAAGTTATTGGGGTCAATACAGCGGGTTAGATGACTGGGTGAAATTTAATGGCCTGTGATATACAGGAGGTCAGACGAGATGATCTAATGGTTCCTTCTGCCCCTAAAATCTATGAATGAATTTATTCATCTAGAACAAAAAAATAATCAGGGGCTATCTGATACAAAAATATTTTTAAAAAATTAACGGTATTTCCCATATAAGCACATTTTCAGTATGTATAGTACAATTTATATTGGATTAGACTTGCTCTGGATAGTCCAAGAATGCGTTCATTTTAGAGGAAATTATTTCAAAATGTAAACCCCACCAAGTTTAGAAGAAAGGCTGAAACCATACAAAGAGGAGTAGGTTTCAGAGTGGTAGCCGTGTTAGTCTATATCAGCAAAAAGAATGAGGAGCACTTGTGGCACCTTAGAGACTAACAATTTGATTTGGGCATAAGCTTTTGTGGGCTAAAACCCACTTCATCAGATGCATGCAGTGGAAAATACAGTAGGAAGATATATATACACAAAGAACATGAAAAAATGGGTGTTGCCATACCAACTATAACGAGGAGAAAAAAACTTTTGTAGAGATAATCAGGATGGCCCATTTCCAACAGTTGACAAGAAGGTGTGAGTAACAGTAGGGGAAAATTAGCATGGGGAAATAGTTTTTAGTTTGTGTAATGACCCATCCACTCCCAGTCTTTATTCAAGCCTAATTTAATGGAGTAAGTATAACATGTTTTCCTTCTCTATTGGAAGTAGTGCCAAATGGAGTGTGCTGTGTATCTTCAGAAGCTGGTGGAATAATCTCAACAACAGAAAGGAAGGGGTTGGGCCTGTAGCATCCTTACTGCTCTCTGTGACTTCCACAGATCTCAGGCTGTGTGTGAAATCTTCCAACTGAGGCCTTAAGGAAGGCAGAGGAGGAGGAGGAAATAACTGAACTCCACAATCAGGAGTAGTAGCACCTGGTGCAGGCGCTGGAGATTTAGGCACAATCTTGTCATTAGCATGTTACCTTTCTAGAGTCACACACCTCATGGAAAAGAAGATACCACTTGCCACTGGAGCTGGCTTCTCTGATCCTGCCTCCTTACTTTTGTGTTCTGGAAGCTGGCCAAAGGCACCCCCTGCCCATGCTGGGCTGCTGAGGAGGAAATTGCTTCCTGCCCACAGAAACAGCAAATCTCCCACTCAAGACCCAGACCTTTCCTTTTGTATTTGTTTGGCTTTTTCAGCCTTGCTTTCTCCCCAGACAGCTGTAGGAACACAGTCACTACAACATCTCAACATGGAAATAGATAAGGGAGAAAAGCTACCCAAAAGGCAGATAAAGTCCCAGCTGAAATTTAGATTGCCAAATTGTTAGCCCGAAATTTAAATAAAATTCTGGAATTTTCCTTAGAAGAGCTCTACAGCTAAGAGGCCTGGTTAAGCCTGCCTCCTGCTGCACAGCCAGAAAAAACTTGGCAAGAGCTTCACAGGATGAAGTGTTCAACTAATGAAAGCAAATGACTAGCGTGGTTGCACTTTTCTTTAAGAAAAGTAATTTTAAAAATTCATTAAGTAGATTTTTTACTATTGATTTTATTTGTGATTGAAACCTGTGATTTAAGTTATTTGTTTTTAAATTTAAGACAATACACCCTTGTCCCATGACAATGCCTCTCATCTAACTACTTTCTTCTTCCCTCTCTGCCCCTTCCACCAACACAAGAATATCTACTGTCCCCACAGGGTTGAGCTATTAATCATAGAATCATAGAATATTAGGGTTGGAAGGGACCTCAGGAGGTCATCTAGTCCAACCCCCTGCTCAAAGCAGGACCAATTCCCAACTAAATCATCCCAGCCAGGGCTTTGTCAAGCCTGACCTTAAAAACCTCTAAGGAAGGAGACTGCACCACCTCCCCAGGTAACACGTTCCAGTGCTTCACCACCCTCCTAGTGAAAAAGTTTTTCCTAATATCCAACCTAGACCTCCCCAACTGCAACTTGAGATCATTACTCCTTGTTCTGTCATCAGGTACCACTGAGAACAGTCTAGATCCATCCTCTTTGGAACCCCCTTTCAGGTTGTTGAAAGCAGCTATCAAATCCCCCCCTCATTCTTCTCTTCTGCAGACTAAACAATCCCAGTTCCCTCAGCCTCTCCTCATAAGTCATGTGCTCCAGACCCCTAACCATTTTTGTTGCCCTCCGCTGGACTCTTTCCAATTTTTCCACATCCTTCTTGTAGTGTGGGGCCCAAAACTGGACACAGTACTCCAGATGAGGCCTCACCAATGTCGAATAGAGGGGAATGATCACGTCCCTCGATCTGCTGGCAATGCCCCTACTTATACAGCCCAAAATGCCATTAGCCTTCTTGGCAACAAGGGCACACTGTTGACTCATATCCAGCTTCTCGTCTACTGTAACCCCTAGGTCCTTTTCTGCAGAACTGCTTCCTAGCCATTCGGTCCCTTGTCTGTAACAGTGCATGGGATTCTTCAGTCCTAAGTTCAGGACTCTGCACTTGTCCTTGTTGAACCTCATCAGGTTTCTTTTGGCCCAATCCTCTAATTTGTCTAGGTCTCTCTGTATCTGATCCCTACCCTCCAGTGTATCTACCACTCCTCCCAGTTTAGTGTCATCTGCAAACTTGCTGAGAGTGCAGTCCACACCATCCTCCAGATCATTAATGAAGATATTGAACAAAACCGGCCCCAGGACCGATCCCTGGGGCACTCCACCTGAAACCGGCTGCCAACTAGACATGGAGCCGTTGATCACTACCCATTGAGCCCGACGATCTAGCCAGCTTTCTATCCACCTTATAGTCCATTCATTCAGCCCATACTTCTTTAACTTGGCGGCAAGGATACTGTGGGAGACCGTATCTAAAGCTTTGCTAAAGTCAAGGAATAACACATCCACTGCTTTCCCCTCATCCACAGAGTCAGTTATCTCCTCATAGAAGGCAATTAGGTTAGTCAGGCATGACTTGCCCTTGGTGACTCCATGCTGACTGTTACTGATCACTTTCCTCTAAGTGCTTCAGAATTGATTCCTTGAGGACCTGCTCCATGATTTTTCCAGAGAAAAGGTGAGGCTGACTGGCCTGTAGTTCCCCAGATCCTCCTTCTTCCCTTTTTTAAAGCCTTTTTCCAGTCATCCTGGACCTCCCCTGATCGCCATGAGTTTTCAAAGATAATGGCCAATGGCTCTGCAATCACATCCGCCAACTCCTTTAGTACCCTCGGATGCAGTGCATCCGGCCCCATGGACTTGTGCTTGTCCACTTTTTCTAAATAGTCCCGAACCACTTCTTTCTCCACAGAGGGCTGGTCACATTCTCCCCATACTGTGCTGCCCAGTGCAGCTGTTCGTGAAGAAAGAGGCAAAAAAAAGCACTGAGTACATTAGCTTTTTCCACATCCTCTGTTACTAGGTTGCCTCCCTCATTCAGTAAGGGGCCCACACTTTCCTTGACTTTCTTCTTGTTGCTAACATACCTGAAGAAACCCTTCTTGTTACTCTTAACATCTCTTGCTAGCTGCAACTCCAAGTGTGATTTGGCCTTCCTGATTTCACTCCTGCATGCCTGAGCAATATTTTTATACTCCTCCCTGGTCATTTGTCCAACCTTCCACTTCTTGTAAGCTTCTTTTTTGCGTTTAAGGTCAGCAAGGATTTCACTGTTAAGCCAAGCTGGTCGCCTGCCATATTTACTGTTCTTCTACACATCGGGATGTTTTTTTCCTGCAACCGCAATAAGGATTCTTTAAAATACAGCCAGCTCTCCTGGACTCCTTTCCCCCTCATGTTATTCTCCCAGGGGATCCTGCCCATCAGTTCCCTGAGGGAGTCAAAGTCTGCTTTTCTGAAGTCCAGGGTCCGTATTCTGCTGCTCTCCTTTCTTCCTTGTGTCAGGATCCTGAACTCGACCATCTCATGGTCACTGCCTCCAAGGTTCCCATCCACTATTGCTTCCCCTACTAATTCTTCACCGTTTGTGAGCAGCAGGTTTAGAAGAGCTCTGCCCCTAGTTGGTTCCGCCAGCACTTGCACCAGGAAATTGTCCCCTACACTTTCCAAAAACTTCCTGGATTGTCTGTGCACCGCTGTATTGTTCTCCCAGCAGATATCAGGGTGATTAAAGTCTCCCATGAGAACCAGAGCCTGCGATCTAGTAACTTCTGCTAGTTGCCAGAAGAAAGCCTCGTCCACCTCATCCCCCTGGTCTGGTGGTCTGTAGCAGACTCCCACCACAACATCACCCTTGTTGCTCACACTTCTAAACTTAATAAAGAGACTCTCAGGTTTATCTGCAGTTTCATACCGGAGCTCTGAGCAGTCATACTCCTCTCTTACATACAATGCAACTTCCCCACCTTTTCTGCCCTGCCTGTCCTTCCTGAATAGTTTATATCCATCCATGACAGTACTCCAGTCATGTGAGTTATCCCACCAAGTCTCTGTTATTCCAATCACATCATAGTTCCTTGACTGTGCCAGGACTTCCAGTTCTCCCTGATTGTTTCCTAGGCTTCTTGCATTTGTGAATAGGCACTTAAGATAACTCGCTGATTGTCCCGCTTTCTCAGTCTGAGACAGGAGTCCTTCCCTCTTGCACTCTCCTGCTCATGCTTCCTCCCGGTATCCCATTTCCCCACTTACCTCAGAGCTTTGGTCTCCTTCCCCCGGTGAACCTAGTTTAAAGCCCTCCTCCCAAGGTTAGCCAGCCTGCTTACAAAGATGCTCTTCCCTCTCTTCGTTAGGTGGAGCCCATCTCTGCCTAGCACTCCTCCTTCTTGGAATACCATCCCATGGTTGAAGAATCCAAAGCCTTCTCTCCGACACCACCTACGTAGCCATTCGTTGACTTCCACAATTCGACGGTCTCTACCCAGGCCTTTTCCCTGCACAGGGAGGATGGACGAGACCACCACTTGCGCCTCAAACTCCTTTATCCTTCTTCCCAGAGCCACATAGTCTGCAGTGACCCGCTCAAGGTCATTCTTGGCAGTATCATTGGTGCCCACGTGGAGAAGCAGGAAGGGGTAGCAATCCGAGGGCTTAATGCCAGTTTGTATTCCTCAACTGTCTTTTGGATAAATATAGAATCATAGAACTGGAAGGGACCGCGAGAGGTCATCTAGTTCAGTCCCCTGCACTCAAGGCAGCACTAAGTATTATTCTAGACCTCCCTGAGAGGTGTTTGTCCAACCTTCTCTTAAAAATCCCCAATGACCTCCCTAGGCAATTTATTCCAGCGCTTAACCACTCTAACAGTTAGGAAGTTTTTCCTAATGTCTAACCTAAACCGCCCATGCTGCAATTTAAGCCCATTGCTTCTTGTCCTAATCTGAGAGGTTAAGAAAAATGATTTTTTCTCCCTCCTCCTTGTAACAACCTTTTATGTACTTGAAAACTGTTATCATATCCCCTCTCAGTCTTCTCTTCTCCAAACTAAACAAACCCAATTTTTTCAATCTTCCTTCATAGGTCATGTTTTCTAGACTTTTAATCATTTTTGTTGCTCTTGTCTGGCGGACTTTCTCCAATTTGTCCACATCTTTCCTGAAATGTGGTGCCCAAAACTGGACACAATACTCCAGTTGAGGCCTAATCAGCGCAGCGTAGAGTGGAAGAATTACTTCTCATGTCTTGCTTACAACACACCTGTTAATACATCCCAGAATGATGTTTTCTTTTTTTGCAACAGCGTTACACTGTTGATTCATATTTAGCTTGTGATCCACTATGACCCCCAGATCCCTTTCCGCAGTACTCCTTCCTAGGCAGTCATTTCCCATTTTGTATGAGTGCAACTGATTGTTCCTTCCTAAGTGGAGTACTTTGCATTTGTCCTTATTGAAATTCATCTTACTTACTTCAGACCATTTCTCCAGTTTGTCCAGACCATTTTGAATTTTAATTCTATCCTCCAAAGCACTTGCAATCCCTCCCAGCTTGGTATTGTCCACAAACTTTATATAATTGATAAATAAAGGGTCGCACACTTTGTAGTTTGTGTAGGCCAACCTTACTGCGCACATCAGCGGCTTCTTGCATATTTCCATTCCCCCCAGAAGTTCCCTGTGTGCCACTCTCCCATTCCTCCCTTTCCCTCATTCCCACCTTTCCTCCCCAATGATAGGGTTCTCTATGCCACCTATCTTCTCCAATCCCTCCATAGCAGGCTTCCCCAATCTCCCTCCCATGGCAGGGACTGTGTACACATCCCCCCTTCTCCTCTTGACCTCCCACCATTCTTCTTTCTGTCTGCGAGATAAATAATTTAGTGTATCAACATGTTAAACTCTATTAGGAGGATGAGCACAGGTATTGTTATGTGGGAAGGCATGAATTGGTTCCATCAATCATTTGATCTTTAGACAATTGCAGATGTGCTCAAAGCTGTGGCTGTGCTAATCAAATGGCAGGGGCTCCATCTGTCTCCCATTTTCCCCCTTTCAGTTTTCCAATTTTCCTCAAGTTCAATAGGGTTCTGGCCACTAATGCCTAGAACATTCCTTAATTTTTTTAATTGATTGGATGCACTGTTCAAAAGTTATGTTACATACATACAAACGAATACAGAAATTACATTGAGTTGAGTGTAAAACCTGTGCAAGCTTGGCTATACAAATGAGGCCGTTGATTAGGCATATCAGGCGCACAATTAAGTAGAGTCAGATCAGTGCTAGCAGAAGAAATTCTCTTCCCCACTAAGTAAGAACTCATCCCATAAGAAGAGTAATGGGGCTCTGATTCTAAAGTTGTTGAGTAGATTAAGGAAATGTCTATGCTACTAACTTTGGCTGACACAAGTTACATCAGTATACAACCGCCAAAGTTTGTATATTGCTCATGCGCATGCATACTTAACTGCTTGTGTTAGTGCTGCACATACTCACCAGGAGTGCTTGTGCAAAGTGCAGTGTACCACAAGTAGGTATCCCAGTGTGACACACGGTGTCATTGGGCGCAGAGAAATTTTTGCAACATGCTATGGGATACAAATGATTTGCTCAGGGATCTCTTGGACCTACGGGTCAAGTTTCCAGCATGCAACTTTCTCTATCCCATAATGCCATCCTGAACGGAGGTGGGGCACCAGATGATACGCATATCCCTATTTTGGCACAAGCACAGCTTGCCACAGAGTACATCAACAGAAAGGGCTACTGTTCTATGGTTATGCAAGTATTGGTGGATCTCTGGGGAAGGTTCACTGATATCAGTATAGGCTAGCCTGGGAAGGTGCATGTTGCTTGCATTTTTAAGAACATAGGACTGTTCAGAAAGTTGCAAGCAGGGACATTCTTACCCAATCAGCGGACTACCACTGGCAATACTGAAATGCCAATAGTGATTCCAATGGACCCAGCCTATTCCTTGCTCCCCTGGTTCATGAAGCCATATGCTGGTCACCTTGACAACACCAAGATAAGTTTAAACTACCAGTTCAGCAAGTGCAAAATGACTGTTGAAAATGCTTATGGTAGATTGAAGCAATGCTAGTGGTGTTTACTCACTAGATTGGATCTCAGGGAGTTAACTATCCCAATGATTACAGCTGCCTTTTGTATGCTGCATACGATCTGTGAGGCAAAGGGTGAAATGCTGCTGTTGGGGTAGAGAACAGAGGTGGAGCAGCTGTCTGCTGACTTTGAACAGCCTGACATACGGGGACACTGTAAAAGCCCAACATGGAGCTATGACATTTTAATGGTCAGCCAGCTCTACACTGGAAGCTTTGGGTGCTGCCAGGAATTATGTAATGCTTACTGTATACTTAGAAATATGATTGGGTGTTTTCCTGAAGCTATGAATTAGGTGGTGCTCGCTATACATTTACAAGTACTGTGTGCTTTGAGTATCTCGATGCATTCTGCAACATATTGTGAACTCATAAAGATCATTTTATTCTCCAAAAATAGAAATTTATTGAGTGGCAAAAAAAAGTGCAGAAAAACAATGTGCAAAAAAATACAGGCAATGTAATACACACTTTTAACATAAATTAATGGAGTAGAACTTTGAAACTGGAAAAGTAGCAAACATTTCTGTTCATTTCAATGCACAAATGTAGTATGTTATGACTATACATACATCAATCATGGTTCTCATAAGTCAGTGTATGTGAAGCTGTAGTTTTCCTTGCTGTTCCCCCAGCATGGCATGGTAGGGGTAAGGATGTAGCCTGAGATGCCACATGTATAATGGCTGTAGGGAGCTGCTACCATGGAGTTCTTTAAGGATTGCAAAAGGTGAGGAGCCTGGATTTTTAGATGTGTAGGTCAACCAGGGTCTGCAGTATTTGGATTTGCTGCCTGAGAAGATGGATTATGTCCAAGTGCATCTCCCTCTCCTGCTGGGACTTTCTGCTGTGTGCTCTGTCCTTCTCCATGCTGTCAGTCATATTGACTCTCTAGGCCCTCTATTCACAGTCTGAAGCAAGACTGGCTTGCAGAATCTCAATGAACATGTCCTCCCCAGTCCTCCTCTTTCTCCTCCTCATCAGGGTCAAGCTTTCTGCAGGAGTAGAAGAGGCCACCACAGCAGAATCTTCTGTTAAAAACAGACAAATGTATTACTGGATTTACAGTCACAACAAAAAGGGAAAGATAATTTTAAAAACTCCCTTCCCTTTAGAACCATAAACACTTTTCATGAGAAATGTTTATTGACATTTCAACTTTGGAACGCCTTTGCATAGCACTGCTCTTCAGCCCCTATCATGGTGAGTCTGGCTCACCATGTGCGAGGGGAGGGGAAAGATTTTCTGTTGCATGAAGCAATAAAATTTTGGTCCCTATTTCATGAGTATGAATGTAGGGAAATGGCACTGAGTATTGGCACGATTTTCCACAATGGTGGAGGTTTTAGGTGAGCTCTCGCTCCTGAGGGTCACAAGGGCACAGAGAACACAGATGCTATGGTGTCCTGAAGCTGCCCTGGCCCTTATGCCACTAGCTTGTTTACTGCATTGGTGCTAGCTGAACTCACTGCAAAGTGGCATGGGAAAGTACCCTACCATGGAAAAAGAAATAAAGTAGCCATCCCTAGAAACCTTAAGGAGAGAATTGTGAAGTACCTCCATGAAAGTTTCATTGAGATCTCTCAGGAGGATAAAAGGAATACCCATAGGTTTCTAAACAAAGCTCTCTGCATGGCCCCACTCCTTCACCCCCGCACCTAAGTCTATAGGGGAATGAAAAGCAGACACCAACTCTACCTCTGTTTATTGTATTTCTGCCTCTTCTCATATGAGTTAAACAATGAAATGTCAATATCTGTGCTTGTTAACTTGGTGATGGGCTTGGCCCCATTTTTACATTTAAGCATTGTAAGGAAAGATGCATGCAAACACTTACCAGAGATCCCTTCCCCTTTATCCACGATCGCCTGGTGGCACTGGTTAGACTGTAATGGAGTCTCAAACAGGATTTGACTCACAGCATGGCTGGAGCCACCTGCCACATCTCCCCACTCCTCCTCTTCTCTGTTCACAGTCGGGTGTGTGTGGGGGGTCTCTTTCTCAGAGGTATTCACTGAGGTGATCCTCTGAGGTATCCACAGTGGCCTGTGGGGTCTCTGCCAAGTTTAGCATGCAGCTGGTTTTGTGGCTCAGCACCAGATCTATTGTTGGCTTCCCTGGCCTTGTAATATGCCTAGCAACGTTCCTTGATTTTCATGTGGCACTGCTGCTGGTTCCAGTCATACTACTTTGCCTGCAACTCCCATGCAATCTGTTCATAGAGGTGCACGTTTCTATGGCTAGTCTGTAGGTGTGCTTGCACAGCTTCTACTCCCTACAGGACCAGAAGATCCAAAACCTCCTGTCTACTCCAGGCATGGTCAGTTGTACACAACAAGTGCGAGCTCCCAGGTTTCCTCACCAAGGTGGACAATCAAGAAAGATGTATTTCAAAAACATATAGGGCTTTTTAAGGTGAGAAAGCTGGTTTCCCGTCTCTGTGATCCCTAGGCAGTGGAGTTTAAAATTGTGACCAGAGTGATCACTGTCACAGGAATGGGGTATTGTGGGACAGCTGCTGGAGGACTGTTAGAACATCCAGTGTCTATACTCGCAAGTCGACTGACCATGGCTGGTTCTATTGCATTGCTACAATGGGGCTCTTATATCATCCAGACACAAATTTGAGTGTAGTCACATGCACAAATAGGTCAATTCAAGGTGACTTACACCAACTATGTTGTATAGACCAGGCCTAAGGCTACCATGAGCCTACCTTCACACCTTGTTTTGGACCTTATAAATTCTTCCTGTGGCCTTGAATTGTGCTGAGCTACTAAATCACACTAACAAATAAATACAATCAGCAAATCTAAAATTAGGAAGATATAACAGTTTAATAGATTTTTAAAGCCAGAAGAGACCATTGTGATAATCTATTCTGACCTTTTGCATGATATAGGCCAAAATATTTTGAAATATTTATTTTGAAAATAAGGTGGAAATTTCTATCTGAATTTGTTTTAAACTTCCATCCATTCAATCTTGTTATGTTTTTGTTTGCTAGATTAAAGAGCTGACTACTATTGAAAAGTTCTCTGTGTAGGTGTTTATAGACTGAAAAATATAAAATGGCAAAAGCAAAAATTTGAACAGTTACTCCATCCTTATTTTCCTTTACTGTACAAAGTTTTTAGAAGGGTCAATGTAGACATAATTTTTTAATAATATATTTAAACAAACCAAGTGTAACAGAGCATACAAACAGGACAAAATGTGTATGCGGTATAGCTTAATTCACAACAGTAGAATAGGCTAGCCCGAAAGTTCACCTTTTCGTCATTCTCTCCTTCACTCATAGTAGGATCCTATTATCAAAATTAGAAAAAGTGAAGCACATTTTAAGACAATGTACTACTCTGCCATTAAAGATCATAGCAATGTTTTCCATTTTACTGCAAGCCACACTTGACAAAGCCACTCTATACAAACCCAGGGGTATTATCAGATCTACTGTTTAAGTGTGGGTACCTGCCTGCCAACAAAGGAGAGTTTATCCATGTCCCCAGGACTTTTCTCAATTCCATCTCACTTGACAATCCTGGAATGACAACCATAAGGTTGAATATTATAGTGTCATTTCTTATTTTACTCAGGGCAAACACATTCCCACAAAAGTAAGTCCCCTTCATAGAGGATTTTATGATCAATGAAAGCTTGTTAAGGAAAAGGGAAATTCTGCAGGGCTCTACTGTGGCTTTCTGCTGGGGAAATACAAAGCCCCAGGGACCCGTGAGTCCTTTAGGCTGTGGAGATTAGTGTTGGTTTGCTTCGAGATGATCCCTACACAGTCGAAATGCAAGTCCTGAATGGTTTGCTGGACCTCATGCGGGAGTCCTGACACCTGAAGCCATGAGCTCCTTCTCATGGCTATGGCTGTCACCATGGTATGGGTTACCAAGTGTGCCGAATCTAGGGAGGCCTGTAAGGAGGTCAGCAAACTCCAAGCGGGAGTCAACCGAAAGTAGCTCCTGAAATTTGGACATGTTCCAAGAATTAAAACTATAGTGGCTAAGGACTGCCTGCTGGTTGGCAATGGTTGGCAGTAGAATACACCTTCCTACCGAACAGGTCCAGCTTCTTCGCCTCCTTGGACTTAGAAATCGATCCCAGTTGTCCCTGCCTTTCCTTTTGGTTGGCAGCCTCCACCACCAGAGTGCCCGGCTGAAGGTGAGTGAACAGGTACTCATACCCTTTTGAAGGCACAAAATAGTTCTTCTCCACCCCTTTAGCTGGGGGGGGGGGGGGGGGGGCGGAAGAGAGGCGGGAGTTTGCCACAATGCTTTACTAGTGTTATGGAATGGTCTTAATGAGGGGCAAAGCCACCCTCAGTGTCTTTCAAGCAGCAGAATGTCAACCATGGGGTTGGCCTCCTCCGACACTACTTCAGCCTGCATGCGCAAATTTGGAGCCACCCTTCTGATCAACTCCTGGTGGGCTCTGTTGTCCATGGCTGGCAGCATGGTAGATGTGCCCGCCACTGCTTCATTCAGAAATCTCTCTGTTTTTCAAGAAAAACAAATTCCACCTTTTGTAAAGGTCACTAATTTGAGGAACACTGGAAACTCTAGAAAAGAGTTTTAAAGCTGCAGTCCCAGTATACAAATTTGAAAGTTCTCTTCTGGCACATGTCCATTAAGCTGACAACTGTCTTCTTTTTTTTTTCTTTTTAAACTCACATCATGAAAACAAAACCAGATCCCTTCACTCTCATCGGCCATTTAACCCTTACTGTTTGCATGCATGACAAAACACAGTTATAGTAATCTTAGCTGCTATTTATACCTACTATACTTAAAACATTTTCAGACAAATGTGATTTTTCAAGCTGACAGTGTCCCATTAACCTCACAAATACTTGTCTTAAGTACTCTCACTGGGACCATTCAGGAGTGCAGGTGTACTTTGAAAGGATTGGCTGTTAATAGCTTTCTTTTTTGGTTATGTGTAGAAACATACAAAGCGAATATACTGTACATAAGCCAAATTAATTACAAGAAATAAAGCACATTGACAGGTTACAGAAGATGACATTCAAAGTGATTTTCACTCTACTGGCTAGCTCAGTGAGCCCTTCATAATAATCTAAAAAAACTAGGTCAGATTTATTGTTATTGTGACACTGCTCAAATCAATGGAATTACAAATAAGATTAATCTTGCTAACTCTAAAATGTTTTTCTGAATGCTCCCGACGAACCCCAAATTATCCTTTCAAGTTTCTCTGTGAAGAAATGCACCTCTGTATTCACACTAACACACGATTGTAATAATATTTGTACAAGGTATGCCTTGTGCAATATCATTTGAAAACTCATAATTAAGGCTGCGAGTCTATCACGGAGGTCACGGATTCCATGACTTTCTGTGACTTTTGCAGTGCCTGGTGCTGGCTCAGGGGCTGCCTGGGCCAGCAGCAGCAGCTTGGGTGTGTGAGAGGAGGCTCAGGGGTAGAGGTAGGGACTTGGAAAGTGTAGGGGGGCACTGGCCTCAGGGTGGGGGGCCCCCCTGCAGCTCCTAGGCAGCAGAGGAGTGTAGGGGGGTCTTCACGCCGTGCAATGCCCATGTCCACAGGCCCCGCCCCTGCAGCTCCCATTGGCTGCTGTTCTTGGCCAATGGGAGCTGCGGCAGCCAGCGCTTGTGGTGGGAACAGCGGAGCCCCAGCCCTAGCACCTGCCTCCTCTGCCGGGACACAGAGCTGGGTAGGAAGCCCCTGACAGCCTTGTTAACCCCCCCAGTTTAAAGTTATGAACTTAATCTGAAATCATGACTGAAGTGTGTTTCCCAGATAAGTCTGGGACATGGCTAAACCAGTTTCTCAAAGACTAAGGGCAAGCTTACATACCGTCCAGCTGATGGGCCATCGCCTATCAAGTGGCCATTCGTTGGCAAGAAAGGGAGGCAGGGATAAAGATCTTGCATCTTAGCAAAGAAACAGCATAAGATATCCTTCCTCCATCAGACCCCCTCTCTTGCTTCTCTGCTGGAAATGCTTTTCAAAGAGGGACTGAAACTCTTAAAAGGAGGAACAAACAGCTGAAGACCCCTCTACCTCTCTCCTTGCACATCTCATTCTCTGCAGGTAAGAAGACAAAGGAAATAGCCATTGGACTGTGTGGGAGGGATCCTGACCTGAAAGTTTGGTCAGTAATGCTGCTGGAAGTGCGGGGTGAGAAACTTTGCATTGAACCGAATATAGTTTGTTACGCTAGGGACTAGAAATGTTTATCTTTATTTCCTTGTAGACATTTCTGACTTTTATGCATCATTGCTTATACTCACTTAAAATCTCTCTCTTTGTAGTTAATAAACTGTTTTATTGTTTTATCTAATTTAGTGTGTTTAAGTTAAAGTGTCTGGGTAACTCCATTTAAGGTGGTGAGTTGTTGTGTATTATCCCCTTAAAGGAATCATGGACATAATATATTTGAACTAGCCAGGAGAGTGCTGGGCAGTACAGGACATACATTTCTGGGGGGAAATCCTGAACTGGGAATATGTTGGGGTCACCTTGCAGTATAACCAAGGCTGGTGAGAGCTAGAGTGTGACTGATAGGCTACAGTTACACAAACACATCTCAGAGTGACCTGCATGCTGGAAGGCTATCCATGAGCAGCCCAAGTGGGAGCTACTTAAGCAAGGTATTGTAAGGCATCCAACATTGCAGGGCAGGGGTGACACCCCCCTCCCACTGGTCTGGATTGCACCTAGGTATGTCACACTCTCCCATTTACACCATATTTGAGTGCATCATGTGCAGTTCTAGACAGCTCAAAATGTCCTATCCTTCTCAGAACTGCCAAGTGTCATTTTTTGTGTAATATTTATACCGTCAGCTCTCCATCACAGCCCTCCTAGGTTCTCACACATCCAGCTGGGCTGAAAGGAAGAAGCTGGCATTTCCCCCTGCAGCAATTCCCACTAGGGCAACATTTCTCAAACTGGGGTCTGCAACTCCTCCCCCTCCTTCCCAGTGCCTCCTACACGTTGGGAAACAGGTGTTCAGCAGCATGCAGGAGGCGCTGGGAGGGAGGGGAGGAGCGGGGACAGGAAGAGGTGGGGCAAGATGGAGCCTTGGGGGAAGGGGTGGAGTGGAGTGGAGGCAGGGCCGGAGTGGAGGCGGGGCCTGAGTGGGCAGCCATGGGGGTCCCTGAATTTTTTAAATCAAAATGGGGGTTCTCGGGTTGCTAAAGTTTGAGAACCACTGCACTAGGGGATACTTTAGTATCAACTCTGCAGGGAGGTTTTCTGCCTCCCTTCTTACTACTCCCTCTGCTGGACCCTGGATAGCCAGACTCAGGAGCAGGTGGCAGCACTGGGTGACCAGTAGGGACACAAGATGAAGGAGTCAGTACTGGCCCCAAGCTGTACCAGTATCTCAGTCTCTCTCTCACTTATCTACACACACTGCATTAGGTTTCCAACCCTCAATATGTAGCTGCCTTACTCTCCCCTCTCAACCACCAATCATGAACTTAGATACTTCATGCTTCCCTCTCATACACACATGTGATTCTGGGCATGGGAGGGGACATGTATAGGAATTTGTTTCCCAGACACACACTGGCTCCCATTGCTGATGGGGGCGGCTAAGAGAGATTGGCTTGTGCCTTTCCATTCTGCTCACTCCTGCTTTCATTCCCTTTGGGAAGGAAGGTAGGAAAATCAATGACTTTCTCTCATGAGTAAAAAAGTGTCACATAATGAATCATACAAAACTTGGTTGCAGTGCCCTTCCCATTTCCATTCTCCTTCCCTCTTTGCAGCAAAATAAAACAAGTGGAAATGACAACACAGAGCATATTTTAAAAAAATCAACAAAAAGGTATAAAGATGGAAAAAACCTATCGGCTCCTATTACCTACTCATCTCTACACCATCAGTGAGTGATCAGGTCACACTTATCTCATGAAAATATGTTCCATAACCTCAGGACATATTTCCTTTGTACACATCTCTTGTTTACAGATACGACAATGAGCTAGAAAGACATCAGAAAAAGGAATGAAATCAGCAAGACAGATAGGCCTGTATTATCCCGATCTATCTGTATTATGAAACTTTAGGTCACAAAAATCTCTTTTCCATTCCAGTTGAATGAGCACAGTTACTTTGCCACTTGAATACTGAATACTTCCAGTATGCATTGCAAATATCATATTACTTTGAAGCGTGAAGCTCAGTCAGTATGTTCAGGAACGTATTGATGCTACAGATCAGCATCTAGCTCCACTGTAGTATGCACAAAACAGGAAATAAGATAAATAAGTTCTTAATCATTTGCAAGCATCATAAATGCTTCTAGTTAAATTTAATACACTCATCTTCCACTTCATAATAAAGTGAAAGGATTCCAGTTTATATTCTGAGAGAATGATGGAGGGCTAGATCTAAAACTGGACATGACCACTTTGCACCAGTGGCCTTTAGCACACAGCAGATACAAAGCATCAGTCAAATGACATACCATCAAAAGCTAGCAACACTGTAATCAAGTGCTTCAACAACAATTTCACTGAAATTCAGAAGCCCAAACAGGATAAGATGTTCTGTGCTGCTTATTTTTCATACAGATTTTAATACTAATCTAGAGGTAGAGAACTGTGCATAAATTAATCTATAGCTTGCTTTAGCATTCTGTAAACAAACAAACCAGTTATCCAGAAACTTCTTAAGCTTACAGTCTTCTCACTTGACAGAAGAGATGCTAGATAATATAAGACAGACATCAGACATCAATATATAGATTACTATTTTACAAAAACCAAACCCATGATACTTTTTCATTGAGTCTCAAGTATCCTGGTCGGACAAACTCATCAAGCCAAAATATAAAAAGAATGGATATATGTTACTATTGTGATTCTTGTAGATGAGCTATTGATATACACCACAGTTATATATATCACCAACATGTCCAGGGATTTTTGGATGGGAATTCATAGTACTTGTAATTCCATGAGCATAAAAAAAAAATATTGCCTCACTTCCTGTGAATTGAATTAAGTATCTCAAGTTATTTAGTAGGCTATTCTACATTACCAGCTGGATCAACAGGCAGCAATCGATCCAGTGGGGGTCGATTTATCGCATCTAGTCTAGACGTGATAAATCAACCACCGAGCGCTCTCCCATCGACTCCGAGGTGCAGGCGGAGTCGATGGGGGAGTGATAGCTGTCGATTTACCTCAGTGAAGACACCACGGTAAGTAGATCGAAGTACGTCAACTTCAGCTACGTTATTCACGTAGCTGAAGTTGCGTAACTTAGATCGATATCTCCCCCCCCCGCAACCCCTCCAAGTGTAGACCAGACCTATGTCTAAGGAAATTCTATTTTTGATACTGTTTGTTCAAAGAAATTTTTGAGGATGAATTCCAGGACATTTTGAGGGTTCCCTGTAAATTGTTTTGCCTAGAGGTGTGTCCTGAAGATTCTGGAGATTCATAGGAGGCAGGCCAGCCTTAGGTTTAATGGGGATGTTCAGTCACACGATCATGTTCATACCATTCATTTTTATCCAAAATGGTTGTATTACTGTGCATTTTCAAAACACACATATTAATGAACCTCTTGAGACTTGGTACCAGTCAACTGGTTTGGTACGAAACAATATGATGGTGCGGATTAAAACTTTGTTTATTAAAGTGAACATTTCAGACTTACTGCTCTTAAGGGATCTATTCTTTTAATAAATAATTCCAGTTCTTTATATTTTCTAGAGATTAGTTAGGACTTTCTTGTGAAGCATTATTTATAAATGTATATGTGAAATCCAGTGAACTAGGTCCTAGAGCCCAGAACTGGTTTCTAAATTTAGATGTATTAGTTAATATTAAAACAAACTATAGTACAAACATTGTTCTCTAGTAAACTTTTCAAATACTCATTTAAGGACCTGGCTCAGCAAAGAATTTAGGCACTTGTATAGTCCCACTGACATCAATAGAAAAAACAGTTACATACCTCTCGTAACTGCTGTTCTTCGAGATGTGTTGCTCATGTCCATTCGAAGAAGGTGCGCACGCCACGTGCACATTCGTCAGAAGGCTTTTCCTCCCGAGGAGTACCTGTCGGGTCGGCTGTGGAGCCCCCTGAAATCGCGCCTTCATTGCAGTTTATATAAGTCGTTGATGACCCGCCGCCTCTTCAGTTCCTTCTTGCCGGATACTTCAACAAAGAGGAGGTGGGTGCGTCTTGGAAACGGACATGAGCAATACATCTCGAAGAACAACAATTACGATGGGTAGGTAACCGTTTTTTCTTCTTTGAGTGCTTGCTCATGTCAATTCCAAGTAGGTGATTCCCAAGCCTTACCTAGGAGGCGGGGTCAGAGTTAATGGAATCACTGATTGTAGTGCCGCTTTGCCAAATGTTGCATTGTCTCTGGCCTTCTGTGTAATGGTACAGTGCGACGTAAAGGTGTGGATCAACGACCACGTCACTGCCCTGCAGATGTCTTGAATAGGAACTTGTGCCAGAAACGCCGCTGAGGATGCCTGCGCCCTTGTGGAGTGTGCCGTCAGTGCAGGGGCAGATGTCTTTGCCACATCATAGCACACCCAGGTACGGGACATGATCCAAGAAGAGATCCTTTGGGACGATACTGGAAGCCCATCCATCTGCTCTACAGTTGCAATGAAGAGTTGTATTGGTTTTCAAAATGGCTTCATTCTTTCAACGTAGAAGGCTAATGCTCGCCTGACATCCACGGAGTGGAACATTCATTCCCTGTTGCTAGCTTTCAGTTTAGGAAAGAATAGAGGAAGAAAAACGTCCTGCTTCATGTGGAATTGCAAAACTACCTTTGGGAGAAAGGCCAGATGCAGTCGCAACTGCACCTCGTCCTCATAGAAGACCATGTATTGGGGCTCCGATGTTAAGGCCTTAAGCTCAGATACTCTTCTGGCTGAAGTTATAGACACCAAGAACGCTACTTTCCAGGAAAGGTAGAGGAGAGAGCATATTGCTAAGGGCTTAAAAGGAGATTCCATCAGTCTAGAGCGCACCCGGTTGAGATCCCATGGGGAAATTGGCTGTCTTACTTGAGAGTACAGCCTATCTAATCCTTTCAGGAAGCGGCCCACCATGAGGTTTGCGAAAACGGAGTGACCGGCTGAACCAGGGTGGAAAGCTGAGATAGTGGCCATGTGCACTTTTACTGTCAATATCGACAGACCTTGCTGTTTCAGATGCAGCAAATAGTCCAGGATAAAGGGAATCTATGACTGTAAGGGTGGAGTGTCTTTTTGTAATGCCCAAATGAGAGACTTTTTTTTACTTGGCCAGATAAGTGGCTCTGGTGGATGGCTTTCTGCTGCCAAGGAGGACCTCTCTAACAGGGTCTGAGCATGTGATCTCCGAGGGGTTTAGCCACAGAGTTTGATGGAGAGACTGCAAATTGGGATGCTGGAGGTGGCCATGGTCTTGCATGATCAAGTCCGGGACCAGGGCAGGGTTATTGGCATGTCCAGCGACAGGTCTAGAAGAGTGCTGGTGTGGACATGCTGGTTCTAGTCAGATGATTGATGCTCCCTCCCTTCTGACCTTCAGGAGGACCTTGTGCACAAGCGGGAAAGGTGGGAAAGCATACAGTAGATGGTCCTTCCAAGGGAGGAGAAAAGCATCTGCGAGTGAGCCCAGGCTATGATTCAGGAAGGACACTTCTTGTTGTACTTTGTTGCAAACAAATCTATTTCGGGAAACTCCCACTGTTGGAAGACGTTGATCACAACATCTGGGCGGAGGGACCACTTGTGATTGTGAAATGACCTGCTGAGATGATCGGCCAGTTCATTCTGGGAACCTGAAAGATACAATGCCTCTAGATGTATCGAGTGGGAGATGCAGAAGTCCCACAGCTTGAGGGCTTCCGAGCATAGGGGAGAGGAACGAGCATCACCCTATTTATATAAAACACTGCTGCCATATTGTCGGTCAATACCAATACACATCTGCCCTCCAGATGGGCCTGGAACATTTGGCAAGCAAGGTGACTGCTCTTAGCTCCCGGACGTTGATGTGCAGTGAAAGTTCTGCCTGGGACCAGAGGCCCTGAGTCTTCCTAAGTGCTCCCCACAACCTATTGCCGACACATCGGTTACTAGAGACAGCAAGGGTTGGGACCGGAGAAGGGCACTCACACACACACTGCTTGCAGGTCGAGCCATCACTTGAGGGACTCGATAACTGGGGGAGTGAGTGTGATCAACTTGTCTAGGTGGTCTCAGTTCAGCCTGTACACCAAGGCTAGCCAAGCCGAAGGGGATGGAGCCGCAGCCTAGTGTGCTGTACTACATGCTTGCGGCCAAATGGCCAAACAGCTTCAGGCAATTTCGTGCCTTAGTGGTGGGGTATCGCCCGAGTTCCTCTATGATGGCGCCCATGGAGAGAAATCAAGTTTCTAGAAGGAATGCCCTGGCTTGACCAGAGTCTAGGAGAGCTCCAATGAACTCTATTCTCTACATTGGGATTAGGGTCGACTTGGCCATTCAGTATCAGGCCGAGCTTGTGGAAAGTCATCCAAACTAGGCACGCAGGGACCTCCACCTGGGCCCTGGAGCGGCCTTTGATTAGCCAGTCGTCAAGGTAGAGGAATACTTGCACCTGCCATTTCCGCAGGAAGGCTGCCATGACAGACATGCACTTGGTGAACATCCGAGGGGCCACCAAGAGGCCAAAGGGGAGAACCGTAAACTGATAGTGAGTGTTGTTAACCACAAATGAAGGAACCGTCTGTTGGACGGGACTATGGACACGTGAAAGTACGTGTCCTTCAAGTCAAGTGCAGCGTACCAATCCTCTGTCCCCAGGGAGGGGATAATAGAAGCCGAGAGACCATGCAGAACTTTATCCCTTGGCCTTCGGGATTAGGAAATACCAGGAATAGAACCCCCTACCCGTGAATTCTAGAGGGTCCTCCTTTACCACACCGAGTTGTAGGAGCATTTGCACCTCCTGCATGAGAAGTTGCTTGTGAGAAGAGGGACAGGGAAGGAGGGTGGGAGGAAACAGAATTAGAGAGAATATCCCAATTCTACTGTCCTCAAGACCCATTGGTCCGAGGTAATTTGTGCCTAGGCATGGTAGAAATGGGATAGACTATTCACGAAGGGAGGGGAAGGATCTGGGATCTGAACTGGTGCGTCGCCCCCAGGAGTGCCTTCAAAAGTTTGGCTTGGAGGTTGAGGACTGCTTTGCTGAGCCCTGACCCTGGTTAGAGGAGGACTGAGAGGGTCTCTGTCTGTTACTCCTGCTTCGCTTCCTACTATAGTCCTGTCTAGGAGGAGCTGGGTAGAAGCGAGGGGTGGGCTGCGGTTTAAAATGCTTCCTTTGGGGGGCTGGCATACAAAGCCCCAGGGACCCGTGAGTCCTTCAGGCTGTGGAGATTAGTGTTGGTTTGCTTCGAGATGATCCCTACACAGTCAAAATGCAAGTCCTGAATGGTTTGCTGGACCTCATGCGGGAGTCCTGACACCTGAAGCCATGAGCTCCTTCTCATGGCTATGGCTGTCACCATGGTATGGGTTACCAAGTGTGCCGAATCTAGGGAGGCCTGTAAGGAGGTCAGCAAACTCCAAGCAGGAGTCAACCGAAAGTAGCTCCTGAAATCTGGACATGTTCCAAGAATTAAAACTATAGTGGCTAAGGACTGCCTGCTGGTTGGCAATGGTTGGCAGTAGAATACACCTTCCTACCGAACAGGTCCAGCTTCTTCACCTCCTTGGACTTAGAAATCGATCCCAGTTGTCCCTGCCTTTCCTTTTGGTTGGCAGCCTCCACCACCAGAGTGCCCGGCTGAAGGTGAGTGAACAGGTACTCATACCCTTTTGAAGGCACAAAATAGTTCTTCTCCACCCCTTTAGCTGTGGGGGTGGGGGGGCAGAAGAGAGGCGGGAGTTTGCCACAATGCTTTACTAGTGTTATGGAATGGTCTTAATGAGGGGCAAAGCCACCCTCAGTGTCTTTCAAGCAGCAGAATGTCAACCATGGGGTTGGTCTCCTCCGACACTACTTCAGCCTGCATGCGCAAATTTGGAGCCACCCTTCTGATCAACTCCTGGTGGGCTCTGTTGTCCATGGCTGGCAGCATGGTGGATGTGCCCGCCACTGCTTCATCAGGGGAGGATGAGGAAGATGCGCACGGGGGCACCGGGTCTTCCTGACCCTCTGGCTCGTGGGGATCCCCCTGCACCAAGATGCCCTGCATGGTTTTGGTCTCCAGGCCCAGGCCCATCTCGGTACCAGCCCCAGTGCCGGGTCCTGCTGCAGTCTCAGTGCTGGTCTGCATGCCAATCTCTTGTTCTCGCGGAGGTTCCTGGACTACAGATGTTGATGATGGAGGGGCCCATGCCTCCGAAACTACTGACAAGGATCTGGACCCTGCCCCTTGGGCTTAGTGGTAGGCCCACGAGGTCCAGAAGGGCCATTGAGCTTGCACCTGCCACTTCAGAGGGCATGACATCATAGGCAATGGCTGCCCTTCCTCTTGTCTGGAGCAGTGCAGAAAGCAGTGCCGGCTTCGCCTAGAGGCATACGATTCCACCTCCAAGTCCAAAGAGGATTTGGACCCTGGCAACCAAGGCGGTGCGGAGCGAGATGGTGCCAGGGAGCAGTGCCGAGGTGAGGGCGAGCGGTGCCGCATCATCGCCAGCTTGCCCCTAGAGGGCAGGGTGCCTCTTTGCGGTGCTGGTGCCCATGCAGAGGACTTCACCATCATCGCTATGAGGTCCCTATCCATCTCAAAGGTGTCCGGCATGGAGGGAAGGTCTAGGTCCTCTTCCTGACACTCCCGCACCGGGGAGTCCACTACAACCAGACTCGACGGACCTCCCTGTGAGGCCAGAGTCGATGGTGCCAGCTGAGTCTGAGACCGAGCAGAGTGTCCCGGTGCAGGACGCACCCCACTGGTGCCTTCTCACTCCACTGCTTTAGTGGGAGAGCGACCTCTGTTAGTCTTCCTTCTTTTGTGCGGAACTGGCAAATGGGAACAGCGTTAGGCACCAGGGAATGGTGGTGCCGAGAGTCCCTGGAGCCAGAGTCCTTTCTTGGCGCTGCAGCCTCCTTTACTAAGGCCAGTGCGATCTGCATTGAAGTGCTGGGCTTATGGTCAGATGCCGCCTGTACCAGCTGGGGACGAAGGGCTGACTCCATGAGGAGTCATTTCAGCTTAAAGTCCCTCTCCTTCTTAGTCCCTGGGCGGAAGCCTCTACAGATTTTGCACTTCTCAGTCTGATGGGCTTCCCCCAAACACTTTAAGCAGGAGTTTTGTGGGTCTCCCTTTGGCATAGGCTTCAGACAAGACCCGCAAGGTTTGAACTGAGGCATGCTCTGGTCCCCAGGAAGGGAACCTGATGGGGGAAACCCCCAACTGAAACTTATCTAAACTAATTAAAAACTACTTGAACTAACTAATACAAAATTTTCAACTATTTACAGGTACAACAAGAAAGAGTCCACTAGGGGATCACTTCCCATAGCAAGAGAAGAGCTGCTCCAACGACCGTCACTGGTAGTAAAAAGGAACTGAAGAGGCAGCGGGTCAGGCAGGGACCTATATACACCGCCATGAAGGTGCATCCAGGGGGCTCCACAGCTGACCAGACGGGTACCACTAGGGGAAAAACCTTCTGACGACTGTGCACATGGCAGGCACACACCTACTTGGAATCAACATGAGCAAGCACTTGAAGAACTACTCATACTTAAGCATGTGGATAACTGCTTTGCTGAATCAGGACTATAAAACAGTTTCTTTGCAGCTCTCCATTACTGACCGTACTTTATACCGATGATACTACTACTTTCACTTCATTATTGCAGTGTATGAAACATGTCCATTGTATTATTGAAAAATTCTAACAATAGAACATTAAAAATACTGATTTTGCACTCTAGAACCTTTCTTCAAGGATCTGCATATCTTCTTATTCCTGTTCCATTTCTTCTTATTTCCCTTCTCACTCACTTCACTATTCCTCCCTCACCACTACCTTTGAAACCTTCTCTCATGTATTTTCATTTTTTTCCCCATGCCAAGTTCTGTGCTTGGAATAGTTTCTCACTTCTTGTGCAATAAGGCCCTGATCCAGTAAAGTACTTTGGAACAAGTGTAATTTTAAGCATGTAAGTAATCTCACTGAAATTATTTGGACTATGTGTGTGATTAAAGTTACACATGTGCCTACATGTTTTGCTGGATTGAGGCCAAACTGCCACCTTCTGTTCTTTCAAAGCATTCCTTAAAGCTTACAACTTCCACAAATCCTCCGAGAATTAATCTACCAATGAAATATATATTTAAAAAAACAAAAAAACCTCTAAGAGCTGTCCTCCAGAGCATTCTGTATGGTACTCTCAGTGCTGAGGCAATGACTGTGTCTTCCTTTATGTATTAATTCAGCAGCAAACAGACAATGCTCAACAACAACAAAATCAGAATCCCGCAATTAGTAGCCCAAGTCTACTTTCTAGAGGCACATGACATAGCAGACAGGACAAAAATATTCTGCAATAAATAGCTGTAACACTGTTTTGCAAATAGCATTTTCTGTCCATTTTACTTACTTTTTTCCCCTATTTGAAACCTTTAGTCTGTGCATACTGAAAACCTGTGAGGTAGAAAAATGAGTGGAGATTCTTGCTGCTAGGAGCTAGACAGCAAAAACATTTTCTGGCATTTGTCTAATTTCTTGTCTGTCAAGCAAAAAGTAATCCTATCAACTTGGATCCAAAAAATAGTAATGTGTTTATATGTCAATCCATAGTATGGATCCCCTATAGTAAAAAAATATTATAATGCTCTAACCTCTGGGTTAAAATTTATAAGGGCACCTTCTTCTTCTCCTCTCTGTTTCTCAAAGTAGTACTGATCTGGCTTTGGCACCTAACTCTGGGACAGAGTTCGTAACTGTGAATTCTGAGTGGAGACAGGCGCTTAACTTCCTCCGCACGGCAGGGTTTAGGCCAGGGGTGAGCAAACTTTTTGATCCAAGGGCCACATTGGGATTGTGAAACTGTATGGAGGGCCGGGTAGGGAAGGCTGTGCCTCCCTAAACAGCCTGGCCCCTACCTCCTCCCACTTCCTGCCCCGTAACTGCCCCCCTCAGAACACCTGACCCATCCAACCCCCCCCAGCTCCTTGTCCCCTGACCGCCCCCTCCCGGGACTCCCCGCCCCAACCGCCCCCCCCCCCCCCCCGCTCCCTGTCCCCTGACTGCCCCGACCCCTATCCACACCCCCAGCCCCTGACAGGCTCCCCAGGACTCCCACACCTATCCAACTGCCCCCCTGCTGCCTGTCCCCTGACTGCCCCCCTCAGAACACCCAACCCATCCAACTCCCCTGCTCCCTGTCCCCTGACTGCCCCCCAGGACTCCCTACCCCTTATCCAGCCCTCTCCTCCCCCCCGCTCCCTTACCATGCCGCTCAGAGTGGCAGGACTGGCAGCCATGCCGCCAGGTTGGAGACAGCCGCGTGGCAGCATAGCTGTAGGGGAGGTGGGACAGCAGGGGAGAGGCTGGGGGCTAGCCTCCCTGGCCGGGAGCTTAAGGGCCGGGAAGGATGGTCCCACGGGCCGGATGTGGCCCACAGGCCCTAGTTTGCCCACCTCTGGTTTAGGCCAAACATCTCTGCTTGTTATTTCCTACAGGCATGCTTAGGCGGCTCCCCAGTCAGACTGCTGGCTTTTGTGGATCCCATTCTTAGGTGTCTAATTCTCCCTTTTATTGTATCAAGAGCCTGGGCACCTAAGTCAGCATTCTGAATTCTACTAGCTGGATAAGTGCCTAAAAGATAGGGACTGCAATACTCAATATTGCAGTACCTAAATCCCCCTTGTGAATTCCACCCTTGGAATGAAATGGCCTATTAAAGTACTTGTATAATTGCATGAGCGTGCTTGGTGTATTAAATCTATATGGAGCAGAGGCTGCTATTGCTCCTGCAATGTGACCTTGTCAGCTGATTGGATAACACCATATGTCTTGCAGTTTTTGTTTTATCCAAACTAAGAATCTAAAAACAAACTATAAACAGCAAGGGAGATTGGCAGCTGCACAGATTAATATTGGAGCAGTCTCCAGTTTTTTTGTTTTCTTAAAGAAAATTGTATTGTTTAAAAAAATAAGGTAATGTTTTAAACTTCACTGCTCTGAATAATAAATAATAATAATAATAATAAAGAGAAGCCATTACATTTCTCTCTGTACCAGTAGCCTGCTTTTGCCTTTAAAAAGTTTGAATGTTAAGCTAATGAGGTGATCTAATTATTGAACACGCAAGAATCACCAGTCAATCAAACTATGTAGTTCTGAATGCTCAGCTAATTGAGCTCTAACTGGCTGACCATCCAAAAGTGCTTCAGAATTCTAAATATCATTACTTCGGTCTCTCTTACTAAAGTGGAAATAGCCATAAAGAAAAGACGGTTACTCACCGTTGTAACTGTTGTTCTTCGAGATGTGTTGCTCATATCCATTCCATTAGGTGTGTGCGCGCCGCGTGCACGATCGTCGGAAGATTTTCTACCCTAGCAACACCGGCGGGTCAGCTGTGGAGCCCCCTAGAGTGGCGCCTTCATGGCGCTGAATATATACCCCAGCCGACCCGGCGCCCCCTCAGTTCCTTCTTGCCGGCTACTCCGACAGTGGGGACGGGGGGCGGGTTTGGAATGGATATGAGCAACACATCTCGAAGAACAACAGTTACAACGGTGAGTAACCGTCTTTTCTTCTTCGAGTGCTTGCTCATATCCATTCCATTAGGTGACTCCCAAGCCCAACTTAGGTGGTGGGGTCGGAGCGAGACATTGCTGTGTGCAAAACCGCTGATCCGAAAGCAGCATCGTCTCTGGACTGCTGCACTAGTGCGTAGTGAGCTGTAAATGTGTGGACTGATGACCAAACCGCTGCTCTACAAATGTCCTGGATCGGAACTTGCGCCAGGAAAGCCGTCGAGGAAGCCTGGGCCCTCGTGGAGTGAGCGGTGAGGTGCGGTGCTGAGACACCTGCCAGGTCATAGCAGGTCCGGATGCAAGACGTAATCCAGGAGGATAGGCGTTGTGAGGAGACCGGTGAGCCTTTCATTCGGTCAGCCACTGCAACGAAGAGTTGCGTCGTCTTTCTAAAGTGCTTTGTGCGGTCAATATAGAAGGCCAGGGCCCTGCGTACGTCCAGGGAATGCAAACGTTGATCCTGGCGAGTGGCATGTGGTTTAGGATGAAAGACCGGGAGAAATATATCCTGGTTGATATGAAAAGGAGAAACCACCTTAGGGAGAAAGGCAGGATGTGGACGAAGCTGCACTTTATCCTTATGAAAAAGCTGTGTAAGGGGGCTCAGATGTAAGCGCCCTGAGTTCAGAAACGCACCTTGCTGAGGTGATGGCTACGAGGAAGGCTGTCTTCCAGGATAGGTACAGAAGTGAACAGGTGGCCAGTGGCTCGAATGGAGGACCTGTGAGCTTGGAGAGAACCAGGTTGAGGTCCCACGTCGGAACGGGCTGACGCTGCTGTGGGTACATCCGGTCTAAGCCCTTGAGGAATCTAACAACCATCGGGTTAGAGAATACCGAAGACGCGAGTTCCCCTGGGTGAAAAGCCGATATAGCGGCCAGGTGAACTCTAATTGAAGATATCGCCAACCCTTGCTGTTTTAGGGAGAGGAGATATTCCAATATGAGAGGAATAGGTGCCTGTAACGGGGACGTGGCTCGTTGTTCGCACCAACAGGAGAACCGCTTCCACTTGGCCAAGTATGTGGTCCGTGTTGAGGGCTTCCTACTGCTCAGCAGAATCTGTTGGACAGAGTGCGAGCACTGCTGCTCTGCCTGGGTGAACCATGGAGCAGCCATGCCGTGAGGTGGAGTGATTGCAGGTCGGGGTGACGCAGGCGGCCGTGGTCCTGAGAGATGAGATCCGGGCATAATGGAAGCGGGATCGGTGTCTGAACTGAGAGCTCCAACAGCGTGGTGTACCAATGTTGTCTCGGCCACGCTGGGGCGATCAGAATCACCTGTGCCTGGTCTCTGCGCAATTTGAGCAGTACCTTGTGGACCAGAGGAAACGGAGGGAAGGCATAAAACAGGTGGTCTTTCCAGGGAAGGAGAAACGCATCCGAGAGGGAGCCCGGAGCTCGACCTTGCAGGGAGCAGAACACGTGGCACTTCCTGTTGTCTCGAGATGCAAACAGGTCTATCTGGGGAAACCCCCACTTCTGGAAGACGGAATGTATGATGTCCGGACGGATAGACCACTCGTGCGTCTGGAAGGACCTGCTGAGTCGGTCCGCTAAAGTGTTCTGGACTCCAGGGAGGAACGATGTCGTGAGATGGATTGAGTGGGCGATGCAGAAGTCCCACAGGCGAATGGCCTCTTGGCATAGAATTGACGAACGTGCTCCTCCTTGCTTGTTGATGTAAAACATGGCCGTGGTGTTGTCGATGAGAACTAACACACAGCGGCCACGTAGGAGGTTGAGAAATGCCTGGCACGCCAGGCACACCGCCATCAGTTCCCGAACATTGATGTGCAGGGCTAGCTGGGATGCAGTCCACAGGCCCTGGGTATGGTGTTCGTTGAGATGGGCGCCCCAACCCAGAGATGAAGCGTCCGTGACTAGGTGCAGAGAGGGTTGTGGGGCGTGAAATGGCATCCCCTCGCAAACCACACTGTGATCTAGCCACCAGGTGAGGGAGGTCAGGACCGAGTTCGGGACCGTGACCACCATGTTCAGGCTGTCCCGATGTGGGCGGTATATTGATGACACCCAGGTTTGAAGTGGGCGAAGCCGAAGTCTGGCATGCCTGGTTACGTACGTGCAGGAAGCCATGTGACCCAGCAGGGTAAGGCACGACCTCACCGTGGTAGTTGGGAAGGCCTTGAGTCCTTGAATGAGGCTCGCGATGGTGCAAAAGCGGTTGTCTGGCAGGATGGCTTGTGCGCGTCTGGAGTCTAGAACTGCGCCGATGAATTCTATTCTCTGGGTAGGTTCTAGAGTGGATTTGTCCTTGTGGAGTAGGATGCCCAACTTGTTGAATGTGTGCACTATTATGTGGACGTGAGCTCGAACTTGCTCTTTGGTGCGACCGCGTACCAGCCAGTCGTCTAGGTACGGGAACACCTGTATCCCTTGCCGACGAAGGTACGCTGCCACGACAGCCATACATTTCGTGAACACCCTTGGGGCCGAGGATAGGCCGAAGGGAAGGACTGCAAATTGGTAGTGCACCTTGCTTACCACGAACTGCAGGAAGCGTCTGTGAGGCGGGTAAATTGCGATGTGAAAGTATGCATCTTTCATGTCGAGGGCGGCGAACCAGTCTCCAGGATCGAGGGAAGGGATAATGGTCCCCAAAGAGACCATGCGGAACTTCAACTTTACTACGAATTTGTTGAGTCCGCGCAAGTCCAAGATGGGTCGCAGACCTCCTTTGGACTTGGGAATGAGGAAGTAACGGGAATAGAATCCCCTGCCCCTTAACTCCACTGGAACCTCCTCTATGGCCCCCATAGCAAGGAGCGTGGAAACTTCCTGTATAAGAAGTTGCTCGTGAGAAGGGTCCCTGAAGAGGGACGGGGAAGGGGGGAGGAGGGGGGGATTGAAGAAAACTGGATAGCATATCCCCTGTCCACCGTGCGAAGGACCCAACGGTCCGAAGTTATAAGGGACCAGGCACGGTGGAAATGGGAAAGGCGATCCCGAAAGGAGGGGGCTGGATCCTGGGGGATGACTGGGGCGCCGTCCTCGACCGCACCTTCAAAAGTTCTGCCTGGGGCCTGAAGGTGGTCTAGGTGGCCCCTGGTTCTGACCGGGTTGAGGGCCGGTCCACCTTCGTCTACCACCTCGCCCTCGCCTCCGGGCCGAGTCCTGTCTCTGACGAGGCGGGGGGGGGGGTAGAAGCGCTGAGGCTGCGGCCTAAATGGCCTGCGCTGAGTGCCCACAACATGCATCCCCAGGGAACGCATGATTGTCCTGGAGTCCTTGAGGCTCTGCAGGCGAGAGTCCGTCTTTTCTGAAAACAACCCTTGTCCTTCGAAGGGCAGATCCTGCAGGGTTTGCTGCAGTTCCTGAGGCAGGCCCGAAACCTGGAGCCAGGAGATCCTCCGCATAGCGATACCTGAGGCCAGGGTTCTCGCAGCAGAGTCCGCTATGTCTAAGGAGGCCTGTAAGGAGGTCCGAGCCACCTTCTTACCCTCCTCTACCAGGGCTCCAAACTCCTCCCTGGACTCTTGGGGAACCAACTCCTTGAACTTCCCCATAGAGTTCCAGGAGTTAAAGTTATAGCGGCTCAAGAGCGCCTGCTGGTTAGCCGCTCTAAGTTGCAGCCCTCCGGCTGAGTAAACTTTACGGCCGAACAAATCGAGGCGCTTAGCCTCCTTCGATTTGGGCGCTGCGGCCTGCTGACCGTGGCGCTCCCTTGCGTTCACTGATGCCACCACCAGTGAACACGGCTGGGGGTGGGTATACAAGTACCCGTAGTCTTTGGACGGAACAAAGTATTTCCTTTCCACCCCTCTCGCTGTGGGTGTGATAGAGGCAGGAGTTTGCCATATCGTAGTTGCATTGGCTTGTATCGTGCGGATCAGGGGTAACGCCACCCTCGATGGGGCATCCGCTCCGAGGATATTCACGATGGGGTCCTGCACCTCCACTATCTCCTCCGCCTGCAGGTCCATATTACGGGCCATCCTACGCAGGAGATCCTGGTGAGCCCAAAGATCTATTGGAGGTGGACCTGTGCACGATGTGCCCGCCACTGCCTCATCCGGAGAGGAAGAGGAAGATGCCTCCGGTGGTACAGGATCCAGGGGAGGGTCCTGGTCTCCCTGCTCCTGGGCCGGAGCGTCACCTGCGCTTGGGTCCAGGGCGTCAGGTGGTGCGGACACGGAAGCCTCCATGCCCCCTAGCGGAGGCCGAGAGATGGTGGACTCCGGGGCCCTTCTAACGGAGTGACCCGAGCGAGAGGTCGAAGCTATTGGAGCCCCTTGCCCCTGATGGTACGCCCACGGGGTCCAAAACGACCAGTGAGATGGGCCATGAGAATGGTCCTCTGTTATCTCCTGCCAATGGCCCAAGTCCTGTTCCTCGGCTTGCCCCTGAGGGGAGTATGCCGATCTCGATAGGTCCTCCGAGGAGCGAGACACCGATCTCGATGGCCATGGCGGTGCCGAGAGAGTCGAGACGATTCCCGTGGGCTGCGGTGCCGCACGGTGCCGGTCCGGAGATGATCTATCTCTACGCGGTGCCGGCGAACGGTGCCGGGACCGCGATCGGTGCCGATGACCTCGTCGGTGCCGGGAGTCGGATCTGGACCTCGACGAGGACCTGGAGTATGCCCGGTGCCGGGAGCGGCCTCTCGACGTCGAGCGTCGACCGTAGCGGTGCCGAGAACTACGTCTCGACGTTGATCGGTGCCGACGATCATAGCGGTGCCGAGACGTAGAGCGGTGCCGCGAAGAAGATCTTGGCCGCGAATACGACCGGTGCCGAGGTGATATTCGGCACCGAGGTGATATTCGGCGCCGGGACTGCGAGCGGCGTGGGGACCTGCTTCGGGACCTGGATCGGTGCCGAGGTTCCAGCCCTTGCGATGGAGGGCGCATCAAGGCAGGTTTCCCCCTCGACTGGACCGGGCGAGTCAACGGTGCCGTCGGTGCCGGTGGTTGGGGCGGTGCCGGCTCCGTGAGAGCTATTAAGTCTCTCGCCGCCGCAAAGGTCTCTGGAGTCGACGGGAGGCACTGTATCACCGCCGGTCTCGGTGGAGACGCTATCTGCACCAGACTCAACGGCCTCGGCGCCGGAGTCGACGGTGCTGGAGGCACCTGTTTCCGGTGCTCCACCGGCGGACGCGGCTCTACCCCCGGCACTGGGGGAGCCGGCGTCTTTGGCACGGAGGTCCCCGTCTTATGGGCTTTTTTATGCCCCGGGGATAATGACCGGCGCCGAGGCACTTGCTGTGCTTGCGGTGCCGACGAGGTCCGGTGCCGGGGAGGCTTGTCCGACGCCACTCGCGTGGTCGGCATGGCCGGTGCCGCCGGGGCACTGCGCACCGAGGCGCTAGGTGCCGGGGCCTGACTTGTAGATGGAGCGTCCGGACTAAGTGCCGCCTCCATCAGGAGTTGCCGGAGCCGAAAGTCCCGCTCCTTCTTGGTCCTTGGTCTGAAGGCCTTACAGATCTTGCACTTATCTGTTTGATGGGACTCTCCCAGGCACTTCAGACAGGAGTCGTGCGGGTCGCTCGTGGGCATAGGCTTAGCGCAGGAGGCGCACTGCTTGAAGCTGGGAGCGTTGGGCATGAGCCCGGCCCCGCGGCCGGGGGAGAAAGGGGGAGACGACCCCCTTAATCCCCTGAACTACTATAACAACTAGAACAACTTTTAAAAACTATTTAACTATTTAACTATAAACACTAGAACTATAAATATAACTATAACTGCGAATAACTAACTAAGCTAGGGAGAGTGGAGAACAGCTATGCCGCGCTCCACAGTTCCAACGACCGTCAGGGGCGGTAAGAAGGAACTGAGGGGGCGCCGGGTCGGCTGGGGTATATATTCAGCGCCATGAAGGCGCCACTCTAGGGGGCTCCACAGCCGACCCGCCGGTGTTGCTAGGGTAGAAAATCTTCCGACGATCGTGCACGCGGCGCACACACACCTAATGGAATGGATATGAGCAAGCACTCGAAGAAGAATATAGATGTGCTCTAACCAGTATCACAGAATCCATTGAGAAACCCTCCCTTTGAGAAGACAGAAACTATGAAATACTGGTACAAGTATTCCTGTGCTGGATGCCCTCAACCAAAGAGGCAGACTTAAGCAAAAGTTTAAAAAACAAAACAAAAACACACACAAAAACACAACGCTAGGGCAGAGTCTCTAACAACAAAGAGACAGGATCCAGAAAGAAGCTAAAATAGGAGATTAAGAGAACTTCCGCTTTCTAAAACAATTGAACCTTTCTGCTAATTTTCTCTTATCCTATTCAGATCATAAGGGCACCTCCATCATAAGCTTCCACATACTAGAAGTGAATGATTTCCCTGCCCAGTATGCCAAGAACTAGAAGCTTCTGCTCACCATTGCTGAAAATCAATATACACAAAGGGTCAGATTCACCCTTACCTTGATTAGCCCCATTGAGTTCAATGGTACTATTTACAGAATAAGGAAAAGGAATATGGACCCGAGTGACTGGGAATGCAGTTGTGGCTCTTAGCCACCTACCATTCACTAGCTTTTTGGTATATCATGGAAACCACCTTACCTTGCAGTTTCTTCAAAACAGCCACTTCCATTTTCAGGACTTGCTTTGGTTGCTGAGCTGACTCAACCTTTAGTGCAACATTTTCCCGGGTGAGCAAGTCCAGAGCATCATAAATTTCTCCAAACCCCCCACCTCCTATCTTCCTCAGCTGCATTAGAAAGAAGCATATAGGGGAGACAAAAAGACAAAAGGAAACAAAATATATTAATATTTCTATGCATTGTTCTCCTAGTAGGAAACTATATCATGTTACTACCATTTTTTAACTAACATGATTTCACCTTTAGTGTGGGCAAGAGGAGTCATGTTTAAAAATGTGTTAGCTCATTGTGGTACCATAAGAGGACCCTAAGGTTAACTACTATCAGCTAAACCACCTTGTCCCACACATCTACGCTAGGTTTTACATAGTGTTTACCATCATGTTAGTTAAAATGTTTTAGTAACATAATAACATTTCTTAATGTAGAGATAGCCAAAGAAAGGACTCCACAGTATACCCAATATATTCATTCCTCATATACTAAAATAGCACCTAAACCCCAAAACAAACAAAAAAATTCATAGATCAATGTACAGTGAAATATTTAAAAAATATGCCCCCTTTTTCTTCTTCAGGAATATATACTTTGAATATACACACACTTACAAGTTCCTTGGGTCTCTGAACAGAACCAGCATAGCATTTTCTATTGTGTGCAATGACCTTTGCATAATAGTTAAAAATAAAACCACAATTTAGAAAAGATCTTTAAATTTGAATTTTTACTACTGCTCACAGTACTTTCCTCCCCTAATTCCACTCATATTAACATAAGGCATATTACAAAAATTTCAACAATACACAATACAAAATCTCATAAAGAACATAATGGCCATACTGGGTCAGACCAAGCTATCTAGATCAGCATGCGATCTTCCAACAATGAATGGTGCCAGATGCTTCAACGGGAGTGAACAGAACAGAGCAATTTATCAAGTGATCCATCCCCTGTTGTCCAGCCCCAGCTTCTGGCAGGCAGAGGTTTAGGGACACCCAAAGCATTGAGTTACATCCATGATCATCTTGGTTACTAATCACTGATGTACCTATTCCTTCCAGGAATTTAACTAATTATTTTTTGAACACAGATATACTTTGGGCCCTCACATCTCCTGGCAATGAGTACCCCATGTTGACTGTTCATTGTGTGACAAAGTATTTCCTTATGTTTGTTTTACATCTGCTGCCTATTAATTTCATTGGATGACCCGTTTCTTGTGTTATGCGAAGAGATAATCAACACTTCTTTATTTACTTTCACCACATCATTCAGGATCTTATTGACCTCTATCATATTCCCCCCCTCAGTCATCTCTTTTCCAAGCTGAACAGTTCCAGCCTTTTAAATCTCTCCTCATATGGAAGCTGTTCCAAACCCCTAATCATTTTTGTTGCCCTTCTCTGTAACTTTTCCAATTTTAATACACCTTTTTTTGATATGGGGCAATCAGAACTGCATGAAGTATTCAAGGGATGGGTGTATGGATTTACATAGTAGCATTATGATATTTTCTGTCTTACCAGTGTTAGGAGGAAGTAACAAGAAGTGTCACAAAATATTTAGCTGACACGTGATATGTTCAGCGACAATATTAGAGGGTAGTCTTTCAGCCCCTGCTTTGTAGTTCACAATGGGCAAGTCTGTTCTTTGGTATGGTAAAAATTAGATTTGTTTCAGCCAGTGATTTGATTGATTTTGTACAACTATCTCCTTCCACCCCTACTGTTCCAAAGCTGTTAAAGTAGGAATGCAGTGAAGAAGGGCGCCGGGGGGGGGGGGGGGGCGGGGTGGAGGGGAGAAGGGGTCACATTAAGAAATATACCCTATTGCATTTTTACCACTTTTGCTCTGAAAGGGCTGCCATCATTTTCTAAGCACTATTTGCTGGGGTCACCTGACTACATTATCCTGAATGCCATCTAAGTATTCTGTGAATCTGGAAATCATCCAGCTAGAAATCCACCCAGCACATTAGCCTCTCTTTAGGATTTGAAGATGGAGCTAACAAGATCTACTGTATGTGATTAACCTGATGGAGAAGGGCAGAGTAATTTTTTAAAATAACCTAAGTTCCTACTAAGAAGGAAGAATCTGATGATACATGAAATATTATTTATTCAGAAATTTTACTTATATTTTTTTGCTCATATATTGTAGCACCCCACCCCAATACATCTGTCTGTATTGAGTATCAAAAAATGAGGACATGAAATGCCAGATATGGAATTTCTGGGAGTTTCACATCATAGCACCTTTCAGAAGACAGGTTTATTAGGTCACTTTTTTGCAGTCCATAGCAACTGTCTCCTTTACTATAAAGAATAAAGTACACCAAAAATCTCCAGATAGGGACCTTCAGAAGTCACATGAATCTTTATCAAATAAATACTTTCTGTTCTTCCTTGCTAAGAGCATATCATTTTGAGTAAAATGTGTTACTGGTTGCCTGGGCTCTGTCCAGTTTGCATACATTTATAATATGCCAGAGCTTACTGAATAGAAGAAGCAGTTCATTTCTGTAATTAAGGAGGGTACTGCTAAGTCAGTAGCTTGAATATGACCTGCAAAGGGTTCGTTTAAAAAAAAAAAAAAAAAAAAAAAATCACATCTGAAAATGTTGTACCTACTACGATTACAAGAACACCCCCCCCCCCCCAAAACAAACAAATATTTTCTTTTTTCCTGTTTTATTTTATTCATTTAACAGTGCTTTGTATTTAGTCAATTGGTTTCTCACTCGTTCTCCCTTGCAGAAAGGCCCCGGATAATCATCAGCAGAGTAACAAAAAAATCCCTTAAATATAAAGGAGTTATACACACACACACAGATCAGGACATAACGGTGCTCTGAGACATTGGAACCTTTTAAAAATGTCAACACCCCTTTCTTTTTTATTTAAAATGTACACAATGTACAGTAACTCCTCACTTAAAGTCATCCCAGTTAACGTTGTTTCGTTGTTACGTTGCTGATCAATTAGGGAACATGCTCGTTTAAAGTTGCGCAATGCTCCCTTATAAAGTTGTTTGGCAGCCGCCAGCTTTGTCCACTGCCTGTTGCAGCAAGCTGGTGGGGGCTTGGAACCAGAGTGGACTGGCAACCCCCCTAAGTTCCCTGTGCAGCAGCTGCCCAGCAGGCTACCAATTGCTGGCAGTTCAGCTGTCCCTCCCGCCACTGCCAAGAGCTGCTTCCCAGAGCCTCCTGTCCTTTGCCTTGGAGCTGATCCCCAGAGCCTCCTGCTTGCTGTGCAGGGGAGGGGGAAAGAGGGGGACTAATGTCAGGGTGTCCCCCTCCCTCCTACTCCCCTCCCCCCCGCTTACCCCTTCTCCATATAGAGCAGGGGGGAGACACAACAGGGCTCAGGACGGAGAGAGCTGGTGGCAGCTGCTGTCTCAACTTCCTGATCTTTTTAAAGGCAAGGTACTTAGAATGTGGTGTCAGCGTACTTAAAGGGGCAATGCGCATCTCTCTCTCTCTCTCTCTCCCCCGTCACACAGGGTGTGTGTGTCTGTCTGTCCGCCATGCTATCGCCCCTCCCTCCATTCGTGTTGCCTTGTAGAGTGTGAGGCTACATTAACAACGTGTTAACCCTTGAGGGCTCAGTCGAATGCTAGTTCATCGTTTAGCAGTAAGGCATTCCCTGGGAAATATCACACCCTCTTCCACCCTCTAACTTCATCACCTCAGCCAAGCTTCACAATCATTATTGCTGTGTACAGTATTAAATTGTTTGTTTAAAACTTATATTGTGTGTGTATATTATATATAATACAGTTTTTTGTCTGGTGAAAAAAATTTCCCTGGAACCTACCCTCCTCTCCATATACATTAATTCTTATGCGGAAATTGGATTTGCTTAACATCATTTCGCTTAAAGTCGCATTTTCCAGGAAAATAACTACAATGTTAAGTGAGGAATTACTGTATACTCATATGTATAACATGTATGTGCATACATGAAACATGTGTATGCATAAGAGCCTTGGGGGGAGGGAGGGGAGAGGGAGGACTAAAGAGAAGACCAATACTGATACTTTAAAGGCGAAAAGAAAAAGAAAAACAGTTATTCAGAAACCAAAAGACAAGTCCAATTTTAAAAAAAAAAGTCCTTCACAGGTCACTTTTAAGATGGAAATCATAGAGACTAAAGATCAAACTAATAACAAAAGGGCAAGATAAAAAGAAGGAAGATAGAGCACAAAATCATGATCCAATGGCTGAAAGTTGAAGCTAGACAAATTCAGACTGGAAGTAAGGCAGAAATTTATGACAGTGAAGGTAATTAACTATTGGAACAATTTACGAAGGGTCGTGGTAGATTCTCCATCACTGACAATTTTTAAATCAAGACTGGATGTTTTTCTAAAAGATATGCTCTAGGAATTATTTGGGGAAATTCTATGGCCTATGTTATACAAAAGGTCAGACTGGATGATCACAATTGTCCCTTCTGGCCTTGAAGCCTATGAAACATGAGCAGGGAAAATATACATGGGGGAGCTAACAATGGCTTCATAAGGGTGTAGGTTTGACTAGGAGCTATATCTGCCTATAGGCCTGAAATCCAAAGTCCACTGAAGTCAACGGAATGGGCTTTGGGTCATGCCCTATATGCCCTTTTTATAACCTGACCTGGTTCCCCACCTAGAAATGTTCCCAAGTTATAAAGAGACAGCTTGCCAATAGCAGTCATAGGAAGCTAGGGAAGCCAATCACTGAAAAAGAAATAGAGAGATAATTACAACTGTAGAGAGATAATTACAAAAATAGCACTTAGTTGTGCAGGTTTGTTCAGCTTTTCTTTTAAGCTCTAAGAACTCAAAATTGGTTGCTTTTTAGAACTTCAAACCTGGCATGTGGCTAGCTGTCAATATGGAAGTTGTTTAGATAAGCTTGAAGTTCTCCTATGCTTAATATTTATGAAATGTAACGAAGTTATAAAAATGATGCACAGTGTGATAGATATTATGAAAAAAGCAATATCTTTAAAACTGTTGCATCAACTTTATAAATGTTATCTGTATATTTGTGAGCCAGGGATTGTAGGCTGGCTCCATAGGGAAGAGTTACAAAGCTTCCTATGGGCACTAAAATCAATGGAGGTTAATGACTGCTGACCCCGGGACAAGTAAAACATTCCAAAGAAGTACCATTGGTCCAAACTGGGTTCAAGAAGCAAGGGAGACAAAGGAAGAACTTGAGGTATAAAGGGCCAGCCTGGACAGGCTGAGAAGCTCTCATTTTGATCCAACAACTGACACAAGATAATAACCAGGAGGGCAAACCCTGCTATAAAAGTTTGGAACCTAACACAGTCCCCAGGTGGAAAATGGGTGACATCAGGTAAGCCTTAGCATGCATATAAACCCCCCCCCTTTTTTTTTTTTAATTACGTTTTTGCTGTAATGCTTTCCATAGAATCATAGAAATGTAGAGGTGGAAGGGACCTCGAGAGGTCATCTAGTCCAGCCCCTGTGCAGAAGCAGAACCAAAGAAAAATAAATGTACTGTGCTTTGTGAAAGCTGGTTAGTCACCTGTACGACATGCTCATGGCCCATGACAGCGTGCAAAACTGCAGATCCTGAGCTAAGGTCACACCTGTTGAGATAAAGTGATGTGCAGGGAGACTGAAAGCCTAAATTCCTTGTCTGGAGGGAGAGGGATGTGAGTCACGGCCAATGGAAAGGAGATGGCTAGAGGCCTGAGACCTAAGGGAGCATCTCTCAAGCAGATCAAGGAGGGATCAGACTGTGCAGTTACCCACACACAATATGTAAGTTTTCTTTACCAATTAAAATGGTACAAAAGTCAGCCTCAACAATCCTCTCCACATTCAGCCTAATGACATAAAAACCCCACTCTACCAGCATCCTCCTTACACAACTGGAATATGATGGCTGCGTGGAGAATGTTAGGAAATGTGTTCAGTTAATATTAGTTTATGCATGGTGGTATAATGGAAGTAAAACCTGTGACTGGAACTGAGACAGTGATGTAACATCTTAAGTCTCTGTAAAGGCCCTTTCAGTTGCTAGGAGCCAACATGCAATGTATGTTTGAATTCTAGCCACTGAGTGAGGATGGTTGGAAGGGAAAGTTGAGGCTGGCTGGTGGGAGATAGGTTGTTCTGGGAACTGTCTGAAGGTGTCAGGAAGGAACTCTAAATTACTTCATCCCTGGGTTTACATGAAATTAAAGAAGTAAGATGTTGTTAATCAAGTCTGGAGTGCAGCTGTGGAGACTGGGTTTCCTGCAGCGGCCTTTGATGAGCATCTGCCATATTTTTCAGCGAGCTCCTCACTTGTCAGGACAGTGTCCTTTGAATAAAAGACCCTACTGAGGGATGACAAGAGGTAAAATTTCCAAGTGCAAATCCTGGTGGTGGCAGCTGTTACCTGAGCGCATGGCATAGGATATCCAGGATCCCGACAGGCGGCAACAGCAATAATCAAGCAAACCCCTGACAAGCAATACACCTGGTTATGTAGTGATGCAGACCACTCACCAACTACTATTATTATTATATTATTATTATTAAAGTGAGGCCAAAGGTGGTCTGGCATCATTTTGACTGTTTACCCATCCCACTTCTCCCTAGCTACTTCAAATTTTGCACATGCTGGAGAGCACACTTGGGCCTTGCAGTCCTAAAGCATGTGAAATTTGATTACAGTGTTTCACCCAATAATCACATATTCATATAAACATCCATTTCTAACAAGCACCCAAGATGCTACTAACTGCCAAACTCTCCCTTTCCTTTCCCCCCAGTGACAAACCTGTTACTCCCTCTGAACCTGAATCAACACTGCAGAGCACTCACATAGCAGCTTGAGTGTAAGTAGCACTCAGCCATTAGCGTATACCACAACACCCCAACTAGCTTAGTTGTAAAGCATTATCACACTAGAGCCATTAAGATTATATTCTTTATTCTGACCATGTCATCCATCTCAGAATCCCTTCCCTAACTCCTCCTCCTCTACTCCATCGAGTTCAAGCTTCTGGTCTCTGCCTTCAAGGTCCTGGATAACTCTAGTCCTCTCTCTCTCACTTCTTATACATCCTGGTTTCTTTTTGCATCTCCTTCACGCTCTAATGGAAAGATAGCTAGATTATTTGTCCATTTTCTCCCCAATCATCACCATGCTTTCTTCCATGTCATTCCTTAAGCAATGAACGACCTCCCTGAGCTGGTCCAAAAGGCCATTATCACTTCTGCTTTAAAGTGCCTCTGGAACACACACTTCTACTGAGCCTATGTGATATCGCCTTCAGTGGCTGGGCAGCCTAGTGGCTAGATCGCTGGTCAGAGGGAGTGGTAGGGGGACCCGGGCCTTCCCTCTCCACAGAGTCCTAGGCCAGGGCCCTGTGTAATTCAACTCCTAAACAGTGGAGATTGGTCTCCCTTCCTGTGTGTGTGTGTGGGGGGGGGGGTATCAAGACCAGTTTCTCTGGGTTACTTCCGACTCTTTAGTTTGGGGTGTGGCCCTGCTAGTCCAACTGCCCGGCAGCCGGGGCTTATCTGCAGGCTCCCCTTGGCAAGAGAAGGCATATTTGCCTCCAGTGGCTGTGCTGGTTGGCAGGTCGCTGATCAGTCCCTTCAGGCAGGCAGGCAAAGAGCTCCTGCCTCCTCACCTGTCAGCCCCCAACTGAGCCCATCTCCCTTCTTTTCTCCTCCCTCCAGGCCTGGCATTGGCTGCAGGTTTCCTTTAACCCCTGCTGTACCAGGCAGCAGTTTCTCTGCTCCCTCACAGACTACAAGAAACTGAAAATATGTCTAATTTTTTAAAACGTCTTGTCAGAACCAATCTCCCACTTCATTTGTATACTGTACCCCTTTCTTCTCCCCTTTGTTTACTTCTCTTAGACAGGAAGCTCTTTGAGGCAGGGAATCTTGCTTCCATTTATGTTTGCACAGGGCAGAACACATCATGGGAGCCACCAGAAAACAAATAATTCCTGGGTAAAATCCATGTTAAACTGGAGTTACGGCGGAGAATACAGTTCAGTAATTTAAGGGGAGAAAACATTACAAGAAGGTTGCAATTATCCCAAAAGCCACATAAACCCATAAAATGAAGAGTTAAGATTAAATTTAAAACTAACTCAAATATGTTAAGATATGCACATTTTAAGGGGGAATCCAAGTTCCTATGCTAGGAGATAGAGTGTATGAGAGCTGAAGAGGTCAAGGATGGTAGTGATATTTTAAAGACCACGCAGGCACTTTTCCAGATGTAAATGGGAAGGTGGTAAATGGAGTGAGGTTAGAGAAGGAGTATCCAGAAGAACAGAGGAGGTGACAGGGAAGGCTCAGGGAAGTGAAAACTTTGGAGATGGATAGAGGGGCAGGGTTGGAGTAAATGTCACCAGAAGTGAAGAGGCAGCAGACATGGGAGAACAGGTCTTAATTCTGTGCAATTCACAAAACTATTTAATGATGTACAATTGTTCCCCACTTCTCAGAAGCCAAGAGATTTCTCAGAAGCTAAGGAGCCTGAGCTTCTCTGTAGGGCACTACCCTCTGGATCCCAAGGGACAACCTCTCCTCATCTTTCATAGTGGCTTCTAGTAGTACTGCTTGGCAAACTTTTCAAGGCCTCCATGCAAACAATTAAGTTTCATTATACTGTCTATTTATGTAATGTCTATAATAGTGAGCTAATTTAAAAAAATTAAGAACGCAGTTTTATTTGTTCTTATTACCGTTAAAAGGCAGCACGCGGTAACATCGGTTAGATTAATACCTGCATTTAAGGTAGAATTTACTAAGTTTGTACTATCAGGGTTAACTCTTTACTTGCCGGTGATTAGACAAATCTCTGATGGGAAGTTATAAATATTTATTTGCTCTAAAGCTTCTCCTTTGAAACAGGACAGTTATCCCTCAGTCACATGGACTTTTCCATTAACTAATGAGAGTTGCATGAGGCCTCTAATGATCAGCATTATAATATAAGTATTTGCTTAATTATTCCACCAATATTCATAGCTTAGGCACAATATGTCAAAGCAGGACTATTATTTGCTTCAGGGGAAACTTCACTTCTTAAAAGATCTTTCCAATATTACTCAACTGCCATCTGGTTTCCTTCTGTTTCTTGGCTCCTACCAGAATCCTGGCAGCAAAAATAGTGGGGCATCCAAAACTTGATAGTAGACCATCTTGCTATTAGTAAATAATAGTCTATAATAGCCTACAAGAGAATAATTCCACTAAGTGGTTTTCATGCCATCAAAACCAATAGAGGAGACCAGTTCAATGGATGTGCTAGTCAATATCCTAGGGGAAAAGGCAAAACTCATGTTCAATTACAGCCTGAAATGCAAGGTCTAAAGGCAACAAGATCTGTCTATGGAAATTTAATCATGCCATCTGGTACTGACAAATTTTGTGAAGGGCCACTTGTGCCCTAATGAACTATCCTTACAGTTTAACTGTACACTGACTGTACACTGGCATCAGGGCCCATAATGGGGTGGTCTGACCTATCAGTCTGAGCCTGGTCGGAGCCGGGATGGAGTTCGGGTCTCAGTTGGAAGTCACACCCTAAGGTCAAGCCAGAGTCAGAGTCTGAAACTATGCCAACGGTCAAGCCAGAGTCGGAAGCCACACCCAGGGTCAGAGCCAGGGTCAGAATTGGAAGACATTCCAAGGGGTAAGCAACAGTTGGAGTCAGAAATCACACTGTAGTCAAAGATGGAGTCAGCAACAGGGGTTAGGGTGAGGAACCAGGAACAAGGTGTCGTAACAGCAGCAGGGACAAGGTGTGGTAGCAGGAATAGGGAGAAAGTTGAAACAACAGGAACCAGGGACAAGGAGTAGGAACTAGGTGAGGAGACAGGGATTTGGTCTCAGAGTCAGAGCAGCAACAGAAGCAGTGGCACAGGAGCCAGCAAACAGAGTTGAAACTGGGGAGTTTGAGTGGAGATTGGTTGGAGGAGAAGGGAGGCAAGCCCCTGTTCCTTAGGAGCAGTGAGTGAGTTTGGTTGTTGGCTTGCTGTTTTTTATATTGTTTTTTTTTTTAGTTTGCAGAACTAGAGGGGGGTGGTGTGCTGTGAGAGAAGCAGTCTTTGATCACAGCAAAGCCCTGATTAGGATGCAGGGCTTCCCTTATTAGTTGGGCTATAAAGGCAGCCAAGCAGCCAACCAGCAGCACAGGAGCCAGCAAACAGAGCTGGAAACAGGACAGTTTGAGTGAGAATCTGTAAGGGAAGTTTGGGGGAGGGGAATATGGTATTCAGTTTTTGGTTTGTGTGTGGAGGGTTTTTTTTTTCCTTAACCCCTTGTCAGGAGCTTAGGTGGGAAGGCTATAACAGCTACAGAGGCAGCAGTGGTAGTGACCCAAGGAATAGGAGACAGTGAAGATGACTGGAAATGGAAGCTGCAGCATGTACATTATCCTGGAGCAGGTACCTGAAAAGCAGTTTGTTTGTAAGAAGTGCCACCTGATAGCACTGATGGAAGAGAACGTCTAAGGACTGGAGATGCAGGTAGAAACTACGGTTGAGTTGCAAAGAAGATTCAAGCAGATGATGGAGGAAAGGCGAGAGGAGGTAAAAGGGAAAGCTCAAGACTCGCAGATGCAAGCTAGACTGCAGAACTGTGACTATAGACTACTGGATGAGGAAAGTGGCCCATGGAAGCATGTGACTATGAGAACCAGAAAGAGGAAAAGACCAACTAGTGAAGTAGAAATAAAGCTCAGCAACAGGTTTGCTGAGTTGGAAAATTAAGATGAGGCACAGCAAGCAGTAACAGAAGGTAGGAGGGCAAGGAAGAAGAGAAGAGCAGCTAGTCCTACAGAAAGAGGGAAAGAGTCAATGGAGATATCTTGGGCCTCCGAACTTTGGCTGATAGAAAACTGCAGAAAATTCCACGTGAGAACAAAAGACAAGAGGACTTGCAGCCAGAAAGAACAGAAGGGGAAAGGCTGGAGAATCGCACCAACACCAGGAAGAGTCAGGTCTATAACTGGGGACTTCCTATTAAGAAGAACGGACAAGCCTGTCACCAGAGCTGATCTAGAGAGCAAAAGGATGTGCTGTCTGCCGAGAGCTAAGATATGGGATGTTGACCTGAGGCTGAAGAGGTTCTTAATAGGAGCTGGAAAGGGTCCACTGATTGTCCTTCTTCACATGGGAACAAATGATACAGCTAGATTCTCACTGAAACGCATCAAGGGAGACTATGCCAGGCTGAGGAAGATGCTTAAAGAAATGGAGGCTAATGGGACCTGGATGGAAAGCTGAAATGGCTGCCAGGTATACTCTGATGGAGGAAAGGGATAGACCCTGTTGCTTAAGGTGTAGGAGGTAGTCTAAAATAACTGGGATAGGAGCCTGGAGCGGTTGAAGGCGCTTGGGTTCACACCAACAGGAAAACCTTTTCCATTTCGCCAGGTAGGTAGCCCTAGGGGATTGTTTCCTACTGCCGAGGAGAATTTGTCTCATCGACTGAGAGCACTGGCTCTCCATGGGATTTAGCCATGGAATTTCCAGGCCATGAAATGTAGAGATTCCAGGTTCGGGTGAAGGAGGCACCCGTGGTCCTGCGTGATCAGACCCAGGTGGAGGGGCAGGGCTATCGGGGCGTCTACGGACAGCTCTAAGAGGGTTATGTACCAATGCTGCCGGGACCAAGACGGGGCGAACATGATTACCGTCGCCCTGTCCCTGCGAATTTTAAGGAGGACCCGGTGGATGAGCGGGATAGGAGGAAAGGCATACTTAAGACCCTTGTCCCATGGTATTAGAAATGCATCAGCAATGGACCCCGGACTGTGGTTTTGGAATGAACAGAACTGGAGGTACTGTCTGTTGCTCTTGTTGGCAAAGAGGTCTACTTGGGGATAACCCCACTTTTGGAAGACTGACTGTATGATGTCCAAGCTGATTGACCACTCATGCACATGGTAGGACCTGCTGAGGCGATCTGCCAGCTCGTTCCGTACCTCTGGAAGGTATGCTTCAAGCTGAATGGATTGGGCTATACAGAAGTCCCAGAGAAGAAGAGCCTCGCGGCAGAGAGGTGAGGAGCGGGCTCTGCCTTGCTTGTTTATATAGAACATGGCCGTGGTGTTGTCGGTCAGGACTGTCACGCTGTGACCTTGCAAAGTGGCATGAAACGTTTGGCAGGCCAGATGAACAGCCCTGAGCTCCTTCAGGTTGATATGGAGAGGTATCTTGTCCCTCGACCACAAGCCTTGTGTCCTCAGATCCCCTAAGTGTGCGCCCCAGCCCAGATCTGTCGCATCTGTTACTAAAGTCAGAGAAGGTTGGGGCTTGGCGAAGGGGACCCCTGCACAGACCACGGGTCAGTCCAGCCACCAACGCAGGGATTATAGAACCTGTCCCAGGATCATCACCACAAGGTCCAGGGGGTCTTGGTATGGACGGTAAGACAGTGCGAGCCACGCTTGCATGGGCCTGAGTCTCAGTCGGGAATGCTTGGCCATGTACGTGCAGGCTGCCATTTGCCCTTTTAGCTGCAGGCAACACCTGACTGTCGTGGTGGGATATTGAAGCATTGATTTGACAATCAGCTCTATGGCTTGGAACCTGGGCTCTGGAGGGCTTGCTTTTGCCCGTACCGAGTCCAGGACTGCCCCTATAAACTCTATCCTTTAGGTAGGTACGACTGACGATTTGGGTACATTGAGAAGAAGCCCCAGTCTGTGAAACGTGTCCATGACCATCGTCACATGGGACTGGACCTCGTCCTTGGAACGACCTGTCAGTAGCCAGTCATCGAGGTACGGGTACACTCGAATTTGCCTTTTCCGCAGGAAGGCCACCACCATGCATTTTGTGAACACTCGGGAGAACTGTGAACTGGTAGTGATATTGGTTTACGACAAACCGGAGGAAGCATCGGTGCGCCGGATGAATGGCGATATGGAAGTATGTCTCTCTCATGTCGAGGGCAGCGTACGAATCCCCTGGATCTAACGATGGAATGATAGTACTTAGGGAGACCATGCAGAACCAGAGTTTGCCCATAAATCTATTGAATCCGTGAAGATCTAAAATGGGTCAAAGACCCCCCTTTGCCTTGGGGATTAGAAAGTAACGGGAGTAAAACCCCTTTCCCCTTAGCTCCTGTGGAACCTCCTCCACCACACGTACTCGAGGAGCGAACGAGCCTCCTGCATAAGGAGTTGCTTGTGAGAGGGGTCCCTGAAGAGGGACGGGGAAGGTGGATGGGAGGGAGAGAAGGAAGGAGGAGAACTGGAGGGAGTATCCCACCTGTACCGTGCGTAGGACCCAGCGGTCTGATGTTATAAGGGACCATGCACGGTAGAAATGGGATAGCCGGTTTAAAAACCATGGGAATAGATCCGGGAACTGGGTTGGTACACTGTCCTCGGGCACGCCTTCAAAACCCTTGCTTGTTTCCGGGCTGGGGTTTATTCTGGCCTTGGTTAGGCGCATTGTTCTGCAGTCTACGCCTGTTATTTCTGCCCCGCCTGCAATATGGCTCCTGCCTGGGGCGGGGTTGATACTGCCTCTGCTGCGGAGACTGAGGCCTGAAGGGCTTTCTCTGGGTTGCCGGCGTATGCATCCCTAGCGACTTCAGGGTGGCCATAGAATCTTTAAGGCCATGCAGCATGGAGTCTGTTTGCTCCGAGAAAAGGCCCAAGCCCTCAAAGGGAAGGTCTTGGAGAGTATTCTGGACCTCTGGAGGGAGCCTGGAGCCACACTGAGCATCGCATGACTACCCCCAAGGCAATGGTTCTGGCCGCAGAGTCAGCTGAATCGAAGGAGGCTTGTAGCGAAGTCTTAGCCACCACCTTTCCTTCCTCGATTAACGCCACAAACTCAGTGTGAGTCCTGGGGCAGGCGATCTTTAAACTTGGACACGGCCATCCAAGAGTTGAAGTTATGTCTATTAAGGATCGCCTGCTGGTTGGCTATGCGTAGCTGGAGGCCCCCGGAGGAGTAGACCTTCCTACTGAAGAGGTCCAAATGCTTGGCCTCCTTGGCCTTTGGGGCCGAGGCTTGTTGGCCCGGTCGTTCCTTCTCATTGACTGCTGAAACAACTAGGGAACAGGGAGTTGGATGGCAGAACAGGAACTCGTCGCCCTTGGAAGGGGCAAAGTATTTCCTTTCTACCCCCCTAGCCGTCGGCGTGATGGAGACCGGGGTCTGCCATATAGTGTTGTAATTCGTCTGTATGGTCTTTATGAGAAGGAGCGCAACTCTGGATGGACCCTCGGCCGTCAGGATGTCCACCATCGGATCCTCCTGCTCAACCGTTTCTTCCGCCTGGAGCCCATATTGAGGGTGATCCTGCAGAGTAGCTCCTGGTGAGCCCTGTGGTCGATCAGTGGCGGGCACATCAGTCTCAGGACCGCCACCACCTCGTCTGGGGAAGAGGAGGAAGTGAGATGCTGCCGGTTGCCCTCATCTAGACCCTCCTGTGTCCCCTCCCCCCCCCGCCCCATATGCCTGGGTCACTTCAGGGCCCGGCAGGGCTGACACCTCTCGAGGTGTCACAATGCTTGGCACCACCTCAGGTATTGGGCCTGTGAGCGTCGGTTGCTCTTTGGGGTCCGGGGGCAGCCTGGAGAGAGTGGCCTCCCTTGTCCTTGATGCGTCCCTGTGTGGCAACCTGGAATGGTGTTGCATAGATTGCCTGGACCTAGAGGCTCTGGAAGTGATGCCCTGCTGCTGATGGTAGGCCCATGGGGTCCAGAAGGGTCACTGACCCGGAGGAAGCATTGTGGCTGCCATGCTGATTGGGATTCTCTGCTGGCTACGGTTCGATGTCTGCTATAGCTAGAGCGACCGGAGTTGGCCTTGGGGTGCTGTGGAGCCAGGGAGCAGTGCCTGGCTGACTGGGACCACTAATGGTACTGGGAGTCTCAGGACTGGGACCGGTGCCTCTCACTCGGGGCTGGTGAGGTTGTCGGTGCCATACTCCAGTGCCGGGTGACCGATGGTGTCGTGGACTGCTGTGCAGCTGCTGCAGGCGGGTTCGCCTCCGGTGCCGTAACCTCGCGTTGAGTCGCAGGTGCCAGGGATTAGCAGGACACCGAGCTTGAACAGGAGCGGTGCCGAGATGGTGACCTCAAGCGGCTCACCATTGCCGGCTTCCCTGTGGATGGCATCCTCTTGAGTGGTACCGGAGGCTTCTCCCTGCATGGACGGGGGTTTGGCATCAACAACTCAATGAGGTCTTTCGGTGCCTCGAAAGTGTCAGGTGTGGAGAGGTGTTGGAGGACCTCCTCCAGACATTCGTTGGCACTGAATCCGCTGGGTACCGGACTCAACAGGGCCTGGGGGGCCAGAGTCGATGGTGCCAGTTCTTGGTTCGGGCCCGCAATCTGTCTCTGTCTGCCGGGAGCTTCTTTAAGCGGCTTAGTAGCTCTTTGGGGAGAGAGCCCTCTTTCCCCTTTCTTGTGACGCTTAGTCGGTGCCAGAAAGGTCGACCGGCGCTGAGGTTGGTCATCCCGTCTCGGTGGCGGTAATTTACGGTGCCTGGGCAGTGCCAGGTCGCGCACAGATGCCGGGACACTTCGCACTGAGGAAGCCGGGGCCGGTCAGTCAGGGGCCGATGGTTGTAACGCGGCCTCCATGAGCAACTTCTTAAGGCGAGAGTCTCTTTCTTTCTTAGTGCGCAGCTTGAAGGCCTGGCAGATTTTGCAGCACTCTCCCTGATGACACTCTCCCAGACACCGGAGACAGGAGTCGTAGGGATCGCTGTTAGGCATAGATTTGCGGCACGTAGCGCAAGCTTTGAAACCCTGGGCTTGCGGCATGCCCCACAGCCCAAGACTGGTGCTGGAACTAGCTTCCAGACACCTGAATACAATGGTATTTAACTATTTAAGAACAACTCTAACTAGAAGACTGAAAGACTAAGGGATCACTCGCAAGCGAGAGAGAGAACACGTTCCAATGCTGCAACGACGGTAAGAAGGAACTGAAGGGGGGCTGGCTGGCAGGGTAATATATACACCGCCATAAGAGCGCCACTCTAGGGGGCTCCCCTGCCATCCCAACGGGAGCTGCTAAAGGAAAAAGTTTCCGACGTCTGTGCACATGACGCGCACACACCTAATTGGAATGGACGTGAACAATCACTCAAAGAAGAATCTGTTGTGTGGAAGCGAGGCTCTGGTTTGAATTGAGGCCAGGTGAGCTCCAATGAACTCTATCTGCTGTGTAGGTATCAGGGTGGATTTTTGGAAATTTATTTGCAAGCCTAGAGTGCGGAAGAGGGAGATGGTAAAGTTCATCGCTTTTAATGTCTTGTCATAGGAGCTGGCTTTGATAAGGCAGTCATCTAAGTAGGGGGAAAGTATAATCCCGTGTTTGTGGAGGTGGGCTACAACTACAGCTAGGGTCTTGGAAAGACCGAATGGAAGTACTCTGTATTGAAAATGGTCGTGTCCGTGTGTGAATCGCAGGAAGCATCTGTGCGCTGGATGAATGGATATATGGAAATAGACGTCTTGTAGGTCAAGGGCTGTGAATCAGTCCCCTTGTTCCATCGCAGGTATTATTGTGCCCAATGTAACCATCTTGAATGTTTGTACATGTACAAGCTTGTTCAGTTGGCAAAGGTCTAAAATAGGTTTCCCCGCCCCGCCTTTCTTTTGGGTCAGAAAGTAGTGGGAGTAGAACCCTTTTCCCCGATGTTGCATCAGTACATGTTCCACTGCACCTAGGTGGAGAAGATGAGCCATCTCTGCATGAAGGAGGTGCTGGTGAAAGGGGTCCCTGAAGGGAGACAGGGAAGGGTGGGCGGGGAAGATAGGAAAGGGATGAAGTAACCTGATTGAACTATTTCCAGGACCCAGCAGTCCTGAGTGATCTGTTGCCAGACATGGTGGAAAGCCTGGAGGCGGTGGCCAAATGGGCAAATAGGCGGCAGAGTCAAGGGGTGGTCGTGCAGACCCCCAACCAGCACTTCATAATTGTTGTTTGTTTCCCGATGAGTGGGAAGTAGTTGGTTGCGCCTGCTTTTGCCTGCGCCTAGGAGGTCTGTTGTGGTTACTTCCAGTCTGGACTGGAGTCGGTGATATTGTTGTTCACGGGGCCTTTGATAAGGTTGATACTGCTGTCTCCTGGGGATGGATGGGTAATATGCCCAATGTGCACAAAGTGGCCCTGGAGTCTTTCATAGCGTGAAAGACTTCATCAGGTTTTTTTTGGAAAAAAGAGTTCATCTTTGTCAAAAGGAAGATCCTCCACTTTGGTCTGCAAATCTTTGGGGATACTGGATGCAGACAGCCAGGAAGACCGGCGCATCACCACTGCAGTGGCAGTGGTGCGGGCTGCTGTATCTGCCATGTCCATCGATGCTTGTAGGGCTATCCTAGACACCAATTGACCTTCGATGAGGACTGACTTAAAGTCCGCTTTCCTGTCCTCTGGGATATGGGAGGCAAATACAAAGAGCTTGTTGTAGTTGTCATAGTCATAGCTTGCAAGGAGGGCAGAATAATTTGCAATCCTAAATTGTAGAGTGGAAGAGGTATAAACCTTGCGGCCCAGGAGGTCAAGGCATTTGAGGTCCTTGTCTTGCGAAGTGGGCCGATAGTGTGGCTACTTTGTTGTGCGTGTCGCTGCATCCACCACAAGAGAATTGGGTTGTGGGTAGGAAAATAAGAAATCAACGTCCTTCACGGGCACGTAGTATTTATGTTCAGCTTTCTTGCATGTTGGTGGGATGGATGCACAGGTCTGCCAAAGATTATCAGCTGGTTCTAGGAGAGCTTCGTTTATGGGTAGTGCAATCTTTGAGGGTGCAGAGGGTTGGAGGATTTTGAGGAGTCTATGTTGTGTCTCCTGGACTTCCTCCAAAGGGATGTCCTGGCTGAGTGCCACTCTCTTGAAAAGTTCCTGGAATTGCTTAAAGTCGTCCACATTTTATGTAGGTGGAGGCATTAGGGTGTCCTCTGCAGCTGATGGCGAGGCAGGAGCCGGTAAATCCGGGAAGAGTTCATAGTTCTCTTCAAGAGGGGGTTCAGGAGCTCTAGATGTTGATGAAGCTGGGGATATAGGCGTAGGACGAGCTTTCAGTCTGGTAGAAGGGGCACAAAGAGGAGCAGTGGCAGGAGCCGACCACGGGTACCACTGAGGCCAGGACACTGGGTAGGAAAAGTTGGGTCCCAGCCACTGGGGGACACGGTACAGAAATTGAGACTGGTTCTTATGATGCGCCGTGTCCTAGGATATGTATGGCTCCGGTGGAGGGGGAGACTCAGGTGGGAAGAACGCTGCCTGCTGCTGTATGTCATTCTCACTGTCAGTGAAAGTAGCCAGGTCAAGTGGCGAGAGCTGCTGTTCAGACAGTGAGTGCTCCATGTCTAGGAGCGGAGAGTCATGCTCAGGGACCACAAATATATCCTGCTGGTGCAGGAATTGTTGCTGCTCCCTAGGCTGGTGCGCTGCGGAGCATGAAGTGTGAGCGGCAGCCCGGAGTGATTTTTGCTTGGCTTTAGTAGGAGCCACGAGACGTTTGTAAGAGCCCCGCAGGGGGTCTGAATCTGCCCCGGCGGGGGTGGCGAGCAGGCTCAGTGCCAACGTTTTTGTTGGCACCGGGGTGGAATGCGCTGCCGGCACCGGGTCCAACATCGGTGCCTGCAGGACCAGTGCTGAGGAAAGCTTCCCGCTGCGAGAAGTCGGGTCCCTGCTTTTGCGCCCCATGTAGTTGCTACTGAGGAGCTGGGGCGGTCAGAGTTGCCTGCTCTCGGCGCTGTCAGCACCAAGGGTAAAGACCTTGCAGGAGATCCTTTACCCTTTTGAGTGTCTCTGAGAGGAGACATTAGGGCTTCCTGCCTCTTCACGTGAGAGGGTGAAGCCACACTCCCGGTCAGTTCTGACTTGGCAGGGGAGCATGAGGGAGAGGGTTTACCGCCCTTCTCCATAGGAGGCTGGAGAGCTTTCTCCATGAGAAGCATTTTTAGCTGCAAATCTGTCATGGCAAGCTCTAAATTTTAAGTTGGTACAGTGGAGACACTTTGCAGAGACGTGTGTCTCAACGAGGCATTTGAAGCGGAGTGAGTGCTTGTCAGATTGCGGCATAGACTCCTTGCAGGAGCCACATTTCTTAAAGCCTGGAGACTCCGGCATAATGAAAGTATTAGCGGCCAGGGAAGTCTCAATGAGAGACTAACTTGAGGGGGGAACTTTTTTTTTTTAAACTAACAAACTATGCTAAAGGAAAGGGAGAACTGGGAAATGACTAGCTAAATATTTCTATTTTTCTCTGCTTATTTCCTACAGTAACCAGGGAAGAGATGAGCACTGCCCCAAGTCCCACTGTAGTGAGTCGGTGTGGCTCCCCTCCTGCCCAGAAGAGGGAGCCCACGTGCAGGCACCAGAGTGGGTGGGACCACCACCGCCTGTCCCCGCCCCCCGGAAGTCAAGGGGCGGGACAGGAAGTATAAAGGCCGGCCGCCAGAGCTCAGTCGGCGGCCAGCCACCGCAGGGAGCAGACGTGTGGCCGGGAGCTCCCGGCCAGGAGACCGCCAAAGACTGAGGCCTGGACCCTAGCTGGCCCGAGCTACCCCAGGCACGCTACGAGGAGGAGCCACCGGAGCCCGTCCGCTCCCGTCACTGGGAGAATCCCTGGGAACCCCACCCCACCAACCCTGAGGGTGAGACTGTACCCGAACCCCTCCGCCCCTGCTGCTACCCAGAGGAGCCGCCTGAGGACCGTTGGCCTGACTTCCCGGCAGAGCTACCGGACCTGCCACCGAGCCCTGGCAGAGAGGAGCCCATGCAGATGGACTGGCCCGAGCCCGGCGCGACGAACGAGGTAGGCTTTGAGGGGGATCGTGGAAGTAGCCCGGGGGTAGCCGACCCCGGTCCGGCTGCAACCGAGTGTGAGCCTATGTCAGTGTGTTGCGGTCTGGATACCCCACTGACCAGCAGCGGCAGTAACCGCTGCTAGGGCCCCGGGCTGGAACGCAGTGGAATGGGTGGGCCTGCGTTCCCCCCTGCAACCCCCGCTCACGGGTGGCAGGTTTCCCCCTCACCCAACGCTTGGCTACAGAAAGCCTAGGCGTGCCTTACCTGGGCTCTGAACTGTTTGCTCGCTCAGCCCCCTGCAAACAAGGGCTTGAGCTTAACTGTGTTTGCCCCGCCCTGATCCAGGGCCTGGGCTCTGAACTGCTTGCTCGCTCAGCCCCTGCCAACAAGGGCCTGAGCTTACCTGTGTTTGCCCCGCCCTGATCCAGGGCCTGGGCTCTGAACTGTTTGCTCCGCCCCTGCAGTCAAGGGCCTGAGCTTTAACTGTGGTTGCTCCGGCCCTGCACCAAAGAGCCGGAGCTTCGGGACTAACTGACTGCTTGTTCCCACAGTAGTGAGTCGGTGTGGCTCCCCTCCTGCCCAGAAGGGTCGAGCCCCGGCTAAGACCTACTACACCCACCTTCAGCCAAGGATGGTTGCGAAGGAACTGAGGGGGGTGCAGGACGTGCGCGCTCAGGCAGACCCTAACAACACCATGAGACAGCAGCTGAGCGCGTGCAGCCAGACCAGACACTGCTACCAAAGATCTCGGATCAACGGCGCCAGGACGCACCATCACCTGGATTGGAGCACCCACCGGGACAGCACTCGAAGAAGAACCAGCTTGACCTTCACATCTCATATTGTGTTTTCAAAGCAGGCAATTAGATACGATGTGATTGAAAACACTGAAAATATCATTTTATAGCCACTTTTCAAAATATAGCCACGCTTAGAAATGTTCTCCCCTGCCTTCATTGATTAAAAACAAAACAAATGGAATTTAAACAAGTTTTTTAAAATCTGGTGACCTTCTGAAATTCCATATAATTATGATGGTGCAGCAGCACCATTCTAGTTAAGGTTGTATCATATCTTCTGTTTAAAGGTCAACCTTTCTAAGTCCTCCAAAATCAACATGCTTAGTCAGATTCCTTTGAAATTTGTTGTGCCTCTGGAGGGTACTGGGTAGGATTAGTAACCCAAAGATGGGGTCACTTGAGCCAGGGGTTAAGGAGATATAAGCCTAAAATATATATATATATATATATATATATATATATATATATATTTTTTTTTTTCAAAAAGTTTCTAGGTGAAGGTTTTTTTGTAGAGATCTAACTACTGATGTGATCAAGGTCAAAATGGTCTCAATCTGTTGAGTTTTACCCAATGTAGTACATGGTATCCACTAAATCTTTGGGGACACAAACTGAGAAAGGTATTTAAGAACACATTCACTTCTTCACTCATATAGATGTGCACTCTTGAAGGATTCCGCCCTTTCACGCTTGCCTAGGTAGTTCAAGAGAACGTACCAATGCCATTGTGCCAGTGATCCCGGCCACTGACCTTTCTAGTTCAAGCTTTTGTACACCTATGCAATAAAGATTTAACTCATGTTGCTTGCTACAAGTTGTCACTGATAAAATACAACTTGTTTTCATTTTATGGGGAGATTTACTGTGAACACAGCATAATAGTCAGCAGGTGAATTAACCAACATTTTTGTTCTATTGGATGGGCAAGAGCTGAAAATAGAGGACTTGGGGAGAGTGAGGGACAAGAAGAGGTGTTGCAGGTACAGAGGGGACAGGAAATTAGGGCAGTTGGTAGGCAAGATTTGAATTGGTTGTTTGAGAATATTATTTTATTTGCCCCCCGGGGGGGGGGGGGAGGGAGCAAGTGGCCACTTCCTGATCAAAGGGCAGATTAACGTGATGTTTCCAAAGACATATAACATGTAGGTTTAGAACAGTGCAGGTCCCTTGTTCTGAGGGAAAAGAAGGTGTGTGCTGCCAAGGTTGCCACAACACGTGGATTCTGGGTGATTCTTGGATTACGAGAGTGCAGAAGTTTGCAGGACAGCAAGGAGTACATTAGGACATGGAGATTGCTGACTACAGACTGATTTGGGTGGAAAGAGGTGGCGGGCGTTGGCATCATGTTTTGCCTAGTCTGCAGCACGTAACCAGTAACTTAAGACATTGTGATCTACCAGACATTGCTGTGATTCCATTAGGCAGAAATGATCTGGGTGTACTCCTCACACAGTGTATGAGAGCAGACTGGGACCACATCACATTTGTATTTATGAAATGCTATTGTTTTCTGTGATATGGCTAAGTGTCTGCACAACTGGTACAGTGTCAATATGAAAATCATTAATAAGTATTGGAAGAACATTAATCAGGAAATGGGAGTGTTCACAGTTGACCAAAAAATGTGTAGTGTGTCACAGAAAAATTACAAGCTCTGACACCTCGCTGTTTTTCAGATATGTAGTCAATCTATTGGATAGGTGTCAGAAGAACTTTGTCAAACATAAAACTGTCAATATTTTGGAACAGAAACCCTGTCTGTGATTTCTCTTGCCGGCCCCGACACAACCTCCAACCATTCTGAAACACAACCAGGAATACCATTCCACTGTAACATGTTGTCTTTAACTCCAGGCTCTCCATGTGAGTTGGGTTATTGTGAGTGGGATGGGGGAATAACCGCAACGGAAACAATTTGTATATCAGGGAGTAAAGACTTCAGGAAGATGCATTTCCTGCTTAAGGCAGGGGGTGGATAGGTACAGTAGTGGGAAGGGGGCCAGGTTGGAGGGGGGAATTAAGAGAATGGGTAGGGGCATGGCTGGAAAGATGTGCCAAAACAGGGCTGGTGGGGCCCAGAGAGGGGGAAGGAAGAGGGGGCTGGTTGGCTCAGTATGCAAATTGCAGGACATGATGCGTATAAGATTACTAACTCCTACCAACAATATATCTTTGCCATTAATTTCCTGTATTTTTGAACCAGAAAAGAACTCACTAATGCAGAGTTAAATTTGTTTGGTGGTGTCATCCCCTCGCAGAAAGCGGAGTTGAGCAGAATTAAAATTTCTGAAAACCAGGAAATGCAGAGGTAAGGTTGGCCATGCCCTGGCTTTTAGAAATTCGGGTTTTGCTCAACTCAACTTTTTGCAAGTGGAAAACACACTAACAAGCAACCTGAACTCTGAATTAACATAGGTTTTTGCCTCTGAATTACACATAAGTTTGTGACTACTCTATGTGATTAAAAAGAGCAAAATACAGTCATCAAAAATTCTGATAAAATGTACTTCTACTGCAAATCTTTACCTAACTCCCAGATGTATCATTTTCTACATGTTTAGAGATACACAATGAATTATTTAACACAGCAAATTCTGGGATTTTCCAAAGGGAAAGAAAAGCATTGAATTGGGAACACTCCTCCCCACTCCCCAAACAAACAAACAAAAAATCAGTAACAGCATTTATATTGCCACCATAAATGTAAAAACCAGGCTTCCCTCCACCTCCTAGAAGTACAATTTTTAAAAATTAAAAACTGCATTTCCACAGCAAAAAAATGTCAGTTCCTACTAGACAAGTGAAGAATTCTACATCACAGGCAGTCTGGTAAATCTGAAATTCTTCATTACTTCTTAATTACTGCCTTTTTCACTGGCACATTTTGCAGGGAAATCCTGAGTACAAAGAGTTAATTAGCTGAATTTCCTACCCCAAAACATGAATATTAGCAGCTACAGGGAGGAGTTGCCCACAAGAAACTTTAGGGCTTTAGGCAGTCCTGATGTCATAATTATATCTGTGTCACAGGACTGGCCTTTAAGGGGTGGGTCAGGTGCCCAGCCTACCTGTGGCAGGCTGAAGGGAAGGATCCAACCCAGCTTCACCTGGGGATCATTAACTAAGTAGCTTGAAGGCAGTTAAGTAAGGAGCTCCTGGGCTTAATAAAAGGCTTGGGAGTGCTCAGCTGGAGACAAGGCTCCTCAGAAGAAAGGAAGCTCGGGAGGAGAGGACTCTTAGGGAGATTAAGCCAGGCAAAAACTGTGCTCCTAAAGCAGGGAGAGTGAGCAGATTACAAAACTCTCTAGGCAGGGTGGCCTGTGAGAGACCCTAAACAAGCAGGGGAAATACTGCAAAAAAAAAAAAACTCTCTAGGACAGTGTTTTTCAAACTTCGGGTCATGACCCAGTACTGGGTCGCAGCATGTCAGGCACTGGGTCACTCTGGTCAGCACTGCTGATGGGGATGTTAAAAGTCCGTCGGCGGTGCTGCCCAGCTAAGGCAGGCTAGTGCCTACCTGTTTCAACACCACTCTGAGCCCTGGAAGTAGCCAACAGTGGGTCTGGCTTCTAGGCAGGGGACCACAGGGTTCCGCGCACTGCCCAAGCACCGGCTCTGCACTCCCATTGGCCAGAAACCAGCTAATGGGAAATGGGGGGGGGGCAGTGCCTGTGGGTGAAAGTCGTGCAAATCCACTTGCATGCCTCCACCTAGGAGCCAGACCTGCTGCTGGCCGCTTCTGGGGCACACTGCAGCCTATGGTGTCAGGAAAGGCGGGAAGCCTGCCTCTGCACCCCAGCTGCACTGCTGACCGGGAGCCACTGGAGGTATGTCTATGCCCCAGCCCTGAGCTCCCCACAAACCCAGAACCCCTTCCTGCACCCAAACCCCTCATCCACGGCCCCACCCCAGAGTCTGCACCCCCAGCCCAGAACCCTGACCCCCTCCCACACCCCTGCCCAGAGCCCCAGCCCACACCCTGAACCCCTCATTCCCGGCCCCATCCTGCGGCCCTCATCCTTGCACCCCATCCTTCTGCTCCAGCCCTGAGCCCCTCCCACACCCCAAGCCCCTCATCCCCAGCTCCATTGGGTGAGAGGCATCAACAATTTTCTTCAACAGGATCCCCAGAAAAAAAAAGTTTGAAAACCACTGCTCTAGGAAGTGGAGAAGCCGGCTGCCTTACAGTAGAAGGAGCTGCTGCTAGAGCCTAGATACTTTTGTTTTGGGACTATTAAGTTTTGTCTGAGCTTTGAAATAAGAGCCTATAAAACCACCATACAAGTGCTCCTTTCAGAAGGCTTTATTAAAGGAAGAGATATTGCTGTAAAGTCCAGCGTTTGGCTTCTCTTTGACCAGACAGTTGAAGTGACCTCATTGTTGCTTCACCAAGGAGAAAATTGAGGCAGGACACACTCTTTTATAGCATATGATCTGATTTTAAAACTACTGCTAGAGTTTCTACCTACATTAAATTGCTCTCTTTCTTAATAATGCTTCTTTACAACGTTAAATGTATTTGTCTTAGGCCCCATTTATACTGGGTAAACAATCCATCTTAGACGGAACTTGGTTATAAAACCAGAATCAGCGTTACTGAGATTTAAGGTACTTTTCCTCGTCAGTGTGGACTAGACACAGATTGTTGGAAATATTTTTCCATGATGGACTGAAACTAACTATGAATTTATCATCACCTTCTGTGCTCAGTGACCGTTTTAAAACTGCGCTAAAACAATGGAGGTAACCAGAGTTCACTGAGGATTTAAACCTTTTTAACTGAGCTCAGAATCTGGACCTTTGGTGATAAATGGTTTTTGCAGTTGGGTTTAAACAAGTTTTTTCAGATCCTAATCAACCAGCAAAAAACTCTTAAATCCATGCAAAACTGAACTTCATTTTAAAATGAGATCAGGTAATTCAATGCATTTTCCATTAGAGACTGGGGCTTTGTGATCGTGCAGTGTAAGCATTAGTGAAGAAGTCCAATAAAAGGGAAGGGAATCAGACTTATGAGGAATTTGGTACGGGCAGATAAATATACATTTTGGTACTAAGCAAAAAAAAATTTTTAATTGAAGAAATGAAAGCAAGACATACTTACCACTTTCCATCTTTCTTTGACCAAGATTCCCACACTGAGGATGTCTGGCTGCTCCCCTCCCCCACTCATTGCAATCTCCAGATGTGGTGGAGCTGCTATGATGAGTCTCTGTCAGTACAGATCACCCAGCTCCCAGAGGTGGATTCCATTTAACCTGAGGCTAGAGAAACAAATAGCAGCACATCAGATGTCATTAATTAATGCAAGGGCCCCTAAGCATCAGTTGTATTCCTAATATAACAGATTTGAGCTAGGCCATTCTGCTGTAGAAAAACTAAATTTAGAAAACTTCCAATTAACAGAAGTTTGACTAAAAAAATCCCCCCCCTTTTTTTTAAATGGGTTTCAGCCAACTCTACCTGGAACTAACCCAAGTCTAGCTCTAAAATGATATTTAATGGACAGAAACCATTTTAAAGGTGCAAAGAGCCAAAAACAAAAGCTATATTCTGTAGCAATCAGAATACTCTGGGAGTTTGAAATGGCTATAAGTCACCATTAAATGCAAAAAAATTGCATTTAAATGCAACTTTAAAGTTGCACAATTAAAAGTCACACACAAAAAATTGGGGAAATTAAAGAAGATAAAATTAAAATTAAGAAGTTACAGTACCTACATTGTTGGACATCATGTATATTACGCCTCTGATGGGGGGGGGTGTATTTTTTTCATACTTGTATTTTTCTGGCTAAATGTGCAGTTTAATTTGTACTGTTTATATATATATATATATATATATATATATATATATATAAATATTATTAAACAGTACAAATTAAACTGCACATTTAGCCAGAAAAATACAAGTATGAAAAAAATTCTAAGCATGAACAAGGCAGCCAGTTTAATTTATGAATTTACTGACTTTTGGTGATCTTATCTTAGATTTTTATACAGTGATATAAATGTGGTATCTTGAAGCCCAGTCCAATTCCCAATTAAATCAATGGCTCCCGATATGATTAACCACGATGGGCTAATACAGTGGTTCTCAAACTTTTGTACTGGTGCCCCCTTTCACATGCCTCTGAGTACAACTCCTCTCATAAATTAAAAAAAAGTTTTTTAAAATATTTAACACTATTATAAATTGTGGAGGTGAAGCGGGGTTTAGGCTGGAGGCTGACAGCTCGCAACCCCCCACGTAATAACCTCGTGACCCCCAATTTGAGAACTCTTGAGCTAATATGTTTTTAAAGTTGATAAATTATGGGCTTGTCTACATAGTTATAGTATAGTTATACCAGTTTAACTCCCCCAGTGGACACACCTATTCCAGAATAAGAATCACACTTTTTTTTTGTTTAGTTTAAACCCTTCCAAAGATCATCCATAAGCTAAAACAAAAAAGGCCCTCTTATATCAGAATAACTGTGTCAACATGTGGAGTTACACCAATATAGTTCTGTGGTTTAAATTCACACCTTCGCTTATACCAATATTACTTTCCTTTGTAGACAAGCCCTCTGTCTACCTGAAGTGCAAAATTATGTTTACAATTTTTAAGCACAACCTATTTCCTAGTCTAAACTTGCCACTCCTATATATTGTTAGGAATGAAGAACTTCAAAAAGACCTCACAAAACTAAGTGATTGGGCAACAAAATGGCAAATGAAATTTAATGTGGATAAATGTAAAGTAATGCACATTAGAAAAAATAACCCCAATTATACATACAATATGATGGGGGAGGGGCTAATTTAGATACAGGAAAGAGATCTTGGAGTCATCGTGGATACTTCTCTGAAGACATCCACACAGTATGCAGCGGCAGTCAAAAAAGCAAACAGGATGTTAGGAATCATTAAAAAAGGGATAGAGAATAAGACGGAGAATATCTTATTGCCATTATATAAATCCATGGTACGCCCACATCTTGAATACTGCATATAGATGTGGTCTCCTCATCTCAAAAAAGATATACTGGCATTAGAAAAGGTTCAGAGAAGGACAACTAAAATGATTAGGTGTTTGGAACGGGTCCCATATGAGGAGAGATTAAAGAGGCTAGGACTTTTCAGCTTGGAAAAGAGGAGACTAAGGGGGGATATGATAGAGGTATATAAAATCATGAGTGGTGTGGAGAAAGTGGATAAGGAAAAGTTATTTACTTGTTCCCATAATATAAGAACTAGGGGCCACTAAATGAAATTAATGGGCAGCAGGTATAAAACAAATAAAAGGAAGTTCTTCTTCACACAGTGCACAGTCAACCTGTGGAACTCCTTGCCTGAGGAGATTGGAAAGGCAAGGACTATAACCGGGTTTAAAAGAGAACTAGATAAATTTATGGAGATTAAGTCCATTAATGGCTATTAGCCAGGATGGGTAAGGAATGGTGTCCCTCGCCTCTGTTTGTTAGAGGGTGGAGATGGATGGCAGGAGAGAGATCACTTGATCATTACCTGTTAGGTTCACTCCCTCTGGGGCACCTGGCATTGAACCACTGTAGTCAGACAAGATACTGGGCTGGATGGACCTTTGGTCTGACCCAGTATGGCCATTCTTATGTTCTAACACATGTTGTTGTTGTGCACATTTAACTTCTTAGTATTTGTTTGAGGTTTTGATTTTTTGTTTGTTTGTTCTTAATAGAACAATGGTAATGTTCCCAATTAGGCTTTGAAGTTAACTCCTCATTCAGATGAATGGGCACATGAGAGCCAGTTCCCACATTTGCTGCTACTATGGTTTGGCAAGAGAATTTTTTTAAAAGGTTACAGAAAAAAAGATGGAATTTTTTAAACCCCTTCCTTGTTCATTACAAGCTTAGAATTTTACTCCTGGGGGAATTCTGCACCACTGCACGTGGGCAGAATTCATGTCCCACAGAGATTTATTTGCTTCCCTGCAGAAAAATGATTTTCTGACAGGAAAGCAGCGGGAAGCAGCAAGAGCAGTCACGCACCACTCCCTAGCTGTGCGGGTACATGGTTTCAGGCACCCAGAGCAGCTGGCAGAGAGGTAAATCACTGCAGGGCTGGGAACACCCCAGCCAGTGGCTACTACCCTGAGCCGGAATCAGCTGCTAGTCCCGGATGGGCTGGAGGCAGGAGAGGATGGGACTTCCTCTTCCCCTGCAAGGAGTGGCTGAGGCTGTGTCAGACCCACCCCCAGAAACCTCCCCCAGCTGCAGGAAGCTCAGCATCCTCCCCTGCTTCCTGCCCCCGTCGCTCCTCAGCTGCAGGGGGAAGGGTCATTATGCACGGGAGCTGCTCACCCATCCGCCCAACCTCCATGCATCTGGACCTCCCAGATATGCCCACCAAGCCTCATTCCGTACACCCAGAACCCCCCTAGCCCTCCATACCTAAATCCCACCCCACTGAATCTCAACCCCTGCATCTGGAGCCCCCCTGCACCCAGACCCCCCCCCATCTCCAGATCACCACCCTGACAAGCCCCACACTCAGACCCTCATACCACTGACCCCCCAACTAGCTGCACCCAGACCCCTACCCCACCAAGCCCCACCCCCTCAGCACTGAGACTCGCCTGCTGAGACCCCCCACAACCAGACCCCTCTGCTGAACCCCAACCACTTTCACCTGGAAGCTCCTCCAGAGTCCCATTGCCCCTGCATCTGGAACCCCCCCAACAAGCCTCTGTGCATCCAGATCCCCCCACACCTAGACCCCCTCAATGAGCTGCCTGCACCCAGATTGTCCCACACAGAATCCTCCCACCCCACCCCTGGATCCCCCCCCACACTGAGCCCTTCCACACTTGGATCCTGACTAGTTGAGCCTGTCTGCCCCACACCTGGTGCACCTAGTGCAGAGGGGCAGGACTCCTGGGTGTTTCTGGGGCAGGTCCAGGCCTTGTGCTGTGCCACGGTCGGGTGCAGCCTCACCTCTGAGTCTGTGTCCCAGGGGCAGGGAGGCGGCAGTGTGATCTCTCACCTTCATACTGTCAGTTGCATGTGCCTCCCTGATTCAAGTGGTCTTTTCAACAGCCCCAGTAGCCTTGTCTACATAAGGAACCTTTTACAAAAATTTTCCACCCCTGCTAACATGTTTTCAACCGTACTTGTACAAGCAACCTTGAGACCCCAGCATGGAGCTTTTTGCTTTCAACACTGTCAGTTAAACTTACTCTAAACAAGTCTAAGGCTTTGTCTACACTGGAACATTAGTCTGGATTAACAAAAAGTATGAATTTAAACAGGATTAAGTCCCTGTGTGGATGCTCTCACTCAGAATAAAAGTAGTCTTAATTTTGTTTAATTTAATTCAAGTGAATTAAGATAAAACGAATGAAGGCTACTTTTATTCAGGAGTATCCCCACACAGTGATTTAATCTGGTATTACACCCACAGAGTAATGCCAGTAAATTTTCTACTCCCCCATTAGAAAAGGTCATACTGAAGTTATGTTGAAAAAGGATGCCAGAGAGTCATTTGTACTAAAGCTCCAATGTTACTAACCAATGTTACAAACAATGGATTTTTTTTTAAATAAAAGCTCCATAATGTAGACAAGGACTAAACAGGTCAGGGCTGGGCAGAGAAAACTTGTAATAATGTCATAAAAGGGGCAGCGCTCCATTAAATTCTTCTCAAATTAGATGCCCACTGAGCAGTCTCAGTGATTTTTCATTAACTTTAATCTTTATTCTTCCCCCTTCAACACACGAAGCAAAGTAAATTATCCTTACTACGTAACATGCCCATGCCCAGTTTGAGGCTTCAGTTTTGCTGTCTGCCCTGTTCAAAAAGGCGTAGTTCAAATTTCTTTACAATGGGGAAAGTATTCCATTCACTGTCCCGATAACCCCAAAATAGCAGTAAGTATTTTGCTCAAACTTGCAAATAAAAATTACTACTGGACAGACACCAACCATGTCAGCCTAAAATTACTAAACTGTGAAATTAAGGTGTTATGAAGCAAGCAGTTTTACAGTTTTATATCAATACTGCTACCAATCCTGACTGAATACCATATTTCAATTACAATTTATCACATGTATGATAATTAAGGCTACATTTATGTCACGAGGTCATGGAAGTCATAAAGAACCCGTCGCGCCGAATTACCCAACAGCGAAGACCTGGAGCTGCCTGTGGGAAACCCGTGCTGGAGCCGCAAGGTAGCAGGCGCCCCCCAGCGGGCACAGGGAGGAGCGTCACTCGGCCACCACAAAACGAGGGTGGGGGGAGCAGGAGCTGCCAATGCAAGATGCAGGCAGCAGAGCCCGAACACCCGGACGTGCTGGAAAGAGCCGAGTGAGTGCTCAGGGGAGCGGCCGCTCCCCCTGCTCCCCCCCAGGCACCCTGCTGCGTGACTTTTACTAAAAATAACCATGACAAAAATCTTAGCCTTAATGACAATGAACCTTTCTGAGTGCTGAACTCTGTTCACACTCTGGATCCTGACTGCATTTAATGCAGCATCATTAATTTGCATCAAATGCAACACCACCAATACGTACAGCCATAGAGCTGTACATGGTACACCTTTATATTGCTGCAGATACATTTGGTGTTACTCCTGATCTGTCAAATACAATGGTATTAAGATGTCTATTTTATGGCCAACAGCAATAGAAGTTTTTCCACGTGTATAGAATATCTCAACACTGTTTTGATAGGACTAATTCTATGGGCAAGAGGTCTCTTTTCAACAGATTTAATGATAAAGTAATAACTAGGGCCCTACCAAATTCATGGCCATGAAAAACAAACACCTCACACACTGTGAAATCTGTATAGTATAGAGTAAAATCACACAAAAGACCAGATTTCACAGGGGAGACCAGCGTTTCTCAAACTGGGGGTCCTGACCCAAAAGAGTTGTGGGGGACAGGGGGTTTGAAGGTTATTTTAAGGGGGTCGTGGTATTGCCACTCTTACTTCTGCACTGCATTCAAAGCTGGGTGGTCGGAGAGTGGCGGCTTTTGGTCAGGCACCCAGCTCTGAAGGTAGCACCCCACCAGCAGCAGCGCAGAACTAAGGGTAGCAATACTTCAACCCCCCCTACAATAACCTTGCGACCACCCCACAACTTCTTTTTGGGTCAGGACCCCTACAATTACAACACCATGAAATTTCAGATTTCAATAGCTGAAATCATGAAATTAACAATTTTTAAAATCCTATGACCGGGAAACTGACCGAAATGGACTGTGAATTTGGTAGGGCCCTAGTAATAACACTGTTCAGTATTAAAATTCTCTTGAACTATAAGATGACCTGATAAATCTTGTAAGTGAATGAGCCAAATGCAATGCAACATATGACTATGCAATGAACAACAACTTTCCTCTAACACACTATTTAGACTGCAGAATAAATTTAACTTGGGAATACATGAATTTGTACAAAAATGCAATGTGCATAAGGACTCAAGATTTCCATCCACCTTTTGTAACCAGAATTGCATTAGTCATTCCAAAAGGTAGGATATACATCTTTATTATATCATCATCACAGTGGTCCTGATTTTAGTCTTATATTTTAACCCTGAATTACAAGCCCTAATGGTTGTGAAGAAAACCTTCCAAATGAGAACAAAACATAATTAATGCAATCTTGTGTCTTCCTTCCTCAAGCTCACGGGTGCAAAAAGCTCCAACTGTCTCCTATTCAGCTGCCAAAACCTCCAGCTTCCCTTTTGGCAACTTCTGCATTACAGTTATGTTGTCACTACAAGAGTCTGTCGCACTTTCACAGTTTGAGGACAAAGTTAAATACATTGAATTTAGTATCAAAACAACACTAATTTAAAAAAAAATAAACAAGAAAGCACAACATACACTTGAAGCCACCACACAATTTCCAGATTGAAATAGAATTCAGCAACAAAATGTTCCCCCCTCCCAAAAAAAACACCACACACACACACACACACACACACACACACACACACACACACACACACACAGAAGGAATCCTTCTAAAGCAGGAATTCTCAACCCTTTTTAGAATCATGCCCCCCAACCTTTAAAAAGACACACACAAAACAACAACCTTGGAGTCCCTCTCTCCCCCTTACAAAACGGGACTTTCCCCCGTAATCTAGCTGGAACTGGAGCCATTAATACATTGATTCCAATACAGGGGAGTCTACTTTAAATAAATTAGTCCTTTGATCTTGCTGTCTAACTGTGCACAGGCTAGGATTTAAAAGCACATACCTTAATATCCAAAAAGTTTTCAGGGCACTATTTCTCAATTTCAGCATCAAAGAGTGATAGTTGGTGTTGTGACTCCAAGCACCAATGCCTCTCACTCAAATTTAGCTCGGCCTCTCCACCTTGGTCATGACAGAGTGGTGGCCAGACCAAATTAGAGTGAGTGAGAAGGCTTGCCACAATCTCTTAGAAACTTTGATTTACGCCTTCCCCCAGGTTGAGAACTGCTGTTCTAAAGAATTCAGGTTCTGAGTACTGCTTGACAGAGTCAATTGCTTGCTCATAAATATAAAAAAAAACAAAACAACTGAATCTGGATTTACTTACAACCAAGAGTTACTTCCAAATCAAGCAAACTAGTGTGATTACTTATTAATCCCAAAAATCCACCTAAAGAGCAAAACAAAACAAAAATTAGGGCTCTCAAGTGATTACAATTTTTTATCACAATTAAAAAAATTTATTGTGCTTAATTGCACTGTTAAACAATAATAAAATACCATTTAAATATTTTTGGATGTTTTCTACATTTTCAAATATATTGATTTCAATTACAACACAAAATACAAAGTGTACAGTGCTCAATTTATATTTTTTATTATAAACATCTGTACTGCAAAAAAGCAACTTCAGTTCACCTCACTGAAGTACTGTAGTGCAATCTCTTTATCATGAAAGTTGGGCTTACAAATGTAGAATTATGTTAAAAAAATAATAACTGCACTTAATAAAACAATGTAAAACTTTAGAGCCTACAAGTCCACTCAGTCCTACTTCTTGTTCAGCCAATCACTCAGACAAATAAGCATTCAGTGTTGGGGGAGGACAGGGAAGGGAGAAGTAAGCAATGACTTGTGCAGGAGGAGGGTGACGAAGGTGTCTTGCTGCTGCTTCTGGAAGGATGGTTTCTGGTACTGGGCTCACAGGCTTGCCTCCTTTTATTGAGCTAGGTGGGCTCCCTTCAGCTGAGTGAGCCCTTTTTTGCAAGGGAGGGTGGATTTTACCTCAGGGACTCCTATTGCATGGGAGGAGAGGCTGGTGCACGGAGGTTGAGCTCGCCAGGCCATGTTCTTTATGGGGTACTCCCGGAGTGAGCGGCCAGCTAGGGGCAATGGGGCACAACGCAGAGGGGTTGGTCCCGGGAGTGAGGGGCCGGCTGGAAACAATAGGGCCCGAGTTGGCTAGGGTGCTGATACTTCCCGTTTTGGCTAGGATAGTCCCCTTTTTCAGCTCTGTCCCGGCCGTCCCTACTTCTTTGCCAAAACTGGGCATTTGTCCCGGCTGCAAGGCAGAGCAAAGTGGAGAGAGGTGGCTGCTGCCTGGGAATCAGCTGAAGGCAGCAATGCCCGCTAGCAGGAAAGTGGAGAAATTTGTTCCTGGTGGGCAGTGATGGCTTCAGAGCTGACCCCTGGGCAGAGCAGAGCTGGGGAGAGGGGGGGAAATCGGCCTCAGCCAGGGAGGCATGGAGCTCGGGGGCGGGGAGATCAGCCTCCGCTGTGGGCAGCACAGGACTGGGGGGGGGGGGTGAGGATTGAGCCCCAGCCATGGGCAGTGTGGAGCTGAGGGGGGGCAGGTTCAACCCCAGCTGCAGGCAGCATGGGGCTTGGGGTCAGCCCCAGCTGCGGATGGCACAGGAGGCTTAGCCCCAGCCCTGGGTGGCACAGGAGGGAGGGGTCAGCCCCAGCTGCGGGAGACAGGGGGCTCGGGGGTGGGAGTCTACCCCTGAGTTGGGATGGGAGTCAGTCCTAGGGTTACCATACGTCCTCTTTTTCCCCGGACATGTCCGGCTTTTCGGCGCTCAAACCCCCGTCCGGGGGGAATTGCCAAAAAGCCGAACATGTCCGGGAAAATGGCGGCTCTGCTCCTCCCCTGACTCTTCGGCTCTGTTTAAGAGCCGGGCATGGGGGCTGCCCGAAGCCGGTAGCGCTTGGGCTTCGGGCAGCCCCCTTGCCTCCGGACCCTGCGCCGCCGGAGTCCGGGACGGGAAGTGCCCGGCTGGGGGCGCAGGGTCCGGAGGCAAGGGGGCTGCCCGAAGCCCAAGCGCTACCGGCTTCACGGTTTGCCGGGCAGCCTCCAGACCCTGCGCCCCCGGCTGGGCGCTTCCCCTCCCGGGCTCCAGCTGTGCTGGGGAAGCGCCGGTCGGGGGCGCAGGGTTTGGGGGCTGCCCGGCAAACCGTGAAGCCGGTAGCCTGGGGCAGCCCTTTCCGCGTGGCTGGGAGTGGGAGGGAGCGGAGTTAGGGCGGGGAAGGGGCGGAGTTGGGGCGGGACTGGGGTTGGGGAAATGGGCGGGGCCAGGGCCCATGGAGGGTCCTCTTTTTTTATTTAATAGATATGGTAACCCTAGTCAGTCCCAGTCCTAGGTAGCACAGGGGGAGAGGTCAGCCCCAGCTGAGGGCGGCACGGTGTTCATCCCGAGCTGTGGGCAACACAGGGAGGGCGGTTTGGGTGAGATCTGCAATGGGGGGCCCTGCTCCGGCGAGCCCCTGGCCATCTTGTTTTAACTTTGAAAATGCAGGGATGAGAACTGACTTACTTTCTGTAGCCTCCTCTTCCTGTCCTCTGGTGGCGGCTTGTGTTACTGCACCTGACCAGATAGGTTTTTCGGAGCAGCTCATGCAGCCCTCCGGCCCATAGGTCTGTGATTAACGCACATTAAAAAAATTAACGCATTAATTGTGCTGTGCATTAATCGCAGATGTTAAAGGCAGTTAATTGACAGCCCTATTTTTTGTTACAAATATCTGCACTGTAAAAAACAAGAAATTGTATTTTTCAATTCACCTAATACAAGTACTGTAGTGCAATCTCTTTATCATGAAAGTTGAACTTACAAATCATAGAATATTAGGGTTGGAAGGGACCTCAGGAGGTCATCTAGTCCAAACCCCTGCTCAAAGCAGGGCCAATTCCCAACTAAGTCATCCCAGCCAGGGCTTTGTCAAGCCGGACCTTAAAAACCTCTAAGGAAGGAGATTCCACCACCTCCCTAGGTAACCCATTCCAATGCTTCGCCACCCTCCTAGTGAAAAAGTTTTTCTTAATATCCAACCTAAACCTCCCCCACTACAACTTGAGACCTTACTCCTTGTTCTATCATCTGCTAACCACTGAGAACAGTCTAGATCCATCTTCTTTGGAACCCCCTTTCAGGTAGTTGCTTTCAACTACTAAATCCACCCTCATTCTTCTCTTCTGCAGACTAAACAATTCCAGTTCCCTCAGCCTCTCATAAGTCATGTGCTCCAGCCCCCTAATCATTTTTGTTGCCCTCCGCTGGACTCTTTCCAATTTTTCCACATCCTTCTTGTAGTGTGGGGCCCAAAACTGGACACAGTACTCCAGATGAGGCCTCACCAATGTCGAATAGAGGGGAGTGATCACATCCCTCGATCTGCTGGCAATGCCCCTACTTATACAGCCCAAAATGCTGTTAGCCTTCTTGGCAACAACGGGACACTGTTGACTCATATCCAGCTTCTCGTCCACTGTAACCCCTAAGTCCTTGTAGAATTATGTACAAAAAAAAAAAAAAACCTGCATTCAAAAATAAAACCATGTAAAACTTTAGAGCCTACAAGTCCACTCAGTCCTACTTCAGCCAATCACTCAGATAAACAAGTTTGGTTACAATTTGCAGGAAATAATGCTGCCCACTTCTTGTTTACAATGTCACTTGAAAGTGAGAACAGGCGTTTGCATGGCACTGTTGTAGCCAGTGTCGCAAGATATTTACATGCCAGATGCGCTAAAGATTCATATGTCCCTTCATGCTTCAACTACCATTCCAGAGGACATGCGTCCTTGCTGATGACAGATTCTGCTTGATAATGATCCAAAGCAGAGCGGATTGACGCATGTTCATTTTCATCATCCAAGTCAGATGCCACCAGCAGAAGGTTGATTTTCTTTTTTGATGGCTCAGGTTCTGTACTTTCCACATCGGAGTGTTGCTCTTTTAAGACTTCTGAAAGCAAGCTCCACACTTCATCCCTCTCAGATTTTGGAAGGCACTTCAGAGTCTTAAACCTTGGGTTGAGTGCGGTAACTATTTTTAGAAATCTCAGATTGGTAGCTTCTTTGCGTTGTATCAAATCTGCTGTGAAAGTGTTCTTAAAACAAACATGTGCTGGGTAAAACAAAGCAGGAGGCATACAATTCTCCCCCAAGGAGTTCAGTCACAAATTTAATTAATGCATTATTTTTTTAATGAGCATGATCAGCATGGAAGTACGTCTTCTGGAATGGTGGCCGAAGCATGAAGGGGCAAACAAATTTTTAGCATATCTGACACGTAAATACCTTGAAATGCTGGCTACAAAAGTGACATGCGAATGCCCATTCTCATTTTCAGGGGACATTGTAAATAAGAAGCAGGCAGCAGTATCTCCCGTCAATGTAAAACAAACTTGTTTGTCTTAACAATTGGCTGAACAAGAAGTAGGACTGAGTGGACTTGTAGGCTCTGAAGTTTTACATAGTTATGTAACAAAACAAAAATCTACATTTGTAAGTTGCACTTTCACGATAAAGAGATTGCACTACAGTACTTGTATGAGGTGAACTGAAAAATACTATTTTATCATTTTTACAGTGCAAATATTTGTAATAAAAAAATATAAAGTGAGCACTTACACTTTGTATTCTGTGTTGTAACAGAAATCAATATTTTTGAAAATGTAGAAGAACATCCAAAAATATTTAATACATTTCAATTGGTATTCTATTGTTTAACAGTACGATTAATCATGATGCATTTTTTGAGTTAATCATGTGAGTTAACTGCAATTAATCGACAGCCATAAAAAAAAAAAAATCTTACTGGCCAGGAAGCTATGTTTCGGTGTATTGTTATCTACTAAGCTAGAAGAGGATAGCTCAATTTTTATCATACAGTTTTTATTCTAATTTATCTCCCATGGAAGCTTTCCGTAAAGAAACCATTTCTTTGCTTGTTTACATTGAGCATGCACTTTCCAACATTTGAAGCATAGGCCAATTTTACCAGTTCCTAAAATAAACAGTATTACAATAACGAATATTTCTAGAGCTCTTTGAAAACATGCAGCATAAGAGAAGGGTTAAGTGTTATCAAAACATGATGTAAACACCAGTAGTCCTAAGATACATTTTCATTGGCTGATTGGCCCTTTTTTGATGATGACACAACCGTGCAACAACTTCTAATGGTTCAGAACTGGGACCATATAATCAGAATAACATTTCTTACATCCATAACCATTTTACATATTGGAGGAGTCGATTCTGTTGGAGATAAAAGTCAGAGACTGAGTCATTTATCATGAACCCTAGGAACTCCAAAAAGATTGATGTTTTGACACTCTATAATGTACTGTCCTTACTAGTACTACTATTTATTTGTATTACTTGATCTGTCAATTGTCCAACAGGGGAACACGTTCTCCCAGCCTTTACAGTTAAGGAATGCTGATGGCTAGGCTTTTTGGGAAAATACATTGAACCAACACAGTCCAAAATCACAAGCTCTTGGACAAGCCTCTTAAGTAATCTGTAAAAAGAACAGGAGTACTTGTGGCACCTTAGAGACTAACAAATTTATTAGAGCATAAGCTTTCGTGGACTACAGCCCACTTCTTCGGAGCATCTGAAGAAGTGGGCTGTAGTCCACGGAAGCTTATGCTCTAATAAATTTGTTAGTCTCTAAGGTGCCACAAGTACTCCTGTTCTTTTTGCGGATACAGACTAACACGGCTGCTACTCTGAAACCTGTCTTTAAGTAATCTGTGTTTCTCTCAAGGGGGGGGAAATCAACTAATCTGGAAGATTTCTCCACAGCTCCACGTGAACGTTGGCAGTGAAGACCTAATAGTACACAGATAGAGGGTTGCAGCTGTGGACTGGTTGGCCCAGTGAAGTGAGGTTCTACACTCAACTTGGCGGAATTTCTGTCTGTTGGCTATAACATGATAATTTTTGACCACCACATCCAATCTATTCCAATTTTTCAGGAAACTTTCCAGGCAACAGTGGGCAGAATACTATTGATTTTAATGAAAATCTGAAAACCAGAGTGGGGAAACAGAGAATACACGAAGTCCCCTGCATCTGGTTAGCACACCCAGCAGTTTCAACCACTTCTGTAACTGTTTATAGATCAAAGAACCAGTTGATGGCAGCCATTAACACCTTCCAGCATAACAATATCCTGCATCTCAGATCCGCTGATCCTCCCAATAGAGTTTAAAATATTGACACCCTAAATGAGTTCTATCCCAGACAGAAAAAAAGGAATAAGAACGGCAGGACTCAAACTCATAGACTTTAAGGTCAGAAGGGACCATTATGATCATTTAGTCTGACCTCCCGCACAATGCAAGCCACAGAATCTCACCCACCCACTCCTGTAACAAACCCCTAACCTATGCCTGAGTTACTGAAGTCCTCAAATCATGGTTTAAAGACTTCAAGGTGCAGAGAATCCTCCAGCAAGTGACTCACACTGCAGAGGAAGGCGAAAAACCTCCAGGGCCTCCGCCAATCTGCCCTAGAGGAAAATTCCTTCCCAACCCCAAATATGGCGATCAGTTAAACCCTGAGCATGTGGGCAAGACTCACCAGCCAGCACCCAGGAAAGAATTCTCTGTAGTAACTCAGATCCCACCCCATCTAACATCCCATCACAGGCCATTGGGAATATTTACCTGTTAATAATCAAAGATCAATTAATTGCCAAAATTAGGCTATCACAGTTCCTTTAATATTCTTGGATGAAGATTATCTGGGCCCCCCGATTTAGTCCCATTAAACTGTTCGAGTTTGGCTTCTACCTCGGATGTGGTAATATCTACCTCTATATCCCCATTCCCATTTGTCATCCTACCATTATCCCTAAGCTCCTCATTGCCTCATTAAAGACTGAGGCAAAGTATTTGTTTAGATATTGGGCCATGCCTAGATTATCCTTAACCTCCACTCCATCCTCAGTGTTTAGCGGTCCCACTTCTTCCTTTGTTTTCTTATTTATATGGCTATAGAACCTTTTACTATTGGTTTTAATTCCCTTTGCAAGGTCCAACTCTACATGGCTTTTGGCCTCTCTCACTTTATCCCTACATTTTCTGACCTCAATAAAGGTAGCTTTCCTTGCTAATGCCTCCCATCTTCCACTCCTTGTAGGCTTTCTGCTTTTTCTTAATCACCTCTCTGAGATGCTTGCTCATCCAGCTTGGTCTACAACTCCTGCCTATGATTTTTTTCCCCTTCCTTGGGATGCAGGCTTCTGATAGTTTCTGCAACTTTGAATTGAAGTAATTCCAGGCCTCCTCCGCCTTTAGATCCACAAGTTCTTCAGCCCAATCCACTTCCCTAACTAATTTCCTTAATTCTTTAAGGTTAGCCCTTTTAAAATCAAAAACCCTAGTCCCAGATCTATTTTTGTTCATCCTGCCATCTAGTTTGAACTGAATTAGCTCATGATCGCTTGAACCAAGTTTGTCCCCTACAACCATTTCTTCTATGAGGTCCTCACTACTCACAAAAACCAAATCTAAAATGGCATCCCCTCTTGTTGGTTCTTCAACTACTTGGTGAAGGAATCCATCAGCTATCGCATCCAGGAAAATATGAGCCCTATTATTACTAGCACTTGTCTTCCAGTCTATATCTGGGAAGTTAAAGTCTCCCATGTTCACACAATTCCCATTAGTGTTTACTTCATGAAAAACATTAAAGAGGTCTCTATCAATATCCAAATCGTATCCCGGCGATCTGTAGCACACCCCAAGCACTATCTCAGGGGAGGCTCTAGTAGCTTTCTTTCCTAATGTGATTTCTGCCCAGACAGACTCAGTCTTATCCATTCCATCACTTCTTATTTCTTTACAGTCTACCTCATCATTGATATACAATGCTACTCCACCACCTTTGCCTTTATTTCTGACTTTCCTAAACAGCACATAGCCTTCAATACCTGTACTCCAGTCATGACTACTATTCCACCATGTTTCTGTTATCCCTATAATATCTGGTTTCACTTCCTGGACCAGTAGCTCTAGTTCCTCCATTTTGTTAGCTAGGCGCCTCGCATTACTGTAGAAACATCTTAATTTTTGCCGTTTGGCTTCACTGACATTCTTTACTTGATTAGGCACAGACATTCTACCGCCAGTATCACCTACTAGACTGGTATCTTCACTACCCTTCCTCCTTATGTCCATTCTCATACCCACGGCTGTATCCTTTCTTACTTTGTTTTCTTCCTTCTCAATGTTAAATTCCGACGAGGAGATTACCTGGACATCTCCCAACCATCTCCCCCAAATTCCTAGTTTAAAGCTCTCTTAATCAGTTGTGCCAGCCTCCATCCTAGAAGTCTATTTCCCTCCTTACTCAGGTGAAGTCCATCCTGAGAGAACAGTCCTCTGTACATGAATGCTTCCCAGTGGCCATACATCCTAAAGCCCTCCTTATAGCACCACTGCCTGAGCCATCTGTTGATCGCCATAATCTTGTCACACCTTTGTTGCCCTTCTCTAGGAACAGGCAGAATCCCACTGAAGATCACCTGAGCCTCAATTTTCTTAAGCGTCTTCCCCAGCCTGGCATAGTCTCCCTTGATACGTTCCAGCGAGAATCTAGCCATATCATTTGTTCCCACATGAAGGACAATCAGTGGATTCTTTCCCACTCCCGTTAGGATTCTCTTCAGCCTCAGGTCTACATCCCATATCTTAGCACCCGGCAGACAGCACACCCTTCTGTTCTCCAGATCAGCTCTAGTTACAGGCCTGTCTATTCTTCTCAGTAAGGAGTCCCCAATCACGTAGACCTGCCTTTTCCTGGTGATGGTGAGATTCTCCGGTCTATCCCCTGCTCCCTCTGGCTGCAAGTCCTCTCAATTTCTATTGTCCTTTGCAATCCTCCGCAACCCATCCCATATCCTCCTGGGGCTCATATTTGGTGTTGTTATCTCCATTGACTCTTCCCCTCTTCCTTTAGGACTAGCTGCTCTTCTCTTCTTCCTTGCCCTCTCACCTTCAGCGACTACCTGCTGTGCTCCTTCATTTTCCAACTCCACAAACCTGTTTGTGAGCTCTATTTCTCCTTCACTAGTCCGTCTTTTCCTCTGCCTGGTTCTCTTAGTCACATGCTTCCACTGTCCACTTTCCTCACCCAGCAGTCTCCCCTCAGAGTTCTTTGGTCCTGCTTCCATTTGCAAGTCTGAGCTTTTTCCTTCAGCCTCCTCGTGTCTTTGCTCCATCATCTGCTCGAACCCCCTTCTAAATTCCACCAGAGTTTCCACCTGCATCTCCCATCCTCGGATCTTTTCAGCTCTATCAGGTGGCCCTTCATGCAAATGAAACTCTTTTCAGATACCCCCTCCAGGATCATGTACATGCCGCAGTTTCCACATCCAGTCATCCTCATTGTCTCTTCCACTGCTGCCTCTGTATTGGTCATAGCCTTCCCACCACAAACCAAACCACCAACACCCACAGCAAAACAAACCTCCAAACGGGCACCAAAACACCGGCAGAACACCACCCTCTCCCTTCACTAACCTGTCTATTCCTCTGCCTAGCTCTCTTAGTCTCCCCCGCAAACTCCCCTTGCAAACTCCCACTGAAACTCCCCTGTTTACAGCTGTTTGCTGGCTCCTGTGCCTCTGCAGCTGGCTATGCCGCAGCCTGACTGGCTGGCTACCTTTATAGGACCCCTAAGCAGAGAAGCCCCGCCCCCTAATCAGGGCTCAGCTTCTCTCCCAGCACACTGCCCCTACCGGCCTCCACACATATAAAACTACAAAATACAAAAACCTTCTCCTCCAACAGAACTCCCACTGAAACTCCCCTGTATACAGCTCTGTTTGCTGGCTCCTGTGCCGCTGCAGGAGGTAAAAGAGTTCACACAGAGTCCTTGGCATAGGGAGGGTGAATATCAGATCATGGGAGACACACACCCCTGTCACAGGGAGGAGAGATGGGGAGGTTTACAGGAAGCCCCTGAAAAAGAGGCGGCGAATCAAAGCACACTAGGGAAATTTTAGCATGCAGCAGCAGGGTCCATACTGATAGCTAGTGAGCAGGCTAGCATAAGGTAAATGTACATCCCAGCTTGCAGCACACTAACTGTTCCTCTAGACAAGTCTTCAATGTATCTATTTGGCTTTGCATCTACACCCAGCAGCCAACTCCTGATCTCCTCTTCCTCTTTGATGTATGCTCCAGGCTGATTTCCTTGGAGGATAATGTGCTCCAGCTGTTCTGGTCCCAGCTCAGAGTCCTAGCCAGAAACTCTGGGGCTTTTTGATGTGGCCATTTAGCACACAGTCCACATAGGAAAATTACTTACAAGTACAGTAACTGGAGTTCATTGAGCTGCGTTGTCCATGTGCACTTTCCACTAGTGCTGACTCCGAAGCAGTGGATCACTGCAATGGAGGTGAGAGCTCAGAATCTTAAGAGAACAAAGATTGTAAAACAGCCTTGCCAAATGCAGTATCTGACTGTAAGGCTTCAGTAATAACTTAATGTGTTATAAACATGTTACCAGAACTCCAAGTGGCTGCTTTATATGTAATATCCAAAATATACATATTCTTCAGTGATGCTGCTGAGGGAGAGAAAATTCAGTGTGGCAGGAAGGTTTACTTTGTCCACCTCATAAGTTCTCACACTATCAAAAGTCCATCTCCATAGTTTCTGAGATGAGATGGTTTTTACTTTCATTTTCTCTGCGATGGAGACAAAGAAATCCCGGCAAAGATCTAAAAGGGTTTGTTCTTTGCAGATAAAATGTGAGGACATGCCTGACATTTACAGAGTGCATCATAGCCTCTACTTTGGTAGCATGAAGCTTAGGGGGGAAAATGTAGGTAGGTTAATTTGCTGGTTCAGATGAAACTCTGGGATTGCCTTTGGCAAGAATTTAGAAGGTGTCCTCAGAGACACCTTGTCTGGATAAAAAATGGTATATAAGGCAGGCCAACCATTAAAGCTTTGATTTCTCTGACATCCAGAGAGGCAATAGCGATCAAGAATGATGTTTTCATTGATAAGTGTAATGGTGAACACAACACCGTCAGTTCAGAGAGTAGGTCTCTCAGTGCCAAGAAAACCAAGTTACAGTCCCATGGTGGGATTGGTTCTTTAACAGATGAGAACACCTTAGCAAGACTTTTCAAACATCTGATCATAGCTAGATGAGAAAAAATTGTGTGTCCATCCACTGGAGGATGAGCAGAAATAGTCACAAGGTGAACTTGATGGAACTAAATGACAGGTTATGCTTTTTCAAGTCAAGCACATAGTCTGACTCTAAGATCTTGGATGCAGAAGCTTCTTGCAGAGACAGGGACTTTTGGAGACACCAACAGGAAAACATCATCCATTTCACCAGGTAAGTTTGTCTTAAAGGCTCTTTCTTACTGTTCACTAAGATATTCCAGACAGACAAGGAGCATGATTGCTATACCTTTGATATGCATCCAGTGGCCAAGATGTGAGATGAAGGGACTACAGATCTAGATGCATAATCTTCCCCTCCCTTCATTCTGTGATAGCAGGTTCAGAAGGAGAGGCAAGGTCCTCGGCTGGCAGGTCAACAGAATGTTTGGGAACCAAACCTGCCTTAGTCACACACAGAGCTATTGATATTAGCTTGTCTGAGTCCTCTCTGATCTTGCAAAGCACTCTGGGAATCAATAGGACCGGTGGGTAAATGTACATCAGGATTCCTGACCAAGAGATTAAGAGGGTATCAAGCAGGGAGTCTGAGTTCCCCTACCCCCAGCAGAAAATCTGACACTTCTTGTTTTGTGTCACAAATATGTCTATCCATGGATAATCATAATTCAAAGAGATGTCCTGGAGGATAGAGTCCTTGATCTTCCACTTGTAACTGGACGAGAAATGTTTACTCAGATTATCTGCTGTGCTGTTCTGCAGACCACATAAGCATACTGCTGAGAGGGAGACTTGGTATCTGATGCACCAGTTCCACAGTCTAACCACACCTCAAAGTGGGGAAGATCTTGCCCCACCCTGTTTCCTGATGTAGAACAAAGTGGCTGTATTGTCCATTATTATTTGGACAGACTATCCTCAAATGTGATGGAGAAAGAACTCGCAAATACTATGCAGTGCCCCAAGTTCTAGCACGCTGATGTGCATCCGTGCTATTGTGTGGTCCAAAGGCCTTGTGCCTGTAGATCACTCATGCATGCTTCTCCCCTAGATTGAGGCAACTATCACTATTGTTTTGGATCAGAGAAGAGATGCAAGAGTTTGCAAGCATTCCTGGGGTCTGTTTTGACAACTGGGCCTACAAAGTTACTCAAATTGTGAGCTCAACTGCAAAAAGTATGTAAAAGTTCTTAAGACATTACAATAATCTATAACAACAAATGTTAATGGGAAAAGGTATGAAAGGGAGCTAAAATACCTGAATCTAAAACAAAAAAATCAAGTTGATGTGATTCAAGGACTGCATTAAAATCATGAAAAAAGAAGAACAGGAGGACTTGTGGCACCTTAGAGACTAACAAATTTATTAGAGCATAAGCTTTCGTGGACTACAGCCCACTTCTTCGGATGCATATAGAATGGAACATATATTGAGGAGATATATATACACACATACAGAGAGCATAAACAGGTGGGAGTTTATGCTCTCTGTATGTGTGTATATATATCTCCTCAATATATGTTCCATTCTATATGCATCCGAAGAAGTGGGCTGTAGTCCACGAAAGCTTATGCTCTAATAAATTTGTTAGTCTCTAAGGTGCCACAAGTCCTCCTGTTCTTCTTTTTGCGGATACAGACTAACACGGCTGCTACTCTGAAACCTTTCATTAAAATCATGCTTGTTAAAGACAGAATATTTGAAGCTGAAAATTATAGCTGACAAGCTAAAACTGGGATGTCAGATATTAGGCCTAATTAATATTAGGCCCATTAATGATGGACACAGCACCCTCACATGAGGGGCAGTATTTGAATCTGGATACTGGACTGAGGCCATCGTGATGGCAGCAAAATTTTAATTTTGGAAAAATAAAGCACCAACAGGCAACTAACTAAACTACACAATCATAATGATTCTATGGATAGGCTTGGCAGAATTAAATTTTTATTTTTTATAATTTCAATCGATAATATCTGTTTATTTTTAACTATTGTTTCAATTTTTATCAATTTAAATTTTCACAGTTGTGCAAAATTCTGGGTTTTAAGCATTTCTATTTGAATCTATTTAAATGTTCATAGTTACAAGAAAATATTGGGGGTGGAGGGCTCAGACAATAGGGAGACCAGATAATTATTCAATGACAGTAGATGTTGAGATTCAAAAAGTCAAAGCTTCAACACTGTTAAAACACAAACTGCCAACATCATATGTCAAAATATACCAAGTAAATATCCTTAAATCAAACTCTAGTAAGTTCTCAAGCAGCATTTTTCTTACTCTGCATATCTGCACATTTCTATTATTACTGATGGAAATATTTTTCATCAGTTTGAGTGTGTATAGTGAAATTGACATTTACCGACATTTACTGATAAAAAACTAATCTTTCCAAGCCTAACTATATACAAGTTTGAAAAAGGTGCTAGCAGTTCATGAACCACAGACTGCAAGCTGTTCCTTCTTGAAGCCAAGAGATAGTAAGAGGAACTGAGTGGTGGTTGTTGCACTCCACCTTTTCATAGGAGGAGAGGCTGAGGGAACTGGGATTGTTTAGTCTCCAGAAGAGAAGAATGAGGGGGGATTTGATAGCTGCTTTCAACTACCTGAAAGGGGGTTCCAAAGAGGATGGATCTAGACTGTTCTCAGTGGTACCTGATGACAGAACAAGGAGTAATGGTCTCAAGTTGCAGTTGGGGAGGTTTAGGTTGGATATTAGGAAAAACTTTTTCACTAGGAGGGTGGCGAAGCACTGGAATGGGTTACCTAGGGAGGTGGTGGAATCTCCTTCCTTAGAGATTTTTAAGGTCAGGCTTGACAAAGCTCTGGCTGGGATGATTTAGTTGGGAATTGGTCCTGCTTTGAGCAGGGGGTTGAACTAGATGACCTCCCGAGGTCCCTTCCAACCCTGATATTCTATGTCCTTGACACAAGCCACAGAGAACACTCAGGGCACATATGTGGTCATACAGACACTGATGGCAAAAAGACTCCGAATTTGAGCACATAGGGCACATGCGCATCATTAGTGGAATGTACTTATGGACAATCACTCAAAGGAGAAACATAATATACCCTGTCACAGATCTGTTTCATACACTGGTGGGGAAAAAGTGGCCTTATAAAGCTAGAACAAACAAGTTTGATAAAATTCAACTGAAAACTAAGAAGCCATATTTTAACAGTATCAGACCACACTAGGACACCCATTTGTAGGTTATTGGTGCACGTCTCAGGCAGCTCACGGCTCACAAAACACCACAAACATCCACCAATATCCAGTTAATGCACAATCTGGGATGATTTATTATCATATTCTTTAGCACCAACAAGAGAGTTCTGTCAGCAGCACTATGGTGTCAGCCTACTCCTCAGAGACAGTGGAATTTTTGTTAAGATTGCAGTCGAATAAACTTCTCTCCAATGCTAATGGCATATATAAGGTATTTTTTTATGACAAATGAAGTCCTTCATTATGGTGGAGTAACACTTATTTCAAGCAAAAATTTAAAAATATCTGGCTTAATGAATAGCCAACCAAATTAACTTATTAATGTACTAAACTGGGGCATGAGGGACCCCCTCAAGACTTTGCTTCTTAGGGTCAGCTTTCTGTCTTTGGTTGGAAAAAACTAAAGCTTGTGGAGTGATGGTACTAAGCCTCTGCTGAAGCCACATGCCCACCCTTCCAATCACACATTAAGTGTATACATCTGACAAGATTATAAGGGGGAGGAAGACAAAGGAATCCAGAAAGAATGGGTATAGCAACATTCTACAAACCTCACTCAGACAGGCTCAGATGTATTGAGCCACTGCCTCAAGAGAATAGCTTCTTTATATGTATTCTAATTGGGGTCAGGCAGGGTAAATGAAAACTGCACTACTGATGCACAGTGCGTGACAAATACAGAGTGCATTATTTAAGAAACCCAGTACTGGAACTTGATCAAAATCCTGACATGCAAAATCCTGACATTCAAAATCACTAACACTGCATCACTGCTCTATGTTGTGTGTGCTGACACGCAGCACTTCACAGCTATTTATTTCCCCAAAGATCATTTATTGGAGCGATGTCAGAGAAGCCTGGCAAATCCCTCATTGCAGGGATATGAAAAGAAAGGTGGGATGGCAGGATGACTGAAAGGGGGAATATAATTAATGGGGTATACTGTCAGGATTTTGACTAGTTGGAAATGTAATTTATAAAGATTTTGACTGTCTTTTTTTATCCTTTCAGGATTATGTACTAGATTACCAAAATACTATCTTGACAATAGTTTCTGCAAGTACAAGGCAGTAAACCAGCCTAATGATAACATTCCAATATGCCCAAATCTATTTAGAGTTCCCTTAAGTACATACAACAGAACTTTAGTATCTCTCTCATTCAGAGCATATGAGTGGCAACAGTTTCAACCTCTCAGTATCAAAAATATTTAAAGAATAGCATATGCTAGGTCAGGGGTGGCCAACCTGTGGCTCTGCAGCCACATGCGGCTCTTCAGAAGTTAATATGCGGCTCCTTGTATAGGCACCAACTCCAGGGCTGGAGCTATAGGTGCCAACTTTCCAATGTGACGGGGTGCTCACTGTTCAATTCCTGGCTCTGCCACAGACCCTGCCCCCACTCCACCCCTTCCCGCCCCCTCCCCTGAGTGTCCCATGCCCTCACTCCTCCCCCCGCCCCTCCCAGAGCCTCCTGCATGCCACAAAACTGCTGATTGGGAGGTGTGTGGAGGGAGGGGGAGGCGCTGATCAACAGGCTGCCGGTGGGTGGGAGGCACTGGGAGCTGATGGGGGGCTGCTGACATAATACTGGGGCTCTTTGGCAATGCACACTGGTAAATTCGGGCTCTTTCTCAGGCTCGCCACCCCTGTGCTAGGTTATTTATCCAAGTCCTTGGTCTGACAGGTTAGGATCATCTCTTTGATTGAAAACCCTAGCAAAGGGGAAAACACTTGCTAGAAATAGTTCATAAGGCTGGGCCTGAATGCCAGCCACTCTACTAAAAGATCGCTTCTTGGCAACAGTGACCAAGCCTCTCTCATCTCTACCTACTTATTTTACCATATGATTTTCATGCCATTCAGTAAGTTTTTTTTAAACTATCGATGTCTAAGAAGCCTAATTCACCAGCAGTTTAGCAGCCGAGGTGAAGGCTTGCAAAGCCTAAAAACTCAGCAGGGTTATGATCAGTGTAACTAGTATAATATTATGCCAAACAAGAAATATGGACCAGGAGAGAGTTACTTACTATACAAAAATGTTGAACATAAATAGTCAAAAGTAATTTTAATCAGATATTGGTGGTTCAAATATAAGACCCACTAAAATGATGTGCAATACTAATGTATGGACGAGCCATAAACTACCCTCACTGTGATTATTGATATCTAATATTCATGCACTATTAGCAGCTGAGGTATGTGATTCATCCAGTATACGTAAGCTTGATTTAATCTCAAATTAAAAAATTAATAGAGAAAACACTGGAAACTACTCTCTTAAAATAATACACTGCTGAGCTTTGAAGAGATGCTCAGAAATTGTAGTGATGGGGGCCATATATGTATCTTGACAAACCCAATATTATATGCAACTGAAAGCCAAACATTTTGGAAAAGGTGTCTCAGCATAACATACCTGTTTAAAAAAGCTCAGAAATCTCCTCTGACAAGGCAGAAATTATGCTGGAGATTTAAAACAAATAATAAACACACACTCTAGAAACTAAGCATGTGCCTAGATTGATTAGAGGACCCAAATCTTTTGAAGTTCTCTAAATAGACAACATTATTTTGATTTACATCTGAACACTGAATGAAAAGCTCCTCAGAACCAAGGTATACCTGAGATTAGAGGCAGAGATAAAAGGAAACTTCTTAGGTTAGAAAAATTGCAAGCCTTAGTATCTGTGGCATTCCTTCCAGATTCTGCAATATAGCAATGATAGAGGTAGTGGAAAAGGAAAAAATAGTCAGAGAAAAATACAGAGAGCGATCCTTGCAGAATAGAATTTGGGTAACCACACAGGAGAGGAAGAGATCGGGCTGGGCTGCTCAAAGCATCATATATATCGGTGTCAACAGAGAAAGACTCAGCACTTAGATCTGCAATAGAATACCAGACAGTACCCAATATTTGAGAGGTAAGGGATGTAGATGGACAGTGAGTAAGTCAGTAACCAAGGACATATCAAGATTAAGCTCTAGACCACTGCATCAAAGTTTTACAGTTACAAGCTGTAAATGGAGTACTGTTTGAAGATATCTGGTAGAATATTGTTCTATTCTGTGTTACCAGAAGTGGTTTCTAATAGCCCCACAACACTGCCACTGTCATAAGCATTCACTTCTGACTCCGTAACAGCTGTTATGACTGGAGGCAACTCAAATAATATGAAAACAGAAGAATGGTATGAAAATGAATAAAAGGAAATGTGGAAGGGAAAAAGAGAAGAGATGATTGGCTTGTTTACCTCTCACACCACAATACCATTTACCAACAATAGGAGCAGAAGAGGGGAGAGGCAAGGAGAGAGCAACTCCTTTGTCACAATATTAACATCCTACCCAAAGTCTCCAAAATACAACAGGCAGAAAGTAGTTATAGACCTTTCCTTGCCTGGAGACTGTACAAGAGGTGTACAAACCAGGCTCCAGAGAAGTTAACTCTGTCCTTGGTGGAGCATTCTAACAGGGCACAGAGAAGAGTATGTGACAGTGGCCTTGTCTACACTGGAAAGTTTCTGCACAGTAAAGCTTTCTGCGGTGTAACTCCTGAGGTGTACACACTGCCAAGCCACTTAGTGCACAGAAAGTGCACGGTTGCAGCACTGTAAAAAAAAAAAAGACACACCCCGATGAGAGGCGTACAGCTTTCTGCGCCAGGGTTACAGTGCCATGGTGCCAGTGTAGACCCCCTGCTCGATTACAGCGCTGCGATTGGCCTCCGGGAGGTGTGCCACAATGCCTGTTCTCACCTCTCTGGTCATCGGTTAGAACTCTACTGCCCTGCACTCAGGTGACCAACTGTGAGCCCCACCCCTTAAATTCCTTGGGAATTTTGAAAGCCCCTTCTTGTTTGATCGGTGACACTTGCAATGGTCTCAGCACATCTTTCCAGGTGACTATGCCTTCTCCTCGGACCAGGTGATCCCCCGCTTGGAGCAATGCCAAGCTGTTGGACCTAGTCAGCATTTGGGGAGAGAAGGCTATCTATCCAGTCCCAGCTGCACTCCAGCCACAGGAATGATGATACCTATGGACAGATTTCACAATGCATGACAGAAAGGGGCCATGAGGACACATTGCAGTGCAGGGTCAAAGTGAAGGAGCTGCGGAACGCCTACCACGAGGTGCGGGAGGCAAACCACCACTCCAGTGCTGCGCCCATGAGCTTCCGGTTCTACAAAGAGCTGGATGCAATACTTGGTGGTGACCCCACCTCCACTGTGAAGGCCACTGTGGATACTTTGGTGGCTCACGTGTCAGTTCAGTGTGGACCAAGCCAGGAGGAGGAAATCTTAGAGGAGGATGTAGAGGGGGAGGGAGACCCAGAGGCAGAAGACGACTCAGAGGTCAGAGATGCATGAGGAGGAGGCTAGCCAGTCACAGCAGTCAGAGCTTGGCGAAGCACAAACAGGAGTGGAGGCCTCTGGTAAGTGGCTTTGATTTTGGAAATCACTGAAGCAAGTTGTTGGGGGCAGGAGGGTTGCAGAAAGCAGGATTGTGTCTGTATGATGCCCATACCACCACATGCCATGTCTGAGTGGCGGAACAGGGTGTTGATTGACTCCCTCACTTCACTTCCCTCTCCTCAGAGATCTCCACAAAACTCCCATGGAGATACTGGGAAATCTGCTGCCACAGGTTCTTTGACAGAGCTGCTTTGTTTCTTGCCCCATTAAGAGTAACTTTCCTGCACCACTCTACCGTCACTGGGGGAGGGACGGGGGACAGACCATTGCTGCACACAGGCAAGCCGCATAAGGGCCAGGGCAGAAACCGCAGTCTTGGAGAAGACCCTCCCTTGATTTCCTGCTCACCCTCAGCAGCGAGATATTTTCCATAATTAACAAAGCCTGTGGAAAATGTGGAGACAGTAATGATCATCAGGCCCCCCCTACAGTGCTGGCTCTCCCCATTAGCCATATGCCCAGTGTACAGTACAGTCCTAGAACACTGATTTCCCCTGCCTCTGTAGTTAATCACCATTTTGGGGGTCCTGTGGCTCATGTGCGCTTGCCTGGGGTCAGCCAGTTAGTGACAGGTATGTGAATAGTGGCTGTGTTTTAAATCACTCAATCAGTGGCCTGTGTGTTGCAACAATACTGCTTCTATAAAATGTTGCATTTTGGCTTCACAGATATGACCTTGGGAACCCAGCCTCCCTCTTTGTTATCGGCGGCTGAATGGCTGCGCAGAATTAGAAAGCGGCCACAAAGAACTAAAGAGGACTTTCTGCATGATGTCATGATGCACTTCACGGACGAAAAACAAGAATTGAAGGAGTGGCGGGACAGCGAGAAGAGGGACCGAAAGGAGAACGCGGCACGCCAGAATGAACCCACGGAGCAGCTCTTAAAAGTTATGGAGCGTCAAGCGGACACGCTCCAGGCGCTACTAGCACTACAAACCAAACAGCTCCACGCCCACCCTCCCCTCCAGCCACTGTCGCAAAACTCTTTCCCATGCGCCCCCCAGACACTGCCAACACATTCTTATCAACCTCCTGGCTCCAGTCTGTACCCGCTGCATTCTACTCCTCCCCCTTCACAGTCCAGCCCTGCAGACTCCCAGTACCCACTGCACTCAACACCCGTCCCTCTGCAGTTTAGCCCTGCTGAAGTGCAGTACCCGCTGCACTGTACTCCAAAGGACAACGTTGCATATGATACCTGGACATACACAAATCTTTAACTGTCCCGGGACCCCACCTTCTCCTGGGATCCTTCCTTTCCCCCATCCCAACAGGGCTGATGTGGTTTTTTGTTTGTCTCTCTCCTTCAGTTGTTGTTTTTTAATAAAAGAATTGTTCTGGTTTGAAATCAACCTTTATCCCATTAATTGAAAGCAAACAGAGCTCTGCAAAGCAACAGGCAATTTTCTTAAACCTTCACAGTACATCATCTGCACTAATCACAATCACCTCCTAGCTTTACAGCGCACTGGACACTACAAATATTAGTGGATTTCAGCTTCAAATTGCTGCCTCAAGGCATCCCTGATCCTTATGGCCCCACACTGCGCCCCTCTAAGAGCCCTGGTCTCTGGCTGTTCAAATTCAGCCTCCAGGCGCTGAACCTCAGCGGTCCAGCCCTGAGTGAAGCTTTCACACATCCCTTCACAAATATTATGGCGCATACAGCACGCTAGAAGCATAGGAATATTATCATCGGCCAGGTCCAGCCTCCCATATAGGCAGTGCCAGTGGGCCTTTAAACAGGCAAAAGCACACTCAACAGTCATTCTGCACTTGCTCAGCCTGTTATTGAACCACTCCTTGCTGCTGTCAAGGTGCCCCATGTATGGCTTCATAAGCTACAGTATTAAGGGGTAGGCAGGATCACAATGGGCATTTTGACTTCCCCTACGGTGATCTTCTGGTCCAGGAAGAAAGTCCCTGCTTGCAGTTTCCAGAACAGGCCAGTGTTCCGAAAGATGCATGCGTCATGCATCTTTCTGGACCAGCCTGCGTTAATGTCTGTGAAAGGCCTTTGTGATCCACAAGCACCTGGAGAACCATAGAGAAATACCCCTTCCGATTAATGTACTCGGTGGCTAGATGGTCTGGTGCCAGAATTGGAATATGCGTACCATTTATCGCCCCTCCACAGTTAGGGAAGCCCATTTGTGCAAAGCCATCCACAATGTCATGCACGTTGCCCAGAGTCACGGTCTTTCGGAGCAGGATGCAATTAATGGCCCTGCACACTTCCATCAACATGAGTCCAACGGTCGACTTCCCCACTCCAAACTGGTCAGCGACTTCCCCATTCCAGACCGATCAGTAGCAGTCTGGAGTAGCCAGCTTCCACAGTGCAATCACCAAGTGCTTCTCCAATGACAGGGCAGCTCTCATTCTCATGTCCTTGTGCCGCAGGGCTGGGGCGAGCTCATCACACAGTCCCATGAATGTGGCTTTCTTCATCTGAAAGTTCTGCAGCCACTGCTCATCATCCTAGATGTGCATGACTATGTGATCCCACCACTCAGTGCTTGTTTCCTGAGCCCAAAAGTGGTGTTCCACTGTAGTCAGCACCTCCGTGACTGCAATCTTATGTCATAGCCGCTACGCATGGCAAGATCAATGTCGAATTCCTCTTGCCTCTGTAGTTTAAGGAATAACTCCACTGCCACTCGTGACGTGTTGGTCAGAACAAGCAGCATATTGGTCAACAGTGCAGGATCCATTCCTGCAGATCGAAGAGGCAGACAGAGCACGCAGTACACAAACCGTTGAAAGATGGCGCCAAATGCAGATGGAAGCACAGGGATTGCTGAGATGCGAAGCAATGCATCATGGGGTATTGGGACAGGACCCAGGATGCCCCGCAACCCCCTCCGCCTTCCCACAACTCTTAGTGCCAGAAGAGGAAGAGATGATCTATTGGATAGCTGCCCAGAGTGCACCGCTCCAAATACCGCTGTAAGTGTGAACATGCTATTGCACAGGCAGCTGACAGTGTGAACACACAACAGCAGTTTCCTTTCAGCGCTCTCTGAGTAGCACTGTAACTGCCGGCGATGTAACTTTGCCAGTGTAGACATACCCAGTGACTGTTACTGTAGATGTCCAAAAATGTAATAAAAACTAGAATTCAGCACATATTTGAGGTAACTCAGCCATGTGTGATCCCTGCAGCCAAAAGTCTCAAAATACTCAAATAGTTCTCTTTTCTCAAGAACTGTTAGAAACATAGCTTGAAATATAATCTCCAGTGTAAGTGTGAGAAAGACGTCATTAATCCAGACGTCAGTATTGAAGTACGCAGATATATTAAAGGTTTTATAAGCATACTGCCATCTTAATATATGCTCAACTCCTTTTAAGGAGATGGCAAAGGACACTCTCCATATCATCTGCCCTACAGAAAAAAAAAATGCTCTCCTTGTGGCAGATGGGATTTTGGGGGGGAGGGTAAGGGGGGTAAGAATAGAAACATGCTGTAGCCAAGTTACCAGTACCTTGATTGAGATTATGATGTCATAATTTTTCAGAGATATCTGGTGAAACTCCCCTCCTCCCCCAGGGCTTTTAAAAAACGAACAAACAAAATGCCTGCATTAACAGGATATTAGGCAAAACAACAATTTTTCTTTAGACAACTTAGCAAATAACACAAATATTCAGGGAGGATCAAGTCAGGCTAGTAAATTTTTACTGCTGTGAGAAATCAGAAATATTTGTAAATTATTACATGACCCTGTCAAGAAAATCCTACCTGATTCAAGGCAGGACATGTCTATTGTTTACCTCCTGAGAGTTAGGAACAATGCTAACAAATAGGATTTCCACATATTGTGGGTTCAGACATTCAAGCCAGAAATGGCACAAAGTGGCTTTCAACCAGCTAGAGATAGCCATTATAGAACTCCTCACCAATGGCAGAAAGCTAGTGGAGGCAGTGTAAATTAGAACTGCAAGGAAGCAGTACTAACTTACACTGAAGCTGTATTATGAAATTACCTAATATCACATACTATCTTCCATTTCAAACTTGCTAGTAAGTGCACCAACAAGAATCTGTGAAGGGACAGTAGCAACAGCTGACTCCTATTGGAATAAGATTGACAACTATCACAGATCTATTCCAACATCAGATATCTCCAGCAAGGAAAGATTCAACTTGGAAATAAATTTAGATTCATTTCAGAGCATGTAACATTTTTTTTTTAATAATTTAGAAAACAAAGAACAGCTTATGGTGGTAAAGCAACAAAAAAGATTTGATTAAACTGTGCACAGACAGACACCAACCCTACCTCTACTCTCTATAAAGTAATCCATTATATAAATGAGAACTTAGTATGTGTTCCAAATTTCCTGACAATCAAGCCACTTTTTATATAAAATATTATATAGTATCTCCCATACCAAAAGACCCAATGTGTTTTACAGAAGTCGCTTCACCCACCTCTGAAAAGCTGGTATGGAAACATGGTAGCCGTTCTGCGGTGGTTTTGAGGCGGGTGGGGCAGAGCAAAGATTACTAACTGAATCTATACTCCGCCTTACAAATTTCTACTCACCTGCTCACTTGGGACCAGTAAATTCTGGGGCAGACAATAGGAGACTAAGGTTTTCAGTCTCGTAACACAAAACCACAACCTGTAGCATATTTTGGAACCAGTTCAGAATTCATAGTGTTCTATAGCTGTGTCGTGGATGCCTTATAGAGCACTGTTCCATCCTGTGTAAAATAAAAGGGGAGAATGCAAGGGACTGTGCGATGCAGAGGACAGAGAGAAGCTAGCAAGAGTGGATCACCTTTCCCACACCTTTTTTCCTCACAGCACAATATCCCACAAACATACAGACAGTCTTCACCCTTCTTTCCCATAGATGTGCACAAACTAGGATAGATGGGCCAGACTGCATTGTCATTGGCATGATTCAGACAGCCTAGTAGATTTTCACCTGAACTTATATATGTGACAATTTTGCAAGTTTGGCATAATATGTTATGAAGTCATCCTAGCAGCTCCACAACTAAGGTTGCAATGACTTGTACAATTAAACCCAGGAGTACATTCTTTTATTAAAGAACATGAAAATGCATACAAGCAATTTTGCAAAGTGGCCTATTTCAAACTTTAGATGTCTGTAAATCTGTATAACACATATCTGAGCAATACTTAGAAAATGAAAGGCTTAACAATCATTGCATTTTTGAAATTTCCAGACAGTATACAGTATCTCAGGCTTCTATATAAATAATCCATATGAAAGCTAGTATACTTTTCCACACAGCTTCAGTTCCTGAACTGTACACAACACAGAAGTAAATTAAAAAAAGAAAGGCGCCTACTAATGTATTTGTGACACAGATATGCCCAGTTTTGCCCTGGCAGGTATATTACATCAGCAGTTCTCAACCAGGGGTCCACGCGGGGCTGAAGCCAGGAGGCGCGAGGCTGAATCCTGGCCCCCCGAGCCCTGATGCTCCCCGTGGGGCAGAAGCCCTGAGTGCATGGGCAGAGTTGGGGGCATGGAAGGCATTGCCCCCCCCCCCCCCCAACTGCAGCACAAGATCACGGCAGTCCTGGGGGCAGCTGAAAGAACTAACCATTGAGTGAGAAGTATTTTATAAGACAGGAGAATAACTTGTTAATAAATATAAGCTATAAAATGTGTTTTATGTTTTTCCTTTTACCTGTAACCTTTTGTTTTCAAATTCTTATCCTTGCTTTATTTGAATCTTTATCCCAAGCTCTGTTAAATAAACTTCCATTTGGTTTTACCTGTCAAAGCACCTCGGGCTAAGGAGAGTGAAACCAGTAAACTAGGGTGCACTGTTTCCAGAGGCTGCAGACACCAGGAGTCCACTGGGGTGTCAAGATGATAGGGAATGGGGGACTACAGTGTAACAGAGTGGAATGTGTAAATTGCTAGCCTGCAAAGAGAGGGCTGCTAGCAGGGCTCATGGAGCCTGGAGCAGAGTGCTTGCATTGCCAGTAGCTAGAGAGAGTTTCACCTGGTGGGCACAGAGAGGCCTCCCTGCCACTGTGAGCAGATGTTAGCGATTCATTAGGGACATTTCAGCTAACCCTGAAATGTGTCACAGTAGCATTGTCAACAGGATCTGCACCCAATTTATGAGCTAACCAAAGTTCACACTCAAGGCACTTACAAAGTATACTGATATACACCTCCTAAATATTCATAAGTAATAAGGTTGGACAGGAAAGAAAAAGGTTGTTTTGTTGTTTTCTGCTTGTTTATTTCAAGAGAGGGCAATAGAACAAAAAGCAGCACAAAATAAGCAAACAAGAAACATATGCCAAACTGACCAAAGCTCAGTTTGAGCATCTGTGCACAGAACACGGATTAATTGCAGCAGAAAAGAAACATACAGGAGATGAGAATTATGCTCATAGCACAAGGTAAGTAACATATAGAGCAGTCATACCCCTCAGAAAGAAATAAGGGTGTGGGGAATGCAGCGGTACAATTCCCCTAGGAACAGTGGGGATTAGCCTGGCATAATCCTCAATAAAGCAGCTGTTCAGTTGGAGTTGGCTGAATTGGGGCTGAGGAAATTGAAACAAGAACAAGAGTACCAAATGTGGAGAGCTGCAGAGAATGGGCAGTGGAGAAAATAGCCTCTGAGAGAGGAGCTGGAAATAGCCACAGAAAAATGGGCAGCAGCTGGATAGAAAAACAATTAAGAGTTGCAATCCTACTCAAATATTTGTTACTACTAATGTATCTCTTTAGTATTAAAAACATCACCTTACATAAAGGGAAGTGGAAGGAAACATGGCTTGAATAGTCAAGTAGTCATGAGCTCCATAACATAATTTTAAAAATAGCAGGAGGTAAACTGTTCACAAGATACTAAACAGGTCTTAGGTTTTGGTGACATCATAAGCACTGACTCATTAGGTCACCAAAACATCTTACTGTTTTTATATCCATAAGTAAATATCTGATATCGCCCTGTAACATTACCAGTTTTTCAACCTTGTAGAGGGTAGTGTGATGTAACATATTAATGATAAATTATTCCATACTGTTACAGAAAATGGTCAAATGCAAAATACTTCAATTTACTATATTATAGCAAAAGGGTTTTCAAAAGTTCAGAAATGTACATTTCATCAGGAGAAGTATACAAACTAACATTTACAGGAACACAGTCATTTTTAAATACAAATTAATACATGTGCTACTAATAACTCATGAAATTATAAAAAATTGAAGTAGTTTAATATACTATAGTTTTCATTTTTCAGTATTTATGGAGTTTACTTCTTGCATTTCCTTATAATCAGAAGTGAAACCAGACTGGTCAGTTTCACTTTCTTATCTATATACATTAGCCCAAAGACATGGCGTACATGGCAGATGATGCAGGGGAAAGTTTTTTGTTTTTTAGTATTGTAACTCTACTTTTTAAACAATTCCTTAAATACATTCTAACAAAAAAGTACGAAGTAACTAAAAAATGTCCACACACACACTCAGGAGCATGGATTGTAACGTTGTTTAAGCAACTTGATAATCCATGCACTTGAGTGCATTTGTGGACGTGTTAGAGGGGGAAAAAAAACCCAATGCTTTTGGTATGTACACACATCCTGAGCTCCATGAGGACAGCCCCCAATTTCCCAGGGGATTCTGAGTCCTTGCACAGGTTGATATATGCTCCTTGGAATTCTTACTGAGGTCATTAATCTTTACCTTCCAAACTAAAAGAAAAATTACTCCAGTATTTTAAATTAAATTTTTCCACTGAAAGGTAGCATTAGGTCTGCAAGTCTGAAGTAAGTGAGGTGTCAACAGACCACTTTTAAAAATCAGATGGTAGTATCCCCAAAACCAAGGGAGAATTAATATTGTTAGCAATAGAATCTGCATAAAAAAAAAAAAAAAAAAAAAAAAAAAAAAAAAAAAAAAAAAAAGATACTGGAGGTAGTACCTGAACTTGGGGCTGAGAGGAAGCGCCACAAAGTCAGATTCACTCAGCAACATTAAACTATAGCATTTTTCTGGCAAAGAACACTGGAGCAGAATAATGCAACACAAGATCTTCTCTTTGAAATACAAAATTTGGAGAATATCTGCTAAATGAGAAGCCAGGATTTAAAAAAAAAAATTAAAGGGTGCAGAACTTGGACAGCATAATAAAATTAACTAGGGTGACTAGACAGCAAGTGTGAAAAATCGGGACGGAGGGGGAGGGTGTAATAGGAGCCTATATAAGAAAAAGACCCAAAAATCGGGACTGTCCCTATAAAATCAGGACTTCTGGTCACCCTAAAATTAACTGAAACCAAGGGCAGATTCCAACACTAATGCAGGACACTATGGCTCCAGATTGTCAACTGGAATATTGGGGAGAGGGGGGAAGAGAGAGACAAGGAAGAGCCAGAAATGTAGGAGTGCAAGTTTCCCTTGAGGGAAAGTCTATTCAGACCTACTTTCTTGTATCAAAGTTCTGAACCTAGATGTGAAAGAAGATCCTAGCTACCTATAAAATAGGTATCACATTCCCATAAGGAAAGAGCCATAAAAATTTGCATGGACGAATCATCGTTGTCGTCATACTATATGATTAGGATAACCGACAATTCTGCTCGCTGCACATAGTATAAAGGAAACAGAATTGAAAGGGGCCAAAATACTATTTTTGAGATCTCAGGCCAGCGACAAAGGCTAAGAGAAGGGACTTCACTATTCTGAAATAAAAAATGTGAAGAAAAGATCAGAACACTTTTCTCTCCATCATAATTCAAGGCCACTTTTGATGGGAAATGAGAATTATTCTGGGATTTGACATCAGTGACCCTCATACTTAATACTTTCAAAGATAGTGCTTCAGGCAAGGACTTTGACACAGATGAAACTAAGGACTGAAACAGTATTCACTCCCTACAATATCAACCTCCCCACTTTATTGACATAGGCCCTTTCTTTCTTCCATAAGTGGAGAACTTGTTCTGTGTATTTTGCAACACATCATTTTTAAACAAAATGTAACCTTGGGTTATGTATTACTCGTGTGAATTTGTATAAATACTTAAAGAAAGTAATTAAACTAGTGCGGGTTTGTGCCATGACCCCACACAGTAATAATTCATCAATCCATTAGCACATGTTTTGGATAGGAACTGTAGGCTTGAGCTCATGCTCCCCGGCAGGTTATGGTATTAATGGTTTAAGTATCCACTGAAGACTTAAGGGGCTCAGGACCATGCTTGAATGGTACAATGTTTGTAATGTACTGGGCTGTAACAACTGGTCTGGCACATCTTTAATAATGGGATATTATTTCTGATGTGTTTGAGCACACACACCCCCATTCCAGGAGTCTCAGTTAGTGCTAGAAAAACCAGTGCCTGCACCCACTCAAGGAGAGAGTCTGATTTCAAATTGTAGCAGTACATAAGTGAAGTTTTCTAAAGGTCAGTTACTGAAGGCTGACCTCATAAGAGGATGTCCACGACATCCCTTAAGCAGGGGATTGGACTAGATGACTTCCAGAGGTCTCTTCTAACACTAACATTCTATGATTCTATGATTAAGCAGGGGTTCTCATACTGGGGTCAGGACTCCTGGGGGATCGCGAGGTTATTACATGGGGGTTTGCAATGTCAGCCTCCACCCCAAACCCCACTTTGCCCACAGCATTTATAATGGTGTTAAATATGTAAAAATTGTTTTTAATTTATGGGGGGGGGTCGCACTCAGGCTTCCTATGTGAAAGGGGTCACCGTACAAAAGTTTGAGAACCACTACTCTTAGGGATAGGATTGTAATCAGCGTTGCTAACAACACTGCTAATTTTTCTTTTCCTGTTGCCAATGAGAAAAGGTTTTGGTAGTTGCTCCAGACAAGAGGTTGGTCACTACAGCAAGGAGTAGCCATGGACCTGGTGTGCAAGAGGTTTAGCAACGGCAACTCACTCTGAGACCCTGAACATTTCACGACCGTAAGTAGGTTTTGCATGCTTCTTCCCAAGCCCTGATCAGAGATCCATTAGTCCTTACCACAGGAAACAAATAGTAGCAGGATATCTTAAGCCACTGGAAATTGTTTCCATGATCACCAGGTGGCAGAAGACTTGGTCTAGGTATCAGGGCATGTAGATGCTCCCATGCTCTTTCATTTTACCATTCCCCTACTGTGCTACTTTTAGGAGATATCCAGATTCAATAAAGTTGAAGTCAATTGGCCAGAAAATATCATTTGTCTCTTTCCTCATTGGCCCCTACCATCTGCAATAAGAATTTAGAACACGATGGAGGCACTTGTTAGCAAATCCAGTTAGGAATGTTGACCACTCTCTCGGTCTTTAACATTTTTTACCTACTCAAATTGGTAAAGAAATGGATCCTGATTAGTTCTGATGCATTGGGTAGTTGTTTTATAAAAAAAAAAAAAGTTAGATTTATATTAGTTTTTACTGCCGTTCATATTCTAACCAAAAAGTTTATGTGCCACACATACATACCCAATTAGTTGACAGTGGTCAGGTGCATGTAAAACTGACTGGTGGGGGAGGAGGGGGGGTGACAAGCCTCACCTGAATCCTTCTCTTTTGGGATCACTATTTTCTGGTCAGATTTTATCCTATAACAAAGAATGATTAATGCACAGCTGCTGACAGAAAATTCTCCATCAGCATCTGCATTTTTACCTCCAACAATCCCCCCTTCTCCAATCCCCGCATCAAGTATTTTAAAAAACCTAGGAAATTAATATGCAAAAAAAAAAAAATTACCTGTGAAGTAGTTAAGGTTGCTCTACATGCTCAACACAAATCCACAAAGGAAACAAAAAGTTAGCACACATAATTGTAAATAACTCTTCCACCTACAAGCACACAAATTACTATTACTACTACCACAACTACTAAACTTTAATTCTGCCACTCTAGGGTGCCACTCTGCCACCCTTCTACCACCCATCACCAAATTATCCTTTCCCTACAAAATCGACTACTAGTGTTGGGGGGAAATAATCTGGTACAGTGGTGTGTGCAGAAGGATGAAAGGGAGGGGGGGGGGGGAAGTGTTAAATTGCACTGCCTGGGCTCCCCTCCGGTATACAGAAATTGTGGTAATGGTAAGGTGTGAGCTTGTAGATAGAAGATTATTTACCATTAGGTGACTTACCTTTTCATTTCCTTGATTTTGTGGGTCATACGCTGTATGAGTAGAAAGCCCAATTACTTTATAATTTTTGTGTGTGTATTTATTATATTTTCAGGAGCAAATCTACCATCATTGCCCTCCCTCCCAAAACAATGGACACTGCCTATTTGTTGCAGAATGGTCTTTATTTGCTAAAAGTGCAGACTAATTTTTATGAGCAAGTCTTACAATAGGAATTTTTCATCTTTTCTTGGATTGCACTGATGTTGACCTTTTTATTAAAAAAATGAAAAAGCTGATTATAACTGATTTCTACAAGCTTGCATCATGCTGCCTGTATTTTTGGATGCCTACTCAAACACCAAAAATGTGGCTTCTTCATGATTTCCTTACACAATTTTTTTTTTTAAACCCAAGGAAGAAGACTGATTATAGCGATGCAACTGAAACATCTCTAGGGACAGAAAAACAAAGCCTAAAATGAGGGAAAAGAAAGTGAATGAGAGGAAATGGGAGACTCAGTCCTAGATCTATTACAGGAGAGAATTATTAAACGCATTCGCCAGTTAAATGAGCTGCAAATTCACCATATTAGAGAGCCATTACAAAATTGAGGAGTTAAGAATGGACACAAATATTAAAAAGCCGCTGAGCATAAAACTCTATAAAAGAAATATAAAACTGTTGCATAAGTGAAAAATACATTTAATCCTTATAATAAAAAGATTGTGCTAAAAATACTCAGATCAGATTTTCTTTCAACGGCACTCAAAGCAATAAACAAGTTATCCCAACATGATGCTCCACAGAGAATCAAGGTGGAGTAAGAGAACTCCAGACAGTGACCAAAAGTGAACTTTGTCCAATATTGACAAAAAGGAATTCGAGCCTGAGTCTTTTTGGTAAAACAGAAGAAAGACATAGAACAAGCAGCTAAAATTTGAGTTAAAAGAATTAAGATTGAGCTTTTTGAAGTTTAATTGTCCTTAGTATTGGGGAAGTACTTTTATAAAAAGAAATCTGAAAATAAATCAAATTATAGTCCAAAAGAGGGAATTTTGTAGATAGGGCATCCACAGAACACTCGTCATTAAAAAAAAAAAAAATCTAGACAGTAGCCAAATGAGAGAATGACTTCAAAAAATTCTGTCAAACTGAGGAACTCAAGAAAATGCATTTAAACACAAGTGACTGAAGGCACATTATGTGAACTTAAAAAAAAAAAAGAAAAAAAAAATCATCACCCAGAACAAGCAAAGGGCTACCAACAACAATCAAAATATTGAAGGTCACTCATCACATTCATGTACGTAATCAGCCAGTGGGTGCAGGGGCTTCTGCATAACTGCTACCCTAAGACTGAGAAGAAAAATAATTTTCCTCCATGGCATTCAGATATAAAGGAAGCATACGTAATGGTCTCTGGTAGAGACTGGACAGGTTAATCGGGGTCAAATATAAACCAACACCATACCATCCCTAACTTGCAGCCAAAGAGAATGCAAAAGTAATATATACAAACCATTTTTTTTTTATGAGTCTTAAAGACAGTATCCACAGTTGGCATTTTTAATGCAGCCACTTCAGTGGCATTTAGAGGTCGTATTCACAAGTATCATTGTCATCTGAAAGAAAACTAATCTCCATCACTCATATCACTTTCTTCTGTGAAATGTTCTTGCTTTGTCTCCTCGATGGACCACATCAGCTATTCTGTAGCCATCATTATTGAGGGAACAAATAGATGCATCTTGCTTTGTATTTCAAGGTGGTAAGATCCAGGCTCAACCTTGCCTTCTTTGGTAAGGAATTCCACAATTGAGGACTTCAACTAAGAACATCTAGGATCTAAAATGTCAGAGTGAACCCTGGAGTAAGAAACAGTTTCTAAGAAAGCCTGACTACAACTGATTGAAAACATTACAGTAATATAAGGACACCTCAAAGAAGATCTGGAACTGGATGGGGAGCTGGTATACACAAAAAAGATGTGAGGTGCTCATCAGTTTACATTGCACAAATGAGCCTTTTCATGATGGACCATCTGCCATTGCTGCAAGGTCTGTGACTTGGCTACCAGAAGCAGTATGTTGCAGCAGTTCAGCATGGAGGCAATAAAGACATGGATCGCTGTGGCTACATCTGGACCCAAAGAACGAGATGCAAAAAAGGCTGAAAAAGGTAAAATGCATTCCTGACTACAGCTTCTATTTGAATGCCAAGGATTTAAGATGATTACCCAGGTCTTCTCATCACCTTAACCACAGGAAGGCAAATAAATACCCTCTATAGAAGATGAGGCAAGAGCTCTTGCTAGTCCCTCAAAGCTAGTTCCTTTCATCCAGCAATGCTTCCATCTTGAGCTTGAGCCAACTATTTTTCATTCTCATACTTCTCTCATTCAGCCACTGGAACATCCAAGTATTAGTGCTGGCTATGTCTGATGAAGATGAGATCTGGAACTGGGTATCAACTTACTGAAGTCCACACATTCTCATGATCTCCCTTGCTATTCAGACCTATACAGAATAGAGAATGTGAGAGAACTGAACTCTGAGTGACACCAAAGGTCAGAGATCTTGGGGAGAAGGAGGAGCCCATCGTGATTTTAGGTTACCTAATCAAAAGAAACCAGGAAAGCCAGCTTTGTGCAACTCATCCCATTCCTGATAGGTCTCTTGAAGGCAAATCAACAGCAACATGTGACTAATGATATTGAAGACACATACATCTAGTATCAACAATTAAATTTGTCCTCTGTCCATGAGATTAAGGAGATACCTTCCAATTCTATCCCCATATCATAACCTGGTCTGATAAATACTAGCCAAAGCAGAAGAGAGGCGCTGCTGAAATCAGTTTGCTACCAGCTCTTTAATAACTTTACTCAAACTCAGACAGTGAAGATTAGATATATTGCAGTAGTTGACAAGATAATTATCAATAAACCCATCCTTCAATGCAAATTTTTTTTACTAGCAATAGTTTATTTAATGAACAATACAGTCTTTAAAAAATAAACAGATGCAAGATAGCAGATCATATCTACATAACTTTGCTAAAAGATTATCAGTGAGAAAAAGGCTGCTTTTTGGAGGTCAACTATAGGACACTGATCAAAGCAGCACAGAAAAAAAAAACCTATGGTCAGCAGAATTAATGACAATAAAAAGGAATCATATGTATATCAGGAAAAAAGGAACACTAGCAATAGTATTGGTCAATTATAAGCTTGAAATGGTAGAACTGTTGATAATAATGCAGAAAAGGTAGAAGAGTTCAATAAATATTTCTGGTCTGTTTTGGGGAAAAAGCTACCATATCATACCACATGATGATGATTGAAAAATATCTTACTGATATTTCATTATCAGCAAGTCCGGATAATTTGCATCCAAGAGTTTTAAAAAGAGCTGGCCTGATTTTTAATAAGACTTGGAACATCAGAGAAATTCCAGAGGACTTGAAAAAAGCTAACGCTGTCTTACTAGTTCAAAAGTGTCAACAAGATGACCAAAGTAATTATAGGTCTGTCAGACTGACAATTTTTGGCTAAATAATGGAACAGTTGATACCAGCCTTGATTAATAAAGAATTAAAAAAAGAGGGTAATTTAGTGAATGCCAATCAACACAAGATTATGTAAAATAGATCTTGTCAACATAACATGTGATCTTCTTGATGAGATTATGAGTTTGGTTGATAAAAGTATAGTCTTGATGCAATATACTTAGACTTCACATAAGGCATTTGAATAAGAAACTAACATGATTCAAAATTAACATGGTGAATATTAAACAGATTCAAAACTGGCTAACAATAGGTCTCCAAATGTAACTGTAAATGTGGAATCATCAAGTGGGTTTGTTTCTAGTGGGGTCCTATACAGATCAGTCCTTTGCCCTATGATATTTAAAATTTTACTTAATAACTTACATTTGTGCCATCTCCAAAGATTGGGAGGATGTGGTTTATTAAATAAATAAATAAAAATACACAAAAACCCTTGACCAACAGAATCTGAAGGGGCCCAGAGTCACTTCACTCTACACCTCTCCCTCTGCTCCAGGGCCAGTCACAGAAGCCAAACTGCCTCCTACAGTTTCCTTGCCAAGTGAGCTCTCAGCCCTTCCCAGGCATAACCTGAACACTTCCCAGCTGAGTCTGATAACTGAACAGTGCTAGCTGGCCCCAGGTCCTTAAAGGAGCAGAGCATCCTGTTACCATGTATTAACAGAGGAATATGAAGTTATATTATAGGGGTGGCCAAACTTACTGACCCTCTGAGATGCACATGACAATCTTCAGAAGTTTGAGAGCCAGGGCAGCCTGTCAGGGTGAGGCGGGGTGTGGTCCTCAGGGCTTCAGCCGCATGGGAGACACCTGCGGGGGTTTGGGGCTTCTGCCCTCTGCCCTGCTCCTGCTGAAACTCTATGCCCCAGCAGACACATCCCATTGGGGGGGGGGGGCTCTGAAAGCCCCAAGACTCAGCAGACATGCCCCACAGGGCTGAAGTCCCCAGTCCCCCTTCTCTGCTAAGCAGAGGTGGGGCATGGGGGGGGGGGTCATATACCCCCCAGATTTTTGCCAGGGTTTGCTTGCCCCACTCGATCACATGGTGCCACAGGGCTCCCTCCCTGCATGGCAGCTGCTGGAACAGGCAAGCTGGGAGTTGCAGCAGTGGGGCGAGGCAGTGGCAGAGAGCTGGGAGTTCCAGGGAGAGCCTCTGCTTTTGCTGCTGCCTCTCTCCACAGAGCTAAAGCAGTGGCCCCTTCCCACAGCTCCCGGCTGTTTGTGGCTGCCTCCCCAGGGAGCTAGCACTTGGGAACTGCAGGGAGGGCCGCTGAGGATAAGAGGGGGGGCATTCCTGGGGGGGGCATAACTCAAGCTGTTGGGGGGGGGGGGAGGACAAACCTTTAAATTGTGTCCCCCCACTCTCAACAGGCACTAGTCATCTCTGCCAGAAGCTCCTAGTCCCACCACCCTGCAGGGCAGAAACCCCGAGCCCTCCCCCCCTCCCAGTCTGATAGGCAGAGAATGAGAGGGGCCACCCCGTTATATTACTTCTTTGTTTGGCACTGGTGCGACCGCTGCTGTAATACTATGTCTAGTTCTGGTGTCCACACTCCAAGAAGGATGTTGAAAAATTGGAGAGGATTCAAAAGAGCCATGAGAATGTTTAAAGAATTGAAGACATGCCTTATAGTGAGAGACTCAAGGAGCTCAATCTATTTAGTTTAAAGAGAAAATTAAGCCGTGACTTGACATACAAACTGTACGTTCTTAAATGGGGAATCGAAATGTAATGATGGAGGGCTCTTCAATTTAGCATGTTTGGAACCAGGATATAGGCAGTCTTGTCTAACGATCAGAGCAAGAGTCAGCATCAGGAGTCAAACCAAGAGGTCAGAGCTGGAGTCAGAGTCAAGAATCAAGCCAGGGTCAGAGTCAGATTTCAGAGCTGATGGTCAAAAGTGAGGCATAGCAGCAGGAACCAGATATGAGTCAAGGAGCAGCAGTAAGGCAGGAACTGGGATTGGGTGCTGGAGTAAGGCAGGAGGAACCAAGAACAGGACTGGATGCAGATCACAGGAGACAAGCAAAGAGTGGGGTCCAATGTGGCAGCAATAGGAAGTCTGCTCAGTTGTTTGGACAATCCAACCAGGTCACTTCCTAGCTTAAGTCATGAGTGCAAGCCAATCAGGCACTCTAGGCCTTGGATGTACTGACAGGACTTCCTCTATGACCTGACCTTTCAAGATTAGTGAGGTGCTGCTTCATCGGTCTCTGCTGGTGGTGACAAGGGAGTGTCAGTGACCAAGGGTCCTCAAAGCCCCAGATTCTAGGCCCACCTCTTTACATAGCTGACATAAGGTATAACAAGATCCAATGCCTGGAAGTTGAAGATAGACAAAGTCAGGACTACAAACAAGATGCAAATAATTTTAACAGTGAGGGTAATTAACCATTGGAACAACTTGCTAAGGGTTATGGTGGATTCTCCATCACTGGAAATTTTTAAAATCAAGATCAGATGTTTTTCTAAAAGATATATTCTAGTTCAACCACAGTTATTGGACCTGAAGCAAGAATTAATTCAGGGAAGTCCCATGACTTGCTTTATGCAGCTCAAACTAGATGATCACAATGGTCTCCTTCTGGCCTTTTTAAAATATATATGAATGAATAGTGAGAAAGTGTTTAGGATGAGATGGGTGAAGAGTCTGTATCCATCATCAAAAGTTGACTACAAAGTAGCACTAGTAATCAAATAATAATCTTCCCATGTAAATTTAATTTGTCACAACACTGCTCCTAGACCACAACAGTATACCTAATAGTCAAGCTGTTAGATGACCAAAAGATATGCAAGTCTTTTGGTGACCTTCTCAGTAGTTCAATTTGTATATTGCAAACATACTGTTCAAAATGCCAACGAAGTCATGTCACACAATTTCTTACATAATAGAAGAGTCCTGGTCTAAGCAGAGATGCTCTTTTTCACCAGCTGAGCTGCCAAATAAAACACACAAACAAACCTATTCCCATTATTAATCTGACAGACAAGAAGAGTTTCCTCAAAGCCATTACAGCCTTTCATGCAATCCATATTTAGAAAATAAACAATAAATATTAAATATTCATACTACATTTTAAAGTGTGTATTGTATTGTATTGTGCTGCCACCACCAGCAGTGCAGAAGTAAGAATGGCATGGTATGGTATTGCCAGCCTTACTTCTGCACTGCTGCTGGCAGAGTGCTGCCTTCAGAGCTCGGTGCCAAGCCAACAGCCGCCACTCTCTAGCTGCCCAGCTCTGAAGGCAGCGCAGAAGTAACGGTTGCAATATCACGATCCCGCTAAAATAATTTTGTGACGCACCCCCCCTCACTCAACTCCCTTTTGGGTCAGGACCCCCAATTTGAGAAACGCTGATTTCCCCCCATGAAAGCTATATAGTATAGGGTAAAAGCACACAAAAGACCAGACTTCACAGGGGGAGACAAGATCGCACAGTCCATGACGCGTTTTCCATGGCCATGGATTTGGTAAGGCCCTAGGTATAACAACAATATATTTTAAAAGTCAAAGTAAAAAGGCTAAAAGCAATAAAGTTTTTTTTTTTTAAGTCAAAACAAGAGTGACTGAACAGAGTTTTTTTCATTTGTAAATTTTAAAAAATCTAAGGTAGCTTTTATGGGATAGTGAATCAGTTTAAAAAAAAGTTTGCATAATGATGACACAACCCTAATAGTAGTACAGCATTTTATAATTTCTAAAGTTACCTATAGCAATGAGTGCTCCACCAGCAAAAATCACAAGTAATCTTAACAAATTTTTCACCATTTTGAAAGCATTATGCAGAAAGGAGGATGCCAAAACTGGCATGAACTGAATTTCTACTGCAGAGAGAACATGCTCAGGAGAAGACTATCACAAGGCAAACAAGGTCATGTGATTCTGTGGTGACAATCAAATCAGTAAACAGTTTCACATCTAAGAGGATATATTAAATATAATAAATAGACAAACTCCTCACAAAAGTCACCAATACTATTTAAAAGGTAGAGGAGGTTATTTAAAACAAAAACAAAAAAAAGTAATGATATCCACGTTTAAAACCTAGAACAATCCAACTACCTGGATAAGTTATACCATTCTCTGGCATCCACCCTTCTGCGATTCCAGATCTTATTATTCAGAACCAGACATAATGTGAGAATAGGAGATCCCAACATCAAATATCATTAGTGGTGTTGTCCCTTTTGAACTGTAGCAGCTCATCAAAGTCCAAGGCCATGGGAATGTTCTAATTGGGGGCAGAAATTGACAATAGAGTCCCATATTTTCTTTGATGCAATCTTATTTATTTACAAGTAATGTGCAAAGTCCTACTTCTCCAAATGCAGGAGGAACCAGAAACACAAGAATAGTTTCTTAGCTTACAGTCCCAAACCTCTTAAACCTTTCCTCCCGCACACACACTACCCCAAAACAATACTCAAGTAAAAGCCCCTCAACCCACCTAGCCTAAAACTCCTTTTTAGTTGGGGGTTTGTGATTAACTTCTCCCTACAGTTATGCTAACTGATGTGCGCATTCAAACCCATCACCCTCACTGAGGTTTTTTAAACTCAGCCCACAACAAGGTTTCATCCAGCTCAGTCATAACAATATGTATTGTGTTCTCTTATGAGCATACCACACTCCATACCTAGCTCAGGATGAAAAGTGTAATGGAGTTCAGCACATACCACAAATTTTTAATAAACGGGGTGGAAGAAGCTGTCAAATGGAAAATGTATACATATATCAAAAGACAATTTATTAAAAAAAAAAAAAAAAAAAACACACATCCTGAAGGGTTTGATTATAAACTTAGACCAAGTAAAGGTTGGGTGATGTTTGAGAGAAGGGATATGTAGGGGCATCACAAGGCATGGTGTAAAAACCTGTCTAGGCCTAAATTTTGTTTTAAAAAAATATTTACATTATGTGGTGTTCAAGATTTTCAATGAAGACCTTTGTTAAATGTTGTTCTGTAGCATACACAGTCCAACCAATAAAGAACAGGGTGGGTGTGTAAGAATTTAAATTATCCTGTCTAGTTTCACTTTCTAAACTGAGTGAAATGCAATAGATTAAAAAAAAATATGAAAGATAAATCAGAAATTTAATCCTATGTTAATATTCTAACAAGTCAAAAAGAGGTAAATATATATATATTTCATTTTAATCTGATGAACAAATCTCTTTCACCACTAATGCCAAGAAGAAATAAATACATTATCTGGTTGATGACAAGTCATTTTTAACCAAAGCATAATCTACACAGTTCTTGGATATTTTATTGTGCAATCTGTAATAATCTGATTCTGCAAACTTTAACTCTTGTATGATTAGTACATTGTCTATTAAACATGATAAATTCTGAATGATCTGTTAGGTTCCTGGTTTATCTGTCACTGGAGGAGAGGGTGTTTCAAGAGTTGGGAAGGGGAGGGGGAATAGTGGCTAGCTGGCCCATATACCAGGCATTCCTCTGAGATTGCAAAGAATAGTATTGTCTTAAATTGAATAGGCAGCTGTCTCTCTGCCCCTTTAGCCAGATTCTACAGTTTTAAATAGTGGTTTAAAAGAGCAGAAGGTGACAATGATGCAGAAAATGGGAATACACAGAAACTATATAGAACACCAGCTTTAGAATTGTCAGTGTATTCTTACAGTAGGATCAAGTCTTAGTTTAACAGGAGATATAAAAAGAATATTGTTGATTGTCTTATACTGTACTTTGCACATTCCAAATTGATGTTTAATATTGTATATACAATAATAAAAATAATTGGCTGTCTTGGGGCTCTCTATAATTTTCTTGCTATAAAAGTTAAAATATGGTTATGGATAAGGAAAAGTGTTTTCCTTTTAGAAAACAATCCAACTTTTATTTTAGTATACATATAACCCTACGATATGCATCCGAAGAAGTGGACTGTAGTCCACGAAAGCTTATGCTCTAATAAATTTGTTAGTCTCTAAGGTGCCACAAGTACTCCTGTTCTTTTTGCATATAACCCTTGGTGGCCTGAAAACTGCAGTGTTCACAATTTAACAGAATATGCAACATGCAGTACTATATAACTCCATCAGACCTGATTAATGTCTCATGGGCTTCCACTCTCACACATTTTCCATCAATCTGAATTTCTCTGCCTAATCCCCTATTGCTTCCAAAATACCACAAAGAGGTTCAAGACACAGTGGCTACCAAGTACACAGTAGCAGATCTGAAGCAAATCAAAATAAAAATGGAAATGTTTTCTGAAGAAAGCTAATAATACATTTCCATTGTAACACAGTATTTAGATATACTGTGCCAAAAATAACTTTATGAAAGCCAAATAAAAAGCATTAGCAAAAAGTACATAGTCACTTTTTTATACACATCACAAATCACTTTGCTCATCCTTTACAAATCAAACTGATGTTAACAAGACTACCTCTAGAATAATACTTTAACTTTAAGACTTAGTACTTTGCTTACTCAAATACATTACTAGGACATTTCACTGTATAATCCTGAGAAGTCATTGTCAAGAGGTGAAAAGATTCTGTACTGAGCTACCCAGAATATTGAATACATTTGTCCCACATTTCACTGTTGAGAGTCAATGCTACTACGGACACAAAAAAATTTGCAGGATCATATCACCTTTAACCTCTTGTTCTCTCAATTATTGTAGCAAAAATGAATTAACACACATCCAGATACACCCCAACAAAGAGACAGCATTGCCTACAGAGGATTTATAACAAAAACTAAGCTTTTGGCAGATCTGCAACGTAGAATTCATTCATTCATTTCAATGCTAACTATATTTAACTAACCAATAAGCAGTACAATGTTCTTTGCATTCCTCCACCCCAATAATCAATATATCTTATTGGCTTTAAATTATTATTCTGATACTGCAACTTCACCGCTCAACTTCAGAATCTCCACTCGTTCTGAGGTTTTTACAGGACCTCATTTCTTAATATTAAAAAATGTATATAGCAACAAATGTATCATGGCACTTAATAAATTTCTCTCACTTAAAATAAAAGCAGCTTGTTAATTTTAAATACTGTTTCTCCATGTACATTGTCTGCATAAGAAATGTCTTCACTATAATCCATTTCACACATTCCCTTTCACCTTCATCATAAATACCTTCAGCATAAATACTATGCATTGCATAGAAGATGTTAAGCTATAACCATGCCACTTCTTTTGTTCTTCTAATTGACATACAATAGTTGATCAGAATTTGTAAGTCCATCCCTGTCTACACTAAAGAGTGTTTCCTATTTCCACAGCATATACCGTCAAGGTTAGAAATTCCATACCAATCTTTGTCCTCTCACTGCTTTTGCGCTCGTGATAACAGAAGTGCAAGGATGCTGTAACACAGTTTTCAACCCTCATTCTATACATTCAGAAATAATATATTTTCTTACATCCTTAAATACTACCAGTGGTGGATAAAATCGTATTTTTAAAAGGCCCTTCCCATATTAGATTTGTTTGTTTATTTGTTACAACTATGGCCTACCGAGGCATGTCTCATATCTGTATTCATATATTGATGCAACTGCTGTTAATGTCTCCAGTGCTTAATGTGACAGACACCAGACAGATTCTCCATCCATCCTTACCCATACATGTATATAATATACAAATATGATATGGATGTGTGTGTATAAGAAAACAAAAATCTATTATAAACTTTGCTGTTTCAACATCAAGTGACAAATATCTGCTAATAATATTGTGTATCCTCTTCTAGTAAGAGAAACTAAAAAGCATAATCATGTGCCTATAAATTTAACTTCAGAGTAGAAAAGCCAAGGTGGAGAGTAAGACTGCTGGATTCCAGCATTGAACAGCACCTCTCATCCGAACGACCCAAAGTGCTTTTATGCAGCAAAACCCATCCGTCACTGGTAGTCCGTCTGCAACCAATCGGGGAATTATCTAGCAACGGGATCTTATCTTGCTGTAGCCCGGAAGGTTCCTCCCTTGCCCCTTAGCGCTCATCACCCTTATGTCACCGGTTATTACCCGTTAACGGGCACACACAAATTACACTTCTCCCCTAGCTCCGACGCGACCAATCCCGAATGGTCCCACTCGCTTTCCGGCCCCAGTCGCCATCCGCTAAGGGATGCGCCGGCGAAGAATGCCTTGATATTTCTAGCTCCCCTGGCATCCCGCCCGCCCTAGGCCCCCGTCCCCAGTGCCCCGCGTGGAGACAAAGGACCAGCCATAAATAACAACAACACAATAGTAAGGCGGCGGGGCCCGGCGGGGGGCAGGTCTAGACCATCTGAGCCTCGCGGGTGGCTCTCACCTGGAACGTGGCCGAGCCGGCGGCGGCGGCGGCTCCTCCCCGACGGGGCGAGTCAGACGGCGGGGGGGCCGGGTTAACGCCTGCGGAGAGAGCGCCCCTGCGGCCCCTCAGCTGCAGTCAGGGCTAGCGCCGCGGGGCCCGGCTCAGCCGGCTGCCCATCGCGTGCGGTCTCTATGGTGACTGCCGGCCTGGGAGGGAGCCCGCCGGGAGGGGTGACTAGTGCCGAGGGGCAAGGAGTGCTAATGGGGTACTGCGGGGCCCGTGCCCCACCCCAGCAGGGTTAACCCCTTCTCTGCCGCCTCTCCCATGCCTGCTGCAGTGCCCGCTGGACCCGACTGGTCTCGCTACCGTCGCAATAAACTCCCCCCCCCCCGCTCCGAGCGCTAACTAGCCTGCTGTCTCTGAGAGCACCGCCCATCTGCAGTCATGCTGGACGCTGATTTGACGGCTACCGAGCTTCCGCCCGCCGATTGGCAGACAGGATTATCACTGATGATGAAAGGAGGACGTGCCTTGGAAATACCGCTGTCTTCAGGTTTG